>NC_044990.1:54351579-55551579 GCF_008728515.1 Papio anubis | reverse complement strand
GTGGCACATGCCTATAGTCCCAGCTACTTGGGAGGCTGAGGCAGCAGAATCACTTGAGGCCAGGAGTTTAAGGATGTAGTCTGCTATAGTCGTGCCTGTGAATAGCTACATGCTCCATCCTGGGCAACAGAACGGGATCCTGTTTTTTTAAAAAAATATTAATAAGTCTGCTCTTATTAACAAGCTTTTAAAATATTTAGATGGAGCAAAGAAATAATAAGAAATTTAAATTTGATGAAATATATCTGACTTTATTATCTATAACAGTAGTTCCCATTTTAACTCTTAATACTGTCCAAAATCAAAGAACTGTTTTTCGTAAAAGCTTTTTTTTTCCTTAAAACAGTATTTTAGAAAATTATTCATGATCGCTAATTTTTTTTCATATAATCTACAGCATTTATTTATTATTGCAAAAGAAAAATATGTGGCTCGTGTACACAGTTCTTTCCACATAAATCTATCCCTTGTAGGTACTTCAGTTGAAACTTTTGCATATGAAACTTTATTATATTTAGGAAATATGACTAGAAGGTTAGTATTTTACAGTTTCTGCATCACCTAGTCTGGATATAGTTCCCTCTCCCCACCTCGAGCATCATTTAAACTATTTAATGTACATATTCTCACAAATAAGAAATTATCCATCAGATTATTTCATTATCTTAAAAAAAATTTTGTGAAACCTTTTGGTTCAAGGAAAAATGTTAGAATTGATATTTTAGATACTATTCAAATTAGGTAGCTCGTAATCCTTTTTGTCTTGTAGAACTTACAGATTTTTAAATTATTCCTCTAAGCAAAATATTTCATGCTTTTAAAGTAGAATTTCTTTGGCAGTAACAACTTAAAAAAGAAAATATTAATTTATAACTATAATGTAAACACATTGCTATGTTAATAACATACTTTGCCCCATTAATTCTGCTTTTTAAAAGAAAAACTGCTAATTGCTTATTTTCTGCATGAAATATACTGCCGATGAGGCAGGGTGGTATTAGTCATTGTTGGGAATTATGAAGAAGGCATCATTTACTTAGATCTTCATTTATGTATGTTCAATATTGAAGCAATTTATCACTGATTCTTCATAGAGTCTTCATTCTCCCATACATAATGAGAGATGTTATATATGAATGTAAATGGATTTGTTTTTATAGATGGGCTTCTATATAAGATTTGGTGGGGTGCTTCCATTAAAAAAAAAAAAAAAGCATGCAAAATTTGGTCCCTAATTTGAGGATGATTAATAGTCACCAATTTTCACTCATTTCTGAATTGGCATGGTTTTATTTAGTGTTCAACTCTATGTGAATGTCATAAAGCACCATTTACTTTGCCATTTTGGATGTTAATGAATAACGAGTTGCAGTTTTGACTGTTTTACCCGCTGCAGGTGACCAACTGAGTGCCATATTGAATTCCATTCAGTCACGACCCAATCTCCCAGCTCCTTCCATCTTTGATCAAGCTGCAAAACCTCCCTCTTCCCTAGTACACAGCCCATTTGTGTTCGGACAGCCCCTTTCCTTCCAGCAGCCTCAGCTTCAGAGTAAGTCTGTCAGCCTTACCTGCCTCATCAAGCATTTCTGAAGCTTTGTTCTGAGTTATTTATCAGTTACTAATTAGTTATCAACTCACCTGACTGGTTTTTTTAAATTAGGATGTTATCCCCTCCCACATTTTTGAAATATTTAAGCTATTCTGAGCTAAGACATTCTGCAGCTAAGACATTTAAAGTTGCTTTAAAGTTCATATGCATGACTATGGTAAGCATCACATATAGGGACAACTTTCAGTGGATTTTTGTTACTTTAGGATGTCCCAAAAGGATAAAGCTATTTCACTCTATCAGTGGGTAGAAGAAAGACTGTACTTGTTTGGGCAGGTTTGTTTGTTTTTTCTGAGTGAATTTGGTATCTATGAAATGTATGACAATTTAGGTTTCCTGGTTTTCTCAAATTGTTGTTTCCTGTCTTTATTTTTATTTTTTTGTTGTTCCTTATATGTTAAATTGATCATTTGATTCTAGTTCTGCCTTTTAGGATTGCTCTAGTCCTTCATCCATGATAGTAATTCACATTGGTTTGGAAAAGATACCCAAAAAAAATTATACTTAACTGAGTGTTCTTTTTTCTTGACCTCCTGAACCTTCCACGTAAACTTTTCAAAGCTGTATTCAGTGTGACAGCAGTGTGCTCTTCTTGGCATTCAGTTCTCATTAATTGAATCAGTTAGTTTGTGAAAGTCTCAGCTTATATACCATTGTTCAGATTCAATTGCACAACCTCTTTGCTTTGGTAAAGGACATTCACACTTAGGTCTAAGTTATTTTTTAAACAAAAATACTTTAATAACTGTTACTAGGGTCATGTAAAAGAGTGCTAGCTGGTTTAGTTTTTATTAAGAACTAGGATAGTATGTAGCTAGCAAATGATGTTATTCATTACTTTATTCACTTTAGGTAAAGGGTATACAAGAGTATAAACTTTTCTGGGTTTCCACTATCCATTAGGAAAGTTTAATTAATGAAACTAATTGGTTTGGAAATATAAGTACTATCAATTTCTAGCTTATTATCATCTTCATTCATGTATAATATTAATTTGAATGTTAAGAGAAGAATTTCAAATAAACAAAATAGTGTCACGTGTGTGAAATAGTTTTTTCCTTCTATGATAAATACTATTTCAGAAGAATGAAAAAGAAGTGAAGAGTTAGTTTATTAATTTTGTGTTGCATCAGACTTTTTACATTTACATGTACTACTTAAGCTTCAAAAAGTTTTAAAGGTAAGGACAAGGGGAAAAACGTAAAGGAAAAACATCAGGATCATTCAGGTAGAAAATTTATACTAGAAAATTTAAATTCATTCATATTCAAATTCAGTTTTAAACGAAAAATTGCCTATGTCATAGCAGTAGCAGACAAAAGAACTAAGGAGCAAGGAGAACCTTTTTGTTCTATCTAAAGAATCATTGCAAGTCTTTACAAAAACAAACATAATTACTATTTTTATTTTACCAAATTTAATTAATAAAATATTTCAAAACAATAAACAGTAATAAAAGTTGATTTGTGTCTTCCAGGGAACAACAGTTTCTAGGTGACATTGTGTCAATACAATTTTATACATACGTGTTATCAGTACCAGCACTTTATTTACCACTGTCTTGGAGCAAATTTGAAATCATGGCTTAACTATGTTTCAATTAGCAATTTTCTGAATCATTACTTGCCTATAGTCCAACAATGGAAATTACTCAGGTCTTGTTTTAAACTTCTTATTCGCAACAGGATGTCACTAAATTTTGACTTGCAAATTCCAGAAAATGGAAGTCTCAATCTTTAGCATAACAAAAAAAAGTATGGAATCTGAAAATAGTTTTAATTTTTTTAAATAGTTCAGAATTGTATTTTTTACATCATATTAGGAAAGGTAAATGTGGCAGAGTGCCAACATCTGTTAAGACTCCCCAAGCACGATATTCTTTCCTGAACCTCACTGCCATGTATCCCACTAGCATATCACCTATACTTTAGAAGATGGTTTATTCATAGTGAACTTCTCTATGCTATTTAGTAAAATGAGAATCATTTTTGTCTTATACCCTTGTGATACTAAATAAATCATTATGTAGAAGACTGTATTTACTGAATTTTGTTTATACTGATAGTCGCCACTGTGTACTAAACACTGTACTTAAGCACTTTAATACAGCCTCATTTGAGATACTGTCTCTTATCTCTGTTTTACAGAGACAGAAACAGAGGCTTAGGGAGGATAAATGATTTGCCCCAGAAACATACATAGTAAAATGGTAGAGCCAGAACTTGAAGTCAGTTCGGTTGACTACAAAGGCTGTTTTAAAAATTCAGCCTTACCTCAGTAAATATTGCAAAATCTGTTCTAATGTATATATATTTTAAATTTATATTTAAACTAGGTCTGGCATCTAGAGTATTAGCTTTGCTCAGATTTGATTATTTTTCTTTTTATAGTTTGATTTTTTTTTAATGTAACAGTAGTTTGAATGGAAAAGAAGATTTCCTAAATGTCATAACTCAAGATCCTGGTTAACTAGAAAAATTCTACAAAGAAACACATCAACTGATGCATGGTTTAACTTCATCTAGCATTTCTATGAGCATTATTATCTGTAATTCTTTGGGGTTTTTTTCTGAATCATAGTTTTTTCACCTATCTTTGGAAATTTAAAAGTAATCTGGCACATTAAGTTAATTTGATACCTTTTCTTTAGAATCAGGCAACATTTTATTCTGTAAAATAGAGTATTTGGTAATTTTTAAATTAGCAAAATTATTTGATTTTACATACATATAAATTATTTCAAGTGTTATTCTTGTGAAGTAGAATGTTACAGAAGTAAAAGTTAACAAATTTCCCTTATGTGTGTACACACAGAGACATGAAAAAGAAAAGTGTGTATATGGGATTTTTCTTTACTGTTCTGTAATTTATTTTTTAATGTTAAAACTTGTTATATAGTTTTTAGAATTGGTAAGCAATTTGGCAATAAAATTGTAGTGGACCAAAGTGGAGAATGGTATCTGTGGCTGCTTTCTTTAAGAATATTACATTCCTTATTTTCATTATCCCCATTTCTCTTGAAAGCTTCATTTTATGTCCTATAGCTTCTGACAGTGTCTTACACATCACAGGCATTCAAGGAGTGTTTATTGACTATAGGTACTTAAGATTAGCATTTCATCAATTTAAGATCTTGTGTTTTTCTATTAGGATATTCCAGTGTTTCCTCAGAGAACATCTTCAAAGAAGAGAATTTATTTCTTTCACTTAGTAATTGAAGCCAACTATACTGTGACAGTATGATGTATGATAATTGCGGGTTTATACTGATTGAATTCTAAGCAAGATTCTCCAACTGAGAAACTATATTGCAAATGGCTTCATTTAAACATAGCATTTTATCACTTTCTACCTACTGCTCCAGAGGGTGAATAGTTTTTCAACTTTTATTTATTTATTTGTGGTAGAAAAATGGCAAATAAAACTGAAGACAATTTACTTTTCTCCCAGATACTTTTTTATAATTTTTTTTATTTTTTAATGTTTTAATTTTGGTGGGTACATAGTAGACATCTCCCAGCAATTTTAAACATGAAATATACAATATATGTCAAAATACATAGTACTTTCAAGCACAGATATGATAGATCTAGATTAGCTTGCAACAGGAGTTTTTCTATTATACTCGTAAGTCACATTCTTATGTGGGACAAAAAAAATGTTAAATGTGACCCCAAAATCCATTTGGATATCTGCATGACTATTTATTTACATTTGAGAATACAAACACACTGAAGTACTATGTTTACTTAGCTTGTAGAAACATAGTCGTGGGAAGACTTTCAGCTCAGATTTCCCCTCTGGCTACTTACTAGCTCGCTAAGTTATTTGACAGGTCTGAATTTTTGTTAGCTCATTATAAAATGGAATTCCCAATAAATGTTATCTTTTGTTATTATTATTGCCTTTTGATGCAAATACTTAATACCTCTCATGCTTTGAGGAAAGTATAGAAAAAGTCCCTCTCTAAAAGAGAGCAGTCTTTTCTCAGTGTGGAATGAGCTGCAGGAAGGGATTTAGAAAGGGACAAATGAGGTTTCCTAGCTCCTTTTGGGTCTATTTTTGCAATATAATTTGATTACTTGTTTTAAGATTAATTCTTAATGTATTTAGACTATATTCAGATGTTAGTGTGAATGTTAGCATAAAAGCCAGGTTTGTTTGTAAGGCTTAGACTGGGTCATTTCTACCCTGGATTATAATCTCAGCACTGTATTTGTCAGTTTGTTGTTTGCCTGCTTTGAAGGTATGTGGATGAAGCACTTGATTTAGGAAGGAGGACCTGTGGGATTTAATCCCTGTTTTAGAAAATTAGTCAGCATTGGTTCAAATATCGAAGTTTAATAAAACTTTTCCACTTCACCCTATAACATCTGTCACAACAACCAACATATTTATTTTAGTTTTGGGTCTAACATCTCTAGCATCCCTACAAATACTAATCATTTTATTCATTTACTGAGCTGAGCCATCTTCTCAGTGACATAAAAGCCTTGACCCAGGTATTTTGTTTTGCTGCTTCATCAGTGATTTATTTATCCACACTTCACTTCATCGTAGGAATTCAAACTGCAAAGAATGCTGATGTTTCTAAAAGACATTTTGTCCCAGTCATTTGTTTGCTTTCTCCTGGCTTGATTTGACCTTTTATCTCTCCCTCTTCCCCTACCTCTTTATTGGCTACTGTGTTTATTTCACCCTTCATTACCATCTTTCTTTAGATGACTTACTCATTCTTCCATTTATTCATCTGCTTTTATTAAGTATCTACTCTGTGCTAGATTATGGTGATGAGCAAGGTAAAAAAAAAAAAAAAAAAAAAAACATGATCGCTGATCTTGAAGGCTTCTAGAATGTTGTAAGAGATAACATAGTTAAAGAAAAAATGATGGCATGTTTTAAGTGCAACAAGAGCAGTAGTCACAGGATGCAGTGGAAACAGGAGAGAAAGCGTCTGGCTCAGCTAGGAGAGATTAGAGAAACATTCTAAAAAGAGGCAGGTCCTCCTCAGAGTGTTGAAGGACTTGTGAGAATTTATCAGGCAAGGAGGAGTGAAGATGAGGAAGGAGGTTAATGGAGCATTCCAACTAGAAGGATAAAATGAGCTACATTACAGAGATCCAATGAATCACAAAGTATTTATTGAGTCCACCTACGTGCCATGCAGTGTACTAAGCACTGTTCATGCAGAGGGCCAGTTTGGAGTAATGAAACTCCAAAGTTTGATTAGAATAGGCTCAGCAGAAAAGGGGGAAAGAGAAATTGGAGACAATGAGTATAGAGAAGTGTGTCAAGATTTGATCTAAAGAGAAGATACGAGGAGAGAAGATAGAAGATCTGGAGAGGTTTTTGTTCCGTTTTGTTTGTTAATGGGAAAAAAAAAGTTTATCAAGGTTGTTTTCTAACGAGAGTAATTCAGTTGAAAGAAATATTAATAATGCAGGAGGGTGAGGAGAATTACTGGCACAATATTCTTTAATGGAAGAGGGGATGCAGACCAGGTATAGTGGCTCACACCTATATTTCCAGCATTTAGGGAGGCCAAGGTAGGAGGATGGCTTGAGGCCAGGAGTTTGAGACCAGCAAAGACAACGTAGCAAGCCCTCGTTTCTATAAAAAATTTTTTAAAAATCAGCTGGGCATAGCGATGCACACGTGTAATCCCAGCTAAGTGGGAGGCTGAGGCAGGCAAATCACTCAAGCTCAGGAGTTCGAGGCTGCAGTCAGCCATAATTGCATGCCACCACACTCTAGCCTGAGCAACAGAGTGAGACCTTGTCTCTGTATGTGTATAAAATCAAGAAGAGGGGATACAGTCCAGTGCAAAGTGGAAAGGTTGGCTAAGTAGGATCATAAATAGTTACCATCATAACAAGCAAGAAAGAAGAATGTATATTATTGGGAGCTGTTTTTTCTAAGTAAAATAGGAGGCAGTTATCTACTCAGAGTTACCATGGAGAGACTGCGTTGATTGAGGAAAGAGAAGATATGAGATAGTAAAAGCTAACATATGTCAAATATTTATCACGTGCCAGGCACCATTCATGGGAATCAACTTTGGTCCCCATCCAAGAACATTGTTCATTTGAGAAACTTCAGGCATGTACAGCTTTAAGTGACCTAGTGACAGTGTCTTAGATTAGAGAGGATGGGGCTGGATCATGAAGGGTCTTGTAAGCCATACTTATTTTAGACTTTACGTGTAGTGAATAAATGGAGAGAGCACGTGGAGGAAGTTGTTGTGCAGAATTTTAAATAAAAAGTGATATGATCAGTTTTACATTTGTGACAGATAACTGAAAATATTATGAAAAAGGTCCTGGAGAAAGGGAGAATGTTGGAAGCAAAGAGTCCAGAGAAGAGCTGAGTAGGGTTAAAGCTAAGGTTAATTGCAGGGAGAATGTAGAAGAAATATTTACACAGTAAAATGCTTAGGACCAGCCTGGACAACAAAGCAAGACCCTGTCTCTACTAAAAAAAAAAAAAAAAAAAAAAATAGCCAAGCATTGAGGGCTGCACCTGTATTCCAGGCTACTTGGGAGGCTGAAGCAGGAGGATTCCTTGAGTCCAGGAGTTTGAGGCTGCCGTGAGCTAGAATCCAGCCTGAGTGAACAGAGCTAGACCCTGCCTCTTTAAAAAAAATAAGTGACATGCTGATTAAAGTTAGGAGCCAGTCTCAAATGACATCCACTTTTATGCTCTGTTTTGAAAGACAATATCTTACCTAGTATCAAGAATAAAGAATAAAACCATCTTTTAAGAAAAAATGAGTTCAGTTGGGTGACTTAGCTCCAATTGGCTATAACTTGAAATTGAGAAACATATTTAGCATTCTCATAGTTAAAAATGATATTGTTGACTGACAAGTGGAAAATATAAAATTATTCATATATTACATACATTTTGTTAAAAATATTGAAGCATTCTCATGATTTTGCACTCAATTTAGAAAGGATTAGGTCTGCTACATCTCCCACTTTGTTATTCTCTCAAACGTCTGTACTGTAGTATATTTCATTACTTAAGCTGAACAAAACAAAATGTTCATTTCTTATAATCAGACTTCTCGTCCTTATCATCAGATTTTCTTTCCTCCTAAGTTTAAGAAATGTGCATCATCAGCAACCAGTATGTCTTATGATGGCATAATTTCAAGTGTTCTAGGGGCCTAAGAGGTTATCCAGCTCTCATTTTGAGATGAGAGAATTCTTGCTGACTTGCCCAAAGTCATAGCTGGCTAATCTAGGACTTGAACATGAGAGTCTGGTAACTCACTCCAGTGGTTTTTTCCAACTGCATCTCAGTTATCTTACATAGACTGCAAGAAGTGAGAAAGACGAGGTCATTTAGTCCAACCTTGCTATTTCATATTTTAAATACCTCGCAACATCCCTGATAAACTTTTGCCAGGCCAGTAATTAACAGTATCACAAGGCCGTTCTGATTGTCTGTATTTCTCAGTGTTTGTTAGAGCAGGGATCTCCAACCCCCCCAAGCCGCAGACCAATACTGGTCCATGGCCTGTTAGGAACCGAACTGCGCAGCAAGAGGAGAGCATTACTGCCTGAGCTCTACTTCCTGTCAGATCAGCAGCGGCATTAGATTCTCGTAAGAGTGCAGATCCTAGTATGAACTGTGCATGCAAGGGATCTAGGTTGAGAGCTCCTCATGAGACTCTAATGCCTGATGATCTGAGGTGGAACAGTTTCATCCTGAGACTATCCCCCAGCCCCCCATTGATCATGGAAAAAAATATCTTCCAAGAAACCAGTCCCTGGTCCCAAAAAGTGTGGGGACCATTGTGTTAGAGAAACAAGGAAACCCTCCTCCACCTGCCACATAAGAATAAACGAAACAATGGAACAGTTCCCCTACTTTCCGTAATTAACATATATTCCCATTTTGAGGCAGTGAGTTGCTGGCACCTGTTTTCTCCTTTCTCCAAACAGTACTTTAAAAGTATCTTATCCTGGCTGGGCGCAGTGGCTAACACATGTAATCCCAGCACTTTGGGAGTCTGAGGCAGGTGGATCACGAGGTCAGGAGATTGAGACCATCCTGGCTAACACGGTGAAACCCCGTCTCTACTAAAAATACAAGAAATTAGCCGGGCATGGTGGCGGGCACCTGTGGTCCCAGCTGCTCGGGAGGCTGAGGCAGGAGAGTGGTGTGAACCCGGGAGGTAGAGCTTGCAGTGAGCCGAGATTACACCACTGCCCTTTAGCCTGGGCAACAGAGCGAGACTCCATCTCAAAAAAAAAGAAAAAAAAGTATCTTATCCTAAAAGCACTTCTGTTTTTGGTTTAGGTTTTAGCTGTCTTTATGCTACATAAGCATTGCCTCTTTCTCAGGATGTCACTTCTGGAGGCAGGAAAGGGTTATGGTTAATGCTAATCACTTTATCAAAATGTCTGATTTCTCTGATGTATAATTAATATTTTTCCCTTGCAACTAATAAGCAATGTGTGGAAAGTAAGATTTTTACTTTTAAAAGCATATCCAGCCTTCTTGTGTCTCAAGTTAATGTTTGGGAAGCAATACCTATCTCTTCTTATATTTTGAAGTTATTCTTTCTAAGGCCTAAGATATATACCCATCAAATGATGCTCAGAATTTTTGTCTCAGCTATCACAAACCCTGAAATGATACGCTTTTCCTAAGTGTTATTTTCCTTAACTATATTTACTGGAGATTTAGAACATATTCAATAATATACTATGAGTATGTTTTCTTCAAGTCCAATTATGTGTAGATGTCATTTAGAGAAACAGTACATTTTATGGGTGATCCACTTTATATGTATCCCCTCTTCTTTCCACATTCAGATCATATGGATTAATGTCATACTCTAGTAAAAAGCTTGTTTCTATTTTATCCTTAAGTTTAAAATGTTGTTTTTTCTTTCTATTAGTGTAATTCTTTTAGTGTACTAACATTTATGTAAATAAGTCTTACATAAATACTAACATTTATAAATAAATCTTTAGCCTAATTCTTTTAGCATGCCAACTTTTATGTAAATGGATCTTAGTTTCTGTTCCATGTCCTAAGCTCCTTTACCATTCACATAATTCTATATTCCTCCTGATAAGTTTACTACAAAGAAGAATATTGGATGTATTGATTATGCAGTGATACTGCGTCTAAAGCTGTCAGTCAAGAATGGCTGCCATAGCTAAGAGTATCTACTAATCATCACTGTCACTTTTTTTTTTTAATTTTATTTATTTATCTTATTTTATTTATTTATTTATTTATTTTTTGAGACAATTTCACTCTGTCGCCCAGGCTGGAGTGCAGTGGCGCGATCTAGGCTAACCGCAACCTCTGCCTCCCAGGCTGGAGTGATCCTCCCACCTCAGCCTCCGGAGTAGCTAGGACTGGAGGCGAGTGTCCCCACACCTGCCTAATTTTTGTATTTTTTTGTGGAGACGGAGTTTCACCATGTTGCCTAAGCTGGTCTCAAACTCCTGGACTCAAGCAATTTGATTGCCTTGGCCTACCAAAGTGCTAGGATTACAGATTTGAGCCACTGTGCCTAGTCCTGTCACTTTCTAAAAAATCCTGTGAAGCACTAATAGAAGTGGGAATAATAATCACACTTAATTATGCCTGTTTTTAAATCTGCATATTGTTTGATTAATCATATCTTTTGGCCAAGTGGAAGGCATGAATTATACGTAGTCTCTACAAGGACCAATAAACTAGTTTCTAAATATGTTTTAAATAAATAATTTAAAAGTTAATTTCCCAAATATCCTCAACTATAAAGTTAGACCTATTTACTGTTTTGTAGGAGCCTATTGCTGTCAAAAGTATCTGAAGTTCTATTCAGAGAAAAATAGAAATGCACAATGACTGGGATTTAAGTTGAGTGAGGAAAGTCAGCAACACTGTTCCCATCGTTCTACCATAAATGTGGCAAAATCTTACTGTTTGTGACAGATCGGTAGAATTAGATTTTCTTATATCTAAATAAATATATATAAATACATAAATGTAGGTATGTATAGCATGAACAGAATACAGTGCTATTTGAACATTGTCATAAGACTTATTTATAAAACTTCCTCAAGCTCTTTCCAATATCTTGGTTAAGATTACATCTAAGGTGGGAGGAGGATGAGGATTGAAAAAATACCTGTCAGGTAATGCTTGATTACCTGGGTGACAAAATTATGTTTACACCAAACCCCCATGACACAGAATTTACCCATGTAACAAACCTACACATGTCCCCCTTGAACCAAAAATAAAAGTTGGAAAGAAAAAAAAGGAACTTAAAGAGAAAAAAAAGATTGTATCTAGTAGTTTTGCTAAGACTATAATATTTCTGACTGCTCCACTATCTCCTCAAGATTGAGAACTAAACAACATGAGAAGCACAATTACATGCCAAAGATTCTTCTTGCCTTTGGTTGTTTGTAGCATCCCAGTGGAATGTCTTTGAAAGTAAACTTTTTTATCTGTATTTTCTCACCTGCTCTGAGTATTGGTGGCAGTGATATATGCATTGTAATTAGACACCTAGCCTCCTGAATATAATGTATTCCAATTGTATTGTCTTTCTGAATAGCCTGTTTTCAATTCTTTCAACATTGCCTGCCAATAATTTAGCAAATTATTATTGAATGTCACAACTTGATTATAGAACATAGTAAGAAATCAACAAATTAAACACCAAACTGAATTTAATGCTAAAACTTACCCTTTTTAAAAATGTATTACTGATTTTTACTCGTGAAATTTAACATTTCCAGTCATCACTTAGTTGTTGACTCAACACTCAAAAATAATATATGCTACTTTTAAAATCCCAAAACCTCCAGATTTGTGTATTGCCACCAGGTGATGACAGTTGATTTTAATATTTTTGCACATCCTTCATTTTGAACAAATCTGTAAACCTCAAAAGATGTCAGGTGCTGCAAAAGGAGCTCTTACGCTATTTAAGTGCCATATAGTAAGGAGTTAGTTGACAGCTGATGCATTGATTCTTCCCGTTTATGGTTCCAACGATAAGGTCAGGGTCCTGATACAGCAAAACCACCATTTGTCTTTGTTAAACTGAAATGAGAATGCGTTCCTTATTAGAAAGAAAAGTTACACAGTTTTATTATCATGAGTACTTTAAAAAGACTTGAAAAGTACAATTTACAATGAACTCAAAGTTTCTATGACTAGGAAATGATATGACTCAGGGAATTTAATACTTGGGATCCAAAACAAAGAAAGCAAAATGACCCATGAAGAACCATGTTGTTTATAAGGGCAAACTACAGGAAACAAACAGCATGCACTTCACAGGAGCACTGGAAACAAAATCCTGACTCTTTAAAATTGTTTTTAATATTATTCTCTTTAACTTTGTGATACCCAAAAAAGAATCAAAATTTTGTGGAGATGAATATAATAATTGGTTGTCTTACCTGTATTAACAAGATTTTTTAAAAACATTATTATTTCTGTCAAATGATTTTTAAAACACCTATCAACTTTTTTTCTTTTGGGTATAGATATCAATATATCTCTTATAGCTTGCTTCCCTTTTTAAATTAAAAAGTATAAATCTTTATAAAAATTAACTGTAACTTTATAAAAATATGTTTAAACTTGAGCAGATTTTATAAAAATTTAATGTGTAGAACATGTGTTGTTTCCAGCAACAGCTTAATTTCTTTAGTCACTTAACCTTTTTTAGACTTTCATTTTTTAAAATATTTCTTTTTTTTTTTTTTTCGCTCCGATTCATACCTAGGAATCCAGTCTCTCTAGCCTTTGTAATACATTGAAAAGACTTGAAGGCCATTTTGCCTTCAAACTTTTTTCCAGGAGTTTGTCCTTAAACCTCTAACATCTTATCTTACAAGTTTCCTCGTAGTTTTTCACATTTCTGTTTATGTGTGCTTCCAATTAAGATGGTATTCTGATTTCCTGTTGCTGTGTCTTCCTGCTATATGGAGTCTTCACAGATTTTTAGCAGCCAGGCCAGAAGATTGTATTCCTTCCTACATTGGCAGGTTGAATTCTCCCTGAATTAACTCTTCCATTCAGAGGCTGCCACCGTCCTAGTTCGTGTCTTGAAGAATTGTATCACTCTCCTAACTGATATTTTAACAATAGCTGCAAACTCCTTACTATATGACACTTAAATAGCGTAAGAGCTCCTTTTGCAGCACCTGACATCTTTTGAGGTTTATAGATTTGTTCAAAATGAAGGATGTGCAAAAATATTAAAAATGTAACTTTTTAAAACTTAGATTAAGATGGTTTTATGCCATGTATGTTGCTATCTACTCCTCCTATTGTCTTTTGAGCTCACTGCATTCCAGCTTTAGTCCCTATCCTCGGAAATTGCTGTAGTCAGTCTGGGACTTTTGTGTTGCCAAATTCAGTTGTCGATTCTAAGATGTCATTTTACTTAATCTGGCAGCAGTGTTTGATAGAGTTGGTCTTTCTTCCTAGAAACACATTCATTTGCCTGCTGGATGTTTCCTGCCTTACTGACTGCTGATTTCTAGTCTCCTTTCTACATCCTCATCTATTTCATCATCTAGAAATGTCCTAGGGCTTTGGCCTCTTCTAGGCGTCACTCCCAAAGTGGTATTCTGCAGTCATGAAGAATGACACATCTGTAGGAATATGACTCCCAAGTTTCTCAGCACCTGATATGATGTATACTTATTTGTTCATTCCCTCTCTCCTTTCTCCTAAATATGGACTCTATGAGAGCAGGGACTTTGATCCTGTTCACCACTGTGTCTGCAATGCATAGAATAGTATCTAACACGTAATACATACTCAATACTTTACATTGAGTGACTTCTTAATTTATGGGTCATTCATCATTAATCTTGACCATAATAATGAATCAGTCGAAAACAGCACTTACTGTATTTTAAGCAAAGTGTGTGTTGTGTCTAGTTTATTTCAATAATACTAAGACAGCTATCTCCTTATTACCTGAATTTATTTCAGTACAACCGATTAATTTTGTTTTAATTGCCATGAGTTAAAAATTTTAAATACTGTGAGTTGTTTTAGATTCAGATAGATATGTTTTTTAGCTTACTGCTTTCAAACGACTACACTTTAACGGTTCTGTTAATTCTTCAAAAAAAAGGTAAATTAAGTACTTCATTTCCTGCATAGTAAATCATTGACATTCCTAACATTTTTCAGTGACTTATAAATTTTCTTTGCTTTGTTTGTGTTGTGACATGTTGTGTAAACAAGATTTGGTATCAGAAGTAGGATCTACAAAACAAACACTAAATACTGGGGTTAGTACTAACGTTTTCACTGAAGATGGACCCAGAAAAGTAGCCAAACACAGTGTCACCCTGAGTCCGTTCTGAGATACATACCGGAAAATTATAGTAATCGGTTCATTCAGGAAACCAGGTGACAATAGGTTAAGCCATAAGTAATATAAGTAACATTTCTTTATCTTCCACTATTTAAAAAAAAAACTTGTAAATCTTTATTTAAATGAGCACCAAATTAAAGAAAACCAAACAAAAGAAACGCAAGTCTAAAATGAAATGTTCAATTTTGATTTGTCAGAGATATGAGCCTTACTAAGTTTTAAGTTAACAGATTTGGACATTAACACATATTAATCTAAATTTATTAATTCAACCTTTGTTTTCAGTTTTAGAGAAATGTAAGCTTGTTGAAAAATTTAGCAGAATATAAACTATTTAAAATAACTGTTGATACTTGCATACCATTTGAAATGCTTTGTTTTTGCTTGTGTTCTCTGCTAAATTTTTTTTCCATTGAATCTGTGCTGCTTCTTTGCCAATGTTTTCCACTGTAGAATCTCCATCTTGCAACCTTGCTTCTCGTGAGCGCATTTACAAAAATTATGGTGTAGCTGGGCCTGCCTCTGCTCTCTCATCTCTGTCTCACAAACTGAAGGGTGGGTATACATGCATTCATGGATGGGCCATTCTTAATGAACATAGGGAGTGTCATTAAAGTTGTTTCCGTTCATCTCAGTCATGTTCATGTCATTCCATTTTTTTAATTAAAGTTTTTCATTTTATTTAAATTTGTATATGTTTGAGTAATTTATGATGCTCCTATTCAGTATTATAATGTAGATTGTCATAATAGCTATGCATGTTTATTACATCTATAGGTTAAACATTACTCTTATTTAATTTTAAAACTTTATGAGATCTTTAAAACAGGTATATAGAAAGAAAGAATTACCTAATGGGGGGAATTTTTAAAACCATTTTTATCAGAAAAAGATGATATATGTGCAAGGCATAAAGCACATTTTTTAGTCTTAAACTTGTTATGTAATATAAAAATCACTTTACTATTTTAGTTTTTTGTGAGAAACACTGATAATGAACTTAAAGTTTTTAAGTTTAAATTAGTTATTAGGACCCGTGTGTTTGTTTATATCTATATGTCAACCTACCTGTCCTGTCTAGCATAAATTTTTCTAATATTGTTTTCCTAGTAACTAAGTTTTAATATTTTAAGCTTAGAAATGTTTAAGCTGTTGACAATTGACAAAATTTCAGACAATTTAAAAATATGATTTTGGTCTTTTAAAACCCTACAGATGCCTACTTAAATATTTTTCTTAAAGTATTATTTAATTAAATTTAAATCTTGTAAATATTTTAAAATCTTGTATTTAAAGAAAATTTTATCAAAAAGAACTTTTACAGCAATGCCTAACATATTGTGTGAGTTTCTCAACTACTGATTTTCTTTTTTTCTTAGAAATAGATAAAATAGCTATATATTTCTCATTATACAATTGACGGTATAAACATATAAATAGGAAATATAAAAATAGAGTAAATAGTATTGTACAACCTGTGCTATATAGTATACAGTATTGTGTGTAATAGCATATAGTATCATGTAACCTGATATATACTATGTATCATGCCATGTGATATATGCATGTAGTATTACGATATAGTATGATCCTGATAATTTATGATTTTGGCATGAAAAAATATGTGGGTAAGTGAATGAATACTTACCATTTAACATGTTTAGTAACATTTAATTTGCTTGCCCTAAGTTTCTATCCTGTCATTATTTCTTCAAGATTCCTTTAAAGTTAGAAAAATGTTTGCCTATTATCACTTAAATTTAAAAATACAGTCATTAAATAAATTAGGAGATGAATGTGAAAGTTTTATGTATAGTCTGAAGATTTTTAGCAAACTATTTGTTTATATTTGTTGATATTTTGAGCAGCCACAACATAATAATTTTAGTAATAATATGCTGCAAAACATTTGAAACACAAATGAAGAAGATAAACATAAATTAGCACTTGGGCTTACCCCACTTAACAAGCATAGTTTTTTTAATATATAAAATATATTTTGGAAAAATAAATTTTTCAAGAAGATTTAGTTATCGTTTGAGAAATACATCAGAGAAAGAAACGTTTCTGCCGTTATTTATGTGCTTAAACTTCAACAGGTATTTAGCTGTCACCACTTACAGATCTTAAGAAAATATACACCACTATTAGAGATATAATAAGATATACAAATGCCTATTCTTTCTAACACTATGTAATAAACTTTTTTGCTCACGTATGACAAGTGGTGTTCCTGATATTTGGCAGATTCCATTTTTCAGGCAACCACAGAGGTTGTTTTCATGATGAGTAAATACCTACCATCGTAAGTGCGTGCATTCCTAGAATAGAGGTATCATCAGCAGGTATTCACCATTCCTTTGCTTGCAGCTGTTGTGCAGGTCTGCCACTGGGACACATCTGACACAGGGAGTAGGTAATCTTTGTCACAAACCCTTCCCATTTGTTAGAAATCCTACACAAGTTGTCCTTTTTTATAAATTAGAGAGAAAACCTCTTTCAGTTCACAGACGGATTTTTTGGAGTAAGAGATACCAAATATAAAAGACTTACTAATTGTTTGTCTAGATTCCCAATATGTGTGGTTCAGTTTCTGAAATAAATCTAATGATAAAGATGATAAACATGTCTCCAGCTGTCAGATTAATAACAAAAAACAAATACTCCAAACATCACATACTCAAAATTAATGGCCATGACTACTGATATTTAATCTATGAAATATAATTTGTTTACCAAGTTTGCCGTATACTGTTACTAGGTCAGTAAGTTTAGATGGGCAGCAATTTTTTAAACTACTTTTAAACAGTTTGAGGGTACTTATTCGTAGATCACCTCTGTTTATCTGTGCTCTCCCAAGACAGCATTGATAGTTAGAATTCTAAATTGGGATTTTTTAACCCTTTTTTCAAAATTTAGCCCCATCTGTTAATACTCTATTTATAAAACAGAGCACATAATATGATAAAGGAGGTTCATGATTGAATAATGAAGCTTTGCAAGAAACTAAAAAGCATTATGTTTTAGTTACTTTTATTCATCCAAAGAACAGGAAAATTTATCCTAAATATTGGCATTTTGCAATTAAACATTTAGTTCATCAGTGTGCCCTATCTAAAGTACTTGCCATACTCTATTATTTCACCATGTAATTACTCAACATGCAAGCATCTAACCCTCACACATCAGTAACTACTGTCACCTCTGTCCTATGGCCTTGGGAGCCTTAATTCTAAAAAGTAGACTTCTAGAGAAGCTGAATACTTGCGAGTAGCAGAAGAAAAAAAAAATCAAGAAAATTGGAATATATTACTCATTCAACAAATATTTATTGAATACCTACTGTATTCCTGGACTCATTCATAGTATTACATAAGTGAAGAGTAACAGACAAAAATACCTGCCCTTGACAAAAATGGGGGCAGATTCTCCAGCACTACTGTCCTGAGCCATAGAGAACTAGAGGGTGACTATACACACTTAACACATGCACACAAGCATAAAAAACATTTTTCTACATAATCTGAATTTGTTCACTTCCTTTTTTCTTTAAAAAAAAAAATAATAACCTGCCATTAGAACCAGTTAACAAATGCACCTTAATTTCCTAGGAACTCTCTTTGAAAAAATATGAATACTTCCAGATAGGTTTATGGATTTTCAGTTTCTTATACCACTTGAAACCCCTCAGTCAGATTGCTTTTCTCTTAACAACTAACTGGTATCACTTGCACTAAGAGTAGAAGTTTTTATTTTAAGGAGGAAAGGTGATGTTGAAGTTTGTACCGTTTACTTGGGTCACAGACAGCCTGGCTCTAATGCCTCAAAGAAAAGCATAAAATAGAATGAAGGAGAGACACTAAATGAAGCCAGGATGCTAAAAACAATTAATGTCCATGCAGAAATATCTAATGGTTTGCTTTAGAAAAGGGAGGTAATTCTTCTTTTCATCCTGTTTTTCTGTCATTCTCCTGACTCCTTGTTTTGAGGGTCCACAGTTCAGACTTCTACTACTCATTCTGAGGATCTACCATTTCTGTGGTTTCCAAGGGGACACAGCCTCTGAGTTCTAAGCAGCTAAGCTTACTGAACTTTTAGAGTGTAACCTGTTTATAAGTAATTAAATAATAGCTTTAGGGCATACATGTGCTCATTATAAACTAGTCTAATCTGATCATAAAACAGAGTGCCTCTTCGGCAACTCTTTATTAGCCTAATTGTATTTATGCATACACTTAAAAATTATAATTGTGTCTATGCATAAATTCATTTCTCTAATTCAACAAAACCCATACCATTGCCCTAAGGATGCGACGTATCACTCTGCTGGAAATTTAGTGCTACTTCACATTTAAAATACAAGTTTTAACATTAAATAATTTCTTATTCCCCAAAAAATTAATTTCTATCTATTTCTAGTCTCTCACTGAATTTAAATTCTAACTAGTTATTGCACTAGGGCAGAGGTTGAGATATCACTGATAGTTCACACTGAGTTTGTTCAGCCTGTTTTGCATCCATGAAAATAGTTTTTGGTGGTAATGGTTGTGTAATGATGTGTAGAAATTTTATTGGAAATATTTCCCCCAGAATTCTTCAAGTGTTTTAGTATGTGTGACAAACAATAAGAATTTCGTAGCTATGTTTTTTATTTCAGTGTTTAGTGGCTAAATCATTACTAAGTTATAATTTTATTAATAAGTTTCACTATAAAATGGACCATACAGGTGATCGAGGAAACATCTCAACATCTTCTAGACCAGCTTCTACATCAGGAAAATCAGAGCTGTCCTCTAAACACAGCAGATCACTTAAACCTGATGGACATATGAGCCGGACTACTGCTGATCAGAAGAAGCCAAGGGGCACAGACAGTTTATCTGCTAGTGAATCCCTCATCTTAAAATCTGATGCTGCAAAGTTGAGGTCAGATTCCCATAGTAGGTCATTGTCCCCCAACCATAACACCTTGCAGACATTGAAATCTGATGGGAGGATGCCTTCTAGCTCCAGAGCTGAATCCCCAGGACCAGGTTCTCGGTTGTCATCTCCTAAGCCAAAGACTCTCCCAGCCAATAGGTCTAGCCCATCAGGTGCTAGTTCTCCACGCTCCTCCTCACCACATGATAAAAATCTACCTCAAAAAAGTACTGCTCCTGTTAAGACAAAACTTGATCCTCCTAGGGAACGTTCCAAATCAGACTCTTACACACTTGATCCAGATACCCTCCGCAAGAAGAAAATGCCCCTCACAGAACCTTTGAGGGGACGGTCAACATCACCAAAACCAAAATCGGTACCAAAGGATTCTACAGATTCCCCAGGATCTGAAAATAGAGCTCCCTCTCCCCATGTGGTACAGGAAAACCTCCACAGTGAGGTGGTCGAAGTCTGCACCTCAAGTACTTTAAAAACAAATAGTCTAACAGACAGCACCTGCGACGACAGCAGTGAATTTAAGAGTGTGGATGAAGGTTCAAATAAAGTTCATTTTAGCATTGGAAAAGCACCACTGAAAGATGAACAGGAAATGAGAGCATCCCCCAAAATAAGTCGAAAATGTGCTAATAGACACACCAGGCCCAAAAAAGAAAAATCGAGTTTTCTTTTCAAAGGAGATGGATCCAAGCCTTTAGAGCCAGCCAAGCAAGCCATGTCTCCTTCTGTGGCCGAATGTGCCAGAGCTGTGTTTGCTTCCTTCCTCTGGCATGAAGGCATAGTACATGATGCAATGGCTTGTTCTTCTTTCCTAAAGTTTCATCCTGAACTTTCCAAAGAACATGCTCCTATAAGGAGTAGTTTAAATAGCCAACAGCCTACAGAGGAAAAAGAAACCAAGTTAAAAAATAGACATTCATTGGAAATATCATCTGCACTGAATATGTTTAATATTGCACCCCATGGACCAGATATATCTAAGATGGGTAGCATCAACAAAAACAAGGTATTATCTATGCTTAAGGAACCACCTCTGCATGAAAAATGCGAGGATGGGAAAACCGAGACCACTTTTGAAATGTCCATGCATCACACAATGAAGTCTAAATCTCCTCTTCCCTTAACTTTACAACATTTAGTGGCTTTTTGGGAAGACATCTCTTTGGCTACTATCAAAGCTGCTTCCCAGAATATGATTTTTCCAAGTCCTGGTTCCTGTGCAGTTCTTAAAAAGAAAGAGTGTGAGAAAGAGAATAAGAAGGCCAAAAAGGAAAAAAAGAAAAAAGAAAAGGCAGAAGTGAGGCCCAGGGGTAATTTGTTTGGAGAGATGGCCCAGCTGGCAGTAGGAGGACCAGAGAAAGATACCATCTGTGAACTGTGTGGGGAGTCACATCCGTACCCAGTGACCTATCACATGAGACAAGCTCACCCAGGTAAATGATACTGGCGAATGTATGTATAAGTACTTTTTTCTTTACTGAACCAGATCACTTCATTTGAGCTGTTATATGAATTTTGGCAAAGGATAGGGAATTTATAGTATCTTAAAGTACATTATCAGTACAGGGTTTTGCAAAAAACAGATAAAGAAATTCTAATATTATGATGACAAGGTCATTTAGTGCTATTTCACTTTCATGTAGCATGTTTTAAAAAATTTTATGTGTTACCCAAAGGGTGTGCCATTAATGTGTCTGTCTTACACAACAGAATCAGTGGCGTGCCCATACACACGGGGCATCTCCTTTGATTTTACTATTTTCCTGTTCAGAATTGCAAATTAAATTAGATTATATTGATTTCAATGGGCTTTTTCCTACGGAAGTGATACTGTTTTATCAGAAGACTGCATTTTCAGTAAATGTAATGATTTCTGTAACATTGACTAATATTCCAAATTCACCTAATAGAAATTTGTATTTGTAATTTTTTTCTTTGTCTACATATTATACTTCAAATGTTTTATGTGACTTCTGAAAATATATCATTGTTATAGAACTTTTATACTCGTTTTGTCTAATTTTATTGACATAATTAAGTATATCTAAATGTACCTATAGTCTACCTCTCTTTTAATCTGCCTGAATAGAAACTAAGTATCTCTCATATTTGGGGCATCGTTTAATTGATTGCTTTTTGATCAAGTAAGCTATTTTTCTGATATAGTTAATAGCCTGAAAAATCAGATATCTATTTCAGTATTTTGCTTTCTTTGAGAAGGTAAATCTGTCATTAATCTATGAGTAATAAGGATCAAACTATTAAGGACACTTGGAGTGTTAAATATTTATTTTTGGTATTGTTTCAAGGTTGTGGCCGATATGCTGGTGGACAAGGTTACAATAGCATTGGGCATTTTTGTGGAGGATGGGCTGGTAACTGTGGTGATGGTGGCATAGGAGGAAGCACTTGGTATCTGGTATGTGATCGCTGTAGAGAAAAATACCTCCGTGAAAAACAGGCTGCTGCAAGGGAGAAGGTATTTTATTCCATTCGGAGCTATAGTTTTAATGATACGGATACACTTTATAAAAATACCTTTTAATGATCTTATTACATCAGATAATTCCACATAGTTGATATAAAAGATCAGCTTTTACAGTGGAAATCATATACAAATTTAATATTTGTACTACGTCAGCTGCTTTTAATTTTAAAAAATTAACTATATATTGGAATAACACTGGATAACCTCTGCTACCTGTTTTTTTGGCTCCTTTGTCTTCCTATTCCATAGCTACTCTCTCTTTTCCTTATTCACTCTAGTGGCTAACCTAACTAAAAAATTTCACTGAATACACACACTGAGATTATTTACTTTTTAAAAAAATGAATTATATTTAGATTTAACTAGTTAGGTGTTAAATTTTTCTGAAGAAAGAAAGGAAGTATAGTTTGTGTTTAATACAAAATAGTCAGCCCAGGATGAATATGAAGTGAATGTTGTTTTTTATAATCTTAGTATTTTAAAATAGCTTTACAAGTGTTTAATAATTTTTATTGGAAACTCAAAATACTTAGCTTAAGAAACTAAAGATTTTAATATAAGTCAGAAAAGATTACTTTGATTTTTTTTCTTTGCCAGGTCAAACAATCTAGGAGAAAACCAATGCAAGTCAAGACCCCTCGTGCCTTGCCCACCATGGAAGCTCACCAGGTGATTAAAGCCAATGCACTCTTCCTGCTGTCCCTGAGCAGTGCAGCTGAACCGAGCATTCTGTGTTACCATCCTGCAAAGCCATTCCAATCTCAGTTGCCCAGCGTGAAAGAAGGCATTTCTGAGGATCTTCCTGTGAAAATGCCTTGTCTCTACCTTCAGACATTAGCTAGGTAATAAAATTTTGTTGTTTTTTAATCACCTTTGGATTAACAGTGATTGTTTATTGATATCTAGGGTAGTTCAGTATTTGACCTATACTTTATTAGACATTGTGTACTGTAAAGAAACTTCCAGGCATTTATTTTTTTGAGTTGCCTTGACTAACATAATGACTTTATGGTAGTAGGTGTTTAAAAAACTATAAAAATGCTTCATCAATTTACATTGTTATTAATACAAAACATGTCTTAGAAAATAAGACTGTAGCTATCTTTCACTCTTTGGTAGGCTGACTTCAGTCTGTTAGTGCGAAATGCTGAAGTAGAAAAAAGTTGGTGTTTTCTTAGCAGTCTTTTATGTCATAAATTATTCATTCTGTTAGCATTTAAATGAATACTAACTGGGCACCTGCCAGCCTTGTGCTAGGCCCTGAATGAATGAATGAATGAATATAACAAAATCCTGGCTTCTATGTACTCATACTGTGATGTCAAGTCAGACATGTCAGTGAAACATTTGAAATGCCATGTGAGGAGTGCTACAATAGAAGTATGTATGTAGGATGCTGTTACAGCATAAAAGATGGAGAGTATCTCAATCTTCCCAAGGAAATCAGAAAAGGCTTCCCAGAGGGTCTGACCCTTTAGTGGAGTCTTAAAGGATAAATAGAAACCTGTCAGGCAAGTGATGGGAAGAAAGCAACGCCTGGAAGAATAACCCAGGTGAGTAAAGACACAAATGAAATCTCATTACACATTTGAGGAATCACAGGTTGTTAAAGGACTGACTACTGGAGGAAATGTGTGAAAGCCCGTTCAAAATGATTGGTTCACCCAAGTAGTGTCGGGCCCTGTAGCCCAGGTTAAGATTGCATTTTATCCCATGAGCAGAGGAAACAGTGGAAAAATTTTAAACAGAGAAATACATGAATTGGTTTGCAATTAAAAGATCACTGTAGAATGTGGAAGCTAATGTGGAGACTAGATAAAAGTGCATTACTAGAGATAGAGAGAAACCTGTTAGTATTCTATTTTCATATATTGGACCTGAATGGTGCAGCCTATACTTTCACACATCATGCACTGACACTCCAAAAGAGCCTTTCATATACCAAAATCAGATTTTTTTCATCAGCTGACAAATGAAGATATCTAGATATTGCCTGCTGACATGGCTTGCCAACCAACAGTTCCATTTTGGAAATTGTCCTCTTTGTGTGGCAGAGTTGTGTGATTTTTAAAATTTTGTGCTTACTATTACAATAAAATGAATAAGCAACAAAAATGAAAATGTGAGACTAAATACATTTGAGACGGAGGTGGAAATCATCAGGTATGCCAAATACAGTAGATCTTTAGTGTGAAGCATACCACTCAGTGGACCTAGGTTAGCAACTATTTATTCATTTTGAAAAGGAAAGAATCAAATTGTAAAACGTGAAAAATGCTCACACAGCATTATTACAGACTTTTTTTCTTTTTAGCTCTCTGGGGAATGGGCACCCCCTCCACCCTGAACCACAGAAAATTTCATATGTCTAATATTTTTCAAATATGATCTTATGTATGTTCCTACCCAAAAAAGTAACTGCCTTATTTCAGTGGTCTGTGCAAGAAATAATAAGCATGAACCAAGGCAGTGGTGATAGGGAATGAGAAGAGAGAATGGCTCTGAGAGGAAACCTAATATCATGGGCTTGAAAGATGATGATGGTAGAGGGCTAAGCCTACTACAACACTGGAAATATTTTAGCTTAAGCACCTAGATGGTTGGTGGGATCATTCACCAAAACACTGGAAGATGGAAAAGCTCTCAAAAGGAAAGAAACTTAGTTCACTTTTTGATTCGAAATGTTTGTGGTACCTGAAATGTTGATGAATAACATTATCAGACTTTTATTTTCACCTACCTACATCTACAATTATTTTAATACTTTGCCTTTAACTATGATTTACGTGTGCTGCTTTTCCTGTTATGAAGGAGATTAAAAATGAAGAGGATCTGTATTGCCATCATACTTTAAGTTATTGGGTTTGATTTAATGCAGGCATCATCATGAAAATTTTGTGGGCTATCAAGATGACAACCTATTCCAGGATGAAATGAGATACCTACGTTCAACATCTGTACCTGCCCCATATATATCAGTAACTCCTGATGCAAGTCCTAACGTATTTGAAGAGCCAGAGAGCAATATGAAGTCTATGCCACCAAGGTATTTTAGTTCTCTCCTGTTTGTTGAATAGCTAGTGTTTGGTGGAAGAAAGACTTTGAACTAGAAAAGAGTCCTTTTCTAGTTGTTGTTTCTAGTTGTTTCTACTTGTTGTTTACAGTGCCTCCTGACTTAGGTATGGTAGTATCAGAGTAAAGAGCTTCTCGAAAAGCTGAATAGAAACGTGTTATAATAATATAATACACAAGAAAATAGAGGCCAGGCATTGTGGCTCACAACTGTAATCCCAGCACTTTGGGAGTTCAAGGCGGGTTAGATCACCTGAGGTCAGGAGTTCGAGACCAGTCTGACCAACATGGTGAAACCCTGTCTCTACTAAAAATACAAAAGATTAGCCAAGTATGGTGACACACACTTGTAATCCCAGCTACTCAGGAGGCTGAGGCAGGAGAATTGCTTGAACCTGGCAGACAGAGGTTACAGTGAGCTGAGATCATACCACTGAACTCCAGCTTGAGAAAAAAAAAAAAGAGTACCACTGAAACTTTTTTAGAGGAGGAATGATGTGATAAAAATGCAAAGGTAGTCTCACAGTGACAATTGAGAAACTGACATATGGATTAAAGAGATATATTTTGTAGGAAAAATAAGTGTGACTTGTTGACTAACTGGATGATGAAAAAGGTAAGTTTAAGATGACATGAAGATTTCAGGCACGAATAACTGTGAACATGGTATCACTGGAAAGGAAGACGTTTGCTGAATGAAAAGAGAATGTGCTTGTTAAGAGCATGCCACTGTGTTACTACTATACAGCTATAATTATAAACTAATATAATAAATACTTTAATCACAATAGAACATATATATCCAAATGAGGGGGGTTTTTTTGTTGTTAAAAATACATACAATTTCTCCCCTCCCCAACTGCGTGGATTACTCGTCAGAATTTCTTTGAAGCTGCTCTTGACATTTTCTCCAGAGTGCAGTGCAACCTTTAATATCTTTAAAAGTAATAAAGTATTTCTAAAGGAGATACACTGTTTAAAAAAGTCAGAAACCATTTTGACACTAGTCTCACAAGTGTGATTCTCATTGGATTATTATTACCCCTTAGGATCAAAATTCAGAGGCTGAGGCAAGAGGATGACTTGAGCCTAGGATTTTGAGGTTACAGTGAGCTATGATTGTGTCACTGCACTTCAGCCTAGGTGACAGAGCAAGACTCCATCTGTTTAAAAAAAAAAAAAAAAGGTTGATGGATAAATGAATTCATTAAATCAGTGGTTCTCAACTGGGGGCAATATTTGCCTCCCTGTTGACAATCTGACAATGTTTGGAAATAACTTTGTTTGTCACAACTGGGCTAGTTGAGTGGGCATCCTAGTGATTTGAGGCCAGGGATATTGCTAACCATCCTATAGGAGGCAAGACAGCCTTCATAACAAGGAATTACCTGTCCCAGGGTAGCCATTCAATTAAAGATGTCATCTTTGCTTTCTTCTTTGGATTTTCTTGTGTTGCTTGAATTCTTTCACAAGCATTATTATTTTTTTGTAAAAAAAAAAAAAAAAAGTCACTTTTTAAATTTGTGTAATGTTTTCTTTAAGTTAGTAGAAAACTTCCTCTGAAAACAGAGCAAATGTCTGTGCTTTATAGTAACACCATATATAAAGTGAATTAAGTTAATGTTTCCCTGTCTTCTAGTCATTCTGGAACCAAACAACCTATACTAACACCCAGGGACATTTACTGCCAATCAGTTACGTACAATGTTTATAGTCTATTCAAACAAGAATGTACATAAGCTTAGAGAAGTGGTGAGTAAAGAAAACACCCAGGCAGTTAGCCGTCCGTTGGAAAATAGACAATTTTACCAAGGGACACAGGATTTCAAACCTGGCTTGAATGATGGAAAAAACTCCAGAACCAAAGGTGAGCAAAAATATTCCAATTTGAATTGAGGTGACAGAAAAAGGAGCTCACGAAAAGAATAGTTTCTAAATTTGTTTTAGAGAAATAAGAAAGAGAAGAGATTTCTCTTTTTTTTATAAAATGTGTCAATAAAGGAAATTATATAGCTGAAGATCTTAATAACTTTTTAAGTATTTTTAAATGTTGCTTTAATAAATAGAAAAACTGTTAGTTTACTTAAGCCTGAATAAAACCATTAAGTTCTTTTATAGAGTATAAATACAGCACTGGTGCCAAAAATCAGTTTGTTCCCTCTCATGACACCTTGACACAGCCATCCTCCAAGGGCTTTGGGCAGTGTTTCCCAAGAGTGAGAAACCTCACAGAACACTGAAGACACCAAAAGAAAACTTTGGAGCCAAATTTTGCTTCCTATTTTATTAGGTTTTCATGTGTACATAACCATTTTCTTTCTATTTGGTGCACTTATGATTGTATCTCCCTGTTTTTCCTGAATATTACAACACATGAGTTCCACCCCAGTGCTTTTGATTCTAAAAGGAGCTTGGAAGCCTTTCTTCTTTTTCATTTAATATGCAAAGTAGATTTAAGAAAACCACAAGTTTTAAGGTACAATGCTGAAATCGGTCCAAATGTTACTGCATTTGAAAAGATCGAATTATGATTCAGAGAGAGATTGTCAATTTGGCTTTGATTTTGTTTCTCCACGTGAAATCTTGAGTCACATATTTTGCATCATTATAAGTATAGTTACATTTCATTTAGCTCTTCTGAGTTTGTATCTGTTGTATTGTTCCATCTACAGTTTAGAAACCAGTCCCATAACTGATACTGATCTTGCAAAGAGAACTGTCTTCCAAAGATCATACTCAGTTGTTGCTTCCGAGTATGATAAACAACACTCCATTTTACCTGCACGAGTTAAAGCCATTCCTAGAAGAAGAGTTAACAGTGGAGACACTGGTAAGTATGAGGATAAAAAAGAATATTGAGTGATCTGACTACTACAAATAAAAAAGAAAATGGTTTTATTTGCACATAATTTTTAAAATTTAATTTTTGAAGGAAAAGGCATGGGATAATTTCTAACGTGTGATTGACATTCCCTCTGTGTGACACAGCTATAAATGTGCATCTCTAAATTTTGCATCTCAGTTGAAGGGAAATCGGTGATTGTTCAAGAATAAATTGGCCTTTACACAAATCTTACTTCTTAGGTATCTAAGCCAAATGTTACAGCCATTATCCCTTCCACTAAACTTGTGGACCGGCAGTTCCAGTGATGTACACATTCACAGTTATCTCTCCACCCCAATAGAAGCTTGTAACTCTTGCAGCTGCCATCATTCTAAGTAGATAAAAAAAACTTTGGAGATATAAATAGCCCTTAATCAGTTAAAAAAAAAAAAAAAAGAAGAAGAAGAAGAAGAAGAGTTACATGATCTGGACCAGTTGGTATCAATAGCCCCAAATTGGGGTGGGGATTCTACCTCAAGAATAATTAAAGAAACCCAAGAAGAACAGGATAATATAGTGATAAATTGTCAGAGAAATCACTTGCTAAAATGAAGATTTGGCCTAAAAATGATAGTCAGATGATTAAGTATCTTATTGAAGACCTTTAAGAAAAACATTATTGAAAATTGCCCAGCAATTTATAGGTTCATTCAACAAATATTTTTGACCTCCTGTTGAGAAATGTTTCTTATAAAGCCATCTTTTAGAAAGTGATGCAGATGAGATGTAGATTTCATTTAGAATATAAATCACTTAGCTTTTAGAGTTTTTTAGAAAATGTGAACTTTAGATTCAGCTCTGGATTCAAAACCTACCTCTACAACTTAATGGCTGTATGACTTTCAGAGAGTAACATATTTAATCTTTCTGAACCTTGGTTTCTTCCTCAGTAAAAGTTGAAATTGTTATGATTTGTGTCATGTGCAAAAAACCAATAACAAAGGCTCTAAAGTGAATATGCTAGATATTATCTTAAATATATATGCACTGCCTATGAAAATTAATAATTTTCTTTTTCTTTAATAGAAGTTGGTTCTTCCCTTTTGAGACATCCGTCTCCTGAGCTTTCTCGGCTAATCTCAGCCCACAGCTCTCTTTCTAAAGGAGAACGAAATTTCCAGTGGCCAGTTTTAGCTTTTGTTATACAACATCATGATCTAGAAGGTCTTGAAATAGCAATGAAACAGGCCCTAAGGAAATCTGCTTGTCGAGTTTTTGCTATGGAGGTATGAAGACATTAATGAAATTACTGATTCCTTGATCATACAAATCATGTGATGATTCTATTTAATGATGCCACTTTTTTACCAACAGAAATTGTATGAAATTAAAAGGCATTAGCCAATTAAAAGTATCAAGTGTTCATATAAAAATTAGACTCTAAAGTTTATGAATATAAACGAATTTAGAATTTCATATTTCAGCACTCTAAAGAAATTTATTTCTGTATTGCTTTATTATTTGAATCTTGAGATTATCTTTTTTAAAAGCTTTTATACACTCAGAATGTCATTTTATTAGAAGGAAATGACAGAGTAATCATGGAAAGAAGATAAGGAGTAGGGCTTTTGAGTTATAAGTGAACCAGTAATAACTTCTCTGGGCCTTTGGCCTCTGGAAATAATAGGATTACTGTATATTACAGGCCTGTATATAGTAAATCTTTATTTTTATCAAATGTGATAAATAACTTACCACTTCATGGATGGGAATTACATGAATATATTTAAGTAAATGATTGCTTTTGTAGAGCTTGAGATACGCTTTGTGTTCATCCAGATGCAAGTTGGAAAAAATGTGCTTGAATAAATCAATATTAAAAAGAATTTTCAAAGTAAAAAGTGATTTGAAAAAGTGTTTTGGTATTGTATTTTAGAAATTATTTTTCCTATTTTTTTAAATTAAAACCCCAAATTATTAACTGTTTCAAGTTCCGTGTGCTTTCAGTGAAATAAAGGTCAGATTTTCAAGGAGCCAAGCATAGTATCCCATGATTGTAATCCTAATACTTTGGGAGGCCAAGGAGGGAGGATCACTTGAGCGCCAAGAGTTTGAGACCAGCCTGGGCAACATCGTGAGACGTCATTTCTACAAAAAAATGTTTTAAAATCAGCTGGGTGTGGTGGTGCGCGCCTATAGTCCCAGCTACTTGGGAGGCTGAGGTGGGAGGATCATTTGTGCCTGGGTGCTTGAGGCTGCAGTGAGCCCTGATCACACCACTGTACTCCAGCCTGGGTGACAGAGCGAGACACTATCTCTTAAAAAGAAAAACAAATAGTAAAACTATAAGGTATTACTTTTTTTAATTAAAAAAGATTTTCTAGCATCTTTCTTTGAAGCCTTAATCCTTGGAGGTACTTTATTTCTGAGTACTTTTTAATTCATGTATTTTATTCTTAAACTCATTTAACCATCATTTCTTCAGGCTTTCAACTGGCTTCTGTGTAATGTCATCCAAACCACTTCTCTCCATGATATTCTGTGGCATTTTGTGGCATCACTGACTCCTGCACCGGTGGAACCAGAGGAAGAAGAGGATGAAGAAAATAAAACAAACAAAGAAAGTTCAGAACAAGTAAATGAGATTTTTATTTATTTTGATTGTGCATATTTTTGTAGAAACTGGTAGTATACCTTCAAATAGTCCAATAATTTGCACAAAATCATTCACAGATCTAACTTGAGCAAAAAGAATATTTTAGTGCTATGGGCAAAGTATTAACAGTGAGACCTGGATTTTATAGAAGGCAGCCTGTATAATGGACAGAGCATTGAACTAGGGCACTAGGAGCCTGAGTTCAGCCTCATTTCTACCCTGTTGTAGTTGTATGACTTGTAGGCCTTGGTTTCCATGTCTGTAAAATGAAAGAGTAATCTAGATGGCATTTATCTTATTCCCAGCCACTCTGAAATTATGTGAATGGCATTTTAGGATAATTTCCAAGGATATCAGGCAGCATTATCATAGTCAAATTCTTAAAACTCACAAGGAAACAAGATACCATGAGCAAGAACTAGCAAAAACAATAGGCAGCAGAAATAGACCCTCAACAGTGGTTGTAATTATCTGTGTAAATGTAGAATAATGTGTTAATATGCTTAAAGAAATAAAAGAGAAACTTTAAAATATGAGAAGAAATTGTAAGAAGGAATATAATGATGAATTTGATAAAGAACTAAAGAAAATGTAAACATTAATCTAAGTATAATTGATATTTTAAAGAATTAGTTTTGAGATTTTATAGCATGTCAGTGAAAAAATTGGTTAAATATAAGAGAATGACAGATTTGATAAAGAACTAAAGAAAATATGTAAAAATTAAGTATAATTGATATTTTTTTAAAAAATCAGTTTTGACATTTTATAGCATGTCAGCGAAGAAATTGGTTAAATGTAAGAGATCTGCAGAGATTATCTAGACTTCAACACAGAAAAAGTAAATAAAAAATACAAGTTGCTAAGAGCAATGAAGGGCAAAATGATGTATAACACTTACCTACTTGGAGTTTCAGAAGGAGAAGACAGAATGGAAGAGAGACAGTATTTAAGAGTTAATACTTGAGAATTTCCCAGAATCGATTACAGATAACAACCCATTTCAAGAAGCCCAGTAAACCCCAAGCAGAATAAATACAAATCATAGTGGGCAAATTATGGTATATTACCTGAACACCAAAAACAAAAAAAGAGATCTTTTACGCAGCCGCAGGAAAAAAATATTAGCTTTCAAAAGAGGGACAGTGAGAATAATTGCTTAATTTTCGGTAGCAACATTACAAGTTTGTTTGTTTAAATACTGAGTTTGTTTAAAAGGCTGTCAGTTGGCTTTTTTCAACATGCTGAAAGAAAATGCTTGTTAACCCAGTTGAAGGGTCTTTGAAGAACAAGACCAAAGACATTTCCAGAATAAAAACTGAAAGAAATGGCCAGGGAGTGTCAATGAAGAGAAAAGAAAGTGTAAATATGAGGGCATATCTTAAAAAACATTGACTGTGTAAAAAGTAATGATATGTCATGGTGATCTACAGAATGATAAAAGATCAATCCTGGATATGTATCTACCTAATACTGTAACCTTAAAAAAAGTAACAATTGACAGACTGCAAGGAAGAATAGGACAGTCTGCAGTTACAATGTGAGATTGTCATATACCTGTAACAGCTATCTGTTCCTGCATAACCACCCCAAAACTCACCGGACTAAAACAGTTGTTTATTTGCTCACAGTCTGTGGGTTGGCAATTGCAGCAAGGCTCCACTGAGAGGAATGGCTCTTTCCTGTTTTGGTTACATAGTGTGCTTCAAGTGGTACCCCCTGAGCTCTTTTATCCTCCAGGATGCTGGCCTAGGTTTGTTCAGATGCCAGAAGCATTCAAGAAAGCGAACACAGAAGCTGCAAAGCCAAAATGGCCAAGACTAAACTCAAAAACCATGCTTCTGCCACCTTCCGTTAGCGGGTATAATTCACAAGGCCGGTCAAAATCAAAGACTGAGAAATAAACTCCACCTGTTGATAGGAAGAGCGACAGAGAATTTGTGGCTGTTTTGTGCGTAGTACCATAACACTCTTTTTAGTACTGGATAGGTCAGGCAGAGAAAAAGAATCAAAAAGTACACAGATTTGAATGATTGACAGTCTTGATAGAATATACAAAGCATTGCATATAGTTGTTTACATTCTTTTCAGATACACACAAATGTCTATGGAAATTGACTGTTTACTGGACATATGAAACAAGTTTCAACAGACTTTAAATAATTGGTTTTCTTCCTACCATGTCCTCAGTCTTTATTGCTAGTGTATAAGAATTAGATAACAAAACAATAACAAGAAAAATATTGAAATGATGGAAATTAAGAAACGCTTCCAAATGAGTTGCATCAAAGAAGAATTATAACAGAAAATATTTTAAATGGAATGGCAATAATAGTACATCTCAAAACTTGTTGTTTGGCAGAGTTCTAGTTATAGTTATGATGGAACGGCCAGTGTCAGGATTAGTTCTTATAGTAAACAACAAAAAGCTGGACAAAATATTTAAAACAATTGTTCATAGGCTCTGAGCAGTGACCAGTACAGGGCTATAATCCTTGAGAGAAGAAAAGTGCATGAAGTGAGCCCCACAATCGGGAAAAGAGCCCAGCAGAGTATGTCGGTTGTATTGGCTGAGATCAAAGTTTAGGGCTGTAACTTTGGGATGTGGGAAGCACGGCACCAGTGCTATAGAGCTGCAGAAAGGAGTCTAAAATTTTTGCATAAAAATATCCCTGCCGTCCTGGCCACTCTTAGACTGGGCATGCAATTTCTCTGGAAGACCTAGCAGTGGAAATGAATCGTAAACTGAGAAATGAACAGATTCTTAGCTTCAGAGCTGGGTTCTAAAGTTTCAGCCCAACCAGAGGTGGGGTGAATGAATACTCCTGGCATGCACCTGAAACGCCAGAAAGATCATGCCCAGGGAATACACACCATGCCTTAGGAGTAAGGGTAATGCTTACAATCAAGGGCAAAACTGAAATAACCCCAGTCTAACAAAGTCGAATGCCAGGTCTTGATGGAATCTAGATGGCCTGCTATCTCCCTGTAAGAACTAAACTACATTCTTTAGAAGAAGATAATGTAAACCAGAACTTCTGTATCAGTAATCAATAGATACACAAAGAAGGCTGTAAAAAGCAACCATCTTTTAAGTAGCTCAGTGACATAGTTTAAAAAGTTTGATGAGCTTACATTGGTAGCAAGATGGAAGAACAAACATTCTTTGCTGTGGAGTAGCAGCTTCTTAGAGAATGGTTTGGTAAGATCTATCAAAATTCACATTAAAAATCATTCAGTAATTCCACTTTCATGAAGTTCTCCTTATATATGCATGTGTGAAAAGACAAATATACAAGTTGATTCACTGCAGAATGTTATATAAAAACAAAAGATTGGAAACAGCCTAAATGGCTGTTCTGAAATGGACTGATGAAATAAACTGTGGTATTTTTATTCATTAGAATACTGTGCAGTAGGATAATATATGTTACATACATGTCTAATAAGTAATAATCTCAAAGATACAGTATTGTTAAAAGGGCACAGATCAGTTTGTTTAGAGTGCTGCCATTTGTATAAATGAACAATGTTTATAGACAGTTCAAGAAACTGGTAATAGAAATTGCCAGTGGGAGGGCACCTAGGTGGCTGGGCTTTAAAGACAGGGAGACTTTTTATGGTATTTTTTTATACCTCTTGAATATTTTATTATGATGTATGTTACCTACTCAAAATGATAAAAAGTTATTCCATAGTTAATATTATTAATGGAGCCATCTGAGGGTTTGAATGAGAAATGAAATTCAACACCTGCTTCTCTTTCCTAGCTGCGGTCCATCTGCCTAGAAAGGAACTTTTTTTTCTAATTCACATAAAAATGCTATATGAGTTAGTGGCCACCCCAACTTTTAAACGTATGTTATTTTTTATACATAAACATACAGGCAAAACATACCTACATATATGTATGTGTATATATACATACACGTATCTGTATATGCACACACACTACACATACACATGCATACACATATAGATTCACCCTACAGGTAGATTTGTGAGTACACTAGAATCGATACATTTATTCATTTGCATGCTGATTTTACTTGTGACTAAACTTACAGCTTTTTTGCCTAAAATAATACAAACATAATTAGTTAAAATTACTGTACGTTCTGCGTACAATTTGGTTTTGTTGTTTATATTTGTGTTACACGACCATTTTTTAAGTATACATGTCTTTTGTGAAGAAGATTCCTTCCAGCACACACACTGATAAACTTGTTTCAATTTCTGCCTTAGGAGAAAGATACAAGAGTATGTGAACATCCACTCTCGGACATAGTGATTGCCGGGGAAGCTGCTCATCCTTTACCACACACCTTTCACCGCTTGCTGCAGACCATCTCAGACCTTATGATGTCTCTCCCCAGTGGCAGTTCATTACAGCAAATGGCCCTGAGGTAATTTTGTATCCACATATCCTAGGTACATTGGACAAGAGATTTTATGGAATATTCAAAGTATGAAATGCTCCAAAAAAAAAACTCTTTAAATAGTAAGATAGAATCCCTACATTATATAGATGGTGCCTCCCTCCTTATAGTCATAATTTTTAGAATGGTCCTTCCTCTTAGTTAACACTTGTTTGCCCTTCTGTAAAATGTGGCCAATGTACTTCTTAGTGCCCTAAATTATCACTGTAACAATCTCCCTCACTTTCCCCACTCTCCTACCTCAAATCACTTAAATGTTCTAAAAAGAGAGAGGGAAAGTGAAATCTCAAAAGCAAAAACCAAAATAGAGTTTTGACTTGAAAAGAATCTTAGGAAAACCAGAGCCTGTTTATATGCTGCCAATCCTGAAAGCACCTTAAGGAGCATCACAGATGCTCAACAGATTCCAATTTCAATTTGAAATGTGTTGAGAGTTTAGCATTGCTTTTACACTGTGAACCTTGTTACTAGATTCACATACTGGACTCACACTTATAAATAAATTATCCTAATTAATGTGTACAAGAAATAGATTGATGGAATGACTGGGCTTCCCATGTTTCTAATGATAAGACCAGTGGAAGAGAGATTTCTCTTTGTCCTCCTCACAAGATTTTTGAAATACAAGATACATTATACCCTGATGAATTAGTATGGCATTATAAGATTCATGAATTTGAGGGGTCGTGACAGTTGGTGTAACACTTGTTTACACAACAGATTCATTACCCTTTTTACTTCTGTAGCCTTGATCTTCATCTGTCTAATTTTTTTATATTTAAAATGGGTCAGCTTTCCTTAGTTTTACCTTGTTTCAAAGAAGTTATCTTTATATCTCAAAAACAAAAATAAGAGAAATGATTTTCTTCCCTGAATTTTTAAAATTTCTATATTTTACTAGAACATTAAAATTTCTTGAGCTATTAGCTACAGAGTACTCATCTAAGAGTTCCTTAGATATTCCTGGAAAATAATTGTTTCATATATTGCTTATATATCACCTTTTTAGGTGCTGGAGTCTCAAATTCAAGCAGTCTGATCACCAGTTCCTTCATCAGAGCAACGTCTTTCATCACATTAACAATATTTTGTCAAAATCAGATGATGGTGATAGTGAAGAGAGTTTTAGCATCAGTATACAATCTGGCTTTGAAGCTATGAGTCAGGTCAGTCATTTCACAGTTATTATCCTGGTTGTCTTATTAGTTAATAATACATCAAAGGAGAAACTGTAAGTTATTTATAGTCAATTTGATCCTGTCTTCCATTATGTTTTATCCTATATCTGTTTGTTTTATCATCATGGAAGATTTGCTTTTAAGTATCATAAGTACTTGTATTTGTTTCTGATAGGAATTATGCATAGTAATGTGCTTAAAGGACTTAACCAGCATTGTTGACATAAAAACTTCAAGCCGACCTGCCATGATTGGCAGCTTGACAGACGGCTCCACAGAAACCTTTTGGGAATCAGGAGATGAAGATAAAAACAAAACTAAGAATATCACCATCAACTGTGTAAAAGGAATCAATGCCCGCTATGTGTCTGTTCACGTGGACAATTCTCGAGATCTTGGGGTAAGAAAGCAAACTTGATTTATGACTCTTTATCTCTTTTCAGACCTTTAGTATTCATACACTCTCATTTCTGAATTTAGCAACAAGCTTTATCATCTGGAATTTCACCAACCAAACGTCATTGCTATAATCCCCAAATCTTAAGTCTAAAAACAAATTAATACGATTGGGAGCACCGTGGAATTCCATTTCTGAAAAGAGATCTGATCACAAATATACCATGGCTACAGCTAAGCAAAATGAAAGTCTGCTCTACAATTTTCTGCTCTCATGCCCTTGGGTTAAGATTTTCCTGTGACCTGGAAGTCCTCCCCTTAAACTCCGCTGAGCAGTTCTCCCAAGGTCTCTCAAACTCAGCAGAGAAATTCTAAGTAACTCCTCTAAAAAATTATTCTTTCCCTCTGCTGGGTTCTTTATTGTATTACTCTGGTGGCACCTAATAATAGTCTTTGACCTGTAGTGTAATGAACTTTTTTTATTATATTTATTTATTTATTTATTTATTTTTTTGAGATGGAGTCTCCCTCTGTCACCCAGGCTGGAGTGCAGTGGCACAGTCTCGCCTCACTGCAACCTCTGCCTCCAGGTTCGCGCGATTCTCCTGCTTCAGGCTCCTGAGTAGCTAGGATTACAGGCACACACCACCATGCTTGGCTAATTTTTGTATTTTGTTTGTTTTGAGACGGAGTCTTGCTCTGTCGCCCAGGCTGGAGTGCGGTGGCACGATCTTGGCTCACTGCAAGCTCCGCCTTCTGTGTTCACATCGTTCTCCTGCCTCAGCCTCCCAAGTAGCTGGGACTACAGGCGCCCACTACCATGCCTAGCTAATTTTTTGTATTTTTAGTAGAGACAGGATTTCACCATGTTAGCCAGGATGGTCTCAATCTCCTGATCTCGTGATCCACCCACCTCGGCCTCCCAAAGTGCTGGGATTACAGGCGTGAGCCACCACACCCGGCCTAATTTTTGTATTTTTAGTAGAGACAGGGTTTCACCATGTTGTCCAGGCCGGTCTCGAACCCCTGGCGTCAAGTGATCTGCCCACCTCGGCCTCCCAAGGTACTAGGATTACAGGTGTGAACCACTGCACCCAGCCTATCTTTAAGTGTCTACTTCTTTGCCACAGTCCTCATGAAATGAATAAGTTTCAGACTGTCCCAAATAATCATAATTTATATTCTCTTTAGCCTAGTTTGTCCGCATGTTTCAACTGAGTTAAATATTCTTTTATAAAAGGCACTAAAGAAAAAAGAGTCCTATTTACTTGAGTGTTAACAACCAAGAAAGAAATAGCACTAACTGCCAGACTGCCTTTCTTCTACCTCATTTAGAATTTTTTTCCTCAGAATGGATGTGGCTTTTTAGCAGATATAGTATTAATGGTTCCCTTGAACCATTGCCTGGCTCCTTCTGTGTTATTTGCATATTTCCTTTCTCAGGAAGAGCCACAGTGGTAGGATTGGGTCTCAGATAACCTGGATGCAGGCCAGTCTGCAATCAGAGCAACCTCCAACTCCTATACATCAGTGCAGGTTCTATTCCTCCCTGGTATTGAATAAGTAAAAGAGGCTTAGCTAATATAATATGAGCTATTTCCTCCTCAGACCCAAGAATTTCCCCTGGTGTAACCACTTTATCTTACTGGAAAGTCAAGTGTAACCAAGTAAAACATTTTTGTGGCTAGAACTCAGTGTTCAGTGCAAAGCTATCTTTGGCTCATGGTACATTTTAAGGCAGGACATACTCTCCCTCAGAACAATGATTGCAATCAATTTAACATTTCTGTCTTTTCTAAGAGGAAATAATCATAACAGTATTCATTTTCAAAATCCCCAGCATGTAAGCTGACATCTACTTTCCTTTTAAGAGGCTTCCTCTATGTTATAGGTTGAGCATTCCAAATCTGAAAATCCAAAATGCTACAGAATCTGAAACTTTTTGAACACAGATGTGACACTTAAAGGAGATGCATATTGGAGCATTTCTGGTTTTAGATATTCAGATTTGGGATGCCCAGCCAGTAAGTATAATGCAAATACAGTATTTCAAAATCCTAAAAAAAAAACCCTAATCCAAAACACTTCTAGTCCCAAATATTTCTAATAAAGGATACTCAACCTGTATGTATGTTTTCCTTGAGTTACGTACCTCTGTGTTCCCCAGTCTGCCTACCACAGAGCCTTGTACACAGCGTTTGTTGATTTGAGTTTGAATTGTATCAGCCTACAGCACTCATATTATACAACTCTCTAAGGAATTAATGTTTTTTTTTTTTTTTTTTTTTTTTTTGAGACGGAGTCTCGCTCTGTCACCCAGGCTGGAGTGCAGTGGCCGGATCTCAGCTCACTGCAAGCTCCGCCTCCCGGGTTCACGCCATTCTCCTGCCTCAGCCTCCCGAGTAGCTGGGACTACAGGCGCCTGCGACCTCGCCCGGCTAAGTTTTTGTATTTTTAGTAGAGACGAGGTTTCACTGTGTTAGCCAGGATGGTCTCGATCTCCTGACCTCGTGATCCGCCCGTCTCGGCCTCCCAAAGTGCTGGGATTACAGGCTTGAGCCACCGCGCCCGGCCTAGGAATTAATGTTAATCTATTTCTTGATGTGCTTTGCATAAAACTTATTCAGCCTTAAGATGTTTGGCACTAGTGTATGAACGTGTATTGACCTTGTACTGTTTGACATTTACTTTGTGTATTAATGTTGCCTTCCCTAGTTTGGCAAGTATCTTGGGGGATAAAACCTCCTCTTGTATATCCTATTTCAAAACTGTAAGGAAGTCTGGGTACATTGTGACACTCATACGTATTTGTTAGTTCAGTTAGCTTCCCTCTTTATACTTCCAAAAGTAATGAGAATATAGCAACAAGAATCTGACATAAGTGACAAGCAGATTTGTTGAAAGGCTTCATGAGAATGGAATCTGAATATTTACTTTGAATGAGGAGAGGGAATGTCAAGCTATGAGAGAGCACGTGGAGAGAGGCTGAAATGTGCAATTTAAGATGGAGTTTGTGAGAATAAGACTAAAGTTGTAGGAACCATGGTTAGTTGGAGGGATGGGGTGGGGTCAATCAGGAAGGATCATAAGAGACTGGCAGAAGATGTGGTATTGATGTGGTATTGGTAGGTCGTGAGAAACCATTGTTAAGTTCTGAAGCAGGAATATAGCATAATAACTATATATATATATATATAATTGTATATATAAATATACCATTGTAAATTGTCTATTTCAGAATAAAGTTACCTCAATGACCTTCTTAACTGGCAAAGCAGTAGAAGATTTGTGCAGAATAAAGCAGGTAATTAAAATTCTGTCATAAATGTTTTGCTATCTAGAGAGAAATTTCTTCTTCTCAACCTTCACTACTGAATTCCACCTTTGGCACACAACCAAAGTATTATAGGGAATGATCTATTTACAGAACACTAAATTGACAAGTGGTCCATACGTAGGAATAGTAGCCACCATCCCTGTGCTAGACATCTCACCTATTGTCCTAAATGTTCCCCAGTCATGAGCAATTATATTGTACCTACAGTCTGCCATACCCCACTCCCCAACAAAGACTCAAGGTATTTTTTTTAATTAATTAATTAATTTATTTATTTATTATTATTATTATACTTTAAGTTCTAGGGTACATGTGCATAACGTGCAGGTTTGTTACATATGTATACTTGTGCCATGTTGGTGTGCTGCACCCATCAACTCGTCATTTACATCAGGTATAACTCCCAGTGCAATCCCTCCCCCCTCCCCCCTCCCCATGATAGGCCCCGGTGTGTGATGTCCCCCTTCCCGAGTCCAAGTGATCTCATTGTTCAGTTCCCACCTATGAGTGAGAACATGCGGTGTTTGGTTTTCTGTTCTTGTGATAGTTTGCTAAGAATGATGGTTTCCAGCTGCATCAAGGTATTTTAAAATTTATCACAGATCCCATTCACACTTAAAGCCTTAATTCACCTATACTTTAGTTAAAACAGGTTATTGTCCTCTGGCCTGAAAAATCTGTCTGTTATAACACTTATAACAACGCAGCTATATCCAGGTTGCAAGTCAGTTTAAACCAACTCTAGAAACAAGTTTTATCTAGGCATGTGTCTGAGCAGCTCAAGCTTCTCCCTTACTTGTGTTAGTGAAACTTTGTCAAAATTGTTCCTCGCTGACTACTTTATCTCACAAAAAGTTGGCCAATTTCTTGCTTGCTTGCTTGTGTTCAAATCACATTGAAGGAATGAATTAAGATTTTGGACTAAACATATAATAAATGTTGTTTAAATTGTTAAAGAATTTGGGAAAATAATCCTATTCAATGAGATTGTGTTTGTTTATACTTAATACCCCTTTTAGAAAATTGACATTATTAATTAAAATAATATCAACTTAATGTCTATGTAAATCACATAGAAATCCCCAGGTCATTTCTTGGTTATTAAATGCCATAAGAACAGTTTTTATTTTATGAAGGGAATAGTGTCAAAAACTATTTCACAGTATATTAACATTTAATCCTTGAAAAAAAAAAGTCATATTCTCAATGGAAATTAGTGAAATAAGGAATCACAAGTGTGAAGTTATATATTATATAATTTTTGTTCAAAAGTAAAATATATTAAGTAACTGCACATTAAAAGTCCTGTATCTTTAAATGGTTCTTTAATGTGAGGATGCACAAAAAAGATTCTGATCTTGTAATGTTTCTGCTTACAGACAATACAGGTAAAGCACAGTCATATAAATTATTTGTAATTATTTCAGTCATATAACTTTGCTTGGAAGCCATATGGTAGTCAGGCCTGGATTTTAATTCTCAATTCCACCTTTTACTGAAAATCCCTTAACCTGTGTTAACCTTAGTTTCTTCATCTGTATATAGCTACTATAAATAATATCACTTATCTTCATCAGGTTGAAATAAAATAATCAGTGTGAAATAACCTTTACTCTGTACAATTCTTTGTTATTTGAGCTTGCTGATATCAATGCTAAATCTAGCACAGTGATAAAAGTGATCCAGCTGAAGCAGGTTCCTGCCTCTTTTCTGCTCAACCAGGTTGATCTGGATTCCAGGCACATTGGCTGGGTAACAAGTGAACTTCCAGGAGGGGATAATCACATCATCAAAATTGAATTAAAAGGCCCAGAAAATACACTCAGAGTTCGACAAGTCAAAGTCCTCGGCTGGAAAGATGGTGAAAGCACAAAAATAGCTGGCCAAATTTCAGCCAGTGTGGCCCAGCAGAGGAACTGTGAAGCTGAGACTCTGCGAGTATTCAGACTGATTACGTCTCAAGTGAGTGTCCTTACAACATATTCTAGCACGGGATAATTGATGTAATATATTTTAAGAGTGTAACAAAATGTTTTGTGAAACTTGTTATAGAAAATTCTGGCTACAAATGTTGCCCATTTTTTCTTTTCATAGCCCTGAACACCTGAGTTTCATGCTGCATTTGTAATTAAGAAAAGTAGTAGTGTAAATTAGCAACAGTAGTATATTATAAAACCTGTGGAATCAGCTGATGAGTCCTCTGGCTATTATAGTGTTAATGCCTGTCATTAATTCCTTCTCACATGCATATCTTCATCAGGTATTTGGAAAGCTCATCTCTGGAGATGCTGAACCTACACCAGAACAAGAGGAAAAAGCACTATTGTCATCACCTGAAGGAGAAGAAAAAGTATACAATGTATTTATTTGTATTCTAAAGATATTTATTTCCCTTTTTATTCTTTTTTTAAGTGAAATAATTCATGTATTGTATATTTTGATGGATATGTAATAATAGTTTTATGCAGTTCGTTTTTTTTCTTAGAAGATGAAGGAACTATCTAAAAGAAATTCATTATTCATGTATAATCTAGCTAATATTTTAAGTAACAGCAAATTTGCTCTATGCCTTGGGTTTTTGTGTTCATTTGTTAGCATTTGTAAAATTTACTTAATCATTTCTGTGCTATACCCCATCAATTATCTTCTCCCTCCTCCATTGTCCCTGTCCTTCACAGTTCAGCTCAAAAGTGCTGTCTTCTTCATGAACTTTTTTATGATTTATCTTCTTCTTGAAACTTGTTTATGATTTCCCCAAACAAAAGCAGTTTTCTCTCTGCTGGAGTTCATAATAATCTGTATGTGTCTCTTCTTCATTTTTCTCTTATGTTTATCTACATGGATGCTTTACCTCTTCTACTGAACCATAGCTTCTTAAAGACCAAGTCCATGCCTAATTTGTCTTGTATCCATCATGGTATAATCACATACATGTTCAGTAGATTTTTATTAGAATAACTACTCTTTATTACTGCTCTTGAAATTTCTTCTAAAAATAAAGTTGCTTTACTTTTTTGGTCCTCACTAAAACACTATACCTAAGACTTTTGTACCTTATCCATTTCCAAAAAGAGAAGTCAATTCTGACTAGTCTCAATATTCTAGTGTCTTTAAATGCTGCAAATAATCACCTTGGCAGCCCTTTGAAAGATAAATTTCAAGGATTTCCCTTGTCTCATCCTGTGTTTCCTAATACAGTAGTAGCTAAATCATTGCCCTGTTTTTGTTTGAGGTCTGAAAAAATAAGATTTCTTAAATGCTGGTAACTTCTTTCAGCATCTTTTGGAGATATCATTTGAATGACTACAAGACTGTGTAACTACCCATTAAATCAATTGAATTTTAGCAAATGTCGACTCTGTACTAAACAATTGTGAGAATGGCAAGCACTCAAAAAGCCTGCATTCTGTTCTTGGTTATGAACCCTCTGCATTCCCCTCACCCCCCAAAAAGAAATCAACAAAGATGCTACATAGTATATAAGCAAGTTATTAAATGTGTGAAAAAATTGCAGATGACATAGGCTTTCAGAGTACCTTGAGATCATTGTGCCTTGGAGTGGTCAGAGAAGGCTTCTTAGGGGATGTTGGACTTGAGTTAGATCTGAAAGAGAATGAAGGGATTCGAATGAGATTAGTAGAGAGAATGGGAGCAAGGACTGATTGGAAAGACTCGCCTAACAGTAGGAGAGTGTACGTTGAGGAGTTAAGGCTGAATAGGAAAGGTTATACTATCACTTGGGTGCCCATGAAATAACATGATTTTTAAGATAATCTTTTTTTTAAGTTAGATTATTAAAGCATAATTTACATACAGAAATTCCTCATTTTAAACTGTATCATTCAATGAATTTTTACTCGTGTACACTAATGAAATCATTATCCCAATCAAGTTTGTTTTGTTTTGTTTTGCTTGAGACAGGGTCTCTCTCTGTGACCCAGGATAGAGTGCAGTGGTGTGATCATGGCTCACTGCAACCTCAACCTCCCAGGCTCAATGGATCCTCCTGCCTCAGCCTCCCAAGTAGCTGAAATTACAGGTGCACATCACCGTGCCCGTCTGATTTTAATATATTTGTAGAGATGTGGTTTTGCTGTGTTGCCCAGGCTGGTCTCAAACTCCTGGGCTCAAGCAGCCTGCCAGCATTGGCCTCCCAAAGTGCTGAGATCACAGATATGAGCCACCATGCCCAGCCCACAACCAAGCTTTAAAACACATCACTCCCCAAATTTCTCTCATGTTCCTTTGCAGGCAATCCCCCAGCCTCACACTTAGAACCTAGCAACCACTGAACTATATTCTGTCAGTGGTGTGTTGCCTTTTCCTGCATATTATATAAATGGAACCACACAGAATATAGTCTTTTGTCTTGTTTCTTTTCACTGTGGTGTAATGCTTTTGAGATTTATCCATGTTGTAGCATGTATCCATGGTTCGTTCTTTTGGTTGCTGAGTTTTCCATTATATGAATTTGCCACAATTTGTTTACCCTTTCATTTTTTGATGGATATTTGGGTTGTTTCTGCTCTGTGGCTACTATTAGTAAAGCTGCTGTGAACACTTACATACAGATCTTTGCAGGTCTTTTACCAATTATGTGTTTTCAAATATTTTCTCCTAGTCTGTGGCTTCTCTTTCAGAGAGCAGAAGTTTTCAATTTTGATAAAGTACAGTTTTTCTGGGTTTTTTGATTCATGATTTTTGTGTGTGGTCTAGAACCCAAGGTCACACAGATATTCTCTTCTTTTCCTTTAGAAATGTTATAGTTTTGGTTATTTTGTTTAGAACTGTATACATTTTAATTTTTATGAACCCTCTGCATTCCCTATGAACCCTCTGTGCAGGAATTGAGGTTTATCTTTTGCATATAGATGTTCAATTGTTCTACTACGATTCATTGAGAAGACTATCATTTATCAATAGTGAATTTACCATAAATGCGTAGATCTGTTTCTGGACTCTATTTTGCTCCATTGATCCATCAAACTGTCTTAATTACTGTAGCTTTATAAAAAGTCTTGGTATCAGGTTCTAACTTTGTTCTTTATCGAAGTCATTTTGGCTACTCTAGATCTCTTGCTTTTCCATATAAATCTTAGAATCAGCTCGTCCGTTTCTTTTAAAAAAAAAAAAAGGATGGAATTTTGACTGGAATTAACACCAAATTGATAATTTAGGGAAAATCGCCATGTCAATAATATTGAGTCTTCGTATCTGTGAACATGATATATATCAGGGTTTTTTTTTTACCTCTTTTTAAAGTTTCTCTCAGCAGTGTTTTGTAATTCAATGTACACATCTTGTACATATTTTATTAAATTTATTCCTAAACATTTAACGTTTATAAAGCTATTATAAATGGTATTTTTTATTTCACTTTCCAATTGTTCATTTCTAGTATATAAAAATAGAATTGATTTTTGTATATTAGATTTCTACCCTGTGATCTTAAATTTATTTACTAATTTCAGAAACTTATTATAGACTCTTTGGGGTTTCCTCAGATAATCCTGTAGTCTTCAATAAATTTGGGTTTTTTCCTTTCTAAACTCTATGACTTAAATTTCTTTTCTTATATTACTGTGTTATTGCATTGATTAAGCCCTTAAACACCATGTTGAATAGAAGGAGTGAGAACAGATAGCTCTGACTTGCTCTGGATCTTGAAAGTATAAACCATTCATTATTAAATGTGATGTGAACGATAGATTTTTGGGGGGTAAATGTTTTTAATAAGATTGAAGAATTCTTCTATTCCTAGTTTGCTGAGAATTTCTATCAGAGTGGATTTTTTTTTTAAGAGATCTGATCTTACTCTGTCACCCAGACAAGAGCACAGTGGTACCTTTATATGTTTCTCTTTCTCCATTTCTTTTATTCAGTAAGATAATCCATATATTGCTGTGCATTTTAGTCAACATGTGATATTAGCTTATATACAGTTCATTTTCCTTAAATGAACAAAAAAACTAGGTGATAGTAGCTACATGACATAGTGCTTCTTTTAGAGGTAATAAAAATGCCGTAATATTGACTGATGATAGTTGCACATATCTGAATGTACTAAAAACCATTGAATTGTATGTTTTAAATAGGTGAATAGCATGGTATGTGAACTATATCTCAATAAAGATTTTTTTTAAAAGCAAAAATAAATGATGAAAGAAGTAAACAAGAGTAAGATGAAAGAACTATCTAAAAGATTCATATATAATCTAGCTAGTACTTAAGTAGCAAATTAATGCTCTATTCTAAAAATTCACTTTCTTTAATAGATAACAGGACTGTTTCAGTCATCTGTTTCTTTTTGGGTAAGCTTTAGTAGTTCTGACACTGAAGCAATTTGTCCATTTCATCTAAGTTTCTGAATTTATTGGCATAAGTTGTTCATAATATAACCTTATGTCCTTTTAATATCTGTAGAACCTGTAGTGATGTCTCTTGGTGATTTGTGTCTTCCTTCTTTTTTTCTGAAATAGGTTCACTAAAGATTCATCCATTTGATTTCTTCAGAGAACTAACTTTTTGTTTCATTGATTTTCCTCTATTTTTGCTTTTTTAAATGATTTCAGCTCACATCTTTATTTCTTACCCTGTGTTTGCCTTGTACTCGTTTGTTCATCTTTTTCTGACTCCTTAATGTCCAAGATTAGATCACAGACTCCAAGACCTTTGTTTTCTCATCTAAGTATTTAATGCTATTATTTTCTTCTAAGCACTACGTTAGCTGCATTTCACAAATTTGGGGTATTCTGTTTTTATTTTCATTCAATTCACAATGTTTTCTTATTCCCATTTTGATTTCTTTTTTTTTTTTTTTTTTTTTTGAGACAGAGTCTTGCTCTGTTGCCTAGGCTGGAGTGCAGTGGTGAGCTTGGCTCACTGCAAGCTCCACCTCCGGGGTTCACGCCATTCTCCTGCCCCAGCCTCCCAAGTAGCTGGGAGTACAGGCGCCCGCCACCACACCCAGCTAATTTTTTGTATTTTTTTTGTATTTTTTTAGTAGAGACAGGGTTTCACCACGTCAGCCAGGATGGTCTCCATCTCCTGACCTCGTGATCTGCCTGCCTCGGCCTCCCGAAGTGCTGGGATTATAGGCATGAGCCACTGCACCCGGCCCCATTTTGATTTCTTCTTTGACCCTTGGGTAATTTAGAAGTACCTTGTTTAATTCCCAAATATTTGGGAATTTTCCTGTTAGCTTTCTATATTATTAATTTCTGGTTCAGTTTCATTGTGGTCAAACTATATACTTCGTATAATTTCAGTCCTTTTAAAATTGTTAAGATTTGGATTCTGGCCTATAATATAGTCTGTTTTAGTGAATGTCCATGTGCACTTCAAAAGAATGTGAACTCCACTGTTGTTCTTTGAGGGGTTCTATAAATATCAGTTAGTTCAAGCCGATCAATAGTATTCAAGTCTTTAAGAGCCTTAATATTCAAGTCTTTAAGAGCCTTACTGGTTTTTGGTTTTTTGCTTATTTACTTGTTCTATTCGGTACTGAAAGAAGAGTTTTGAAGTATCCAACTAACTGGATTTGTTTATTTGGAATTCATTCTACCTGGTAGCTGATCTCAACATTCTGATGGACTCCAAAAAAAAGTTTTGGTTTTGTAGATGATCAGCTTTTTCCTCATTGTTAGGGCGAAAGGGACATTCTCTTGTGGCTCTCTATCCTAAGAAATGTAAAACCAAGCATCATTTTTGATTCTTAAACAAAAGAGTTTCTTCAGTTTTCTTACCTGTAAAGTAGGCACAATATTACAGTTTACCTTCTGGGGTTGTTGTGAAGATTAAATAAGATTTTGGGTGTGTGTGTGTATGTGCGCGCGCGCATGTGTGCATGTATGTGTATATATACACACATATCTGTCACTTAGAAGAATAACGTGCACTATAATAATAATAAGCCTATAAAATTTTAGTCTTTATTTTTTTTCCTTATGATACATTTCTTTGATGACTGTTAAGTGTTCCAATAGCTTAATTTAAGACCACCATCATCACAGAGGTTTGTTAGAACACTTTCCTTTTAAACAAATGTTATTTTCATGGATTGTTCTTCAAGCAATTAAATGTGGGATGTGAACTAATAATGTTTATAATTTAGAAATAGGTTTAATCAAAGCAACTCAAATTGACTACATTGAAGAAATTTGTGAAAAGATAATATACTTCTCTGGATTTCTTAAGTTCTGAAATTTTGTTCTTTTTATGGTCACTTTGGCCAATAGTGATTTCTTCAAACTTTATCCTTTGTCTTAGCATTATAAGCCTCAATTTAAAATAAATTTGCTTTAAAAATATATACACAAAATTATTTCTCAAGATACTTTGAAATATCAAATATACAAATTTTATTTAAAGAGACCGCTTCATTCTTTCTTTTTCTTCTTTTTCTATGTAAAGGCAACATCAGATGCTGACCTGAAAGAACATATGGTTGGAATTATATTTAGCAGGAGTAAGCTGACTAACTTACAAAAACAGGTTGGTTAAGAGCTATTTCATTGTCTTCATTAGTTTTTTTGTTTGTTTGTTTGTTTGTTTTGTGTGTGTGTGTGTTGGGTATAAAGCAGGGATGTCCAATATTTTGGCTTCCCTGGCCCACATTTGAAGAAAAATAATTGTCTTAGGCTACACATAAAATACACTAACACTAACAACTGATGAACCTAAAAAAAATTTTGCAGGAAAAAAAACTCTCCTAATACTTTAAGAAAGTTTACAAATTTGTGTTGGGCCACATTCAAAGCCATCCTGGGCCACATGCAGTCCCCCGGCTGCAGGTTGGATGAGCTTGGTATAAAGTATTTTGAAAAATTTATGAAGGCTTTTTTATGCTCACCCTTTTATAGGTCCTGCAGAATGTGCCTGCCGTTTTTTAGAGAGGAATGAGTATTTTGGCATACCTTCATCATTTTAAAGATTTTAATTGTGAAAACTTGCTTACCTTGCTGCTGTTTGTTTTGGGTAGATTTTTTATTTGGTGTCAAATACCCAGTTATATCAGATTTGATTTGTATTTCCCATATTTCTTTTCCCCCATTCTTTTGTATGTTGGCTGAGCAATTAACAGTGTTAACTATACCAGTGTTAATATTTTTAAATATAACCAGGTGAGGAAATAGCACTATATTGTTCATATAATGGGGTGCTCATAACATAAAAATATTACTTCAAAAGTCAAATAAAGTATAGATTTTAAATTAACCTATTATTCTAACTTTTTTGAGATGGCGTCTCGCTCTGTCGCCTAGGCTGGAGTGCAGTGGAGCGATCTCGGCTCACTGTAAGCTCCACCTCCTGGGTTGACACCATTCTCCTGCCTCAGCCTCCCAGGTAGCTGGGACTACAGATGCCCACCACAACGCCCGGCTAATTTTTTTGTATTTTTGATAGAGACGGGGTTTCACCGTGTTAGGATGGTCTCAATCTGCTGACCTCATGATCCGCCCGCCTTGGCCTCCCAAAGTGCTGGGATTACAGGCGTGAGCCACGGCGCCCGGCCCTATTCTAACTTTCTACATTATTATTCTTTTCAATAAATTACAACATGAATTTATTTTTGCTTTATCTTTCTAGCAGTGTTTCATTTAATCTTAGATGCTTTCAGTTGTAAAATGTCATGTATAATTTCAGTATTGTGAATCTTACCAGCTATAAAGCACCTTATGAACATAATGGTAAACCATGAGAAAAAGTGTCTTCGGTGATAAAATTGATGATTGGTTTTTGATGTGCTAAACTGCAAGCATAGGCATTAATAACTTGCATATAATTAGTTTACACATAGTAGTTGATTTAAATATTTCCATTTTTATTGTGGCTCCCCTAGCTTTACCTGTTTTTCAGATGAGTTAAGAGAATGACATATGATGGAGAATTAACTGGGAGAATAGTATTAAAATTGGGTGTCAATTTACATTCTTGTCTTATTCTTTTGTTTGCTTGTTTTGCTAGGAGTAGTAAATCAAACTTATATTTTTACATGTTCTATGCTAACTTTAAATAGGTGTGTGCTCATATTGTCCAAGCTATTCGCATGGAAGCTACCAGAGTCCGTGAAGAATGGGAACATGCTATATCAAGCAAAGAAAATGCCAATTCTCAGCCAAATGATGAAGATGCCTCCTCTGATGCCTACTGCTTTGAGCTGCTCTCTATGGTTTTAGCACTGAGTGGCTCTAACGTTGGCCGGCAGTATCTGGCTCAGCAGCTAACTCTGCTTCAGGATCTCTTCTCGCTGCTTCACACAGCCTCTCCTAGAGTCCAGAGACAGGTGACTGATCACACCACAGCCTTGCCATTGCTTGTGTTACTTGACCATTGTTAAAAGTTGCAATGCAAAGATAATTATCTAAGGACCCTAAATATAGATTTTTATTTTGTAGTTTATTTTGTTTGGGGCCTGTATTTTACTCCTTTTTTTTTTTTAACTGTTTATTATGAGAGTATAGAATACTAAAATATGTTCCATTTTTAATGTGTTGTGATAAAAGAGTATTCTGGCTACTGATTACCATATTACCGTGAAATATATAATGTCATTTAGCCCTGACCAGAAAGAAAAGGTATTTTTTTTTCTTGCTGCCTTGGGTTAGTAATTACCACTACTATTACCATTTGAATATTATGTATATTATATTTCTTTCCTTCGCAAAATGTAAAATAGTGTTTAAATCATATTTCTTTTCTTAAAGATTTTGAAGTTACAGAAAGGTAGTTAGGTACATTAAAAAATGAAGCCTGGGACAGTGTGCAGTGACTTATGCCTGTAATCCCAGCACTTAGGGAGGCAAAGCTGAGAGGATCCCTTGAGCCTGGGAGTTCAAGGCTGCAGTGAGCTGTGGTCGCTCCACTGCACTCCAACCTGGGCAACAAAGCAAGACCCTGTCTTAAAAAAAAATGAAAAAGAAAAGAAAACCTTAAAATACCAGTCTTTACATGGAATTCTCTCATTTTATTTTTCTTACCAGGTAACCTCTTTACTAAGAAGAGTTTTGCCTGAAGTAACCCCTAATCGTCTGGCCAGCATCATAGGAGTGAAATCCCTCCCCCCAGCAGATATCAGTGATATCATTCACTCAACAGAGAAAGGAGACTGGAATAAGCTGGGTATCTTGGACATGTTTCTAGGATGCATTGCCAAAGCACTCACTGTACAGCTAAAAGCCAAAGGAACCACCATCACAGGAACAGCTGGTACCACTGTGGGCAAAGGAGTTACAACAGTTACTCTTCCAATGATTTTCAATTCCAGGTTAGTTATTGCCTCTATTTTAGTACCAAAACAGAATAGAGTGAGCTACTGTTCAGAAATTTAAGACATAATTTCAAATTTTACCTTGTTAGGTTACTCACGAAATAAAATCCATAAACAACTGGCTCATATATAAAAAGAATGTCATGTATATAATAAAAGTATCAATTACAATTAGTGGGGATTAGAAAGTAAGCTGAATATGTGATGTCAGAATATTTGGATATCCATGTTAAAAAAATTCTAGATACCCACCTCTCATCATACGCAAAATTAAACTTCAGTTTTAGGTAATTTTTTTTTTTTTGCCACAATAAAAAATAAACATGGGGGAATAAAGTAAAGTTCAGGTCAATTAAAGCTTTATGTACATTTCTTTTTAAAACTGTACTAGGACAAATTATAGAAAAATATTTTTGTAATCTTCAATTTGGTAAGATCTTCTTAAAGAAAACACAGAACCCAAAGTCATATAGGAAGAAATTTATAGATTTGACTATATAAAAATGAAAATTACTTGGTAAGTGATAATAATTAAATGTTTTAAAATATAAGCAACTAACTTAGAAAAATATTTAAACCTATATAATAGACAATGACTTATTAGCATAATATAGGAGAATGACTACAAATCAATTTTAAAAAGGCAAACAACTGATAAGAATAATAAATGACAAAAACAGTCAGTTCACAGAAAAAAACTTATAAATACCAGTAAACAAATGAGAATACCTCACTACTAATCAGATAAATGTAGATTAAAATAATTGCAAAGTGTCTTTGATGCTTTGGTAACATTATGAGGAAATAGGCATTTTCATCTCATATAAATTGCTGCAGCCTTTTTGGATATCTGTTTAATAATATCTATATTTTAAACATGCATATCTTTTGACCTACCAATTCTACTTCTAAAACGTTCATACATTTGCACCAAGATATATATACAGGGATGTTCTGTAATTGTGTGTAACGGTAGAGAATTAGAGACATCTGGAACAGTGCTGCTTGTGGAGTCAATCCATGACAATATGCAGACAACATCAGAATGTTAATCATTGTATCACTTCTTCCTGTAGTCTTGCTAGGAAAAAAGTCAGCTGAACTAAATAGTAGTGTGCTTAGTGATATAGTGAATTTATGTTCTGGCACAAGCTTCACATTATCTGCATATGCACTAGAAATAAGTTGTGTGTGGTTCCTGGACTGTACTTCTAAAAGATGCACACAGAAATAATGTGCAAACAGAGAAATACTTGGAAACTCCAATTGCTTTAACTGCTGTCTTGGGATTTGGGGTAATGGTTTGATGAATTTTCTTTTTAAATGTTTTAATTGATTGTCACTTAAAAATCTAAAATGCTGCATTCTGAAATAACATTTTTATCTTTTTCATTTGTAAGTGCTACTGATAATTTATTGGCTTTGTAAATGCTAATTTTTCTTGTAGTTATCTCCGACGAGGTGAAAGTCATTGGTGGATGAAGGGCTCAACCCCTACCCAGATCTCAGAGATCATCATTAAACTTATCAAGGATATGGCAGCAGTAAGTTCCCATTCTTCTGACTGTTTTGGCAGGGAAGTGCCGCAGGAATCTGACTGACAAAACAGCTTACTCTGCTGAACTGATAGGAGTTGTAGATTAGTGTAACTTTACTTAAAGACTATTTTTAGTATGTTAATTATCATGCTGTTTGTCTTTTCAGTGAGTGATAAATTTGTCATTTATGTAAACCATGTTCATTTCCAATTTTCCAGTTAATTTCTGTGAGAATTGTTACGTGACTTTAAAATCTAGTAAAATAAAATATGCCCTTTCAGACCCTAAGAAAGAACTTGATTCCAAAAACCTAAAGGAAAAAAGGGAGAAGAGAGCTCTCGGAAGTGGAAGTTTCTCATTCTCCTCAGTCTTCATGGTTTTTAAACTCTTTATTCTTCTTTATTAATGTCCTATGCCCTCTGTCTTAAGATGGTGGCTTCCAAAAGAGATCTGGGAGTGTGGAGGTCAGGGAGTTACTTTACAGCATGCCTGGCTCTGATGAGTTGCTCCTTGACATTTGCCACACATTCTATTGTATTTCTAGGAGACCAGCCTGAGAAGGACAAGATAGTGTGGAATATAGAGTCAGAGGGAATAGAAGGCAGCTTGGAGAAGGAGGAGGAATTGAACCGCCCCTTAAATCGTGTGGATATAAGAAGTGGGAGGATTTTCTGGGGGAAAAATGAAATTCTATCACTTTTCCCAATAGCATGGACATTTTCTCAACCTCTGTGGCAAGCAGACTTTCTCAGGGTGTTCATTGGATTAAAATATTTAGGAGTAGTACTTAGGAACACCTAAATTATATGACAGCTAAATGTTTGTTCATTACAAATCAAGGTAGCAAATAAAGATAGTTGCAGTTTGAACCTGTTTATATTTTAGGTTCCAGTAATGCTCATCTAAAGCAGTTAGCTTCACTGTGTACATTTTATGCTCAAACATAGATAACCTTAGTATTTCTGTTATGTTTTTATCAGATGTGAGAGGAATTACCCTTGACTTTCCAGGAAAAGAGTATTGAGCACTTAATTATTTATTTATTTATTTTTAAATATCAAAATGATGATTAGAAGTTGAATTTTGCATAGGATCGCAAAGAAATTTTAGTTCAAAAGTCTGTGCCCGTGATCTAAAATTCCATGGTCTCACTAAAAACAAATACTTCCTTTTGATAGGAGATGTTATTTAAGAAAAAAGAATTTACTATGGTAATATATTTCTGGTTACTTATTAAAATATTCTGTTCTACTCAACAGGGTCATCTGTCAGAAGCTTGGTCCCGAGTGACAAAAAATGCTATTGCAGAAACCATCATTGCCTTGACCAAGATGGAAGAAGAATTTAGGTCTCCAGTGAGATGTATTGCAACAACTAGAGTAGGTTTTGCTTTATTTTGTTTTGTTTTAAATTTGGTCTGTATCATTGCATGTTCTTTTTCAGTAATAGATTTAAACAAATTTTAATCACTAAGTCAATGTAATTATTTTTTGACCAAATACTGTATTTATTGAAAAAGTATAAAGAGTTTTTATATTATGAACTAGTCATTACTTCTCACTGTTATGTGTTCTGTGTCACTTGTTTTTGTTATTGTTTAGGAAGCCAAGGATACACTGGTTAGAAAAGGCTAATTGCATTGTACGTTGTTTGTGTGTTGTCTTTCTAATGATCTGTTTACTGTAGTTTACCACAGTAAGTTTCATGTCGGCATTATGCTGTGATAGACCAAAGGTCCTTTGGAGACAAGACCCCTGCCTATACCTGGTTGTTCTAATGTAGAGCCTTATAACTTACTTAGAGGGTTTATAGGTCTTATTTCTAAAAAGCAAGAAGTGCTTGTCCCAGAGCAGGGTCAGGGTGGAAATCTCTGAGGAAATGAGATTGCATTCTTCGGATGACACATTTATAGTAAGTTTTAACCTACTAGATTTCATGTCCCGTATGCTTCCAGAAAAGATTTGAGATTTCCTTGAAGCAGGGCAGTCTGACAACATTAGGAAGAAGTGAATGCTGGTAAAAATTGCTTACGTTAATCCTCAGAAATCTGAAAAAGAAGATAAACTGTATATCCCTAGGGCAGAAAGAGTCAATTTATGCCATCTTACTATTGTTGACTGTGACACCTGAAGCAGGTATTTTTGACAGTAATCCTTTCCCACCACTCATGTATTGCTTTCTTTCAGTCTGCATTCCCCTTCCTCCTTGCATGCATTATTTGTCTTTTTCTGTTTTTCTGTCCCTATTTTAACATCTCTTGCTCTCTGTATCCAATGACACATGCGCTTCTTAGAGTTGAGCTAGTTAAGTCATTTTCTATTCTTCATTAATGAGGGGATATATCATTCTATATAAAACTGAAGCTTACCCTTTAAACCTCAGAAATTTTTAACAATTTCTGAGAACAGTTGTCTTTTCTTTTTTTTTTTTTTTTTTTTTTTGAGACGGAGTTTCACTCTTGATGCCCAGGCTGGAGTGAAATAGTGCGATCTTGGCTCATTGCAACTTCCGCCTCCCAGGTACAAGCAATTCTCCTGTCTCAGCCACCTAAGTAGCTCGGATTACAGGCATGTGCCACCATACCCGGCTAATTTTTTTTGTATTTGGTAGAGACGGGGTTTCACCATGTTAGTCAGGCTGGTCGCAAACTCCTGACCTCAGGTGATCCACCCACCTTGGCCTGCCAAAGTGCTGGGATTACAGGCATGAGCCACTGTGCCCGGCCATATTTTTGAAAACATTTTCTAAAGCTTGTTAGACGTTTATGTATTTCTGACAAAGTGCACTGAGTATAGTATTAGGCCTTCTGGGGCAACAAAGACTTCCGAGGAACTTTTATTATCTAGAAGGATTTAATGTGTACCTGATACTCATGGGACTGTACACAATTTAGCAGTTGCTGTACCACCTTCTTTGGCATTTAATGCTTCAGTCAGATGATACTAAATGGAAAAATATGCAGAAGGCATTAGTACAGTAAATATTAAATATGCCAATTCATTTATTCATATGTTTACATAGTAGAACAATAAAGGATAATTTTATTTGTCAGATAGAAGACGGGGGTTCATCAGAGAAAAGTCACTTGTTCAGTAGATATCTGAGTGCCTTCTGTATGCATGGCACATAGAACAGTGATCGTGTATACCTGCTACCACATCAGGAAGACTTGAGTGCCACTGAGTATCTGTGTATTTCAAAATCAACCAGCATTTATTGAGCTGTTGTGATGTGTCACAGTCAGCATTTCATAAGTCTTTCCTGAAAATTCAGTAGTGTAACAGCTTTCCCTTTCAACAGCTCTGGCTTGCTCTCGCATCCCTATGTGTTCTTGATCAGGACCACGTAGATCGTCTCTCCTCGGGGAGATGGATGGGAAAAGATGGACAACAAAAACAAATGGTGAGATCAGAATTTTGTAAAAATTTATCTTGCTTTCCTTTACAGTAAGCTTTAGCTTAGCTTAAAAACAAACAAACAAACAAAAAACACATCAATGTACACAGTTAGTGGATCTCTTGAAAGACTGTGTCCCTTTGGCCAAGTTCATCTCACAAGTCTATTTCACTGAGAATCCCTTCTTATAGTATATGGAAACTTCAGGGGCTTTTAAGTGTATAAAAGATCTTTCTTCTTCTTCTCTGAGTCATGTTTGCATCATATCAAAATTTATTTTTAGCCAGAGTCTGATTCAGTGGCTAGATATTTTCCTAAAATGTAGTCAGTCTTATAGTAGGAAGGAAATAAAGCAATAACACAGGCAACATGACACACCACCTGTTCACATATATACTTAAGTAGGTTTGATGGGTATCTTTAAGTTCACTAGAAGGGAAAACTTTCTATAGGCCCTTTACCATTTTCTTATTAATGTTCAAGTTTCAAAAATAAACAGTTTATTCCTTTGGCATACAGAATGTTTGGATACATAATGGGGCAGACATTTCTTAAGTCTCTAAGTAACAAAGTATACCTGTTCATTGTATTAATCATTGAACCTGCAAAGTGCCTTAATCATTGAATTTGGAGTTTTGAGAGATAATTTTTATAGTTAAGTACATTTGCAGTAATTTCTATCTAATATTCAGATTCTAAATTCTTAATAGACTTCAGAATAACCATTTATTTTTGTAAATAAATTACATTCAGTTTGTCTGAGAGTCTGGGACTTTCTTGTTAATCTAATGTAACATATGGAAATGTCTTATTTTAGCCTATGTGTGATAACCATGATGATGGTGAAACAGCAGCAATCATTTTATGCAATGTCTGTGGAAATTTATGTACAGACTGTGACCGATTCCTTCACCTTCATCGAAGAACCAAAACTCATCAAAGACAGGTGAAGATTTTTGTCTCTGGAGCATAAAATATGTTCAGTGAATTTTGAAATAAATGTGTGTCGAAGAGGCTTGGTGTTGTAGGGGGAGAAAGTGGACTTCGGAATCAAAGACCTTGGTTGAGTTCACAGCTGTCTCACTTACCATCTATAAATAGCAAGTTGTTTTATGTTTAGAAATACTTAATTTCCCCATTTATAAAAAAGGGACTGCTGTGAAGATTAAAGAGAAGATTGGAAATATTCAAAACTTCTTAGGGTACTTAAATGAAAGCCATTATTATTATTGAATAATTAAATTTTATACTCCCCCTTTCAGTGTGATAAATAAGCATATTTTTCCCTGTTCTTTAATGAAATAATAGGTCTTCAAAGAAGAAGAAGAAGCTATAAAGGTTGACCTTCATGAAGGTTGTGGTAGAACCAAATTGTTCTGGTTGATGGCACTAGCAGATTCTAAAACAATGAAGGCAATGGTGGAATTCCGAGAACACACAGGTAAAAGGTTTAAAGATTAAGCCACACCTTTAAAACTCACAAAAAAGATTAAACCATGCTGACTGATTATAACTAAACTGTGAATAATTTTGAGTGATATTCTGATGTTTAATTATGACATCATTGTTCACTGTCTACGTTATTATATTTACTAAATATATAGTGTTCTATGGTGGAGAGAGCATTAGACCAAAAGTCAAAAAACCTGATATGCCACTAACTAGCTGTGTGGCCTCGAGCACGTCACTTAACCTCTCTGGAACTCATTGACTTCATTTATAAAGTGAGAGGGTCACAACTAATGGGGCTCCATAGATAAAATAGATTTCTACTGATAATTCCCTTCTAGTTCTGCTAGTTGTTGCCCCACAATAAAAATTGCTGTACTTGTTGATCACTAAGATCTCTATTTATTATAAAGTTGTATGATTTCATGGTATTTGTAGAGATTTTTGTAGACCTAATGCTTCTGAAGGTTTTGTGAATGGTACTGTTTCCATTGATAGCAATAAAGTAATTAACAAAAATGAATAAACATTAAACAAAAAGTAACTTATGTATGTTAAATGTATTTTTATCTCTAAAACATAGTTTTCATTTTGCTGTTTTTCTAAAGTAAATCTTGTATATTCCTAGTTCAAAGTTATGTTGAATCTTACAAATTCTCAGTTTTCAGCACATCTGCAGTCTGTCATTTGACTGACACAAACTTCCAATGTTAGAGTTAGGTGTAAATCTGAATCAATTGAATTCTAGGGTGACTTTTCATGCTGCAAAGGCATGACCTTCTTTTCTTATAGCTGATTTCTTCCTCCTATAATCTGTCAGGGCTGTATATTACATTAATAAATGTTCTAATGTCAAACCATCCTTGTAGTCATGATATAAACTATCCTTTTTAAATAGATTTTTCTGTAAATATTGCTGAATTCAATAATTGATATTAATTATAGTTAGATTTTTATATCTGTGTTTAAAAATCAGCTTGGTCTGTAATTTTCAAACCTTCACATTCTTTTTCTTATTGCTCTGTTCTTGTTTTATGGATTCTGTTTCTTCTTTAAGTATTTCAAACATATTTAAATTCCTTTTCAAATTGCAGAGTTCCTGAAGTAGGAATTCTGTTTTTCAAGTTTCATACTCTGATGATAGGCTTTATACTATGCCTTATAATTTTGTTATATAAAGATACTTAAAGATTTCTCTAACTTCTGTGTAGTTTTATTTAATTTTTGGTTTTTTTTTTTTTATGTTATTGTGCATTTGGAGTCAGGGGCTTGTCACATCTTCTCAGTCTGGTAACTTGACTAGAAGTCTAGTCTGTTTCTTTCACTGAAAAAAATATGTTAGTCAAGAATGTGTTTGGCTTCAGATAGGTCTTTAATTTCTTTTTTGTGTGTGTCATTATTTACTTTATAATTAGGACAACTTAGAAACCTTCCGTTCTAAAACTGTCAGGCTGATTTACCAAGGATAGCAACTGATATAAACCTAGTTTGCTTTTTAAAATTTAGTTCTGTTAAAATATGTGGAAAACATATCCATCAGAAGGATTTTTATTTTTCTGCTTGAACCTAGGCAAACCCACCACGAGTAGCTCAGAAGCATGTCGCTTCTGTGGTTCCAGGAGTGGAACAGAGTTATCTGCTGTTGGCAGTGTTTGTTCTGATGCAGATTGCCAGGTGAGTATATAGTGACACAGGCTATCCCATTGAGCAATGGTCCATGTTCCCCTGTGACACCTTTACTTCACATAGATAAGAGTTATAGCTCAGCATCACTTCAACGTCCTAAATGAATGTATTACCTATGTGAAGCGTCAAATGCATTACCAAAGTTGGAGAATGGGTCAAATAAAGCTCTCAAGCCCAAACCACACTCTTTTTGTGTGTTTCTCAGTTACCATGATCATATGTATTTAATGTCTACTTTTGTATTAGAAACAGTTAAAAATTTATGAACTGTATTTCCTTTATCCCTTACACACATTATTCACTTATTTCCTTAAAATACATTTTCAACATCTAAAAGTTCTTTAGTCCTGAACATATATAAACATATTCTATGTTGTCCAAATGTTTTTGGTTTCTCAATTCATTTAATAAGAATGTGGATATGCTCAGAGAGTGAGAGGTACCTTTTTTAAAAACAAAAACAAAAAAAACAAAAAAACACGTTTTGGTGATGCAGGGAGTGGTGACTGGGAAATTATACATTGGGGAGCTTTTTTTTTTTTTTTTTTTTTTTTTTTTTGAGACAAGAGTTTGGCTCTGTCGCCCAGGCTACAGTACAGTGGCGTGATCTCGGCTCACTGCAACCTCCGCCTCCCGGGTTCAAGTGATTCTCCTGCCTCAGCCTCCTGAGTAGCTGGGATTACAGGCGCGCGCCACCACGCCTGGTTAATTTTTGTATTTTTAGTAGAGACAGGGTTTCACCATGTTGGTCAGGCTGGTCTCGAACTCCTGACCTCGTGATCTGCCCACCTCAGCCTCACAAAGTGCTGGGATTACAGGTGTAAGCCACGACTCCCAGCCAGGAACTTTTTGCTTCATATCTGTGCATGATAACAAAGATGAAATTATAATTCACTTATCAGCATTCCCTTTATAGAGAGTGGCATTTTTAAAAAATCGCATCAAAAAAACCAGACTTTGTTAAGAAACCTAATTTATATTCAAACAAAGATTAGAAATAACTTTACTTTGTTGTTACTTGGCCTGCATAGATACTTCCTGTGGGAAAATAATCTGTGGAAATTTATATAATAAGGAAAATTACCAGAATGTGTGCCTTTTTAAATACTTGTGTAACATTGTAATTCATCTTTAACAGGAATATGCCAAGATAGCCTGTAGTAAGACGCATCCTTGTGGCCATCCATGCGGGGGTGTTAAAAACGAAGAGCACTGTCTGCCCTGTCTACACGGCTGTGACAAAAGTGCCACAAGCCTGAAGCAAGATGCCGATGACATGTGTATGATATGTTTCACCGAAGCGCTCTCAGCAGCACCAGCCATTCAGGTTGCCTCAGCTTTTAAAGTATTGAATGTATCCAGACATTAACATGGGGAATATATTTGTCAAATAAACAGTTGATTGAGGCCGGGCGCGGTGGCTTACGCCTGTAATCTCAGCACTTTGGGAGGCCGAGGCGGGCAGATCACAAGGTCAGGAGATCGAGATGATCCTGGCTAACACAGTCAAACCCTGTCTCTACTAAAAATACAAAAAAAAAAAAAAAAAAACTAGCTGGGCGTGGTGGCGGGCGCCTGTAGTCCCAGCTACTCGAGAGGCTGAAGCAGGAGAATGGCATGAACCTGGGAGATGGAGCTTGCAGTGAGCCGAGATCATGCCACTGCACTCCAGCCGGGGCAACACAACCAGACTCAGTCTCAAAAAAAAAAAAAAAAAAGTTGATTGAAATTTTTTTTTTATATCGCTAGGCAGAAGTGTTCTTTTAATCTGTGCATCTACCAGGCTAATGAGGAGTAAATTCTGCCTCTTTATGCTGTGCTTCCTATGTTGCATGCTCAGCATTAGTTTGTGAATTTGTGTGAGCCTCTATAATCAACAGAATGTATAAAATGTTCAGGGGGGATTATTAGATTATCCCCCAATAGCTAAGGCTCTTCTTAATTTCCAAAATCCAGAATGGTATTTTTACAACATTATATAATTGATCTATACATAATGATAAATACTTTTATACATATATAAGTTACTGTGCACTCAATAAGTTTTTTTAACTTTTACCCGTTGCTTATATTTTCAGTTCTCGTGATTCCAAGATAATAATAGTCTCCAAAACAAAATCATAAATCAGTAATTTCTTCTTCTTTCTGTGAGATACAAAATTGAATAATTTTACGTTTTTTCCTAACTTGGCTTACTTTATGTAGGTGGCATTAATATATGAATGGTAAAAAAGTAGGAGAAGCCGAAGGCCTAGTTAGTAGTGTCCCAATTTACTATAATGAAATTTAGTAAATAATAATGTCCCAATTTCAGTGTCCCATTGAATTTTCATTATAGCAAATTTCTTGATTTTTCTCTTACCTTCTTTAAGTAGTGCCTTGCATTAAATAATCTCCCAGTCACTCAACTGTTTATCATTATTATATTTGCTTATGTCCTTTTCTTTTCTTTATTTAAGCTGGATTGTAGTCACGTATTCCACTTACAGTGCTGTCGGCGAGTTTTAGAAAATCGATGGCTTGGCCCAAGGATAACATTTGGATTTATATCTTGTCCCATTTGTAAGGTATGGAAAGAAACTGAAATCGTGTACTTTCTTTTTCTTTTGTTCTTTCTTTTCACCTTTCAAAATAAACATATGTCAGCATTTCTTGGTTTCCTCTCCAGTTTACGTTTTACACACCAGTCACTAGCAATTTCTTCCATTCTCATTCATGTGGAATGAGAGAGATAGAAACAGAGAGAGAATATAATCTCTCTGTTATAATGTATCTCAAAACAGTAATTGTCCATTTAAAACTGATTACACTCTGTTAAACATATTACATGAAAAAGTTCATTTAAACATCCTGATGCATTAAGGGGCATGCATCTCTACTCTCAGACCACCAGAGAGGTCAGCTGACATAACATGACAACGACTACTAAAAAGAATGATCCTCTGGTGTTTGTAAAAACTGATACCTGCCATTAAAGAGTGAAATTGGAACCCTCAGTACCACTAGAACAGATTCTTTTAGAGCTTAGTTAAAACAAGGAGAAAGTTCTTGGCATTTTGACACGTTTCTACAAAGGTAGTCAGCAAGTAGGAAGTTGTTTTGGCAAGCTAATAATGATTAACAAAAAGCTCTTTTTAAAGAGTGTGGCAGCATTTTCCCTATTAATTCATCTTTCCTTTTTGTTCTATTAAGCTGTTCCTATTTTCTTATCTTCGTATTTGCAAACTAATATGAAGAGTATAATATGGAAAGACTTAGTACAATCATTGTCTAGATAGACTGAGGAATAATCAAAAAGATTGTAGTATTTTGCTCTCCCCTCTCATATGTTGCCGCAAATATTAATAGATACATGAAGGTTTTATAGCAAATACTACCTGTTCACTTCTGTCACCTGGCATTCTGCCTTCCCCTCAAGGAAGCATTACACACACGCACACACACACACACACACAGACAGCGTGTCTTATTTGTGGCAGCAAGGTAACTTTATTTCCACCATAGCTAGGGCAACAGGAGATATATTTCAGACTCAGGAAATATAAAGCTAATAAAATGGAATTTTCATTCTCTGTGTCCCGTTTGCCCCATTTTCCCTGCTCTTGGGAAAATATGGGCTTCTAAAGACTTTACAGGGTGTTTTTCAAATGACATTTTATTTAGAATATGTGTGCTCTGTGGTTATCTTCTAGCACAATGCTTGGCACTTAGGTGCATAGTAAGTATGTGTTGAGTTGATTGATAAATGATTCTTCTAAAGAATGTTCATTTTTTATTGCAGAACAAAATTAATCACATAGTACTAAAAGACCTACTTGATCCAATAAAAGAACTCTATGAGGATGTCAGAAGAAAAGCCTTAATGAGATTGGAATATGAAGGTCTGCATAAGAGTGAAGCTATCACAACTCCTGGTGTGAGGTTTTATAATGACCCAGCTGGCTATGCAATGAATCGATATGCATATTATGTCTGCTACAAATGCAGAAAGGTATGCTATAAATTATACTGAGAAGTTTTAAAAACTAGAGCTTACCTATATGATTAAGAATTCAAATTGTGCAGTGATATCTAATTATTCCATCTTAAGCCTGAAGTTAAAAATAAGATAGCTTGGTACAATGTTTCCCAATGTTTCCAGTAAAACTAGTTTACTTAACTTGTTTGGGGATTCTTTATTTAACCTGAACAAACTTTTGGAGACATGCAGTATTTCTGTATACAAGCCACTTCCCATCAGTAATAACCTGTTTGCCCAGGACAATTCCTTCTCTAATAAACTTCTCTCACTTGACTCTGCTAACCATTCCTTCCTTAAAACTCTTAATTCCTTGGCTTCCAGGACAGCACTCTCTTTTTCTGTCCTCCTTCCTTCCTGGTCAATTATCTTTAACTACTTCTTTTTTTTTTTTTTTTAACCTACCCCTTACATATTTGTTTTCCCAGAGCTCCGTTCTTGGCTACTTAATAAATACTTCTTACCTTGAGTGACCTCTTTTACATCTATACCTTCACGTACCACGTATACCTTTATGACCTTCCAAAATTGTTGAGATTTAGTTACAAATATCCAACTGTGTACCAGACATTTGAATCTTTCACACATACTTCAGAGTTCACATGTCAGGTATTATATTCATCAGTCTTGGCCGGGCACAGTGGCTTACACGTGTAATCCCAGCACTTTGGGAGGCCAAGGTAGGCGGATTTCTTGAGCTCAGGAGTTTGAGACCACCCAGGGCAAGATGGCAAAACCCCATCTCTACAAAAACTACAAAATTTAGACAGGTAGGTTGGCATGTACCTGCAGTCTCAGCTACTTGGGGGACTGAAGCAGGGGAATCGCTTGAGTCCAGGGGGTTGAGGCTGCAATGAGCTGTGTTCATGCCACTGCAGTTCAGCCTGGGTGACATAGTGAGACCCTGTCTCAAAAAAAAAAAAAAATGACTTTACCAGTCTCTGATCTTTATTGACAAAATCCTATCAATTCTGTCTCCAGATCTCTCTTGAGTCCTTTTTTCTTTCCATTACATCTCCAGCAAACCTAATCATTTTCCTTGATAATTACAGTAGCCTTCTTCCTGAGCTTGGGTGTAGAACCTGTAATTCCTCCATTGCATCCCTTACACTGCTGCTAATTAATACTTCTAGATCTGAAATCTAATTGTATCATTTTTCTACTATAATACCGTAGCCCAGTCTCCCTCTCCAGTCTCATCTCCGAAGATGCTATCATTTGCTCTACATTTGCTACAACATACCAAATAACTTGCATTTCCCAGACTCAGCCCTGTCTGCCCACCCACTGACACCCCCCTGCCATTGCACAGTCCGTTGCTGTTCAAAGGATGCTCTTCCCTACCTCCACCTGCAAATTTTACTCTGACCTGGCACCCCCAGCCCCATACACACATGCTGTCATGCAGAGCCTAATCTGTCTTGTCATACCTCAGCCTTCAGCTCAGGTTTCACCTCCTCTGTAACATGCCTCCATCTCACTTCCATCAACACCACCACATGATTTTGGTATCTTGCAGGCGTCTAGCATAGTACCGCCTATTCTGCATTGTGACTACTGGACCACTTATCTCTCTGCCCCACTTGATAAGTTCCTTGAGTAGCATAGTACTGCCTATTCTGCATCATGACTACTGGACCACTTATCACTCTGCACCACTTGATAAGTTCCTTGAGGACACAGACTATGTTTTTTCATTTTTCCATCTCTAGTACTTGGCACTTATTAGATACAGAGTTAAGTGGAGAGTGAATAAATGAGTGAACGAATGACTACATGAGAAAGATGCATAGTCCCCCAGTGTAGCAAAAAGAAAATATAGGATGAATGGATGTCTGAGTAGCGAGATGATAGCTAGAAAGGCAGATAGATACGTGCACACCCAATAGTGTACATTTATGAAACTTGTATTGTTACAAATAACAAAATAGTATTTCTGTGTGTTTCATGTACTAAACATTATAAATGAATATTGTGCTATTTCAGAGTAGCGATCAAATGTTTAGGAAGCCAAGCAGAGGATATAGAAAAGTGAAACAGCTGGAGTAAGCAGTCCCCAGGACAAACCAAAATACTTCCAGGGTTAGGTTTAGCTGGTGAACGACCGTTTATAACCTCTGCATCAGTGGATCCTGTCTTTGAACCTGTTTTTCTAGTATAAGTAATAGATTTATATTGACTCAGTTTGTTTATTCCCAATCCGGACATAGCTTTTTGACTACGAGACATGATGTGCATGCAAATTGTCCCAGTTCCTTGGTGTCACTTATTCTCTGCCCAGGGCAAAATACAGATAAATCACCCATCATGATATTTTTATTTATTCATGATAATTTTATTTATTCAAATTCTATTCAATTGTCTGTATTGGAAATTGTTGAGTTCCTGCCTATTGCATAACTTTATAACTATGAGCAGTATTGTGAATAGAATTACCAAATTTGCCTTTTTTTTTTTTTTTTTTTTGAGATGGGGTCTCACGTTTTACCCGGGCTGGAGTGCAGTGGCATGATCTCAACTCACTGCAGCCTCCACCTCCTGGGCTCAAACAAGCCTTCCACCTGCGCCTCCTGAGTAGCTGGGACCACAGGTCCACACCACCACACCTGGCTAATTTGTTTGCTTGTTTGTATTTTTGATAGAGATGGGTTTTGCCATGTTGCCCGGGCTGGTCTTGAACTCCTGACCTCAAGGAATCTGCCTGCCTCACCCTCCCAAAGTGCTGGGATTACAGGTGTGAGCCACCATGCCCAGCCTGCCTTTCCTTCTTAAAAAATGTGTGATCAGAAGATGCTTAAAAGTACTTTTTTCTTTCCCATTAGCCTTGGAATTACGATTCTATACTAATTACTTTTGCAGTATTATAAATTGAGAATTGCTAAGCATATTTATTAAAATAGTAGAAGGGAATATATATTTTAACATTTCAAAATGAGAAAAGTTTCTCAAACTTGACCCTGAAAAAAGCATACCTTTTACTACTTAACATTCTATTGATATTTATTTGGAATATTATGCTTTTTTGTCATTTTGTTTTAATAGGACAATGTATCTCCCTACTTTAAACGTGAATCCATTTGAGAATCGAAATAGCTTTAGGCCAGGCATGGTGGCTCATGCCAATAATCCCAGCATTTTGGGAGGCCAAGGCAGGAGCATCACCTGAGCCCAGGAATTTGAGACCAGCCTGGGCAGCGTAGGGAGACCCTGTCTCTACAGATAATTAAACAATTAGCCAGGCATGGTGGTGTGCACCTATGATCCTAGCTACTCAGGAGGTTGAGTTGGGCGGATCGCCTGAGCCCGAGAGGTTGAGGCTATAGGGAGCCATGATTGTGCCACTGTGCTCCAGCCTGGGCAACAGAGTGAGACCCCGTCTCAAAGAAACAGAGAGAGAGGAGGAAGAGGAGAAGAGAAGGGGAGGAAGGGAAGGAGGGAAGTAAGGAAGGAAAGGAAGGAGGGGAAAAAAGAAAAAGAAGAAATAGTTTTATTTTTTACCCTGATCCACCCTACATACAGTCAGCAATACGGGCATGCACTTGGCATTTCAAGGGATGGTCTAGTAGATATTAGTATTTTCTAAAACCCCTTGCTCTGACTTTCACTATGCCCATACTGTATCTCCCATGCCAGAGTTTTATTTTTTCCTGCTGTAATCTAGATGTGTTTTCTCCACAGGCATATTTTGGTGGTGAAGCTCGCTGTGATGCTGAGGCTGGACAGGGAGATGATTATGATCCCAGAGAGCTCATTTGTGGTGCCTGTTCTGATGTTTCCAGGGCTCAGGTAGGCAAGACATTGTATTAGAAACAACAGTTTAGAAATGTTAAATAATATTTTTTTAAAACAATAATATGGTGGGAATATAAATCAGGCTTTTCTCCTCGGTATTTTCTGATATTTGTTCAGTGTTGTATAATTTTTCACATTATTTCATATATATTATTTCCTTTGGGTAATTATTTTATAATTTTGTCTTCCATGAAATGATCACCATAGTTAAACAATGTAATAAATTTACTTATTTTCTTAGTTTCTTAAACCTGCAGTGAAACTTTTAGGTTTTCCCCTCTTCAGTGAAATATTCCCAGCATATCCGTGAGATTATGAGAGAGGTTAATTTCATTAATTTTCAGTTTGACAGGCCATAAAGCATTCATAAAGAAATTAAGTAGCTTGCTTATTAAATCAGATAGATTATGATGGAAATGGGATTAGAACTTGGATCTTTGTCCAGACCTTTTGGGCAGAGCCACATATTTATTTGTTAGTTTTCAAACATGTGTATCATCAGTTTTTCAATCAATTTTTAGAGTTATGTATGTCCTCAAAATATGAATTAAGGAGCTATCTATGTATATGCCTATCTTAAGTGTGATTGAAATAGTCTCACTATGATCTTGTGTCTGTCTTTTCTCTTTTGCTATAGATGTGTCCCAAACATGGCACAGACTTTTTGGAATATAAATGTCGCTACTGCTGTTCAGTGGCTGTCTTTTTCTGTTTTGGAACAACACATTTTTGTAATGCTTGTCATGATGATTTTCAAAGAATGACTAGCATTCCTAAGGAAGAACTACCACACTGTCCTGCAGGTATGCTTTCAATATTTTAAAATCACGATTATGATCTATATACTGTAGTTTTATGTAAACATTAATATGAACGCTCTTTGTTTCAAGTGACAGAAACTCAATTCAAACTAGCCTAAAGAAGCAGGAGGAATTCCTTGATCCTTGTAAGCACATGACTTTCTGGGTGAAGTAGGAAGCAAGCTGATCATCGTGAGTGAGGAGTTAGCTCTGACGGAGCAGATCTCTTGGGGAGTGAGAATGCAGTCTACTAAGGATTGGTGAAAAGATGGCTGTTCCACACTAAAAAGTCATATGAAGTTCAATATTACAGAACCATTTAAAAGGATTCAGTGGTTTTTTTTTTTTTTAATGAAGCCTGGAACCATTGCCATAGAATGAACAAATGATTTAATCTAGAATGGCTGGGAATCAGCAGTGTAGTGAGCATCAGAAAGTCAAGGGAATTAAAGAAACCACTCAGAATACAGGAAAAATGATTGTCTATGAAAAGCAGGCTGAGGGGAAAGAAGTATGAAACCAAAAAGAAGCTAAAAGTACTGGAAGAGGACAGGAAGCTGCTGGAACAGTGAAGTGGAATACCAGGCTTCACGGAAGTGAGAGAAGTGGAAGGAGAGGTCCATGCGACCATAGGAGAGAATTTTACATATGATGTATCTGAAATTAGTGAAAATACATGCACGAGTACATACAACACAATATACCATGTTGTCAAAGCTGGAAAACACATACTGCCATCTGTTGCTTATCAGAGTGCAAGTGACAGACCTCTCTGGAAAACAGCTTGATAGTGCCTCTCAGAATTACCAGTGTATGAACCCTTCAGCACTCCCTCTTCAGGGATATAGCTACAAATGTGAGGACAATAAAAAAGGGCAAATAAACAAGGTTATTAACTACAGCATTGCTGTGATCATAAAAATGTATAAACAATGCTAGTATCCAGTAGGGTAGTAACTAATATTATGCATCAGTAAAAAAAAAAAAAAAAAAAGGCGTTTCTGTGTGCTGATTTGGAAAGATATTTAGGAGATAGTATCAGATGAAAAAAGCAAATTAGACCGGGTGGGGTGGCTGACACCTGTAATCCCAGCACTATGGGAGGGCAGGGTGGGTGGATCACTTGAGGTCAGAAGTACAAGACCAGCCTGGCCAACATGGTGAAACCCCATCTCTACTAAAAATACAAAAATTAGCCAGGCATGGTGGCGGGCACCTGTAATCCAAGCTACTTGTGAGGCTGAGGCCGGAGAATCACTTGAGCCTGAGAGGTGGAGGTTGCAGTGAGCCAAGATTGCGCCACTGCACTCCAGCCTGGGCGACAGAGCCGTTTCAAAAAAAAAAAAAAGCAAATTGCAGAACAGGGTATGTAGTATGCTGCCTTTTGTAAGAGGGAAAATTAGACTATCTAGTCATATTTACATAGAGAAACCCCTGGAAAGATACTCAAGAAACTAATACTATTGATTAACTATTGGGAAAAACAAGAAAAAGATGAGGGTAGAGACCGGGGAAGTGGCTTCCAATCGTATCATTTTTAACAGTTTGATTTTAAACCATGTGAAACATATACTATCCATTTCAAAATAAAGATACGTAGGGTTTTTTCAAGTATGACTACTTTTTACCATTTGCTCATGTCAAAAATTGTTTTACTGTTTCTCCTCAAATACTGTTTTTTTAAATAGAAGTAGCAGGCTTTGAAGGAAGCAAGGTCAGAATGATGTGAAGCCAAGGTTATGTAGGATAATAGACAGAATAGAGATGTGAGCCATGCATGGAGGGAGGGGATGATGTGTTGGAGATCAGCAAGTGAAGGGAGTGTGGAAAGGGCAGTATTCTAGATGACTCTAGATGACTTTAGCTTGGAGGAAGGGCAATTACTGAATGAAAGTTGTAGGTTGTGGTCTGGAAATAGGAACCAAGAGAAAAATCAGTCACACATTGTAACCATATGACTGGAGGAGCTTAGGAGATAACCAGCCTCCAGTTGAGAAAGATTTAAGGCAAGCAGTGTCTTCAGGGGAAATCTAGATTTTACTTAAAGTTTCCTCTGCCTTAAGAAACAGAAACAAGTATGCTAAAAATAAGGAAGTTAACAATGAAACAAGTTCAGAGAACTCAGTGGTGGGTAGTACCTGAGAGAGGAGGGTCAGGCTTCCCCTCATACAGTCACAGGATCAGGGCAGCCAACACAAAGGAATCACAGGAGGGAGGCAGGGGAGGAGCCAGAGTCGGCAGAAGGAACCTCGGTCCTGGGCATTTTCACACATACTTTCTCAATTTTTACAACCTACGAGGAGATGGTATTATCCCTATGTTATCAAATGGAAAACTGAGGGCTAGGGAGGTTAATGAACTGGCCTAAGAAGTACACTGAGATTGAGGTATACTCTCCCAGCCTCACACATCCCTCGAACTCATCCATTCATTTAGAGAACTGGAATAGAATAAAGGAGATCCCACAGGGATATGGGTAGGGAAGATGGCCATATACAGTTTACTTAGAAGGACAGAAGAAGCAATTCTCTAACCACTCTCAACCCTGTTAATTCTAATATTTTTAGATAATCAGTCTTCATCCGTTCAAGCCGCTATAACAAAATACTGTAAACTCAGTAGCTTATGAACAGTGGAAATTTATTCTCACAGTTCTGGAGACGAGGAAGTCTAAGATCTAGAAACCAGCAGATGAGGTGTCTGGTGAGGGCCCACTTTCAGCCTCATAGGTGGCGCTTTCTTGCTGTTGTGGAAGGGCAGGGGGCCTCTCCTGGGTCTCATTTATAGAAGAGCACTAATCCTATTCATGGGTTCCACCCCATGACCTCATCACCTCCCACAGCTCTACCTCCTAACACCATAACATTGGTGTTACTGTTGTAGTCTCAGCAGTGCACCAAGATATAATAGTCTCTCATTGTCTGAGATAATGCCCGGAGTTCTTTTTCCTATCTCCAAGATGATTAAGGAGCACAGACAGGAAGATGAGGTTAGAGCGAAAGTTTAACAAGCAAAAGAAGAAAGCTCTCTGCCAGCAGAGAAGGGGACCCAAACGGGGTGCTCCCTATGAGGCTGGGGCCCAGGGTTTTTATGGACTGGAAAGGGGAAGGAATGGGCTTAGTCTCCCTGCTTTCTTGGAGAGAGCCTGACTCAGCTGGGCCCGGGACCTTGGCCCAGGAACCCACTGGAGCCCACTGTGCCTATGCCCACAAAAGGAGAGAGCCCCCTGACTATACGAAGGACAAAGGCATTTCTTTTTTTTTTTTTTGAGGTGGAGTCTCGCTCTGTCGCCCAGGCTGGAGTGCAGTGGCGCAATCTCGGCTCACGGCAAGCTCCGCCTCCCGGGTTCACGCCATTCTCCTGCCTCAACCTCCCGAGTAGCTGGGACTACAGGCGCCCGCCACCACGCCCGGCTAATTTTTTGTACTTGTAGTAGAAACGGAGTTTCACCGTGTTAGCCAAGTTGGTCTCGATTTCCTGACCTCGTAATCTGCCCGCCTCAGCCTCCCAAAGTACTGGGATTACAGGCGTGAGCCACCGCGCCCGACCGAACAAAGGCATTTCTATCCCAGGTCTTGTCCTTTATCTGATGGAAGGTTTTTCTATCTGTGCAGCCGTGGGCATGTCTTTAGGCACAATGCACTGTGCTAGTTCCCTCATCGGTGCCTGCAGCTTGACTTTTTTTCCCCAGGCTGCTTTTTATGTTATATGGGGATGAGGCACTGACCTGTGGACCTGGGGCTCTCTGGGGACCCTTCCCTTGCTATCTACCTAAGGCAAACTAACTCCTTTCATTAACACGTCAGTATATAAATTTGGAGGGGCACAAACACATCAAGACCATAGCATAATCCCTTTATCCATTTCTTTCTAAAATTTTTATTGACTACCTTCTCGTGCCAGGATACTTAATCTTCACAGCACCCCATGAGTTAGGTATTGCTGTGCCTGTTTGAAAGATGAGGAATCTAAGAATCAGAAAAATTAATTTTACTTCAATTTCATATCTACAAAATGAGGATAATAGTTTCTGCCTCCTATGACTGTTAAGCAGTTAAGTAGTTGATATACTAGAATAGTGCCTCAGTAGTAAGCACTCAAATGTTTGCAGGTGTGTTCTCACTATTTTTATTTCTCACCATCATGTTGGATTATGAACACCTCGAGGATGGGAGCCATGCACTCTTCATCTTTAATCCCAAGTACCTGACAATGCCATTCATATATTAGGCATGCAGTAAATATTTGTGGAGTAAATGACTCATTTTTTTCCTTGAAAAAACCCAAGGGCTGCAGTTTCTGTCACCACCATTGATATGTTGTATATCTGAACTAGATCTGCCATTGAGTGTCCCCATCTTGCTCACTCTCCCCCACCCACTGGTGGGGTGGACACCAATCTGCAGTGTGATTTGAAGCAGGAGCTACTGAACTTTCTAACAGGAATAGTTAACGTTCTAGCAAACCTCTGGCATCCTCCCGTGCTGACCCATCCTGGGTCTGTGCCTGCATTTGTCTGAGGTGGCACTCATTGCTACTCTCATGCCTGTTAGCTCTAACCTGAAGTTGACTTCTCTGTCTGAGATTAGCTGTCTTCAGTTTGACACTTACTCTCATGTCTTGGTCTTACTCTTATATGGAACTTACTTTTTATTCCTCTAGATCAGGCCTCAGTTTGTGGTTGTTCAGTAATAGTAGTAATAGCCAACATTTATTGAGTATTTATACTGTGCAGGCTAAGAGCTTTATAAATGCTAGCCTTTTGTCCATCGTGGTTTCCTTCTCTTATGTCAGAGATGTTTTTAACCCAGAAAAGGTAAAGTAAATGAGATGTCATTCCTCATTGATCAGTGTAAGCTCATTCCATCCAATCGCGTGATATTTTTCTCTCAAGCACAATCAGAATTTACATTTATTATTTTGAAAACTAGCTGTAGAAAACTAATGCACAGTTCCTATTCCTTCATCTACTATTAAATAGCGACTCTGCTTTCAAGTATAATAAGCCTAGCGTGTTCTCCTGACAAAGTAAGCCTCCTCGTTTCTAAAGAAACTAAAAATCTTTTGGAAATGATATGAAACCCATGACGTGAAGCACATTAATATAATAACTATCTTTTTAAAAATACTGTTTTGGGTACATTTTTATAGGCCTACTTTGATTATTACCAACAAATTCATATCTTCCCCAAAGTGTTTTTTCCACTTTGTATTTTATAATATTGTTCATATTTTTAAGCTGATCAATTTTCATTTTCCTGCTAATATCCTTCAGCTACTTTTAAAAATTACAGGAATCATTGGCCTTCCCATTTTACCAGTGTATGCTTTTTTATCAGTGAAGATAAAAGGGAAAACACGGCTTCTTTAAACTTAAATTTGTTTTTACTTATAGAATATTCTACACAAAAATCTCCCTGTTTTCTATTCAGAAAAATAATGTTCTGCCAGACTAAATTGAGGGGTTTTGTGACCTTTTTTGTTCATTGCTCTTTGTTTTAAAATGATATATCTAATGCATTTATTAATAGAAAAAAATCTGTAGCTCAAAGTGATCCTCTCTAGGCAGGACATAGTGAGTAAGAGATCCCGTCACTTCTTCCATTATAAATATCTCTGTTATGTTGAATTTTTTATAGTGAATATTTTTTACTTTTGTGATCACAAGAAAAATTTCTAATTGTTATATTTGTATAACCATAGTGATGTTACTTCTTTGAATAACCTATCAGTGATTTATATGTCTATAAAATTTATATGTGTGTATTCTTAAAACATTATTTTCCTTTGCCTCCTTCAAATTTATACAGGTCCCAAAGGCAAGCAGTTAGAAGGAACTGAATGTCCACTCCATGTTGTTCATCCACCCACTGGGGAAGAGTTTGCTCTGGGATGTGGAGTGTGCAGAAATGCCCACACTTTTTAGAACACTCAGATCCTTTGTCTACAGAGAGAAAAGTTGCCTTCATCCCTCAAGAGGATGCGGTAAAGTTTAAACTCTGCTCAGGATAAGGACGGGACCATTTTTACATCCATGAAAATGAACCATTCACAGTGCAAGAAGGATGCCAAATACCATGTACATAATTCTTGCTATGGAAAGTTTCCCCATTATTTTGGTTTATTTTCTTTTGAACAAATGACATCAAACTTGTGAGGTGTTTGCATGTGGCCATTACCGTCATTGGCCTGTGAAGCATTGGACATTTATAGATAATTGATATAAAAGAATTGCCATGCCCATGGGCTAAGAACGATGCTGGCTTTCAAGCAAAAAAGAAAAATAATCATTGTTTATTGTATACTGCCTTTTTGTAATCCTGTACAATTGCATCACGGGTGGGGATAAAAAGAGGAATATTCTGGTTTATTTCCTAGACTGTTATTTAAAAAAAAAAAAATTGTGTTAGGACAGCATATAAATGTAATAAGTATCACACTGTATATAAAGATATCAATGTTTGTCCTGTATAAGAATTACTAAATTACAAATGCAATTTCATTTAAACTTCTAGGTTAAGTTTGAGCCTGAAATTTTAATGAAGTGCAATACTGAGTGTGCCTCATTATCTTGCAGCTGTAAACATATTGGAATGTATATGTCAATAAAGCCACTGTACATTTTTATACAGTGATAAAGTCTACCACTGTGGGAGGTGTTGTTTGAGAAACAAAATTTAAACACCTTTAAGGTCTAAAAGTCTAGTTTTCTTCAGAAAGAAATTTACTAACACAACACAATCAAAAATTTCACAACTGTTAGGAAAAATAAGAATAGTAATGAAGTGCAATGTTGGAATCTTGAACCCTAAGCAGATGATCATATATATATTCATAGGTAGATGTATTCATACCAAAGACAGAAAAAAACATTTAGGAAATTAATCAACTTCTATTTTAACTAGCAGCATTTTTAACTTTTATTTATTTATTTATGAGACAGGGGCTTACACTGTCTCCCAGACTAGAGTACAGTGGCGTGATCTCAGCTCACTGCACCCCCCACCTGGGCTCAAGCGATCCTCCAGCTTCAGCCCCCTGAGTAGCTGGGACTACAGGCATGCACCAGCACCATGCCCAGCTAATTTTGTATTTTTTGTAGCGATGGGGTTTCGCCATGTTGCTGTGGCTGGTCTCAAACTCCTAGGATCAAGCAATCCCCACTGTTTCAGCCTCCCAGAGTGCTAGGATTACAGGCGTGAGCCACTGCACCCAGCCCTTTTTGAACTGTATATAAAGTAATAAAATCAATAATTTTTATTCATTTTCTATAGACAACGGTGTGTTTAAGTACATCTTTTTGACACTTGAGTCACGAAATTGCCAAATTATTGATTGTTGACTCATCATACATCAGATTAGCAAAAGTTTTTGTTGTTGTTGTTATTGTTTTTGAGACAGTCTCACTCTGCCGCCCACGCTGGAGTGCAGCGGCACCATCTCGGCTCACTGCAACCTCCGCCTCCCAGGTTCAAGCGATTCTCCTGCCTCAGCCTCCCCATAGCTGGGACTACAGGCGTGCGCCACCTCACCCAGCTAATTTTTGTATTTTTAGTAGGGATGGGATTTCACCAGGCTGGTCTTGAACTCCGACCTCAGGTGATCCGCTCGCCTCGGCCTCCCAAAGTTCTGGTATTACAGGCGTGAGCCACCACACCTGGCCAAGACTAGCAAAAGTTTTAATCACATTTTGTTCTAAAATCCAACTGTGGGAAATATAGAACTTAGTTTGTCAATATAGAAATTACTGACAAATTTAATGACATTTGTGTTAAGCATTTATGAGAAATTTAAATCAGTCTTTGCCTTGAAGGAACTTAAAATATAAAACAAAGATCAGATCTAAGCACAGGTAACTATTTTATAGAATGTTCTAGTAAGTTTCATAAAAATATCCAAGCCAAATTCTTCAGGATTTAGGAAAAATCATTATTGTTTTGTTGTTATTGAGAGTGTAACTAAGAGGCCATTTAAGCTGCATTTTGAAGAAAAAGTAGCATTTCAAGGAGCAGAGATGTGGAGAAAGGCATGAGAAATACCTAAGTAGGAAAATCTAGAATATGATCGAAGAACAGTAAGTATGAGTGTTCAGACTTAGGATTGACTGCAGACGTTTCCAGAAAACACAAAGCAGGTAGACTAAAGCTGTTCCTAGGTGCACCCCCAAGAAAACTGGAGGGGAGAATGCAGTGAGGCCACTGTCAGTATATTTGACTTAAACTTACAGGCCACAGGAATGGAACTAACCTTCAGAATGCCACACAGATAAGAGACTTTATGGACGCTTAACAACTGTGAAGAATACCATCTTGTGTCAGTTAACTTTGCTGGCAAACCAGTCAGCTCAGTTGGTAAATTATAGAGGAAAAGAAACAAACTATTGAGATAGCTTAGCTAAAAAAGCCATCTCAAGTTATGAAACGGATAAAAGCAACAAAGCCCTGTAGTGTATACTCACAATGACTTTAACTTATCTTCATTTATGAGGAAGCCACTTTTAGTCAGGATCTCTAGCACCTTAAAACCGGAGAACATAAACATCTTAGGAATAAATTATGACAAAGCACAGGAAGGGGTGGCTTTGGCAGGCATTTTTAGCTCAAGCATCCTACACACAAGGACCATCCTTCAAACACTGCGTGTTTCTGTCTCCTGCAGAAAACAGAATCACAATGGTAGATGTCAGTGAATCTTTCTGGAAAGAAATTGTTTTTCTGTTATATTTTCAAGCCTAGGAAAAGAAATTTTCCTTAGTATTATGGCTAGATTGTTTAGGCCTAAAATCTCCCTATTCTATCAATAAGCTTATTTGGTTTTGTTTTTGGTTTTTTGAGGTTTTTTTTTGTTTGTTCGTTTGTTTGTTTGTTTGTTTTGAGACGGGGTCTCGCTCTGTCACCCCAGCTGGAGTGCAGTGGCGTTATCTCGGCTCACTGCAACCTCCGCCTTTTGGGCTTAAGTGATCCTCCCACCCCAGCCCCAAGTAGCTGGGAGTACAGGCACGAGCCACCATGCCTGGCTAATTTTTGTAATTGAAACAGGGTTTCACCATGTTGGCCAGGCTGGTCTCAAACTCCTGAGCTGAAGCGATCTACCTGCCTCAGCCTCCCAAAGTGCTGGGGTTACAGGTGTGAGCCACCGCACCCAGCCTCAACAAGTTTATTTGATAAAATAAATGCAATACTTCCTTTATTCACTTCTCATTCAGAATGTTTAGTAATTTGTATTGTTTTTCAGATTTTCAGCCCATTATATCTCCCTGCCCACTGTGTCACCATATTCTACCTATACATCATCACGTGTTTCTGCTATTGGCTGTATGATGGAACACTGCGGCTCATTTTCCTGAAAGCTGCCGATAGTGCATAGACTGCTGGGATGGAAACCAGCAGCTTTGAATTCAAGCCTTGGCTCTGCCTTGTTTTTGCCTGGGTGGCCTTGAGTCAGCCCATACCTTTTAAAATCTCAATTTATTAGAAATTATGCCAAATCTAAATCAAATGAGAAAGTATATACAAAAGTGCTTTATCCCACAATGAACTATTCAAGAGAGAGCACAGGCGAGGACATTTATTCAATACCTCCTAAAGGGCAGGCACTGAATTTAGGCATTTTATTTAATCCTCCCAGCAACTCTGAGAGTAAAACATTATTAATCCCATTTTGGCTGTTTAAAGAAATTATTTGCACTAGATTCCAGCTGTAGCTTAGCTTCAGAAAAAAATCCTGAGATGTGAATTCACAGCTTTCTAGATTTAAAGACCAAGCTCTATCACATCATGCAGTTATTGTTACATTACTGCTAGTTCTATGAAAAGAAGTACTAATTTATGAAATACAGGTTGAGAATCTCTTACCCAAAATGCTTGGGAAGTGTTTCTGATTTTGGGTTTTTTCAGGTTTGGGAACATTTGCATTACCAGTTGAGCATACCGAATCTGAAATCCAAAATGCTCCAGTGAGCCTTTTATTTGGGTGTCATGTGTGACAGTACTCAAAGTTTTAAATTTCAGGTTTTCGAATTTGGGATGCTCAACCTGTAGTAACAGGACATTTGTTGTCTGGCCAAGGCTGCACAGGGGACAAGACAGCATGTGACTCCAGGAGTGTTCAGTGTCGTCGGGAGGTACCACCACCCAGATCTCCCTTCAGAGGAGGCCCCACCTCAAGGAGTCCAGTTAGCTGACAGCCTCCAGCTTTAATCACCCCCACATATGACCCAATGCCACACTCCTCCAGGGCAGCCCCAGCCTGTGATAGAGTTCAGCTGGGGTTCTCGGGCCTGGCCATTTCTGCACAAGCGGCACTCCTGCGTGGGCAGTCTCGCATCAGAACTCAGGCTGACTGAGACTGCCTTAGAGCTGCCCTGCAGTCGGAGGCTTTTCCTCCCCAATCTTTCCTTCTCTTCTTTCCTAGATGCCAGACCTGCATCACAGTCTAACGGCTCTCCCTGCCCACTCCTGCTCCCTCACCACTTCATCTTTCATAGGCATTACCCCCAACAGATTTTCTGCACTTCTCACTTAATCTTGGCATCTGCTTCCTAGAGGACCTGCCTGACACAGGAGGGTAATACATTTTAAATGACTGACTTATCGCCTCATTTCTCAAATGTCTTAGGGTGGCTTAGAAAAAAATAACAAGACTATAAAAAAATATATACTGGAGGGAGTTACAGTGAAGAAAAATTATGAAAGAAAAAGTCAAATGGGAAAAGGCATTCCAGGGAGAGATGATGGTGAGAACTGAGGCATTAACGTGTTCCTCAGAAGCATCAGGTAAGCTGTTTTGCTTTGTTAATTTAATAAATATTTGAACACCTGGTCTAGGTCCACACTTGACGGTACACTCTCATGAGGGGGTTAGTAACCATGACTTCTACAGAGAAGGTGCTTGATGAATGAACTGCATGAGAGTCTGTCAAGATGTGCGGCGCACTCTGCCAGGTGCTAGACTGAGACAGCCATGGAACACAAATACAGAATCCTGTAAATAATGCAATGTTATTAAGGACCTTAATCCAGGTTTTATAACCATAAGGCAAAGCATTTATTGAGGGCTTATGGTGGCCCAGCACAGGCATGACAGGCAGAATAACCATCCCCCGAAATCTGTCCGCGTCTGAGCCCTTGGGGTGTGTGAAGTTGCTGCCTTACATGGCAAGTGGACTCTGCAGATGTGAATAAGGGTACAGACCTTGTGATGGGAAGAGTACACTGGATTGACCCCATGGACTCAATGTAATCACAAGAGTCCTAATATGGGAAAGAAAGAGGCAAGAGGGTCTCGGTCAGAGAAGGAGATGTGAGGATAGACGCAGAGGCCAGAGATAGAGACTTGAAGATGCTACACTGTCGGCTTTGAAGATGGAGGAAGGGGCCAAGCACCGAGGAATGCAGGCAGCCTCTGGGAGCTGGCAAAGGCGAACACAGGTTCTCCCCCGGAGGCTCCACAGGGAATGCAGCTCTGCTGACACTCTGCTGTTAGTACATTTCAAAATTCTGATCTCCGGAACTATACAATTGTAAATGTGCTGTTTTAAGCCGCCGGGTCTGTTGCAATTTGTTATAGCAGCAATAGGAAAGGAATACAACGGGCTTCACAAGCATCATGATGTGTTAATCTTCCACAAACCTACAAAATATTATCTTTTTACAGATGAGGCCACTGAGTCTCACCAAGAAAAAGAATGGAAAGTATTTCAATAATTTTTCATGTTGATTACACAGAGAAACAATATTTTGGCTATACTGGGTTAAATAAAATATTTAAATTCATTTCACCTGTTCCTTTTTTTTAGTGGCTTCTAGAAAAACATAAAATACATATGAGGCTTGCACGCATTTGTCATGAACAGTGCTGGCCTAGAATCTCATTCTCAACAGTTTGATTTTATCATCCATCTTTGGAATTTTTTTTTTTTTAAGCAAGAGGCATGCACGAATGTGTGCTCTAGGAAGATGAGGCAGGAAGCAGGTCAGAAGGTGGTTTGAAAAACAACACCCCTGGATAAGACCAGTTAGGAAGTTATGGCTGTAATCTCAGAAAGAATTGATAAAGGCTATAATCAGAGTTACAAAAGACACTTCCTTCCTTTGAAGAGTTTGCAATCGAATCCTAGATAGAGTTAACACACAAAGAGGTGGCTTACAATGAAAAGGGTTTAGTTAAGCTGACTTGCAGAGCACATGCTGTATGATTCCATTTATGTAAAGTTCTAAAAACAGGCAAAAATGTATGATGATAGAATTCAGAATAGTGGTTACCTTTGAGAGGGCATTGACTAGGAGGGTGCATGAGGGATCACTGGGTTACTGGAGTATTTTTTGTCTTAATCAGGATGGTGGTTACTCAGGCACGGACAGTGTAGCAATTCATCACACCGTACACTTAAGATTTGTGTACTTCGCCGTTTATAAATTATACCTCAGCAGGGCATGGTGGCTCATGCCTGTAATCCCAGCACTTTGGGAGGCTGAGGCAGGTGGATCACCTGAGGTCAGGAGTTCAAGACCAGCCTGGCCAACATGGTGAAACCCTGTCTCTACCAAAAATACCAAAAATTAGCCAGGCCTGGTGGCAGGCGCCTATAATCCCAGCTACTTGGGAGGCTGAGGCAGGAGAATTGCTGGAACCTGGGAGGCAGAGGTTGCGGTGAGCTGAAATCATGCTATTGCATTCCAGCCTGGGCACCAAGACAATACTCCGTCTCAAAAAAATTAATAAATTATACCTCAGCAAAAAAAAAAATAATAATGTCATAGAAGATGACTTGGATACAGACCAGATTATACATTAGTTTATAATGGCAGGCCTAAGAATTTCCCTTCAACCTTGCAAAGAGGGAAGCACTGAATGCTTTTGAACAAGAGGAATAATTGCAATTCGTGCTTTATGAAGATGAACAACACTGACCAGCCTTCCAAGGCCCAGCAAATACATCAGTTACTTCCCTCAATTATTGAAGTGGGAACAAATGACTTGGTGTTTGGTGACAAATAAAGGTAGCGTCAATACAAAACCTTTAATTTAATGGAGCACAGCACATAATACCAGAATGCTGAGTTCCTAGAAAGAGAAGAAATATGTTCCTAGTGCCTAGAAAGGGGATTTAGCAGGAGATTCACTGGCTTCACACACAGAATGAGGGACCTCATGCAAAGGCCCAGAAGAGAAGGGGTCCGGTAATTCCCAAGTACACTAATCGAAAAATGGGTCCAATGTTGGTGTCCCACTGCAAGGGGTATTAAGAACCTGGACATTTTAACACAAAGAAGTACAATCTCACGGTTATATCCAAGATATTACATGAAAGAATCAAGCACTAAAGTACTTTAATTAGAAAGTGCACTTTGTCTCAAAGAGTCGTATCTATCAGACAAGTAGAAGGGGCAGCACGAAACAATGCTGCAAGTGTGTATGGTGTTTAATTCCTAAATGTCCACATGGAGGATGTGAACAGGAAATAAGAAAATCTGATGGAATTGTAGAAGAAGGTCAATTGGGGGTCAATTAATGAGCTGTGTGAAAGTGCCCACCTGGAAAGAATAACTCCAGCTGAAGCTCAAGATGTCTGTATTAGTCTGTTCTTGCACTGCTATAAAGAGCTACCTGAGACTGGGTAATTCGTAAACAAAAGAGGTTTAATCAGCTCATATTTCTGTGGGCTGTACAGGCTTCTGCTTCTGAGGAGGCCTCAGGAAACTTACAATCATAATGGAAGGCAAAGGGGAACCAAGGGCATCTTCAATGGCCAGCAGGAGAGAGAGACTAAGTGGGGTGGGAGAGGTAGGTGCTACACACTTTTAAACAGCCAATACTGGGGGGATGGTGCTAAACCGTTAGAACCACTAGGGGGTTGGCGCTAAACCATTAGAAACCACTCCTATGATCCAGTACTCTGGGATTACAATTCGACATGAGATTTGGGCAGGAACACAAAACCAAACTGTATCAATGTCCATGCCTTTTAGTAAGTAAACTGTGTGCAAATGGACATTCAAAACCTATGCACAATTTGGGGCCTGATCAAAAGTAATCGTATCTGTGTCATTGTGAAGTAATATGGGGTACATTTGAAAAACAGGCAGTGAAAGAGATTTTTGCTCTTCTGGATTTAGTTTTCACCAACAAGAATGGAACTGATTGACAAAGTGGACACGACAGGAGCTGAGGTCCTTAAACCTGAATGTCATATAGGAAAAATGCCACATGCCTAAAAAGGGAGCATGGCTTAATATCTTTTACTTTAAAGGCAAAAGTAAAAGCCAGGGGTGAAAATAACAAAGAAATCCCTTTTGGTTACACCTACAAAAAAATATTCTAATGAAGCCCTGTGGAACACATATCCTTGGCAGTGAAACAAATATTATTGGTAACTAGTGAGCCCATCACGGGAGCTATTCAAACAGAGGCTAGGCTGATAGACATCTGTCAGGGATGCTGTATTACAATGGTAGAATGAATGGGAAACCATCCTCTATTGGAAGGGAGTAGAGGGAGCAATTTGAAATTTAACAGAATCTTTTTTCCATCTGCAAGGCTGAAAGAGAACCATTTTCAGCTAGTGTGCTGTTTCTTGAAATGCATGCCAGGTCCAGAAAATAGTCAAGAGCATTTTAGCGCTTGCCTAGGTTACGGCTTTTCAAGGACAAAGCCAGTCCTGGCAAGAAAAACACTTTTCACATAGGCTGTTAGTGCCCCTTTGGTGGTGTTCCTGCTGCTTAAGCCAATGAGAGAGAAAACATTACAGCTCTTGTGGCTGTGAAGGCCTAGATTGAAACAGCCACTGCTGTCCTCACTTGTAGAGTTAGGGCCAAAAGTAATAGTGGGACAGGAGAATAGGGTCCTGAGGCAGGGAACCCAAGGCCAATTCATGCTGACTTCCTAGAACTAAATCAAAAGGAAACCCCCAACTTTCCACACCTAAGTAACAGAAGGAACAAAGGCTACTCCCTTTGCAACCCCCGTTTCTGCGTGGCAAATGAAAACTTAAAAGTACCTCTGATTGGTCCCCTCCCACAACCAATCAGGCTGGCCATGGACCAAGGCCTCATTTGTATGGGAGTATAACTTTGTAACTTCAGCCTCTGGTTGGTCACTTTCCACAACCACTCAGACATTTGCATAAAATGTAACTTTGTAACTTCCCTTCAGCCTCTGATTGGTCCCCTCCCACATTCAATCAGACTGATCACAGACCACTACTTCATTGACATGGGGTGTACACCAAGTAACCAATGGGAAAAACCTGTAGAGGGTATTTAAACGCCAGAAAATTATGTAACCAGGCTCTTGAGCCATTTGCTCAAGCCCACTCCCACTCTGTGGAGTGTACTTTTGTTTTCATTAAATCTCCATTTTTGTTGCTTCATTCTTTCCTTGCTTTGTGTGTTTTGTCCAATTCTTTGTTCCAGAAGCCAAGAACCTGGACACCCTCTACTGGTAACAATAGTAACAATGATGTAGCCAGCATTTACTGGGGATTTACTGTGCGCCTGCTACTGACCTTTTTTTTCTATGGATGTTGACACATTTAATTTTCACAATAACGCTATGTGGTATATATTATTATTATTCCATTTAACTTTATTTTATTATTTTAGAGATGGGCTCTCACTCTGTCACCCAGGCTGGAGGGCAGTGGCACTTTCTTAGCTCACTGCCACCTTGCACTCCTGGGCTCAAGCAATCCTCTCACCTCAGCCTCCCAAAGTGCTGGGATTAGAGGTGTGAGCCACCGTGAGCAGCCTTATTCCCATTTTATAGACGAGGAAGCTGAAACATGAAGAAGTTAAGTAACCTGTCCAAGCTTGCGTATCCTGTAAATGGCAGAATGAGACTCAAAACCTGAGCTCCAACCCAATCCACATCTTCTCCATCCCACTCTGGAGCAGCTTTGACTGAGCAGTGGAGGCTTGAGGCTTTCAAAATTTCAAAGCCTGAGAAGACGCCTAGGTGACACCACACTAAAGGACCTGAAAGAAGAGAGCTTCAGGAAAAAGAGATCAGAGAGTGGAAAAGTACATGTGGAGCATTCTCCTCATAAAACCCTGAGTCCATAAGGCCCTTGCCTTGTATGACTCAAAGGAATGACTAAATTTGGGTGAAAAGCTCTGTTCCTCCCCAACTTAACTGCTCTTTAGAGATTTATCAGCCCCTCAGGAAAGAATTGCATGCATCTTTCTTCTAGTGATGTCTTTAAGTTTGATTTCGTTCTAGGAAGTCGGCATAAATCGGTCTTCGGTTCCCTGCCTCCAGCCCCTGTGGTTGATCTGTCAACTTGGAAAACAGGAAATCTTTCAAAAGGGGCAGTAGTCATGCCCAGTGACTTCTGGGGCTCCATCCAAGACAGGGCCATCCACAGCCACCAGCACCCCTTTAGGACCAGGCAGAATCATCTTTGGTCAAAGGGCAGCTGTGGAGAGGATGCAAGGCCCCACTCCCGGACACAAGACACAGCAAGACCAAATTCCATGATCACCTTTCAGTGAAAAGCAACATCATTTGAGATCCAAGGAGCAGCCTTTCCAGATCAAGTTTGCAATGGTAAGGAGTCTTGATTGCAAGCAAAAGAAAACAAAGTCGAAAGAACTTTGAAAAGCAAGAAAAAAATATGTGAGAGCTGAACTACCTCTTCCAGTCTGTGGGAATAGAGCAGAACCAGGGCTGGTGGCTCCAGCTCCATCTCTCCTCAAGTTCCTCTCTATGTATCTGTTTTCTCTTCTTCTTTCTCAGTGCAGGGCACCTTTCTCTGCTTTGCAGGCCATGTGGTAAAAAGATTACCTATAGCTCCTGGGTTGATGTGTTACAAGTCTAAGCACCCAAGGAACAGACTACTTTCTTTCTGCCGGTATTAATTCCAAATTCCCAGCAGAAAGACTGTCCCAGCTTGGATGGCCCCTGTTTCTATAAAGAGGTTTACCATTCACTGTGGAACATGAGAAATTGGTGAATCACAAAAGAACAGGGTTCTTTGTATTATATGGATCCTCTGACTCATAAACTTACTTATGACTGTGTCCACTCATCATCTTCCCATTCGCCTCTTAAGATTCTTCCCTCCTCTGCGACATCTAAGTCCCTATCTATTCCTCAGGACTGGTTTATTTTGGGTTAAGTCTAGGTAACTACACTATGTAATAAAATGTAAGTCCTGTTTTGCCACATTCTTTCCTCCTTGGAAGAAACATTTACAGACTGTTTTAGGAGCCTAGGATTGGTGAACCAAGCAGACTAAGATTCATGTTTTTTGTTTGTTTGTTTGTTTCATTTTGTTTTGTTTTTTTGAGACGGAGTCTCGCTCTGTCACCCAGGCTGGAGTGCAGTGGCTCAATCTCAGCTCATTGCAACCTCTGCCTCCCGGGTTCAAACAATTCTCCTGCCTCAGCTTCCCAAGTAGCTAGGATTACAGGTGCCTGCCACTACACCCAGTTAGTTTTCGTATTTTTAGTAGAGATGAGGTTTCTCCTTGTTGGCCAGGCTGGCCTTAAACTGCTAACCTCAGGTGATCCGCCCACCTCAGCCTCCCAAAGTGCTGGGATTACAGGCAGGAGCCACTGCACCTGGCCAGATTCCTGTTTTTGCCATGCTTATATTCCAGGTGGGAGATGGATACTAAACAACTGACGTACAATTCCTAATAAGCTAGGAAGTGATATATGCTGTGGGAAAAGAAAAAGAGGACAAAGAGGATCAGGCATGTTATTAGCACTGTTTTGGTTTTATTTATTTCTTGGTTTTGTTACACTGTTGTATTTGATTAACTAATAAAAGTTGAGTATCTCTTACCTGAAATGCTTGGAACCAGAAGTCTTTTGGATTTCAGATTTTTTTCAGATTTTGGAATATCTGCATATACATAATGAGATATCTCGGGAATAGGCCCCAAACCTAAACATGAAATTCATTTATGTTACACAGACATTTTATACACTTAGCCAGAAGGTAATTTTAGGCACTATTTTAAATGATTTTGTGCATGAAATAAAGTCTTGACTGCATTTTTACTGTGGTCAGGTGTGGAATTTTCCACTTGTGGAGTCATGTCAGCAATCAAAAAATTTTGGATTTTGGAGCATTACAGATTTCAGATTTTTGGATTAAAGATGCTCAACCTGTATTTATTTTAGCATTTTTGCATTTATTTTCATTGTGGGCCATGGGGCTATGGTTTTCCTTTCTTATTTGGTTGGGGAATCATGATTATACTAGCTTCATTAAGATGACTTGGACCACTTTATTTCTTTATCTTTTTTCTCAACTGTATAAGAAGGGATTAGGTCATGCTGTGCATGGTGGCACACTCCTATAATCCCAGCTACAAGGCTGAGGCAGGTGGATTGCTTGAGGCCAGGAGTTTGAGGTCAGCCTGAGCAACAGAGCAACATAGCCTTGTCTGAAGAAAAACAAAATTAAAGAAATAAAAGAAAAAGAAAAGAAAGAAAGGATTAAACTCTTAGAAATCTGATAAGGCTCATCTCTAATTCCATGTGGGCTTAGGGTTATTTGGGAGGAAAAGGCTTTGATAATTACTTCAATGTTTATAATGAATTCAAATTCCCTACTCCTTGTTACTAATTTTGACCTGTTATTTTTAAAAGAATTTATTCATTTTATTTAGGCTCTTTATTTTATTAGTTAATAATTATTCATAACATATTTTTAGTATTTTAAATCTCTACAGCAGCTATATTAGTTCCCCTTTTTAAAATTTCTGTACTTTGTTAATTTCCAACTTCTCTTCTTTTACTAATCAATTTGACCAGACATGTGTCTACCTCATTTGCCTTTTGCATAAACCAGTTTTTGTTTTTGCTAATTCCTCTATTTATTTTTCCTATCTTACTGATTCTTTCTCTTGTCTTTAGAATTTAACTATCTTCCAGTTATCTACTACTGTATAACAAAGCATTCCACACTTAATGGATTAAAACAGTATTTCATTATTGTCTCTCAGGGTTCTGTAGGTTCACCGAGCTTTGCTGGTGGATTCTCAGTTTGGATTTGTGTTTGCAAATAGATAGCAGCCGAGCTGGAGTCATCTGGATGCTTAACTAGGACAGATGCTCAAGAAGGCTCACCCACATGGCTGGCAGTTGATGCTGACTGCTGGCTGGGAGCTCAGCGGGGGCTGTAAACCAGCACACTTCTTTATGTGACTTGGACTTCTTATTAGCATGGCAACTGGGTTCCAAGAGGGAGTCGCTAAGGAAGAAACATGCCAAGAGATGCAGACATCCAGACAAAAACTGCAAGGCTTTTCATAAGTTAGCCTTGGAAGTCCTAGAATGTTACTTCCTTTACATTCTCATGATGGAGCAAATCACAAAGTCCAGCCCATGTTCAAGTGCATTTCCTCTTAAAGACTTGTGAACTAAAGAGACACGTGATCTACTCATATGGAACCAATATACAATGGTGAAATAGGCATACCATAGTAAATTCTCCCATTTATAAAGGAGAGAAGAGGAAACAATAGCAGTCACTTGTCCATGGTGATTCTGAAATCTACCTGGAAACATGTAACTAGTTTCTTAATTACGGCCCAGTCCTGCTTCCTGGAAGTGACTTTCAGTAGCTCTTGGCTCTGCCCTCTGGGTCCTTTCTCTGCACTCTGAGTCACCATTTCTTCTTTATAAGAAACGGTCTGTGATTGCTGATAAGTTGTTTTATGGACCTATATTTAAATGACAGAAGATGGGAGCCCCAAGGACTCTTCATTTTCAACTGTCTCTGTATCTTTTATTCAAATTCACAGTGTTTCTGTTAATACAATTTTCTTAAACATATTGTATGTTTCCTATGACTCTTACCTTGGTTCACTCCTTCAGAAAAAAGTCACACCCATAAATCTCCTTGAGATATATTCCTCTCTGGTAGGGCTGAGATTCAAGATGCTATGGTTCAATGCTTTTAAAATTCTTAGAAGTCTAGGGAGCATACACATAAAATCCTTAAAAGATCTCTTAACTAGCTAAGATGGTCTAAGAGGTACCACCTGAAATTGTTCTAACGTCCAATAGGTGGACTCTTGATCTGAACCTTACTCTGAGGCCATGTCTTACTGGTAGTACCCAGGCATTTATCATTTCCCTTAAGGTCTTTTTAAATTTTGTGAATCTTTTGATGGAAGGAAAGACTGTTGCAGGCCCTCTATCTTTCCTCTAAATTCTACTCAAAAACTAAACAGTTACTTCTGTAATTAAGTTCTCTCTATCTGAACTTTTACTTTTCTTTTTCTTTCTTTCTTTTTTTTTTTTTTTTTTTTTTTGAGATTGGGTCTTCCTCTGTCACTTAGGCTAGGCTAGAGTGCGGCACAATGATCACGGCTCACTGCGCTGCAGGCTGGATTTCCCAGGTCCCAAGCGATCCTCCCACCTCAACCTCCTGAGTAGCTGGAACCACAGGCATGCACCACCACACCTGGCTAATTTTTGTATTTTTGGTAAAGACAGGGTTTTCCCATGTTGCCCTCCCTCAAACTCCTAAGTTTAAGTAATCCAACCGCCTTAGCCTCCCAAAGTGCTGGGTATCTGAACTTTTTCATATGCAACCAAAAGAAACCAGCAGATACGCTCAACCTCCTGCCTGTTGATTTCTTTCCTTTTTTTTTTTTTTTTTTTGACAGGGTCTCACTCAGCCACCCAGGCTAGAGTTACAGTGCAGTGGCGCAATCTCGGCTCATTGCAGCCTCCATCCCCAAGCTCAAGTGATCCTCCTAACTCAGCCTCCTGAGTAGCTGGGACTACAGGTGCATGCCACCACGCCCGGCTATTTGTTTGTAATTTTCATAGAGACAAGGTTTTGCCATGTTGCCCAGGCTGGTCTTGAACTCCTGAGCTCAAGCAATCTGCCTACTTTGGCTTCCCAAAGTGCTGGGATTAGAGGCGTGAACCACCATACCCAGCCTGCTCAGAAATTTCTTTAGCCAAGTCCAACAATTAAATAAATGCATTTCTCTATTTTCCATGTTGCCATAGACAAATGTTTCACTGGGTTTGCCATCATTACATGAAAGATATCCAAAAATATCCTGATTTCTCTGGACTCCATTAACAATTCCTTATAGTCTTTCCAGCACTCACTAACAATCTCCTTCCCTTCCAGCTTCTGCCTGTTGTGCAAAATTCCTACAGCTAAAGTTGTACAGAAGATGAACTCACAATCCAAAATTACAAAATACATGAGGAACAACCCACCATGAGCAAACATTGACACATATCATTAGACCCCCAATTATTTCATATGATTAAAATGATTTAAGAAAAAAAGAAATTACAAAGTGAAAAGAATATCAAGAAAGATCAGGCAGATATGAAAAATAACCAAAAAAAACTTTTAGAAATGAAAAACACAGGCAAAGGTAGTCTTAGCAAAGACTAAATAGACTACATTAGTGACTTGGAAGGCAGATATACAGAAATTACAGACAGAAAAGTAAACATATAAAATTAAGAGATATGTAGATACACCTCCCAAGGCAGAAAAATTTCAATAATTTATATAGACATTCCCCCCTCAAGGAAAAGTTGCAGTTCAGGTAAATCCACATTCTTCAGTGTTGGCTGCACATAGTGACTTTCTTCCAGTACAAAAAGAGAGGGAAAAAAGTAACTTTAAGTAGAACAACTTGATCTCAACCTTTGATTAATGTTGACATCAACAAGGATAAGTCGTATTAATAGATGTAGCTTTGATATGATGTGATGAGAACGATACTTTATACCTCTGTGGTTTTCCTTCTAAAACATCCACAGTCCCTATGTAATTATGAGAAAAAAACCTAAGACAAACCCCAATTGAGGGACATTCTACAAAATACTAAAGCAGTACTCCTAAAAACTGTAAAGGTCGTCAAAAACAAGGAATTACAAGATGGTATTTAAGGAACTACTGCAACATAATCTAATCTATCCTGATTATTGGTGTACCAAGGCTGGGGTGGTGTGGGAATAGTCTACACCATTCTACACGGTGAAGGGGTACATTGTCTGTGGATAATTGAAAACAATAATAAAGAGACTAATTGTTCATCTGCTTTTTATTACTACATGCATTGGCAATTCCAAACAGGGTCAGTAATAAATTATTTTTCCCTGTTGGATCAATGTGCTTCACACTCATCCTTTCTCCCACCCACCATGCCACTAATCTTGATGATACAATTGATAAATGTAAATAAGTACTGACTGATTTAAAACAAAACACGTTTCTTTTTTCAAAAAAAGAAAAGTGAAATAAAATCTTTGCCAATAACAGGGAAGAAAAGGGGTATTCAATAGGTCAAGTGTGCCAAGGTCCTTGTCTTGTTTAGGAGGAGAATAGATCATACTGGTGAAAAAAAAGAACTATGATCGGAATGTGACATAACTAATGTGATACAATATTAACGTAACACAACCCATGCTCATCATGTTTACTGAATTGGTTTAATGTATTTTGCTGATCATTTATACCGTTCACCCAACTTTAAATAAATGGGCCTGTATTTGACTTACTTGTTTTTCTTTGATAATTATCACTGTCTTTCTTAGAACTTCCTATTGTTCCTCATCATCTAGTCACTGAAAGACCTAAAAAAATGTTGTAGTTCAGGTAAATCCACATTCTTATGCTAGTAGAGACTCTGTACAGTTTGATTCAGTGATCTGACAGCTGGCATGCCCTTAAGAAATACCAAACAAACAACACTGGCATTTCCCCACATTGAATTCATTTTATTATAGAAACAGAATCTCACTCTCATCCAGACTGGAGTGCAGTGGTGACATCATAGGTCACTGTAACGTCCTACTCCTGGGCTCCAGCCATCCTCCCGATTCAGCCTCCTGAGTAGTAGCCAGGATTACACCAAGCCTGTCTAAATTTTTTAAATTATTACTCTTTTATTTTTTTGTAGAGACAGAGTCTGGACATATTGCCCAGGCTGGTCTCCAATTCTTGACCACAAGCAATCCTTCTGTCTTGGCCTCCCAAAATATTGGGATTACAGGTATAAGTCTGTACCACTCCTGGCCTCACAATGAACTTCGGTGTAACTTTATACATGGCTTCCCCAGCTCAATTTCTTGGGAAAATGGGAAGAACGGAGAGCTCCCTGGGCACCACTGCTTTTCAGTCTCTTACACATGGGTCTGAGTGTTCTAAGACATCTTTGAATGGAAAATTACTTTCTTTTTTTTGGAGGTGTAGAGAGGAATGGCGCATGATTCAACTTATGATATTGTACCTAAGAATATTTCTAACTTTAAGAAAACCCAGTATCAAAAAATCCAAACTTTAAAATAAGTCAGCTAGGTAGCAGTTACACACAAAGATGCCTTGATTTACAAAAGGATTCACCAGAGGTTTTCTTTTCAGCAGCTTTGTAATCCTTTACTTTCCCCACTGTGTTTCAAAAGCTATTTACAAATTTCAGGACTCTATTTCATAAAGCAAATGTCGTTTTTAAAATGTAATAACTCTAATGATAAAAGTCACTTTACAAATATATTGGGAAATACAAATATTTGAAAAATAAAAATCATCTGCAATCCCAGCGTTAATACTGTCACTATTCTGGTACAATTCCTTGGCATCTTTTAAGCACCACTTATGCACACCGATGCGCGGGTCTTCAGAGACTGTAACCCCTCGGTTTCAGGCATCGGGGCGGCCACCCACGGGCCGCGGTCCCTAGCAGGCTCCGGGGAGACTCCTTCCTTTCTTTTTTCTGCTCCACCTCCCTAAACCTTCCAGTTTCAGCCACAGACAGTCTCTTCCACATAAAGCTAGCTCCAGCCCTCCCACATTCGGTCTCAAAACAACAAAAAAAATCCCCTTCAAGCGGGAGTCACATCTATGGCAGATAAGCAGAGGGCCGTCCCACAGCGGGGAGGCAGGGGAGGCCGCAGCGCGCGCTCCCGCTTGGGCGCGGCCCCACTCCCGCCGGGCTCCGCCCCGCCCCGCCCCCTCCCCGCCCCCTCGGGCCGGGACGCGCCGGTGAAGCGCGCGGCCGCGAGCCCTGGGCGCCATTTTAGACTCACTGTCTGTAGCAGAGGCGCAGGAAGCATACGCGGTGGCAGCCGCTCGCTGAGGTAGTCTGTCGCGGCGCCGGGGGTCCCTGAACAAGGCGCAGACAGCGTGGGACTGGGAAGGAAGGCTTCTCTCTGGGCAGCCAGAGCCGCAAAGGTGGAGCCGCGTTGGCGCCCTCCGCGGGACCAGCGCCTCGGATGCGGGCGAAGCGCGGGGGGCCGCGGCCGCGGGAGCGCGAAGCGGGGGGCCAGGGGCGCCTCATGTGAGAGCCGCGGGACCTGCGGCCGCCGCCGTCCCCGGAGCACGGGGTGGTGTGTGGGGGAAGCCGCCCCCGGCAGCAGGTAACGGCGGAGGGAGAGGGCCGAGCCCCGCTGCGACGGCGGGGCCGGGGAGGGACCGCGGACCGTCTGTGGGCGGGCCGAGGGGGCGCGGGGGCCGGGGCGCGCGCTGGCAGCTCCTCAGGAGTGCCGGGCGTGGCGCGGGGCGCGGCACCCAGACCTTGGAGCTTGCTTGGGGGCGTTTCCCCGCCGTGCTTGCTTCCAAACATGTCAACAAGGCGTGGTGCGTGTGCGGCGGCCGCCTGCAGCGTGCCCGCGACGCCGCCGCTCCGGGGCTAGCCGCGGCTCCTGCCTGGCTTTATGACCCTTGGCGCGGGCTGGGGACAGGCACCGTGGAACTTGCACTGTGTGGGGCTCTCCCGGCGTCGGCTACGCCGGTGCTGGGAGCTTGAGCAATGAGGCACTGAAATGTCAAAGTGCCCAGGGTGGGGCGCAGGAGAAATGTCAGGGGAAGCCAATCGGGAGGTGGCGCAGGGAGGAGGGGACGCCCCCGCCGCTTAGCCAGGCGAAAAACTTGGTCAACTTGAGCGGCTGCGCGCCTGCCTTTGGCGTGGGCAGTCCTTTAGGTGGAGTTGCAGACGGGGATCAGGAAGCAGCCGAGTAAATGGTCTGTATCTCCAAGCTGAGAGGTGGGAGAGATCATTTTTATTTCGTCGTTGCTAATGTCCAGTTGAGTGACCCAGATGTTTTAATTAGAATCCTCCTTTTCTACCTTGAAAAAAAAGTAACTTAGTTTCTGTTATCTCTGAAATATTTATAAAAGTACCATCAACTATCAGTTTATCTCTATGACCTGTGGACACATTTTCGCCACTGTGTGCTCTCTAACCATTTAGTTGTGAGTTAACCTCTTTATAGTGTTTTATTGTATTTCAGCCGAAGAATGCATAGTAGTTTGATATTAGTGAAAGCAGAACAGAAGGGAACTGTGATGCCAGAATAGGCTTTTTAGAGTTAACTACAAATGGGCATTTAAAATTACTGCATGGCCAGTGTAAAAGTGCCTAATACAATGATGGACACAGCTAGCTGTTCACTTGGCGGTCTTCATTTAAGACGGACTCACTTTGTCACCCAGGCTGGAGTGCAATGGCGCGATCTTGGCTCTAGCGATTCTCCCACCCCAAGCTCCCTAGTAACTGAGACTACAGGCGTGGGCCAGCATGCCCTGCTAATTTTTGTATTTTTTGTAGAGACGGGTTTCATCGTGTTGCCCATGCTGGTCTCGAACTGCAGAGCTCAAGCGATCCGCCTGCCTTCTCCTCCCACAGTGCTGGGATTACAGGCGTGGCCCACGGTGCCCACCTCAAAGTTTATGGAACATAGAGTTAGCTCACTAACTCCTTGTGCTGCTCAGCTAGCCTGTGGTCTTTCCTCAATAGTTTGCTATTTAGCAATTTGTAGTCGTATCAATCCCTCACCAAAAGCTCTGGTGGCCTAAGTTGCATTATTTGGGGCCTAGAAACTTTGCAGGAAATTAAACTGCCAGAGTCCTGAAGAGGCCTAGTTTTGGTGCTCTAGATTTCTAGAATCTAGAAAGTCTCATTGACGTTTTATAGTACAGCTTGGTCCTCCACACTTCTGTTGAAAGATAAGAGGTGTTTTCACTTTGACAAAAATAGGAATTATAGGGTCCATTGATGTAAATTATTTGCAGGCTGGAAGATGCTCTGAGATGTTTAATTTTCTGTATAGCAGAGTTTCATGTGTAAATAGATTTAATAAGATACTATTAAAGTAGTGTAAATTTTTTCATACATAAAGGAAACCAACTTGGAAAATTGACATGTAAAATTTTTATTAAGTGTCCACTCACTCCTGTTATTTTCATGCAAAAATGAGGATAGTCCAGAGGCTGTTTTTATTGGAATTTGGCCTTAGATTTTTTTTCCATTGCTTATTGCACTGTAATTGTGACATAAACATATTACATATGACAATTTACAGACTTAATTCAGCTATTTGTAAACTGGTAAGTGCTTAAAATATGCTTTGGTGATCATATAGTGTTTTTATATCTAGATCAAGAGATACTGTCCCTTAGTGTTGCATACTGTTAAAAAAATTTTTGTCAACTTCTTTAACCTGAACTTGGAAAGGTATTTAAGTACATTTTATTTAAAACAGTACTATAATAGACAAAAGAAAGTTTCTATTTTTAGGACCAGCAAGGTATTTATTAGCAAAGATTATTATGTGAATAAGGCTACCTTTTTTTACATGTATATATCCATATACTCTCAAGTAAAATGAATCATTCCGTCTTTAAGTTGTCTAGTTCTGGTTTTAGAAGATTGTTCTCCAGAAACAGGCAATCAGTATTCTATAATAAGGTGTAGAAATCACGAAGACTGTCATTCTTTTTTGAATCTCTGTATCTCAAAATTGTGAGTAGTTTTAGGTGGTCAGAAGAGAAATTATAAGCTCTGGATAGCAAACACTTTGTTCTTTGACCCAAATTTTATATACTAAAATTAAAATAAGCCTTCAGGGTAAGTTAAAGCAGAAAAATGGGTCATAATGACAGTGTTATCTCAACCTCTAGTGAGGGATTATTATTAGGAGAGACAATATTAAAGATTACAATGTAGATTATACACTTTTCTCTAAACTTATAAAAAAAATCTGTTCTCAGAGTTACACATAATTTGCAATCTTCCATCAAACTACCTTCTTGCTGTCACCTCTGTCATTCTGTGTTCTTGTTCTCTCCCTGATCAGTGGGGTATGTGTAATATATTTTATTTACATAGTTGGGAATAGGAGCAGTGAAGAATGGGCAGTTGATTGCACATAATGCTAAGACGTCTTAGACTGACTTTCATGGCATTAAGGTCAGAGGCCTCTGCCATTCTCTTTTTACTCTCCAGCCCTCAATCCTCTTTCACAAGTTTTTCGAGGTACTGGATGGAGAAAGTCTGCAGAAACATCTCTTTCACAGTAATGCATATGCATATCCTTCATCTCACACAGGAATGAGAAATTCTTTTATGCTGATAGGCCAGAAGAGAGTTGGAACAACAAGCCATCTTTCTGAAAGGTTGTCACCCCAAGTTTAGGTCAAAACCACTACCCTGCCAGAACTGTTCTCTAGAAACAAAAGTATTACAGGCTGTAAACTAAATAACTACCAGTGAGTGGTCTGCAGCCATTTAGTTTAGAGCCTGCTGTACGTTTCCAACAAACAAATCAAAACAAGACCTTTTAAAAAATCCAATTACACAGTAATGCATTGATAGTAAAAGAAATGTGTAAAACATAAAAAGGGAAAAGATGTTTGCAAGAAAAATAATTACCTGTGATCTGCCATCTACTGTTAGTTTCTATAATAATTTAGTGAGTCTGCTTCCAGGGTGTGTTTTCTGGTACACAAGCTTGCTTGCTCTCTCTCTCTCGCTCTCTCTTTCTCTCTCTCTCTCACATACACACACACACACACACACACAATCTCTCGCTCTCCCCCCCCTTCTCTTCCTCTCCTTCTCTTGATTTTAAAGCAAAAATAGAGTCGGGTGTGGTGGTGCATGCAGATACTCTGGAGGCTGAGGTGGAAGGATTGCTTGATCTCAGGAGGGCAAGGCTGCAGTGAGCCATGATTGTGCCACTGCACTCCAGCCTGGGTGACAGAGCGAGACCCTATCTTGAATGAATGAGTGAACACAATGAATGAATGAATGAACGAATCATTCTCTGTCTTCTGGGTGGTAACCCCGGTTTTTAGCGTGTTGTATACTTTAATGTTAATGCTGGACTGCTTTCCTATACAACAGTCATATCTCCCCTTTGAAAAACCTTAATAATATTGCATTTCTCACAGAAACCCTATGTTTTATTAAACTCATTTTGCAAATTGAAGCACAGGAATATCATTAATTTGCTCAAAGCCACATAGCCAGTTAGAGGCAGAGCCAGAATTCAAACCCAAGGAGCTTGGTTCCAGAGCCTATTCTCTTTAACCATAAAACTGTTTTGCCATGAAAAAACTATCTTTCAAAGAAACTAATGGAATGAAAGTGCTAAGAATACATAGAATAAACAAATAGGTATAATTCAGAAACACAACTTGGGGAAAACAGTGCAATAGTAAGTGATGTGTTTGAAGAAGCAGCTACATTCCAAACCAAACAATTCATAGCTGGGGTGGTTTTGCTTATTTTAGGCAGAGTTAGAAATGTCTGGCAGGTAACACATAGCCCAGTGCCTGTCTGTGGTAGGGGTGGTTTCAGGAAGAAACTGTCCCACCTCAGAACATCAGGCATTAAGAGTCTCATAAGGAGCACACAACCTAGATCCCTCACATGGACGGTTCACAATAAGGTTCGCACTCCCATGAGAATCTAATGTAGCTGCTGATCCGACAGGAGGAGTTCAGGCTGTAAAGCTTGATCACTTCCTGCTATGGGGCCCAGTTCTGGTCCTCGGACCAGAACCACAGGACCCCTGTATAGACAAATGTGGAACATCTGTTGGCTACTTAATTAACATCCTCTCTGGAGGTTCTTGAGACCCTGGTCGGCCTCAAATTCAAGAACGAATATCCTTAGATGACTTTTAAGAAACCTTTACAAAGTATCACTGTAGGTTCCCTTTTATATTCATTTAGTTAAGTTGACCACAACTTTTGAAATATAAATTGTTAGCGTAGTTTCAAAACTATAATAATCTTTCTCCCATGTAGTATATTGTACTGTATATTATACTGATAAATGTAAATGTTTAAAAACATATGCCAAAAAAGTATAAAATTTATAAACCATTGTTGGCTTTCATTCGCATTTTTCAAAAGAGTTCTTTTGGTAGTCTTGAATTACTGATCCAGTTTTTCCTGCATATTTGTGTTTGTGTATATAAACACACATCTCAGTGACAGAAGAATGAATTTTGAGTTTATTTCTGTTCAAAAGTTGAGTAGGAAAAAAACTGATGCATTTTTCGGAATAGGATGAAACGAGGAGGAAGAGATAGTGACCGTAATTCATCAGAAGAAGGAACTACAGAGAAATCCAAGAAACTGAGGACTACAAATGAGCATTCTCAGACTTGTGATTGGGGTAATCTCCTTCAGGACATTATTCTCCAAGTATTTAAGTATTTGCCTCTTCTTGACCGGGCTCATGCTTCACAAGTTTGCCGCAACTGGAACCAGGTATTTCACATGCCTGACTTGTGGAGATGTTTTGAATTTGAACTGAATCAGCCAGCTACATCTTACTTGAAAGCTACCCATCCAGAGCTGATCAAACAGATTATTAAAAGACATTCAAACCATCTACAATATGTCAGCTTCAAGGTAATATTTTAAATCCTTCTTTTAAAAAATAAGTATTTTTAGTGGCTTTTGTTTCCTAAACCAGTACATCTTCTCATGCCTTTAAAATATTTGCTTTTTCAGGGAAAATGCTTAAAAATTTAGAATTATTGTATACCTTAGAAGCTGTCACAAAATAATTATTACATTTGATGGAGCTAAATTACTCTGTTAATTATTAATCATTTCTTAAAACAGCAAAAGCAGCCACTAAATAAGCATAAGTCATTGATAAAGCTGTGAATTACATTGAATTATTGTGAACAATTTTGAGGAAAAAGAAATATAAAATAAAAATTGCGCGATTATAATTGAGTAGAACTTAATTGCTATTTCTGTCTAACAGGAACTTAGTGTTACTTACTGATGACTTTTTGAAATGGGATCTTCAAATGAAAAGGAAGCTTAGAAACTTTATGTAGAAGATTTAGATGAATATATTTTAGAGAGAAATAGAAAAAGGTACATGGAAGAATGCCAAAGGGAACTGTTTATTTCTTTTTGTTGCTGGAAGGAAGGTATTGGAAATCATGCAGTGATGAGATAAATGAAGTGGGTGGCTTTTTGAGATATCCAGAATAATTTAAGATATCATAGCTGGATGTGTGCACTTGTAGTCCAATAGTCCCACCTTCTCAGGAGGCTGAGGCGGAAAGATTGCATGAGCCCAGGAGTTTGAGGTTGCGGTGAACTATGATTGTGCGGCTGTACTCCAGCCTTGGTGACAGAGCGAGACCTTGTCTCTGTTTAAAATAAAAAATTACAGTGGTTTGTGTGAGGCTTGTCGTGTTTTGTTTGGGTAATGAATAATGAAATATGGGCATGTTTACTGAATCTTTAAACACCAGATTTTGTGGTGATAAATAACTTATTGAAAAAAAACAATGCATGAATACTTGATTTACCTGGATGTAGCAATTGCTGAACAGTCCAGGCTAAACCTAGGCAAAACAATAGTTCTTCACCCAGAGCTTCTGGCCATAACTAAAATCTTGTCTTCCCTTGAAGAAGGTGATTTCCTCTTAGATGGAGATTACCTGCTTATTCTCCCATGTGTGTCCAAGGAGGAGGAGAGAATTGGTGATGGGAATGGTTGGATATGTTTTCACCTTTTTTCCCAGAAAAACGCACAAAGGCACTTAGGCCACTGATTGCCAGGTTTTACAAATAAAAATGTAAGATGAGTATTTAAATTTGAATTTCAGATAATCAATAATTTTTAGTATAGTTACATCCCGTTTAATGTTTGGGACATCTTTAATACTAAAAAAAATCTGCTGTTTACCTGAAATTTAATTGGATGTCTAGTATATTATCTTGCGATCCTACCTGGGGGTAAGGGTAGGGGGATCAAACAAAAATTCAGGACTCATCCCCATACCCCCAGGGAAGAAGGCTGAAGAGGTTTCTGTTTGGTTTTAGTTATCTTTGAGTTGTCTAAGAGTGTTCTAATGGTAAATCACATACAAAGATGCGTATAATACATTCCTCTGATAGGTCTTAAAGTCCAGTTCCACCTAGTAGATTTGCTGGGTCATTTTTATTCTTTTACAGCCCTGTGATATAATTCAGATGTATCTAGTATAACCCTCATAAAATCATTTGTGCAAAAGTTTAACATTTTTATTAGGGTTGGTTTTTTTTTTTCCCCCTGAGGAAATAATTTCTGATTTACAAAAAAGAGTCACATCACAGGATTCTTCTGGGCTCTCCTGATAGTCTTCACCGATTGTAGACCAAGGAGGCTTATAGTTAGAATATTTAGTCTAGAAGAGAGGTTCTCTAACTTTATGTGCATCAAAATCACCTGGAGGGCTTGACCCGCCCCCCCGCCCCCCCAACAGTTTCTGATTCAGATGGTCTGGGTTGGATATCAACATTTGTTCCCATTCAAGTTCCTAGGTGATGTTGATTCTGCTGGTCCAGGGACCACGTATTATCTATAAGTAGCTCTGAAACTAATATAATTAGCACATTAGTTTTACCATCCACTCAACATTTTTGGGATAAAGTACTGTATCTGAATCTGGAAATTAATAATATCCTTTTAACTATTGTTTTAAGGTGCTTCCCAGGAAACAACTAACTTTTTGATGGATGAACTCCTTTTTACATCCTTGAGGGATTTTTTGGCCCTATTATCCTTCCCTTAGGAAATGTCTTTGCAGAAGTATGTGTGAGAATAGCTATCTCTTATTTAGTTTAGATTTTCATGCCTGACTGGTCCAGTACACTCATTTTACTTCACATTCATCTTTCCATTGATAACATTAATGATGAATCCCAGGTTGTGATACACATGTACATTTTGAGTAAATACTCAGTTTCTAGTGCATACCATAGAGCCTGTATTTACATCTATTATGTGATCCACTACCAAATATATAATTATTTTTTAAAGACTATAAATTGATTTACTCCATTAGTTTATATAGTCACTTTGGAATAAATCAGTGTAAAAGCCAACATTAAATATGTCTCTTATAATGAAAGCTAGGTCTTGTCTTGACAATTGCCCTTCTACTTTTTCAGAGAGACTCAGAAAAGGCTAAAGTTGGAGGTGAGGGTGGAGGGTGGATGATTGAAAGAATGTTCTTTAAGTTATAATGCAATAAACTAGTAATGATACTTCTATGAAATGAATATGTGTACAGAGAAATATAAATATATACATGAGTAATCTTGAAGTCTGGGTATTTGGGGAAAAAAGTAAAAAGACAATATAATGTACATGAGTAATGGTGTTTCTTTTCTAAGGTGGACAGCAGCAAGGAATCAGCTGAAGCAGCTTGTGATATACTATCGCAACTTGTGAATTGCTCTTTAAAAACACTTGGACTTATTTCAACTGCTCGACCAAGCTTTATGGATTTACCAAAGGTATCTGGTCTTCTTGTTTTATTTTCTATTACTGAGAAATCCGGTGAAAGTCTAACCTTTTTTTTTTTTTTGTATTGACAGTGTGAGTATAAGGAAAGTAATATATATACATAATGGAAAATCAGTTACTATTTACAATGAAAAGAAATAGTATTTTTTTTTTTTTTTTTTTTTTTTTTTTGAGACGGAGTCTCGCTCTGTCGCCCAGGCTGGAGTGCGGTGGCGCGATCTCGGCTCACTGCAAGCTCCACCTCCCGGGTTCACGCCATTCTCCCGCCTCAGCCTCCGAGTAGCTGGGACTACAGGCGCCCGCCACCACGCCCGGCTAGTTTTTTGTATTTTTAGTAGAGACGGGGTTTCACCATGTTAGCCAGGATGGTCTCGATCTCCTGACCTCGTGATCCACCCGCCTCGGCCTCCCAAAGTGCTGGGATTACAGGCTTGAGCCACCGCGCCCGGCCAAGAAATAGTATTTTTTAAGCTTTTTTTTTTTAAATCACCGTACTTCTAAATTGGTATGGTTAAAGAAATTTACACAGGCGTCTATAGGAAGTACTCAAAGAAATTCAGTAAGTAAAACAGAGTCAACCATATTAGAAAAAAAAGGACACATAGATACTCATTTTGGGGCTTCCAGAGCAGATTGGTGAAGTTAGAATCAAAAGTAGAGAGTGCCAGTATTGAGAGCAGGTCTAACTTATAAAATCTTTTGGCAAATGTTCTGTAAAGATTTAATCTTGACCAAAGTTAGTATCAGCACAGTTTAGATTAACTTACAGACTTAAAGACATCCTTTATTTGGGGGAAAAGTTAACATATATTCATATATATATTCTAACGTGATCCTGCACATAATCAGAGATCGTGTCTCTCTCACAACTATTCTCTTAAAATACAAAAATAAGAAGGGTACATTTTTAGAAAGGTGGTAAAGGTGTCTGAGTATGTTAGCTAATGGTTAGTAGGTTAGTCTTCAACAATAATTGATAGTTTTTTCCCCAGAAGACACTGAAAACTAAAATACAGACATCCTTTTAGGTACCTGGTAATATACTGGGATGATTGAGGAGGGAATATAACTGAATTGAATATATAACCCAAGTGGTTGTTTCAGTAGAATGTCTGTACCAAATAAATCACCAGTTGATGTCAAAGTCTTAATTGATTTTGAAATATTTTCATTACATATGTATATTTTGAGATAAAATGTTTTTCTTCATGTATAAAATAAGGGAAATGGGCAGGAGAATCTAATTTTTTTTTTTTTTTTTGAGACAGAGTCTTGCTCTGTTGCCTAGGCTGGAGTGCAGTGGCCAGATCTCAGCTCACTGCAAGCTCCGCCTCCCGGGTTTACGCCATTCTCCTGCCTCAGCCTCCTGAGTAGCTGGGACTACAGACACCCGCCACCTCGCCCGGCTAGTTTTTTGCATTTTTTTAGTAGAGACGGGGTTCCACCGTGTTAGCCAGGATGGTCTCGATCTCCTGACCTCGTGATCCGCCCCTCTCGGCCTCCCAAAGTGCTGGGATTACAGGCTTGAGCCACCGCGCCTGGCCCTAATTATCTTAATATTTTAAGATCCTAAGTACAGAAGTTAGATCAGCATGGTACTCCGACTTAATGTGTAAAAATCTTCTGAATAGCCTCCTAAATTTTGGATTTGTATCCCTTTTTCAAATTCGGGGTGATTCTAAGTCTCCTCTTCCTGTGAGCAGTCCAGGTGATTCTGATTAAGATGGTTAAGGAAACTCTAAGAAATACGGGTTACATGGTATAGCGCCACCTTCAAGCTTCAAATGGGAAATGAAACAATCTGAATTGATTTTTAGTGTACCTATCATAGCTAAAATACAAATGTACCTACTGACTCATATGGTATATTTAAAAATACCATATTAAAAGATATGTTGAACATAATTTTTCTTTTTTTTTTCTTACCATTATGCTTATATCTAGTACTAATTTGGGAACCATGAATGGAGCTAATGGAAAGAATGCTTCTTTCCTTATTAAGTGAGTCTAGGATACTTAATACTGTTTTTCTTTTTTTTTTTTTTTCCCTTTTATGGCTTTGGTAGAAGATTGAAATAGGGCATTGCAATATTTTGGAAATCTTGAGAGAACTGAAGACAACATAGAAGAAATGTTTTTGACCAGAGCTAAATTGGGGAAATGGAAAAAGACGTCAGTGATGCAGTCATTAGACTGCAAATGAAATATGTTTGTACAAGATATAATTGAGTTTGATATGAAAATATTAGGAGAAAGATGTTAACATTTAAGTAAATAGTGACTTAATCAAAATCTAAGTAGTTAACCAGTTTAATCACAGTAGGGAAAAAGTAAATTAGGGAATTATGACCAAGAAGACAGTGTTTTGGTTGGGTGTGGTGGCTCACAGCTATAATCTGAGCACTTTGGGAAGCCAAGGCAGGAGGTTCCGTTGTGGCCAAGAGTTTGAGATCAGCCTGGGCAGCATAGCAAGACCCATCTCTACCAAAAAAAAAAAGTTAGCTGTGCGTGGTGGCTCACACCTGTAGTCCTAGCTCCCAGGGAGGATGAAACAGGATTGCTTAAGTTCAGGATTTCAAGGTTGTAATGAGCTAAGGAGGTGCCACTGCATTCTAGCGTGCGTGACAAGAACAATACTCTGTCTCAAAAAAAAAAAAAAAGTAATGTTTCATTATACTTTCTTGGCTCTTAGCCTGCCCTCATCCTTTTTCACTCCTGTAGAGAATTTGTAAAGCTAACTGGAGCATGAAGTTGGTTTTGTAGAGAGGAATATGTTGGACCATGTATTAGCCTTTCTTTACTCTCCTAGATTCTTTGCCTAATGGTTTCAACTCATATCTTAGCTCCGACTGAGAGCTGCATACTTTGAGAATTCTTTAATTCCTGTTTGCCTACATTGATTCCTTTAGGTCATATTCTGTCCAACAGATACATACGTGTGTATGTGTTTATACACACATATGTACGTACATATATACATATATATGATACATGATGAATGATTTCATTGGTGCTTTTGTGGATCAAAATACATTAAAATAGAAGACTTGAAAATATTGTAGATAACATTTGAAGGAATTTTAAACTTGGAATTTTAAGTATGATTTTGATTGTTTTAGAATCAAAATTTCTATGAGTTTTCATATCTCAAATGAATCTCAGATTTTAAATAGATTATTATATTAATTTTTAATGATGGTGTTAATAGTTACTGTTTAGTGGGCATACCTATCAAACAGAAAAGAAATGCAGTTTAGTGTTATAAAACACTAGGGTTTCCAGATACGGCAAAGTGAAGTATCTGAGAGAGATTCTCATCCCTGGTTCCAGAATTCCTCTTTTTACTTACCAGTGGTTTCTCCAATTTAGAGACACTTATTCTGAGGCTTGAAATGGTTTTTTCCCCTACACGTAAATAGGCTCTTCTCAAAGATAACAGATAGTCACCTCTTTTGCCATACTCCCAATAACAGAGTGAAGGGGTGCCACCCCTAAAACATTTACAAAATATTAATGTCATTGTGACTCAGATAAACTGTAGTACTAGGAAACCCCTCAATTCTCATTCCTAAAAAATTGAAATAATTTTTTTTTTTGCTTTTCAGTCTCACTTTATCTCTGCACTGACAGTTGTGTTTGTAAACTCCAAATCCCTGTCTTCGCTTAAGATAGATGATACTCCAGTAGATGATCCATCTCTCAAAGTACTAGTGGCCAACAACAGTGATACACTCAAGCTGTTGAAAATGAGCAGCTGTCCTCATGTCTCTCCAGCAGGTATGTTGTGTTTTTTGCTAGACACATTTTCGTAAAATGCATTGGTATGTTCATCAAATTAGAAAAAACTATGATCATTAACCTTAAAGGTGGATTGATACGACTGCTTCATCTCTTTAAAATATTTTTAATATAGTAATAGAATAGCATAAGTAATAGAATAGCATAAGTTACTAGCCTAGACACTGGCTTTCAGCTTATTTTCCAATCTTATTTGGTAAATTTATGAATAGCACATGCTAGAAAATGGACAGGAGAAAAAGAGGAAAGGACAGTATGAGGTCAGCCTGAGGTGTCCCATTAAGTACAGTAGAATTTTTTCTCATTGTAGTTGAGCTAATAGGGTAAGTTTTGAGTCAGAGCAGTCACATAATTGCTTTTCTTCTCACTATGTAGAGGGAGAAGAGTTGTACTAAGTGGTGGCCTTACATTTTGCAAGATGATGTTTTTCTCTAAGTTGAATTTTGGAGCCAAGAACCCATCAAATGGGAGAAGAGCATTATAAAAGCTCTTTCCAGTTTCTCTTATATAGGATTTTCTGAGCATTACTGAATTATTCAGTTTGAGATTATTTAAATTCCAGGTGGTTTGTATTGAAAAGAGAGTGTAAGTCCTACTACTATATTATATATACTGCTATCTGCTGCTTCATTCCTGACTCCTCCCACTATTGACATGTTTGCTGATCCTTTAGCTGTGTTATTTCGGAAACCTGTTCTTTAAGGGATAGTGTCAAATCTTTGATCTTTACAAAACACTTCCAACCTTCTTGCCATCGGTAAAGGTCAGCCTTCTCCCAAGAAATGATTCCATTTTAGATGGAGATTGCTTGCTCATTCTCCCAAGTCTCGTTCCTCATTCTCTTTTCTCCCACAGGAGGCTCCTGGTGATGAGAATGGCTAGGTCTGTGGTTGTATTTTCTTAGCTGTCTCTGCCACTTACAGATTACCACTGAAGCTATTATAAATCAGAAGTTAAGAATAGGCTTTGGCAGTTCTTATATGACCTTTATGACATTTTTTTATTTACTGTATAGCTCTGCTCTCAGAATAAAGTCTGTGCTTCCTGGCTTCATAGTGTACAAGGTCCTTTGTATCTTAATCTCCATCTGTCTCTTGCTGGTCACTCACGTGGAGCTTTTACTTGGGTCCTGTGGAACTACAGATTTTTGTTTGTACCTTTGTTTGTGGTTGCTCAGTACACTTTACCCTGTGGAATACTTGCTCAAATGTTTTAACTTCACCTTGCTAACTGCAGCCAGCCCAGGCTTCAGAGTTCAGCTTAGATGTGATCTGTGTTGACCCGCCTGTCAACATAGGAGAAGAAGGGAACTTCTCCTTTCTGGTTGAGATTTCCCACCTGTGTATTTCCAGAACACTCTGAACGTTTTTGCTAACATTTACCACATTGTATGAGTCTTTATGTCTCTGATTTCTCTATAAAACTGAGAGTTCATAGTTCTCTTTATTCTGGTGTATCCTGTGTTCATTCATTTTTATTAAATATACACAACAGTTCTGATAGTATAGTATAAGCTTACCTAATATCACTTAATTGTAACTGCCCAATGAGTTCACCTTGCCAGTTGTCCAGACAGAACTGATTTATCAAGATGGGAATTGCAATGGAGAAAGAGTAATTCACACAGAGCCGGCTGTGCAGGAGACTGGAGTTTTGTTATTACTCAAATCAGTCTCCCTGAGCATTTGGGGATCAGAATTGTTAAAGATAATTTGGCAGGTAGGGGCTTGGGAAGTGCTGATTGGTCAGTTTGGGGTTGGAATCATAAAGGGTCAAAGTTAGGTTTTCTTAATGTTTTCTGTTCCTAGGTTGGCAGGTAGGGGCTTGGGAAGTGCTGATTGGTCAGTTTGGGGTTGGAATCATAAAGGGTCAAAGTTAGGTTTTCTTAATGTTTTCTGTTCCTAGGTGCCATGGCAGAACTGGTTGGGCCAGATTACCAGTCTGGATGGTGTCAGCTGATTCATCTAGTACAGGGTTTACAAAATATGTCAAGCACTGTTCTTAGGTTTTACAATAATGATGTTATTGCCAGGAGCAATTTGGGGAGGTTCACATTCTTGGAGCCAGAGGCTTCATGACCCCCACATTGTAGTTTCTAATCTTGCAGCTAGTTTGGAAGTCCTGCAGAGGCATACTGGACCCCACACAAGAAGGAGGGGTCTTTTCATGAAAGGGCTGTTACCAGTTTTGTTTGAGTCAAACCATGAACTGAATTCCTTCCCAAAGTTAGCTCAGCCTATGCCCAGGAATGAACAAGGGCAGCTTAAGGGTTAGAAGCAAGATAGGGTTGGTTAGGTCTGATTTCTTTCATGGTCATAATTTTGCAAAGTTGGTTTCATAGTGACTTTTGGACTAGTACTTCAGGAAAGGAAGGGAAGAGAAAGAATACTTTTTAATACAACCGGGCACGTTGGCTCACGTCTGTTAATCCCAGCACTTTGGGAGGCTGAGGCAGGCGGATCACGAGATCAAGAGATCCAGACCGTCCTGGCCAACATGGTGAAACCACATCTCTACTAAAAATACAAAAATTAGCTGGGCGTGGTGACGTGCGCCCATAGTCCCAGCTACTTGGAAGGCTGAGGCAGGAGAATCATTTGAACTCGGGAGTCGGAGGTTGCGGTGAGCCGAGGTTGTATCACTGTACTCCCACCTGGCAACAGAGCGAGACTCTGTCTCAAAAAAAAGAAAGAATACTTGCAATACTTTTTATTTGAAGAGTATAACCGCATAAGATTTCAGCTGAAATTTCATATTTACATATTTTCTGTCTATATTTTGCATATGTGGACAGTTTTTCTGAGTTGAAATTAGGGACTGTATTCTACTTTCCTCACTGAACATTTAATCAGTTTTTTTCCATTTCGTATAGTTGTTATAATTGTCTGTAACTGGACCTCTAGGTTAGTATGCCTGTTGCTTTCTTAATATTAATTATCAGGTTGAACTAATAAACATTTAGTTACTTAGTTTCCTTGTTGATAAGCCAACGTTGCATTATAGTTCTAAGGCTGGACACTTGTTTTTACCTTTTTTGCTGTGATTAAAAAAAAATTGGATTATAGCAGTTTGCTTGTATTAATTTCTTATTTAGGGTACGTTCTTAAGAAGTGGAAGTCCTAGGACAAAGGGTCTTTGTGTTTTTGTGCTTTTTGCCATGTTTTTTTTTTTTTTTTCCCAAATGAGTTGTATGAGTTTACCACCACCAATCACCAGCTTTGTAACAGCTTTATTGGTGTATAATTCACAATTCTCATTTAAAATGTACAATTTATTGACTTGTAGTATATTGATAGAGTAGTGCATGCATCCCCACAATTTTAGAACGTTTTTATTATTCTAAAAAGAAACCACATACCTCTTAGCTGTTGCCCCCAAAACCTCTATCCCAGCCATCCGTACGCAACCACTAATCTATTTTCTGTGTCTATAGATTTGTCTGTTCTGGACATTTCATATAAATGGAAATCTACCTTTTGACTTATGAATAATGCTGCTTGTGTGGACATATGATTTAATTTCTCTTTACATATATACCTAGTGATCATATAGTAACTCCCCATTCGAGGAAATGCCAGGCTGTTTTCCAAAGCTGCTGTGTACCACTTCACATATCCACTAGCAGTGTCTTGTAACACTTACTTGTCTTTTTGATTATAGCCATCCTACGGGGTGTAAACTCATCGTGGTTTTGATCTACATTTTCTTGTTGACTAATGATGTTGAATATCTTTTTTTTTTTTTTTTGAGACAGGGCCTCACTGTCGCCCAGGCTGGAGTGGAGTGGCGTGATCCTGGCTCACTGCAGTCTGGACCTCCTGGGCTCAAGCGATCTTCTCACCTCAGCCTCCCAAGTAGCTGGGACCATAGGCACACGCCATCATGCCCAGCTAATATTTTGTATTTTTTGTAGAGATGGGGTTTTGCCTTTTTGCCTAGGCTAGTCTCGAACTCATGGGCTCAAGTGTCCCTCCCACCTCAGCTTCCCAAAGTGCTGGGATTATAGGCGAGAGCCACTGTGCCTGGCCTTGAATATCTTTTCATGTGTTTGTTGGACATTTGTATATCTTCTGTGGAGAAATGTCTATTCAGATTCTTTGCCTATTTTTCTTTTTTTTTGAGACAAAGTCTCCTTGTTGCCCAGCCTGGAGAGTGCGGTGGCGTGGTCTCGGCTCACCACAACCTGCACCTTCCGGGTTCAGGTGATTCTCCTGCCTCAGCCTCCTGAGTAGCTGGGATTACAGGCGCCTGCCACCACATCCGGCTAGTTTTTTATTTTTGGTAGGGAGAGGGTTTCACCATGTTGGCCAGGCTGGTGTCGAACTCCTGACGTCAGGCAATTGGTCTGCCTCAGACTCCCAAAGTGCCGGGATTACAGGCGTAAGCCACTGCCCCTGGCCCCTTTGCCTATTTTCTAATTTGGGTTGTCTTAATTTATTGAGTTGTAATAGTGCCCTACTTTTATTTTACTTTTGCCACTGTTATGTTTTTAAATACTTGGAACTATGTATTAGTTTTTTTACTGGTGCATAACTGACAGCTCTACACAAAGCAGCTTAAACCAACACACATTTATTGGCTCCACTGTTCTGTACATTAGAGCTGTAGGTAGGGCTCAAGTGGCTTCTCTGCTTAGAGTCTTAAAAGGCTGAGAGGAAAATGTCAGGAAGACTGGGCTCTTACTTGGAGGCTCTGCAGAAGAATCCACTTCCACACTCATTCAAGTTATTGGCTGAATGTAGTTCCTTGTGATTGTCAGACTGACATCCAGTTTCCTTATTGGCTGTCAGCAAGAGGCTGTTAGGGGGTCTTTCTGCTCTTAAGAGACTGGTTGTGAGTTTTCTTTTTTGGCCCCCTCTAGCTTAGAGCCAGCAATAACACGTTGAGTCCTTTGCATTTTGAATCTGACTACTTCTGCAAGCAGAGAAAACTGCTTTAAAAGGGGCTCATGTGATTAGACTAGGACCATCCAGATAATCTCTTTTATATGGTCAGCTGAACCATATATCATAATCATGGGCATATCTTATGGAATTCACGGATGCTAGGCATTAGGGTATGGGATCTTGGAGGCCGTTTTGAGTATTATGCCTGCCACAACTGCTTTGTAGTTATTAAATGATACTCCAAAGTTTCTTTTATTTGCATTGTTGGTTACCACTTCCCGTGTGTGTGTGTGTGTGTTTTAAATTACTTTTACACTTTAAGTTCTGGAGTACATGTGCAGAATGTGCAGGTTTGTTACATAGATATACATGTGCCATGGTGGTTTGCTGCACCCATCAACCTGTCATCTACATTAGGTATTTCTCCTCATACTATCCCTCCCCTAGCCCCCCAACTCCCAACAGGCCCCAATGTGTGATGTTCCCCTCCCTGTGTCCATGTGTTCTCATTGTTCAGCTCCCGCTTATGAGTGAGAACATATGGTGGTTGGTTTTCTGTTCTTGTGTTAGTTGGCTGAGAATGATGGTTTCCAGCTTCATCCATGTCCCTGCAAAGGGCATGATGAAGTCATCCTTTTTTATGGCTGCATAGTATTCCAAGAAAATGGTGCATATGTGCCACATTTTCTTTCTTTAGTCTGTCATCGATGGGCATTTGGGTTGGTTCCAAGTCTTTGCTATTGTGAACAGTGCCACAGTAAACATACGTGTGCGTGTGTCTTTATAGTGGAATGATTTATAATCCTTTGGGTATATACCCAGTAATAGGATTGCTGGGTCAAATGGTATTTTTAGTTCTAGATCCTTGAGGAATTGCCACACTGTCTTCCACAATGGTTGAACTAAGTTACACTCCCAGCAGTGTAATAGCATTCCTATTTCTCCACATCCTCTCCAGCATGTTGTTTGCTGACTTTTTAATGATCGCCCTTCTAACTGGCGTGAGATGGTATCAGAACAGAGATGTGCTTAAGGTTACCTTGAGTAATCAGGGTATATTTCAAAGTATATAAAATAGCCAGGCATGGTGGCATGTGCCTGTAATCTCAGCTACTTGGGAGGCTGAGGCAGGAGAACCGCTTAAACCTGGGAGGCGGAGGTTGCAGTGAGCCAAGATCGCACCCCTGTACTCCATCCTGTGTGGCAGAGCGAGACTCCATCTCAAAATAAAAATAAAGTATATACCTACCTGCAGAAAACAGAAACTTTGTGGTTGCTGAATACTGAGACATTACTCTGTTTTCTGGTGACTCATTCTGGCAATTCAGTTTATCTTTTCTGATAATTCTAATGCCTCTCTTTTCCCACTGTTATAAAGCTATGGCTTATTGGTGGCCTCTGTCTTGTCACTTCTTAAGCAGTAGTTAAGTGCATGGACATAAGAGTTACTTAGCCTGTGTTTGTATTGCAGCTTTGCTATTTTTAGCTAGCTGTCTCCACTTCAAAATAGAAATAATACTTTTCTAGATTTTTAAAATTATTTGTGGCATAACCTCTAGTACCTGGCATATCATACTTGTAACAATAGTAGATGAAAATATGATGTATGTTTTGTTCCTATCCTTGTTTCTAAACATAAGGAAGAAATGGATTGAGTGGGTTACTTACCAGGTATTATAAGGTGCCTCTTTGGGGTAGAATTCTTATACTAGGCCGGGCACAGTGGCTCACGTCTGTAATCCCAGCACTTTGGGAGGCCAGGGCAGGTGGATCACTTGAGATCAGGAGTTCAATACTATCCTGGCCAACATGGTGAAACCCTGTCTCCACCAAAAATACAAAAATTAGCCAGGCATGGTGGCACACGCTTGTGGTCCCAGCTACTCAGGAGGCTGAGGCAGGAGAATCACTTGAACCCGGGAGGCAGAGGCTGCAGTGAGCTGAGATCACACCACTGCACTCCAGCCTGGGCTACAGAGTAAGACTGACTCAAAAAAAAAAACCAAAAAAAAAAAACAGAACTCTTATAGAGAGATCAAATATTGACCTTTAAAATGTCATCTATTGCTAGGATGATAGTTTTGGTAAGTTATAAAGCATAGCACCCTAAGTTTAGGGAATCATCTAAGGGAGCTGCTTTCTGGGTGTGTTAGAGCTTCAAAACTCATAATGTATATTTCCATTAATGTGAATTGAGTAGTTACTTTGACATGCTTATTTGGTGATATCTTGGTATTTTTTCTTATAAATTTGATAAGCTGCCTGTACACTATTAGCAATGAGACTGTTGATCATTTGATAGAAATCTTTAGTTTGTAAATATTTTATTTCATTACCTAATTCATAGTTTTATATGGTTCTATCTTACTCTGTTTTTATTAGGATTAGGTTTTGAACTTCAAAAAATGTCCTTTGGCTTCTGTTGCAGTGATCATGTAATTACTTAACCTATAAGTTTAGTGTTAGTAATAATTTTTTTAAAATATGGCACTGTCTGTGCATTACTGGAATGCCCTAACCTTAGTGATGGTGTATTTTTTTAATGACAGAGTTAATTAATTGAGTTTTATTTCTTTTTCATAGATGAGATTTAGAATTGGTTTCATTTTCTTGTAGACAAAATTAGTAATAGATTTTAAATGTTTGTGACTTCCCTTCCAATTCAGCTATACAGATTTTAAGTTACATAGTTTTGTGGTAAGGGAACTGTGACAGACATCTGTGGGACATGTACTTGATTGAATTTTTGAACAGATAAACTTTTACAAAAACTTGCAAATAATTTGTTTTTGTTTTTTTTTTTTCTTTCAAGGTATCCTTTGTGTGGCTGATCAGTGTCACGGCTTAAGAGAACTAGCCCTGAACTACCACTTATTGAGTGATGAGTTGTTACTTGCTTTGTCTTCTGAAAAACATGTTCGATTAGAACATTTGCGCATTGATGTAGTCAGTGAGAATCCTGGACAGACACACTTCCATACTATTCAGAAGAGCAGCTGGGATGCTTTCATCAGACATTCACCCAAAGTGAACTTAGTGATGTATTTTTTTTTATATGAAGAAGAATTTGACCCATTCTTTCGCTATGAAATACCTGCCACCCATCTGTATTTTGGGAGATCAGTAAGCAAAGATGTGCTTGGCCGTGTAGGAATGACATGCCCTAGACTAGTTGAACTAGTAGTATGTGCAAATGGATTACGGCCACTTGACGAAGAGTTAATTCGCATTGCAGAACGTTGCAAAAATTTGTCAGCTATTGGACTAGGGGAATGTGAAGTCTCATGTAGTGCCTTTGTTGAGTTTGTGAAGATGTGTGGTGGCCGCCTATCTCAATTATCCATTATGGAAGAAGTACTAATTCCTGACCAAAAGTATAGTTTGGAGCAGATTCACTGGGAAGTGTCCAAGCATCTTGGTAGGGTGTGGTTTCCCGACATGATGCCCACTTGGTAAAAACCGCATGATGTAGGGCATGATGAATAGCACCTTAACTTCAAGCAAATGTATTATAATAAAAGTTTTATTTGCTGTAGTTCTGATATAATTCTACTATTTTGTGGCACAGAAATTTGATATCTTCAGTCAGTTTATGTAAAGATTGTTTATTGGAAGACCCATGAATGAGTTTTGGTCAGAAAACTCCATTTGTTTCCTTAGGGTAATAGCAATCATATCTCCGAATTTTTTAAAATGTGGTTCAGATGTAAAAGTAATAACTAGTTATACATGTTAAACAGTTTACAGTCTAAAGGAAACAAAACCTGTATGTTATAATATCCAAGAAGTACTAATAGGTTTTCTGAAATGTTATATTCTCTATGCATTTAAAAAAAATGTAAACTTGACATTTTAGGGTCTTCAGTTATACATACACCTGTTATAAGGTGTTTAATATAGCTCAGGAAAGTGAGCATTTTGTGAGAAAAATGAATTTATTGTATCTAATGAGAAAGATTGGATGAATGTTCTCAAATGTTACAAAGCTGTTAAAAAGGTATATATAAGTAATCGGAACACTTAGAAAACTGATAAATGTCACACAGTGGTATTATAGAAGGATAATACAGAGCCAAGATCAAATTAAAAGACAATAAATGGAACAGAAGGGAGGCAATGTTTAGCTTTGTATAAACTTTTAGGTTTGCTCTGTAATCTGCTAAACCATATACATTCTTTTGTGATATGTTACCATGTATGTGGCACTTGAGGCACTGTATGTAAAGTAAGGAATGCTTTACTAGTTCTCCTTTGTTTTATCTTTGTTTAAACTAGCTTTGAAGTATTAAACAATAATTGAAATGAAAAGCTTATCTATTTTAAAAAGCCAAATTTAAATAAATATAGAACTTTAAAATGTTTATCAGTTGTTTCCATGAAAGAATATTAGTTTCCAGTAAATTTTAGTGATGGCTCACTCATTTTTCCGTTTTGGAATTACATAGTTATATAAGTAGAATTTTTAAAACTCATAAAGGGAGCACCATTGTACAGTCTAGCATAAAAAGCAAATTTTAAAGAGGATATATTTAAGTTCATAATCATTTTTCAGTAAATATTGCTCAGTGAACTGGAAAACTTTAATAGAAAAATGTCTGCAGTTTTGTGATTGTTAATTTGGTTAAACTGATATTTTATATTATTTAAGTTAGGTAACATTTTATATTACTTTCATATGAATAAAGGTAATCCATGCATTGTAGAGCCTAAAAATGTTGCGTTTTTTTAGATGATATAAACTTTGATTCTGGGCACTAGTGCTAGTAGATATTACTGCCCTTCTGAGGGAAATCAGAAGTGATTTACCCCCAATGGAATACATTAATTCTCGAAGTGGCTCCTTTCAGTAGTGTGACTTTTAGAAAATATCTCAGTAGTTAAGGAAGCTAACAGTCTTAGATCTTTTAAAATGGATGACCTTCTTAAGAATAAAGCAAAAGGTGATTTTCTACATAATTTATGCTTTCCAAAAGTGATATGCTCTCCTGCAGCAACATGTAAGTGAGAAGAAAAAAGGCTTATCTAGACTCGAAAATTAAAAGCAATTATAGTAATATTTCCCCTCCTAAATAGTAAAAAGCTCTGATTGTACAAGAATTACCTGTGCTAGTCAAGTTTTTTTTCCTTGAACAACTTTGGAAAAATGGATTTGACAGTACATAATCAGTTCTAACCAAAGCTTGTATTTGGAAATTTACTTTTTGTACAAATTGAATTATATAATGCTTAAAATACTTTAATTCACTTTATAAGCAAAATGCATAGTACTTAATTTGTTTATACTGTAAAGTATATGTTAAATGCTTTTATCACTTTGAGAATAAAAAGTTACTAATGCTGTTGTATTTTACTTTTTAAAAACTACACATATTTGACTTTAAACTTAAAAATGTTTCAAATCCATATTTGATGGATATAATATTTAATATTAAACAATGTTTATGATAGACTTGCTTTTTTGAAGATACGAGGTTAGGCTCATGGAACCTATTCTTGAAATAAAGTCTGATGCCTAAAGAAATAGGAAATTTAAAACCTACCATGAAATACAAATTTTTAAATGTTTATACAGAAAATAAGGAATGGGTTCTTTCTGCATTCAGAATGAGAACTTATAAAACACATTATTTAGACAAAGAATTAGTCTTTAAGGGTCCTAGAACCCAACCAGTCTTTTTAGAGATAAATGTCTTTATATAAATTAGAATAGTTTTCAACTACTGAAATTATTTTCATTGTCTTACTGGCTTTCAATTTGGTAATTTAGGCTGTTTTAACCATATCAGAAAAAATAGGTATGATTGAAGATTAAGTCAATTTAGTGCATTTAAAGAACCTTTTTGTATTTTTGGGAAAGTTTAGGCTGAAAGGAAGGAGTTTGTGTGAAGAAGGTTCAAGCCTCCACTAGGTCCTTTAACACACTATAGTTAATCTCTACCCCACACATAGATGATAATCTTTTCACAGACTCCAACCCCAGTTTGTGGGGCTGGTTTTAATTTTTACCAGGCAGGAAAATTCCAGCTGCTTGCTGACACCCAACTTTAAAAAGGGCACAAAGCCTTTTACTCCAAAAGTGAAATAAGAGCTTATCCTTAGAATAATCAGTCCAATAAAAGGATAAATAATCCTAACTTGTTTTAAATAGGAGAGAAAATTTTGAAAGGAAGGTTTGAAGAGCAGGAAACTACTTGGATGATAAAGGGTAAATGATGATGAGGATGCTAGAAACACTGGCCAGCCTGTTTGTGAACAGGGAAAAAGCATGTGTGTAGTTTTGGAACATCACTCTTTGTATAGCCTGCCAACAATTTATTTAAAACAAATCTTACAGGAACTGTAATCCCAGGTAATTCAGTAAGTGCCACCACAGCAGACCATAAAACTGGATAAGAATTCCTAAGACTTGATTTTTTTCTTGAATTTTTAAGGAGCCGCCAATATCGAGGGTTCCAAATAAAGTTTAGTAGATTTTTTCACTGTCCGTTTCCCTCTACCTGCAACAATATATTAGATGACACTTTGTGGGTATACTTACCTAATTTTGAGCCAGATTAGTGAGAGGATATACTCACTGTAAAGCCCCAGTCAGACAAAAAAATACATAAATTTTAACATCTACAACATTTTTTTGAGACAGTCTCACTCTTTTGCCAGGCTGGAGTGCAGTGGTACGATCCCGGCTCGTTGCAACCTCCACCTCCTGGATTCAAGTGATTCTCCTGCCTTAGCCTCCCAAGTAGATGGGACCACAGGCATGCGCCATCACGACCAGCTAATATTTGTATTTTTAGTAGAGACGAGGTTTCACCATGTTGGCCAGGCTGGTCTCAAATTCCTGACCTCAAGTGATCTGTCCACCTTGGCCTCCCAAAGTGTTAGGATTACAGGCGTGAGCCACCGTGCCCAGCCTACAACAGCAAAATAGAAACTGCATTTAAGTTGTACTTAAGTTATAATTAAAGTAAATCACATTACATCATATTGTTCAAAGGGCAGCAAAACTTAATTGGCAGATTTCTGCGTGGCTATGTTTTGGTTTCTCAACTACTATTTTGAAAGCATGTTCTTGAATCATCTTTATCTGAAAGCTCTACATCTTGTAAGTAGAGTTGACAGGTTTAATTCTTAAGAAATACTTTTGTAAATGTTAATGCTGTCTGTGCTGTAGTTACCTGAATCTATGGTGCTTTCTGTCTTCATTTAATTAAGATTCTTAGGAACAATGAAAAATCATGGTTTTTTTTGAGACGGAGTCTCGCTCTGTTGCCCAGGGTGGAGTGCAGTGGTGCCATCTCAGCTCACTGCAACCTCTGCCTCCTGGGTTCAAGTGATTCTTCTGCCTTAGCCTCACGTGTAGCTGGGATTACAGGCACGGGCCACCACGCCCAGCTTTTATTATTATTATTATTTTTTTTGGTAATTTTAGGAGAAACGGGGTTTCACCACATTGGCCAGGCTGGTCTTGAACTCCCGACCTTCAGCGATCCTCCCACTTCAGTTTCCCAAAATGATGGGATTCCAGGCATAAGCCACTGCGCCTACCCAAAAATCTTGAATGCTTTTTTCACATAACTATTAGAATGTTTAAAAATTCCAGGTACAGATGTCCTCATTTGTTTTTCCTACATAACCAAGTTCTTTGATTTGCAGTTGACCAAAACTTGGTACAAGAATCTTTGTCTCTTCAAGGCAGTTCTGGAAATCCAAAATCCTGAACTGTTTTTCCAGAGCAATTTTCCTAAGAGTTTGGCAGACGTTGGTGTTGCCTGAGTTTAGCCACTAGATGGTGATAATGCACAGATCCAAGTTTTCTTGTGACATTGTAAAGACAATTAGCAGATTAAAGAGGCAGTATTAATTTGGAATGTTTAGGCATTATTATCAGGAGTAGACAGGCTAAATAGGAGGTGTGAAAGAAAGTTCTCCCTCTGTATTTGAGGAAGATACCTGGTGACTGGGTTATTTTCAGACTGTTGTGGAACTACAGTTAAAAAAAAAAAACAGTAAAAATGAATTCCTAGACAAAATAAGACCAAAGACACATAAAATACAAGCTCCAATTTTTTTAATTAGACCCAACAGAAACAAAAACACTCCAACAAATTGCTTTAAAAGTTTATAAAAGCTTCCTGTCAGTATCTGTACTTATTTCCTCACAGACTAGTAACATCTGGTTGGCAGGCACTGGTCTGAGGACCACACTTTGGTGCTAAAAAGCCTGTACTATAGTGCATCCAATTCAGTCAGCAGAACCTGGGTTCAAGACCTGACTTCATTACTACTAGCTGGGTAGCCAGAGAAAGATCACTTAGCCTTTCTAAGGTCCAATTTACTCATTTGGATCAGGCTAATTACATCTATGATTAAGCTTTCTATGAATGCTCAGTAATAATGTACTAACCTCTCAGGAAGCACTTGAATATCAGCTGAAACTGAATCACATAATTGGTACATTTACATATTAAATGTGAATTGTTTTCTCGGACATCCACTCCATCTTCTTACTGACTGGTGTTTTATCCTTGAATAGAAACGTGTTCAGTTGATCATCAAATACTTAAAGGACCTTGAAAGCTTGTCTGGCTCTAATGAAAGCACAGCTGAACTCGGACCGAAACCTGTCCTCTCTCGGAGATGTGCAACCTCTTCCACTGCGCTGACAGCTTTGTGGGAAGAGGGAGAACTACAGGAAACAGTGAAGAAGTCAGACGCTGCCTGTTTACGCAAACATGTCTGCAGCCATATACCTGCACACCCCGGCTGGAAGAACTGCGGAAGCACTATGCCATCAGCTTAAAGTCTAGGTGACTACAAAACCCGGGAAGGTCTGGCACATAAACTACATGAGGCAAGATCAAGGATGACAATTTGTTCTTTGATATTATCACTGCCATTCACTGTGACCTGCCAAACATATACAACTTCCATCTTTACAGCAATCCTAAATCCTAGGATTTAGTGATGTTAGGTTGCTTAAATAACACAAGCCAGTTACTAGCTAGTTCCAAAATGCCAGCCAGAAATGTGTGTTAACACTGGATTTGCCACATCTAGAAGCACAACCACTCCAGTTACAGTTTCTAAACGAATCTCTAAAGTTATGTGAATGGACTGTAATCAGACTATACTAAACTTGGTTCCAGAAGTTATAAAAGTTGTAAAGTCAGTCTAAACTAAAGCACTTGAGTGAAAAAGTATAACTGCCATACCAGAAAAAAGAGCTCCCATCATGAAAATGTCACTGAAGGTATTTTTTTTATTTTTGAAGGTATTTTAAAAATCTCGGCACATCATATCTATCTGTGGGACCTTGGGTCCAAAGGTCCTACATAACTGATATGAACCATAATTCTCTGTATTAACAAAGGCTCGGAAATTGAAACCAAGATCACTTAACTTGCTCACTTTGGCCAATATAGTATGAATTTCAGTTTCTTTCCAAGAGAAAAGTCCTGAGATGTTAATATGCAGCAGTTCTGCTGATGTGCATTTTAACTTCCTGCACCAAGGAAGAAAAGCTAAGAAATTCACAAAAGTAAAATCAGCCCCTGAAAAACAGATGCTGGTGATTGGCGAAAAAAGAGCAGTAGAATTAAGGTGTTTTATAAACCAGAGAGTGTTTTGTTTTTGTTAGGTAAAGGGATTTCTTCATATGTTATTTTGATAAAAGGGAATTTCATAGGTAAAAACCAATATTCAAAATTATAAAACAAATAGAACTCTCTGTGCACAATCACTGCATCAAAAATTTGCAAGAGATTCAACAGAAATTCTTTAGTTGACAAATGTGGTTTGAAGGGGTAATAAAATCTTTTTATGGCTAAACCAAGAGTCTTGTTTCCTGTTGGCCCAAAAACAGACGTTTCATTTCCTAGATAAGTAGGTTCTCCACTGTAAAGAAATATTCTTGTATAGTTCGTTTCTATGTTCTTGAACTCTGCTCCAAATTCAGCCAACTTGCTAAAGGTCCTTAACACAAACTGGGAACAGTCGTAGGAATCAAACCATGTCTCTGCCCCTTTTTCTGGGCTGGCTTTTACATTCCATGTCTCGTAATAAATTCCTGTTTCATTGTCCTGTTTCACCCACTTTGCCATTTGATTGAACATGTTTCCTAGTTCAAAAAAACAAAACAAAGTCACCTAGTGAACGAAGCTAATCATGTTAATTTTTTTTTTTTTTTTTTTTGAGTCAGGTCTCCTCTGTTGCCAAAGCTAGAGTACGGTGGTACAATCACAGCTCACTGCAGCCTTGACCTCCCAGGCTTAAGTGATCCTCCCACCTCAGCCTCCTGACTAGCTGGGACTACAGGTGCGGGCCACCAAAGCCAACTAATTTTTTACTTTTTTTTTTTTTATTTGAGAACAGCCTGGGCAACACAGGGTCTTGCTGTACTGCCCAGGCTGGTCTCAAACTCTCAGCCTCAAGTGATCCTCCTGCTTCAGTCTTCTAAAGCACTGGGATTATAGGTGTGAGCTACCATGCCTGGCCTAATCATATTAATTTTAAGTAAAATGTTCTAACTTGATTAAGACTATGGATGCATGTGAGTAAACAATGGTTTTGGATTTCCACACCTATGAAACCAAAAAAGAGTCCGCATTGCCAAGACAGTCCTAAGCCAAAAGAACAAAGCTGGAGGCATCACACTACCTGACTTCAAACTATACTACAAGGCTACAGTAACCAAAACAGCATGGTACTGGTACCCAAACAGAGATATAGACCAATGGAACAGAACAGAGCCCTCAGAAATAATACCACACATCTATAACCATCTGACCTTTGACAAACCTGACAAAAACAAGAAATGGGGATAAGGATTCCCTATTTAATAAATGGTGCTGGGAAAACTGGCTAGCCATAAGTAGAAAGCTGAAACTGGATCCCCTCGTTACACCTTATACAAGAATTAATTCAAGATGGATTAGAGACTTAAATGTTAGACCTAAAACCATAAAAACCCTACAAGAAAACCTAGGTAATACCATTCAGGACATAGGCATGGGCAAGGATTTCATGTCTAAAACACCAAAAGCAACGGCAACAAAAGCCAAAATTGACAAATGGGATCTAATTAAACCAAAGAGCTTCTGCACAGCAAAAGAAACTACCATCAGAGTGAATAGGCAACCTACAGAATGGGAGAAAATTTTTGCAATCTACTCATCTGACAAAGGGCTAATATCCAGAACCTACAAAGAACTCAAACAAATTTACAACAACAACAAAAAAACCCCATCAAAAAGTGGGCAAAAGATATGAACACACATTTCTCAAAAGAAGACATTCATACAGTCAACAGACATATGAAAAAATGCTCACCATCACTGGCCATCAGAGAAATGCAAATCGAAACCACAATGAGATACCATCTCACACCAGTTAGAATGGCAATCATTAAAAAGTCAGGAACCAACAAGTGCTGGAGAGGATGTGGAGAAATAGGAACACTTTTACACTGTTGGTGGGATTGTAAACTGGTCCAACCATTGTGGAAAACAGTATGGTGATTCCTCAAGGATCTAGAACTAGAAATACCATATGACCCAGCCATCCCATTACTGGGTATATACCCAAAGGATTATAAATCATGCTGCTATAAAGACACATGCACATGTATGTTTATTGCAGCACTATTCACAATAGCAAAGACTTGGAATCAACCCAAATGTCCATCAGTGACAGACTGGATTAAGAAAATGTGGCACATATATACCATGGAATACTATGCAGCCATATAAAAGGATGAGTTTGTATTTTTTGTAGGGACATGGATGCAGCTGGAAACCATCATTCTCAGCAAACTATCGCAAGAACAGAAAACCAAACACCGTATGTTCTCACTCATAGGTGGGAACTGAACAATGAGATCACTTGGACTCTGGAAGGGGAACATCACACACCGGGGCCTATTATCGGGAGGGGGGAGGGGAGGGATGGCATTGGGAGTTATACCTGATATAAATGATGAGTTGATGGGTGCTGACAAGTTGATGGGTGCAGCACACCAACATGGCACAAGTATACATATGTAACAAACCTGCACGTTGTGCACATGTACCCTAGAACTTAAAGTATAATAAAACAAAACAAACAAACAAAAAAATGTGACCCAAGTCACATAAGGAGTTACCAATGGAAGAGTTGCTGAACTCTTTTCATTACTAACCAACAATGCAGCATGTGCAACAAAATTCTAACTTTCAGCAACTTTCCAATACATCCAAAAGAAGAAAAAAATCTCAAAGATAAAATATTTAAACTGCTCAAGAGGGCCTCAAATATAAGATCATACACATTTTGGGAGGCAATGTATCAAAGTAGTTAGGAGAATGGGCAATGGGGCGTAACTGCCAGGGCTAGAGTCCCACTTACTAAGCTGTGTAACCACTCTATGCCTCAGTTTCTCCATCTGTAAAATGGGCAAAATAATAGTAACTACCTGCAGAAGTTGTGATGATGAATGATGTGATATATGTACAGTACTCAGAACAGTGCCAGAACCAGTCTATATGAGTAGTAGCTATTATTTTTCATCATAAAAATATCACTAAAATTTTTTCAGATATAGTTAACATATCCTTTAATCAGGCATTTTATGGATTTCTCTTACTATTTCGTTTAGAAAGTCCAATTTAATTGTACAAAATGTTTTATCATTTTATTCATTTTTATGATAGGAAAAGAGCATTTTTAGGGAGAAATGCAAAGATCAGAGATACACTACTCATCACCTACAGGTGAAGTTCTGCATGAGTAATAGTTTGGGTCAGAGTTTAGCGGTTCCACCAAAAGCAAATGCAACATAAACAAAGATAAATAGATGAGACTTAATTCAACTAAAAAGCTTCTGCACAGCAAAAGGAACAATCAGCAGAGTAAACAGACAACCCACAGAGTGGGAGAAAAAAACAGACAACCCACAGAGTGGGAGAAAATCTTTGCAATCTACACATCTGACAAAGGACTAATATCCAGAATCTACAAGGAACTCAAATCAGCAAGAAAAAACAATCCCATCAAAAAGTGGGTTAATGGCTGGGGAGTGGTGCTTCACTCCTTTAAACCCAGCTCTTTGGGAGGCCGAGGTGGGCGGATGACTTGAGGTCAGGAGTTTGAGACCAGCCTGGCCAACATGGCAAAAACCAATCTCTACTAAAAATACAAAAATTAGCTTGGCATGGTGGCGGGCACCTGTAATCCCAGCTACTTGGGAGGCTGAGGCAGGAGAATCGCTTGAACCCAGGAGGTGGAGCTTGCAGTGAGCCGAGATCATGCCATTGCATTCCAGCGTGAGCGACAAGAACAAAACACCTTAAAAAAAAAACAAAAAAAAAAAACAAAAAAAACAAAAGGGTGGAGGGTTGCTAAGGACACAAATAGACAATTCTCAAAATAAGATACATAAATGGCCGACAAACATGAAAAAATGCTCAGGAAAATGTAATGCAATGATCAGGGAAATGCAAATCAAAACCACAATGTGATACCACCTCACTCCTGCAAGAATAGCTGTAATCAAAACATAAAAAAAAATAGATATTGGCGGGATGTAGTGGAAAGGGAACACTTCTACACTGCTGGTAGAAATGTAAATTAGTACAACAACTATGGAAAACAGTGTGGAAATTCCTTGAAGAACTAAAAGTAGAACTGCCATTTGATCCAGCAATCCCACTACTGGGTATCTACCCAATGAGGAAAAGAACTCATTATACGAAAAAGATACTTGCCCATGCATGTTTATAGAAGCACAGCACAATTTGCAATTGCAAAAATATGGGACCAGCCCAAACACCCATCAATCAATGAGTGGATAAAGAAAATGTGGTGTATATATACCAAGGAATACGACTCAGCCATAAAAAGGAATTAAATAATGGCATTTGCAGCAACTTGGAATAATGGTCTCCAATTCCATCCAAGTGAAGTAACTCTTCAGGAATGGAAAACCAAACATTGTATGTTCTTACTCATAAGTGGGAACTAAGCTACGAGGATGCAAAGGCATAAGAATGATGAACTTTGGGAATTTGGGGGAAAGGGTGGAGAGGGGTGAGGGATAAAAGACTACACATTGGGTACAGTGTACACTACTCAGGTGATGGGTGTGCCAAAATCTCAGAAATCACCATTGAAGAACTCATTCATGTAAGCAAACATAACCTGTTCCCCACAAACCTATTGAAATAAAATAAATAAAAAATACAAGAGATGAAAAAAATTCCCAAAGTTTAGTGGTTCCAGAAGTACATTTTACAAATGACCTCTAAGTAAAACATTACTGAAATGTTTCCATACAAGTATTACAATTTCTTTCATTTGGATTTTGATGTAATTATCAAATATTGCTATGTTTTCAAAACTTACCTGATATAGTCGCTACTTTAACTAATGTCCCATTTTCCTTCCAGTGAACATCATCAATTCCCTCAAAAAAGCAGGCAGCGCCTTGATTACACCAGAAAGGGGCATCCATTTCAGGTCGGAGATGGGGAAATGTACAGTTGCCAAGTTGGAAGAGTTCATACCATTCCATTGTGTAGTTCTTGCCAGTTAATGTACTCCTGAATCCAATGGCATCATGCATAATTTTCTGTGTAAACACAATACACGTATAAAAGCAACTGAGACATAACCATGGGTCCAGGTAGCCTGATAGGAGAAAATGTGGCACATCACAAATGCATATCAAGTAGAACAGCTGTTCAGCTGTTCTTCCATGCTGCTATTGTCATATCCACTCTGTGGCCCCAATCTCCAGGCCCTCCTCCACCCTGGCTTTGGTCCCTACAGCTCATTTCAAATAGGAGGCATGCATATTATGTGGACAAGCTCGTAATTTCCTCAGAGCTTAGAATAAGTGTGCGGAGCCCCCTGCCGGTCTCCGGAAGGAGCTCTACAGACCTCGCGTGGTGATGGGTTAACCTGGAAAAGTGACTACAACAGGGTCTGGAAATCAAGAGGTGCTTTCTGCCTACCCTGCCCCTTCTGGGCCTCTTCTCATCTTCCAGGAGCTGGATACAGGAGCTGGATTCAGATTCATAATATTACAACGGATAATGGTGATTACATTTGTTGTCAAGATTATAAAATCTAATAGTAACTATTTTTGACTACTCATTTTAAATGTACTAAGAGAAACACCAACATGATCTAAAGTCAGCCATCTAAGTAGTGATTACTCCCTAAAAATCAACTTAATAACCAAATCATTGAATTAACCAAAGTTGTAAGACCAAGATGCATCCTTACCAAGTGTCCCAGGAGGTCTCCATATTTAAATTCCCATACTGGGGCTTGTAATCGAAAGACTTCAATGTCATCATCACCCTCCATAACTGGGATAGGTGAGCCAGTTGGACAGAAAGTATATTTAGCTTGACAATAAGGATCAGGTTTTGGACGGGAGTCAAAGCGTCTAATAAAGAAAAAGAAACCATCTACTTAGATTCCAACAGGAATTTGATTCTTCTCCCATCTTTTAGAATCCAGTAACATTTTTAGGGGACCATTCAAAAGTCAGACCATAGTTAATAAATATAAACATACATTTTGTTATCTTGTGAACAAACTTCCAATAATGTTTTTAATAGCAAATGATAAACTCAAAGCACTCTGATAAATCCAGGATTCCCTGTTCCCTGATCCCACTGTGAAAATTTTGAAGACAGGAATCCTGCCTTAAAATTTTTATAGCTCCAGGTCATAGTAGACATTTGCAAATGTTTACAGATTAAATGAACATTTTTCCAACGTGTTCAGTTTTACAAACAATCCATACATTAAGATTATTCAGATGATTGAGTAATAGTATATATTTTATATTTACTTACGAATTAACATTCAACCAATATGTATTGAGGTTCTACTAGGTATATAGGGAACTATAGGAAGAAGGAGGGAAACAAATTAAAACACTGTTGCTTTTCTCTGTGGGTGGGAGCTGCAAAGACATTCAACAAGTAATGAGTGTGGGATGTGCTAGACTAAAGAAATGAGTTCTACCAGCACAAAGGAAGGACAAATCATTGTTAACCAGGTATGGGATGAATGGGGTGGGGAGGGCAAAGAAAGAGATGAAGGCCAGGCCTACGTTTTTAACGTACTTGGCTAGAAGGTTAAGACAGAAAGGCAGAGGAAATGTTAAGTATTATAAGACAAGCCTGGCACATTTGGTCTCCGGTAGGTACGGAAGAGTAGGATTCAGGCTTCAATGCACGAGTGGAGACAGAAGAGACTGGCAGGGGCTGTCATTCCGTCACTAGGAGAATGTGCATGGAATTCCCTGCCTTACAACTGGGGGGGGCCTAAGCTTAAAGGATGTTAAGTAGCAGATCTGATAGGACTGAATTTGCTATAAAGTAAACCTTATTTCATGAATTAAAAGAGGGTAGGGAGAGAGGCCAAATTAAACATAAGAGATCAGTTAGAAGGTGACCTCAACAACGCAGGCAAGAAAAGAAGACCAGAGAAGGCCATAGCAATAGGACTCGAGGAGCACCACAGTTGAATTCAGCTCAGCAGACACACTGGTCACCCATAATCTGGCATTGGGAAAGAAGGAAGTGGTGGCGACAAGAGCTTCTATCTAAGAATCCTAGATCTCCAACCCAGATCTACTGTTTTACAATCCCAACAAATCAACAAAAATTTCTATTTTAACTTAAGAAGTTAAAATCTTTATGCTGACCAAAAACATTAACAACGCTCCCAAAAGCTTCTGCCACTTGGGTACAGTGTTTTATAGGCACTTACCTGGTTTAAACAAATACATAATCACATAGAGATTGCACTGACCCACAGCAAAGTCTATTTTAGTTCAAAGGTAATTTAAATGTGAACTTAATAAACTTAAATATTATATTCAATTGAGGGGATTAGATGGGGGCATGTACTTAATATCTGAGACTTAAAAAAAAAAATCCACTAAAAAGCTATGGTCAACACCTTGCCCTAATGTTAAATCAAAGCGTTTGGATTTACAATTCTTGTTCTATTGAGTAATTTTGACTTCTTACAAACATTTTATTATTAACATTTTCCAGAAAACTAGCTTCAACCACAAACTTCTCTTTCCACGTAGTATATCACACGAAACAAAAAAGTGTTGCAAACCTTTTAGTGAGCAGAACACACTATCTAGATTTGATAACAGCTGGCATTCTGCTAGATTTAATCCTTCCAGCAAACTGATAAGTGCTACCAGTATTCCTATTGTGTGACTCAGGGCATGTGGGCACAGAGATTCTGAGTAACTTTCCCAAGATCCCTGGTGATGATGGAGCCAGATTTGACCCGCAGCAGGCAGAACCTAAAACTCGCTCCTCACAAAGAGGAAATCCTGCCTTCCCACTCATACTGTCATGCAAAATAGCTGTTTTTATTTTTCAGGTTTGTTGTGTGCAGTTTTAGCTCTTGATTACTTATGCTGGTATGTTAAAATTATGTCCATTATAAATTGAATTAAAATAATGATGCTTTTGGTTTAAAGAACAACAGCTGTTTTCAGAAACTGCTGGTCGTTCTCCTGCCTGATGTTGACATCATGTTTTCTTTCTCTGTGTTTAGCTATCTCTGACCGCCGGAGGCTGTGTGTCTTCTCTGTCAAAGGCTGGAATCGGCCTCCCAGGAGTGCGGGCCCTGTCCTCGTCTTAGGACCGGCGTCCTACCTCCAGGCTGAAGACCGGACAAACGCGATGACTATCTTCCCGGTCTAACCAGGACTGCAGGAGACGGAGATTCCGGGATGCGGGACTTTTGAGTGCAAAACTGGGAAGTTCCAATAAGGACTTCGGATCGGGTTCTGATCAGGTTCAAACCAGAGCGAGTTGGTCGCCCAGTAAATTGTACCAAATGTTCTGCAGTAATAACTAATGACAGTGCATGATATAAATAAATGCGACAGACAGTGTTTTAAAACTACTCAATAAATCAGCGACTTGTATCCAGAAATCCCTCCATTAAATAACATTACTCTCCTTTTCTGCTGCCACGATTCGGGACTGTCCTGAGTCTGCCGCAAGTGGCCAGAGGGAGGAAAGGTCCCAGGGCTGTGCATAACAAGCGGCTGCGACTCCCCAGTCCTCAACTTTGCTCTCAAGTGCGCTCCGAGCATCACCCGGCGCTGCCCCCGCGCCGTCTCGTGATCCGACACAAACCACCGTGCGCGGGGCTCCCCGCGCGAGCACCCTGTCCCCCATCGGCAACGCCGACTGCGACCCCGACCCCGACAGTGCGCGTGCCGCCGCACTCACTTGTAGGGCACCGGCCAGTGGCGCCGGGAGAGAACGCCCGAGGCCCGGGGCCAGCCCGGAACCGCCGCGAGCCAGAGCAGCGCCACGGCCGGGCACCAGGAAGCGCGTCCCCGAGCCGCGCCCGCGCCCCGCCGCATCTTGGCGCCCTGTGCGGTGTCTAACTCCGGCGCCATCAGGCTGCACCCAGTGCTTCCGGATCCTCTGGAGGCCTGCGACGCCTGAGGGAGGAGCATGCGCGGAGCCGCCAGCCCAGGACGCGGGACGCCCCACCCCGGCGAGTCAGGCCCAGAGCTTGGCAGCAAGCGCAGGTTCCGGCGCGTGACGCCTCCCCGCACCCTGCCCGCGGCGGCTGCCGCACTTTTCAGTCCAGGAAGGCGCTTTGGTCTGGCTCCCAGGAGACTTCGATCCAGACCTGGGGCCTCTTCTTTTATGAACTGACCTCTCCCTGCCCAGCAGCCACCACCAAAACCAAACCAAAACCGAAAATCTGTCACTGGGGCTCCTCCCAACACCGAACTTTTACTCCATCACACAGGGCCCACGCTAGGTGTCAACAAACGTTGAGTGAATGAGAATGTGTATTTGGGGCTGAGGGTGCGGAGCTGGGGGTGCAGTAAGGAAGAAGAGACAATAGTGGGGAAATGGCTTGTCCTCACCCGACCTGGGCCGGTGATAACAGTGGTTAACACTGACAATATGTGGTCCCTGCCACTCCCCAAGAGCTTAGTGGGGAAATGACTTGTCCTCACTCGACCTGGGCCGGTGATAACAGTGGTTAAACACCGACAATATGTGGTCCCTGCCACTACCCGAGTGCTCCCGAATCCACCCCCTCCCCTACTGCTCCTGCCACGGGCAGGTGTTCCTTGCTTGGATCTGTCACTTAACTGGAAAGAAGCTTCTGCATCACCTTCTCTTCTCTGACTCTTCAACCATGTCGAGAAAACAATGGCATCAATTACCTGACTTTTGAGGAGCCTCTCATGGCTTGCTTTGCTGTTAGGCACAAATACTGACTTAAGTCTGTACGTAGTACATTCAAGGCCTTGCCATAGTCACTTGTTTTTACCAGAGAGCAGTTTTGCAGAGCCTTAGACCGGGACTTTCCAACTCTTTCACTTCACCCACAACTCGTGTGAAGCATCATAATGTTTGTAAGGCTATGGGAATAAGCAAGGTGGCTTCGGTAGCCAGGGATGACCACCACAATCCATTGGAGGGTGTGTGGCTTGTGGGGGTGTCACTGACTTCCTCGGGCCCTCCAGATCTCTTCCACAATCCCTTGGAGGGTGTGTGGCTTGTGGGGGTGTCACTGACTTCCTCGGACCCTCCAGATCTCTTGATTACAGATGGGACTGAGTACCCTGCCCTGAACACACACTCCTTTGCCCACTTGCTGCACCAGGTGCGAGGCTTCTGCCAGGTTCAGACCGGGCTGCATTTTCCCACACATCTGTCTGAGAGTTTTGAAAGCTACCTAGCTCTCCTCCCTATACTATGGCCAAATTCAAAACTGCCAAGGCTAAACTGGCTTCTTCAAAGACCTGCCCAAGTAAGAGCGGGAAGCATTCTAGCCCTGAGGGCTGAAATGTAGTATCTGATTTGAAGGGTACCTGAAGTATTCCCTGTGGACCCACACTTGAGCCTGGCTTAAAAAGCAATTAGCAGGAACAGCTTAAAAACAAAACCAAAACAAAACAAAAAACAAGAATTAGAGTGTTTACAAATCCTGGAACCATACACTAGAGGGCCACAGTAGAACCTCCCATTCAGTTCAAGACTTCCCAGAGCTACAAAAACAAATTCAGGTTGACCTGGTTCAGTGGTGGAGACCTCTGGTCCTGCTTCTGCTGTCTCTGTCTCCTCACTCTGTGTGCAGGGAGCTCTCATGGTAAGAAAGCACTTCCTGGTATTGGATTTATTTATTTATTTTTTTGGAGACGGAGTCTCCTTCTGTCGCCGAGGCTAGAGTGCAGTGATGCCATCTCGGCTCACCACAACCTCCACTTCCCAGGTTCAAGCAATTCTCGTGCCTCAGCCTCCCTAGTAGCTGGGATTACAAGTGTGTGCCACTTGTAATTTATTTATTTATTAGAGACGGTGCTTCACCTTCAAGTTGGCTCCTCTGTCCCAGGAACACCATAGCCAGAGGCTATTATTTTCAGCTTTGAGAGCCAGATGTGGTGGAAGAGGCCCTGCCATGGTTGTTGGTAAACCTCCTTCAGCATTTACTGTAGTGTCAGGAGTATCAGTAAGTGGGGCCAGAGATGCTACCCCAAAAAGCTGGAACTTCTTCACTCTTTATTTCATTTATTTGAACCAAATAGTTAACAAAGTCTCTGCCAGCATTGCTCTGTGCATCTTTTTTATTGGTGGAATTTTCTATGCCAGTGTAATTACACCCTTCCACCTGAACCTCACACATGAATTTCTGCCTATTTTTGTTCCCCAATGCTCTAATTTCATAGGATGGGGTCATCTTCCTTTTGCCACGCCAGGCATAGAGAAAATTTTTAACATCACCCATGATTGAAGTATCTTCTTCAGATCAGCCTACGCTTCCCGGTGCCCAACTCTTAGGACCATGTGGCTCTGGCCTTCCACGGAGACAACAGAGACACACACAACAACTTGCATAAAGGAATCGGCAAAAATAAAAAATAAAAAATTTTAAGGAGAAAAGAAAGGAGGTTGTTATGACACTTTATGATTTGCTGTGGTTTGAGAGAAATATTGTTTTCTGGTAATTTTGAGGCTGGTTTTATCAGTCCGTGCTAATGAATACCAGGGCAGATTAAAGTCCAAGCTGATTTTTAGTTTCTCACTTACAATCTCATTTTTTATCTTAGGCGTTAAAAACATTATTCTGAGAAGGAGCTTCACCAGTTTGCCTAAGAGCTCTGGCCTTAGACACACTAATTTTCTACTCCTTTTTGTTTGTAGGACAGGGTCTCACTTTGCCACCCAGGTTGGAGTGCAGTAGTGCAATCACAGTCACTGCAGCCACAGCCTCCTACCTCAAGTGATCCTCCCATCTCAGCCCCTATAGCAGCTGGACTACAGGAATGTACCACCATGCCCAGATAATTTTAAATTTTTTTGTAGTAATAAGGAGTCTCACTATGTTCCCAAGCTGGTCTCTAATTCCTGGGCTCAAGCGATCCTCCTGCCTTGGCCTCCCAAAGTGCTAGAATTAAAGGCATGAGCCTGGCCCTGACACAAATAAGAGGTTAAGAAAATCTTGAAGGTAACCAAAAATTAACGAACCTCCAAAGTGTTTCTGAAACTTGGATATACTTACCTGTTGTTTACATGATTAACTGGTCTAAACAAATACATCAACTATATGTAGGTTCTATTTTCAGAGTTTTGACAATTTCACTTGCCTAAAGCATAATTTATTTTAGTTCAAAGATAATTTTATTTTATTTTCATTTTTATTTTGAGACAGGGTCTCGCTCTCTTGTCCAGGTTAGAGTGCTGTGACATGACCATGGCTCACTGCAGCCTTGACCTCTCAGGCCCCAGCGATCCTCCCACCTCACTTCCTGAGTAGCTGGGACTACAGGCCTGTGCTACTATGCCTGGCTAATTAAATAAAATGTTTTTGGTAGAGTCAGTCTCACTTTGTTGCCCATGCTGGTCTCAAGCTCCTGGGCTCAAGTAATCCTCTTGCCACAGCCTCCCAAAATGTTGAAATTATAGTCCTGAGCCACTATGCCCGACCCAAAGATAATTTTAAAAGCATAATTTAAGTGTGAATTTAATAAAATTAAAATTTATAATATTCACTTAAGGAAGAGATTGGAGTGTGACATCTACTCATTAGGTGACACTTAAAAACAAACTGTGGAGCCATAATGAATACCTCACCCTAATCCTAAATCGAGTGATTTGGATTTATAATCTTTCACTTGTTACATTACATTTTTTAGACAATTCTTTAATCTTGTACTTGTTTATTGAATATATTTTTTAGTTCTGTTGTGATCGGTTTATCAATAGCCTCAAGAAAATCGGCTTCAGAACAAAAACTCTTTTCTTTGTGTTGTTAAATAAAATGTATGAGAGGCCGTGGTTTTGGACTGAGCTCCTGCATTAGGTCGCAACAGATTGAACCAAAATGGGGTCACTTGTGCTAAGTGCCATGTAATCAAGCTGAAACGTAAACAAGAAAATTCCCAAATAGACTGGCTTTTCCCAAAAACAAGAGATTTACAGCAAGCAATCAGAAAAGGCCCAGTCAGCCTGAGTCAGCATGATAAGGAAGTCCTCTGCTGTAACCCTTTATAAGGAAAGTAACCTGAAGTAACCTGATGTTAACCAATTCACTTTTTGTATTTCGGTTTCCCTATTTCTGTTCAAGTAACCTTAGGAGAACCAACTGGTCTGCCAGGCTCATTGAAGCTCCCTCTATTTTGAATAGCAACTGCCTGTTTTATGAGTCACTAATAAAAGCCAATTTGACATTTTAATCAATTTTTTTTTTCTTTTTTTGAGACAGAGTCTTGCTCTGTAGGCCAGGCTGGAGTGCAGTGGTGCAATCTCAGCTCACTGCAACCTCTGTCTCCCGGGTCCAAGTGATTCTCCTGCCTCAGCTTCCGGAGTAGCTGGGATTACAGGCATGTGCCACCAGGCCCACATAATTTTTGTAGTTTTAGTAGAGATGGGGTTTCGCCACGTTAGCCAGGCTGGTCTGAAACGCCTGGCCTCAGGTGATCTGCCTGTCTCTGCCTCCCAAAGGGCTGGGATTACAGGCGTGAGCCACGGGGCCAAGTCAAATTTTGTTTTTGTTTTTTTAATCAACGTATATCAAGGAAACTAACGTGGTGCAAACAGTGAACAGAAATACACTAGTATCAAGGTTTTGACACAGATGACATATACTATTTTTAATCTTTCCAACAACCCTATGTAAAGGTGCTACTTCCTACCTTCAGACTGAGGAAATGTTGGTACAGATATTTTGAGTAACTTCTCGGGATCACATAAGGCAGTGAGGGTGGAGTGAGATTTGATCTTGAGCACTCAGACCCTCACTAAGTTATCCTGCTTTTCAAATTCACACCTTGTCCTCCTTTTCCTCCTCATCCGCAGTGATGATGGATGCATGTGTGTTTCCCACAAGCAGTTGCTCTTTGCCCTGTCTGGTGTCGACACCATGTTTACGTCCTCTTTCTAAATCTGGGCGTCACTGACAGTAAATACCCTACTGGGTCAAGGGCTAGAATCACCCTCGGGGATTTACAGTACTCCACCTGTCACTTATGAGCAGCAATCTACCTCCAGGTTAAGAAAGGTAGGTTTCTTCTTGAAAGCAGATGCAGGGTTTATTCAGCACTCAGGATGTAAAGGCTTAGTGAATTTTTATTGGAGGAATGTGGGACTAATAATTTAAAGATCCAGTAGGGAAAGTAGTGTTTGCTGGAGATTGCAGATTTCATCTTTTTAATAATAAAAGAATAGTTCCTCGTTTCCCGCTGGAACCATGGAGAGTGTCAAAGAGAAGAAGAAGAAGGTTCCTACTGTACCAGAAACCCTCAAGAAAAAGCAAAGGAATTTCACAGAGCTGAAGATCAGATGCCTGAGAAAGAAGTTTGCCCAAAAGATGCTTCGAAAGGCAAGGAGGAAGCTTATCTATGAAAAAGCAAAGCACTACCACAAGGAATATAGGCAGATATACAGAACTGAAATTTGAATGGCAAGGATGGCAAGAAAAGCTGGCAACTTCTATGTACCTGCAGAACCCAAATTGGCGTTTGTCATCAGGATCAGAGGTATCAGTGGTGTGAGTCCAAAGGTCCAAAAACTGTTGCAGCTTCTTCGCCTTCGTCAAATCTTCAGTGGAACGTTTGTGAAGCTTAACAAGGCTTCGATTAACATGCTGAGGATTGTAGAACCATATATTTCAGGGGGTATCCTAATCTGAAGTCAGTAAATAAACTAATCTACAAGCGTGGTTATGGCAAAATCAGTAAGAAGCGAACTGCTTTGACAGATAACGCTTTGATTGCTCCATCTCTTGGTAAATATGGCATCATCTGCATGGAAGATCTGATTCATGAGATCTATACTGTTAGAAAATGCTTCAAAGAAGCAAATAACTTCCTGTGGTCCTTCAGATTATCTTCTCCATGAGGCAGAATAAAGAAAAAGACCACCCATTTTGTAGAAGGTGGAGGTGCTGGCAACAGGGAGGACCAGATCAACAGGCTTATTAGAAGAATGAACTAAGGTGTCTACCATGATTATTTTTCTAAGTTGGTCAGTTAATAAACAGTACCTGCTCTCAAAAAAACACAGAATAACTTTTCTTCAAATATCTGGTCAATGAATGATGTTGTACAGAAGAAACCCAGGGAGCATCCTACCTGAAATTTTATTAACAGGTAACTTTTATTTAAAAATTATCAAATAAAATGCAAATTATCTGCATTTTTCCTATTTATTTCCTGTGATCAGATAAGAAAACTAGGCAACACATACGGCGTTTTGGACTTTCTAAGAACTTGCTAAGTTTGTGAGACAAAATGTCATGAGGAGCAGCGGCATCCTAGCCAAGGCTGCCTGCTTCCACTGCCCTTAGTTACAGCCCACAGCTGTATCCTGATCTCAGACTCTCCATGTTAAGTGTCCTAAGAATTTTTTTTGCCCTCCAGCTCCGATGAAGATGCAATGGGGTCTTTTCTTTAGTCTTCCCTGTCAAAAACATCACTTCAACTTCCAGCTTTGGAACTGAGCAGTTAAAAAAATTATTGCACACAATTAAATATTTTAAAACAATTAAAATATTACATATCAAAATCGACATTCTCTGTTGAAATAAGTTGAATGGAAGTTACTTTTTAGTAGTCCAGCAAAGGATAGAATCCATTTTTTCCCCCTTGCTCTTTCGTTTAAAGATAATTTTCTTTTTTTTTTTTTTTTTTTTTTTTTTTTTTTGAGACGGAGTCTCGCTCTGCCGCCCAGGCTGGAGTGCAGTGGCCGGATCTCAGCTCACTGCAAGCTCCGCCTCCCGGGTTCACGCCATTCTCCTGCCTCAGCCTCCCGAGTAGCTGGGACTACAGGCGCCCGCCACTGCGCCCGGCTAGTTTTTTTTTTTTTTTGTATTTATTAGTAGAGACGGGGTTTCACCGTGTTAGCCAGGATGGTCTCGATCTCCTGACCTTGTGATCCGCCCGTCTCGGCCTCCCAAAGTGCTGGGATTACAGGCTTGAGCCACCGCGCCCGGCCTAAAGATAATTTTCAAATAAAAGTTATCTATTAATAAAAATCTAGCTTATGGCTTCCTGGCGCCCTCTCTCTTCCCTCCCAACAAAAAGGACAGAATCTCTGCAGCTTCCGCGGGACCCGCGAGGCGCAGGTTCAGCGGACAGATCTCTCTCCCACCTGGGACCCCATAGCCAACACGCCAGCACTCCAGTGGGGCTATGCGCCAGAGCGGGATCCGCCGCAAGGGGGCGCGCGGGCGCAGCCGAAGGTGGGAGCTGGCGGCTCTACACGCAGCTTCGGAAGTGCTGCGATAATATGGGGCTGCGCGGCTAGGTCCCGGCTGCGCGGGGCTAGGTCCGCGCTGCACGGGCCTGGGGGCGCCACGGGGGCGCTTTCTCTTTCCTCTGAAGCCTGCGGAGTGGCGGGGGCAACCCATCCCTAAGCTGTTTTCCCTCTCTCAGTCTTCTAATTGTTATGTTATGTTATGTTATGTTATGTTATGTTATGTTATGTTATGTTATGTTATGTTATGCTATGCTATGCTATGTTATCTTTAAGTTCCAGGATACATGTGCAGAACGTGCAGGTTTGTTATATATGTATACATGTGCCCTGGTGGTTTGCTGCACCCATCAACCCATCATCTGGGTTTTAAGCCCCACATGCATTAGGTATTTGTCCTAAAGCTCTCCCTCCCCAGGGGCTTGTAATTTATTTATTTTTTTTAAACGGAGTCTCGCTCTTGTCGTCCAGGCTGGAGTGCATTGGAACGATCTGGGCTCACTGCAACCTCCGCCTCCCTGGTTCAAGAGAGTCTTCTGCCTCAGCCTCCCGAGTAGCTGGGATTACAGGCGCCCGCCACCACGCCCTGCTAATTTTTTTTTTTTTTGAACAGGCGTTCACCAATTTGGACAGGCTTGTCTCGAACTCCTGACCTCAAGTGATCCACCCGCCTCGGCCTCCCAAAGGGTTGGGCGGCGACTTACAGTCCTGAGTCACCGGCCCGGCCTGGGGCTTCTCATTTTTTAAACCATATCCAACACGCCTCCCTCCGCACAATCCTCTGGATCTCCAGCTACGCAGCTGGGCTTCAGACAAAAAACGGGCAGCAGGGATGTTCGCAGTCCAGACCAGCCCGCCCCTCACCGGCTGCCCCTTTGCCAACAGTGTTTTGTTTTTTGGAGGGGAGAGGTAGGGAGTAAAACATATATAACATGAACTTTACCATTTTAACCATTTTTAAGTAGTGTGTGAGCGACTGGCATTAAGTGCATTCACAGTGCTATGGAGCCATCTCCACTGTCCATCCCCAGAACATATTCATCATCCCAAACTGCAACTGCAAGCGTGAAACACTCACTCCTCATTCTCCTTTCTCCCAGCTCCAGGTAGCCTCTATTACATTCTACTTTCTATCTCTAAGACTTCGTCTACTCTAGGTGTTTACAAGTGGAATCATATACTCTTTGTCATTTTGTTACTGGCTTATTTCACTTGACCTGTGTCCTTAGGGTTCATCCGTGTGGTAGCGTGTGTCAAAATTTCCTTCCTTTTTAAGGCGGAATAATATTCCCTTGTATGTATAACACCACATTTTGTGTACCATTCATCTGTTGATGGACATTTGGGTTGTTGCCTGTCGTGAATAATGCTGCTATGAACATGGGTGTACAAATACCTGTTTGAGTCCCTGTTTTTAATTCTTTTGTGTAAATACCTAGAAGTGGAATCATGGTAGTACTCAACTTCATGAGGAACCACCACAGCCGCTGCACCCTTCTTTTTAATAAGTTAAAATATACAGTTCATTAATTTATTTGTCTACAGGACTTGAAGTTTGAAGCTGGAGGGCATCTCTGTTCAATTTCCTGGCTGAGTTTCCCTGGAAGGAAAAATGACTTCTTTAAGGTCATCACTAGGTAGTGACAAAGTCAGTCCTAGAAGTCAATTCTCTTTTCTCTAAAACTTAGGAAAGGAGATATCTAGCACCTGTTTCACTTGAGGGGTATTAAGATTAATGTGGGTGTTATTCATTCATCCTTTCAATGAGTAGTTATTGATTTCCTAATAGGTGAAGAGCGATGTCTTACACGCTGGGGTTTGTGAGTATTTAATGAACTCAGGTCTCTGTACTTGAGGTGAAGACCAGGAGAGGTACATGGACTTACTGTGTCTAGATTACAACCCAGTAAATGCCTCACTGCTTTCTTATCAGTTCCAAGGGACATGCACATGTCGAAAACATGTTTCACTCCTTGAGCATGTTGATCTGATTATTCTGTTAAACAACTGAAGGCCAATTTGTTTGGAGAGTTCTTTAAAATCAAATCCATGGTTCTTAGCAATTTTTTTTTTTTTTTGAGCATGTTGATATGATTATTCCGTGAAACAACTGAAGGCCAACTTGTTTGGAGAATTGTTTAAAATCAAATCCATGTTTTTAGCTTTTTTTTTTTTTTTTTTTTAAACAAACGGGGTCTTGCTCTGTCACTCAAACTGGAGTGCAGTAGCACGATCAAAGCTCATTGTAACTTCAAACTCTTGAGCTCGAGCAATTCTCTCACCTCTGCCTCCTCAGTAGCTAGGACTGCAGCACACACCTCCATTCCTGGCTAATTTTTTAGTTTTAATTTTTGGAGGGGAGGGGGAGGGAGTAAAACATACATAACATGAACTTTACCATTTTAACCATGTTTAAGTAATGTGCAAGCGACTGGCATTAAGTGCATTCACAATGCTGTGGAGCCATCTCCACTGTCCATCCCCAGAACATATTCATGTTGCCCAGGCTCATCTCAAACTCCTGGCCTCAAGCAGTCCTCCCACCTTGGCCTCCCAAACTGCTGCTATTACAGGTATGAGCCACCATGCCCAGCCTGTATCTGCATCTTTCTTGCCCTTCAGAATATTCAAAGTCTTTTCATATATATATGTGTGTGTGTGTGTGTGTGTGTGTGTGTGTGTATATATACGTGTATATATATGTGTGTGTATATATATGAGATTCCAAGCACATATATGTATGTATATATGGTATGTCAGATAGGAGCTATTATTCAATTTTGTAAAACAGTCTATGAAGAATGTTTAGAATCTTAGCATATACTTTAGTGAAATACAAAGTTTAGTAACAAGAGGCTGAGACTCTTGATTTTATGCCTCCCAGCCCTAATGCCACCCTTTCAGAGAGTCAAGGGACATTTGATTCAGACCAGCCTCGTGCACTTCCTGGGGAAGCTGACCTGTGAGTTTCAGGTTGGAATAGAAGCCAGTGAAGAAGGTGTGGCTCAAAGGCAACCCCCAATATACAGGTGTCTCCCCTGAGCTTCCTCCTTTGCCTCCAAGTCCTCGTATTTCTCCAGATCAGGGCCCCTGCAGGATCCCAGGGTTAGGGATAGGGAAACTGGAGTGATGTCCTCCCCTCTCAAGTGTTTCTGAGGATGAATAGTGGGGGTGACCCAGAGCTTGGTGGGGCTGGATACATGGAGGTGAATCAAGCGAGAGCTACCAGATGCCCTGCTTCAGGGTCTTGGCATTGAAGCCTCTGGGGTTTTAAATCACAGTCCTGAGATTTATCTCCCATTTGCTTTACATTAGTGGTTGCCAGCCCTGACAAACAGAATCACCTGGGGAGATTTTAAGCTGGAGCAAGGCTCAGGCTGCCTCTTCACTGCCAGAGATTTCCACTGAATTCGCCTCGTTGGTGCCCAAGCTCACCAGGTGATTCTAATGTGCAGCCAGCTTGAGAAGCACTGCTTTGAAGGATCTCAAGGGCTGATTTAATCCTCCAATGTTTTTGAGTCCTATATGTTCTTATCTATAAAATTATGTCCTCTCGTTCCCTTTCATCTATGTAAAGAAAAAAAATATATATATATATATTTATCTGAAAATCCACCTCTTTGTGATCTGTGTGATCTCCCTTCCTTTTGGAAGCTAATTTATAGCTCTTTTTTTCCCCCTCTAGAAGGCCCCTGCACTTTCTTCTTTGTGGTTGAGCTATAATATTTGTAGCTGATGTTGGCCCTGAAGGCATACAGAATCACTTCGTGGCTTTCGGTCTTGGCTTTCTGGTTTAGATTCTGAGATAGAGTTGCTTGATTGTTTTCATAGAGGCAATGACATCATGTGTTTTCATTTCTATTTTTGAAGGTGAAGGTATTTGCGCCTAATGTTGAGCAGATGCTCATCGTTACTCACTTGAAAGAGAGCCCAACAGAAAGAGGAGCAATGTGCTGGCAGAAAGTGCCAGGAGAGCCCAGAGGGACGTCCGAGACTTGGCAGACCTGAACTTGAGCGAGCTTGATGCTGTCATTCTACCTGGTGAGTTAGCTGAAAACTGTGAGGGCAACTGTTCGTTTTAATTAAGGCTCACGACTCTAAAACCTTCTTTCCCAAGAAGTGGTGCAGGCTCAGCTGCCATTTTGAAATCTTCTGTGCCTGGCTCCAGGTCTGTGGTTCTCAAACTGCTGTACATGAGAATTACCTAGAGCTTTTAAAAACTCCAGTTGCATGGGTCATACCTGAGACCAGCGACATGAGACTCTCTGGGGGTGGAAACCAGTATTAGTGTTTATGCTCCCCAAGTGATTTCCCAGTGCCCTATCTAGGGTGATCAGTGGGTCTCAAAGTTGGCTGCACATTGGAATCACCTGGTAGGCTTCAAAACCATCAATCCCTGTGTCCCACATCCAGAGATGGTGATTTCGTTGGTCTAGGGTATGGCCTGGATTTCAGAATTTTAAAAAGATTCCCAGATGATTCTCATGTGCAGACAAGTTTGGGAACTACTGCTCTATGCCAGTACTTCTTCAACTTCAGTGGACGCATGACTCACCTGGAGATCTTGTTACAATGCAGATTCTGATTCGGCTTCCAGGCAACAGGTGGGGTGTTGCAGGCAGATCACCCTTTGAGGCCTTCAGACTTTGAAAATTATAGTAGAGGTTTTGCCTGTTTCTGGAGCTTTTCAGGGCAGAAATCAGTTTTAGATTGGTAACACTCCCTTTTCAAATAAAAGATTTAAAATTAGACTTTTATTTGACTTATGATCAGTAAAACCATAAATCAATCTTTTATTGAAATAAATTGAAATAAAAGACTGATTTACTAGGCTAGGCTGGGCATGGTGGCTCACACCTGTAATCTCAGCACTTTGGGAGGCTGAGGTGGGCAGATCACTTGAGGTCAGGAGTTTGAGGTCAACCTGGCCAACATGGTGGAACCCCATCTCTACTAAAAATACAAAAAATTATCTGGGTGTGGTGGCATGTGCTTGTAATCCCAGCTACTCAGGAGGCTGAGGCAGGAGAATCTCTTGAGCCCGGGAGGCAGAGGTTGCAATGAGCCAAGATTGTGCAACTGCACTCCAGCCTGGGCAACAGATTGAGACTCCGCCTCACAAAAAAAAAAAAAAAAAAAAGATTTATTTACTTAAATAAAAGATTCATTTATGAGTACAATTTTCTCAGATATTTTTCTTTGACTTCTTTTTAATTCCCATCATAAGGAATAGTATGCCCTATATATATCTTTTTCAGACTAAATGAAGTTAGTTTTATTGTCAGATTGTATCAGTTCATTCACAATGTTTCTAAAGTTTTTGGAGACACTTTGGAGACGTCCCACAGTGAGAACTGGGAACCACTGTGTTGAATCAGGAGTGTGTGTTGCTTGTTGCTATCTATACATATCTACCAAATAGGTCGCTAACTGCTATTTTACATATATAGTGTTCCAGACATTTATTGCTTACATTTCATGGCTTAATCAATAATTTATTATCTTTCTTGGTTCTGTGGGTTGAGTAACGTAGAGGTCAAAGGAAAGCTTCCTCTTTGCCCTCTGAAGATTCTCGGAAAAATCAGCCCACATAAGGCAGATTAATTGGAGAAAAGGCATACAAATTTAATTAATGTGTACACCAGGCGAATCACAGAGTGATTACCCATCCCCCAAGGGAGTTCAAAAGCTTATACATCATCCTGGCAAAACAGGTTATAGGAAGGGGTGGAAGAATTCCATTGAGAGGATTTCTAGGGACAATGAATGAATGGATCAGGGAACAGATTAACTTGCACGTTATCTTGTGAAAGAGTCTGATGAGGTATGGTGACATTCTTGGTCTTAGAGGGGGTGGAAATCTTTTGGTGCGTCTGGATCTTAGGCAGAAAAAGGAGCCCCGACACTAGCTGGGATAGCTGGACTTTGCTTGGGATGTCTAATGATGTTGCAGTGAGGTAGAGGCTGGGGCTGCAGCTATCTGAAGGCTTGGCTTGGCTGGACGTCCACAACAGTGTCTTCACTCTCATGTCTGGTGCCTGGGCTGGGATGGCTGAAGAGCTGAAGGCTGGCCATGCAGCCACGTGACCATTCCCTGTGGCAATCCTGGGCTTCCGCATACCTTGTAGGCCTCAGGGTGGTTGGGCTTCTTCCATGCGAGTTTGGCATTCCCCAGAACAAGAATTCTAAGTGTGAAAAGATAAACTTAGGCACATTCAAATTTTAACCAGTTTATTTGAATAGACAGCTCATGAATTGGGCAGCTCTAGATGTTCTTGGAAGCAAGGCAAAAAAAAAACCCAACAATCCCACAAAAAAAATTTGAGTTGTTAAAGTGAAAAGTCACTAGTTAGAGGTTCATTGGCAATTTCTGATTGGTAAAGTCTCTAGTTAGAGGTTGGTTGGTGGTTTCTGATTAGTTAAGCTTAAGTGTCATTTTCCTGGGCTATGACCGTGACCGTTCATTCTGAGTTGGGTTTCAGGTTGCTTTTGTAGGAACCCGAAGTGCTGAGCCCTCTCAACCTAATGTCCTCCCAATTAAGAATTTTAGCACAAAAGACTTGGGCTTTCCTCTTACGATCTAGCCAAGAAGTGTCTCTGCATCACTTCTGAAGCTTTCAGTGGATCAGAAGTGAGATTCGATTCAAGGAGAGGGGACCCCAAAAGGGCATAAATACCAGGATGCATGGATATTGGGTAACTGTCTTTGGAGACATGCTATACATTATGAACAAAATGTAAGTTTAGATCTATCTACAAAACCCCAGAGAGAGAAAGGACGAGGGAGATTCATTTTGAGTTGTGAGTGTTTTGAGAATTCACTCTTTTCTTCAACTGCTAATAAGGTTATCCTGAGAGATGTTTGTAAAGGTTATTGCTCCTGAGGTCTGGTGCTAATATTAGTGTTTTCACATTTAAGGCAATATTGTTAGCAAATTAATGTCAAAATTATTGCTACTTAAAAAATCTTTTAGCACATAAGAATAGGTTTTTGTTTTTAAAATGTACGGAGTTATCTCAAAAGCTTTTTAAAAGATATAGTTCTACTTTGTACCAGACTTGAAATATTTAGCAAAAATTAGCATCATGATAGGTGTCCCAGATTGTATCTTCAGAATTTCAAACTCTTGATGCAAAATGGTTATTTATTATTATTAGGTTAATACAAGCCCTTTATGTCTATTGAGTCCACTTGCTATAAGGCTACGTTGAAGCTATGTAACATCTTTAATGATTGTGTGTGTTTTAGAATTTGTCATCAGTTTTTTACAAAAAGATCTCTGAGGTATCTTGACGATTATAGGTTGTGATACTGAGACAGTCTTTTTTTTTTTTTTTTGAAACAGACTCTCGCTGTTGTCACCCAGGCTGGAGTGCAGCGGTGCGATCTCGGCTCACTGCAACCTCTGCCTCCTGGTTTCAGGTGATTCTCCTGCCTCAGCCTCCCGAGTAGGGCCCACGCCACCATGCCCAGCTAATTTTTGTATTTTTAGTAGAGACGGGGTTTCACCATATTGGTCAGGCTGGTCTAGAATTTCTGTCCTCGTGATCTTCCCACCTCGGCCTCCCAAAGTGCTGGGATTATAGGCGTGAGTTGACCACGCCCAGCTGCGGTACTGACCTTTTAAAAAAAGTTAATGCAAAAGAAAAAAACAAACTTAATGAATTAATTCGAAGTCACTATCAACTCTAGAAGACATTAAAGAAATACTATTTTTACATCCTAACCACATGTGGTATGTGTTGCTCTTCTATACCCTCATTCTTTGCCCAAGATTTGTTGATCCATTCTTCTTGTCAGCTGCCTTAATCCTGGGTCGTCATCTTTGCTGGTGGCTTTGGAATAACTCAGAGCTGTTCTGGATGGGAAAGACTGCTCTGTCGGCAGTTCTGTGAAGGACCCTTCAAGCCTTCCCCTGTGGGAGGAAGCCCATCGCTGCGGCTGCTGCATTTCCCCTGGGTTGGCAGCTGAAACCTTCCTGCTGGTGAAGTCACAGCAGGTCAGGATAATAATGTAGACAGAAGGAAAGAAAAGGATAGAAAGCTGTCTGCCAAGTAAGCAGGTCCTACAGCACTTACCTATTTTCCTTCCTGCAGATGAATATAGACATGACCACTTTTCTAATAGCTTGACAAATTATTATTATTATTATTTGCTCTGTCACCTAGGCTGGCAGTGCAGTGCACTGCAGTGGTGTTATCATGACTCACTGCAACCTCGACCTCCTAGGATCAAGCAACCCTCCTGCCTTAGCCTCTCGAGTAGCTGGGACCACAGGTGTGCACCACCACACCTGGCGAATTTTGTATATTTTGTAGAGATGGGGTTTTGCCATCTTGCCCAGGCTTCATCTAAGTGAAGCCTGATGTTGGGACAGATTTCTTATGTGCATAATATCTGTGAGCTTTTGTTCTGAACTTTGCAGTGTTTGAGAAGTCAGTGTGAGCTAGTGATTTTAGCCTTCTTCACAGTCATGCTGCCAGGTGCCTAAGGAACATTTTTTTCCCCACTCAGTTATATCTTCTCTTCACGGTATGTTTTCTGGTGATGACAGAGCCACTGCTGTACAGGGCCCTAGCTGTAAACATGGATGTGAGTAAATCCTATGGGGATGTTATCAACAAAATGGCACCGACATGTGCATTCATGGCATGGCCCTTCTGTATGGTTTTTTTTTAGGCATAGGGTCTCACTATGTTGCCCAGGCTGGAGTACAGTGGCTATTCACTGATGTGATCATTGTGCACTACAGTCTTGAACTTTTGGGCTTAAGCCAGCCTCCTGCCTCAGCCTCCCGAGTAGCTGGGACTATAGCCACGCACCACTGCACCTGGCTCTTTGCATGCTGTTTCTGGTGGAATAGTAAAACTGGTAGGACATGTTTTACAGCAGGCTTGAGATATAGTGCTTGACCTATAATATTTAGAAGAAATTGTTCAGGTAAAAATAGTTGAGCTCCTACCAGATGAATTACATACTCTTTGACTTGATGGTAGGTACTTTAATTATGATCTTGACTCACAACTGAGGAGCAATTATACTGACATACATGGTTTCTAAAAAAGTACATCTTTTATTTTTTAGAGTCAGAAGCAACACTATCATGCCATGCTTCTGAAAGATGGGCATTGGGCTGTTTTAAAGTTTTTATTGAATCCAGGTTGGCTCCTTCAAGGTGCCAACTGTAACTGGCGTTGGTTGACTTGTTTGTAATAACCACACAAAAAGCCAGGATAACTTTTTAAGTGAGATGGAAATATCTGAATGTTGAATTCCGCATTTACAACTGTGCTGGAAGACTAAACTAATTTTATTATTACTATAAACACCTTATTTCTTGGAAGGTGTTTATTTTGTTCTTTTTATTTTTTATTTTTTTGAGACTGAGTTTTGCTCTTGTTGCCCAGGCTGGAGTGCAGTGGTGCGATCTCGGCTCACCACAACCTCCACCTCCCAGGTTCAAGTGATTCTCCTGCCTCAGCCTCCCGAGTAGCTGGGATTATGGGCATGCGCCACCAAGCCCAGCTAATTTTTGTATTTGTAGTAGAGACAAGGTTTCTCCATGTTGGTCAGGCTGGTCTCGAACTCCCGACCTCAGGTGATCCACCCGCCTCAGCCTCCCAAAGTGCTGGGATTACAGGCGTGAGCCACTGTGCCCGGCCTATTCTGTTCTTTATGATTCCAATAAAACTATGACACACCCCCCCACCTCCTTTTTTTGAGACAGGGTCTTGCTGTGTTGCACAGTCTGGAGTGCAGTGGTGAGATCTCAGCTCTCTGCAACCTCTGCCTCCCAGTCTGTAATGATCCTCCCACCTCAGGCTCCCAAGTAAGCTGGGGTTACAGGTGCACACCATCATGCTTGGTTAGTTTTTTACTTTTTTGTAGAAACAGCTTCTTCCTATATTGCCTAAGCTGTTTTTGAACCCCTGGGCTCAAGTAGTCCTCCTGCCACAGCCTCCCAAAATGCTGGGATTACAGGCATGGGCCCCCATTCCCAGCTGAGCCATGAAACTTTAAAAAAGTTACCATGTATCATAAATTCTTTTGATGTGCCATACAGCTGCAAACTACTGGGCACCCAGGGTTTAAGCAAGAGCCTGAGTAGTTGCCTATGACATATTCACCTGCTTTGGATGTCTTGAATTATTACTTTCTGTGAACTATTACTGTGCTATTTTTTTTTTTATGGCCAGAGAACAGAGGATGAGTAATTTTACTAATGAATAATTTTTTTAAATAAGTGAAGTATTGCAGGTAGATTTTGTATTGGGAGAAGATACTGCACACACATGTACATACTTGCACAACTCTGCTGGAATGAAAAGCAGCACATTTTGTCATGACTTTGCCCCTTTGCCCCCTGCCTTGTTTTCCTATAGCTTTGTTCTGTGCAGGGAAGTCTTGCCAGAATCGACAAGGAAGCTACCTTTGTACGGTGCCACTGGTCTTTTGCAGTCATAGGTTATATCATGGCCCAGAAAGAACTGGAAGCTTTTAATTCCATTAAAGTGAGGCTCACATTCTTTGGACTCTTCTGGTCCCTGAACCTAACTCAGCACCAGAAGCTTACGTTCCTACCAGGGGAGGGACAAAGCAAGCAGAGGCTGCCCAGAGCAGGCACAGAGCACTTTCTTCATCTTATTTAATTATTTTGCTTATTGTCTCGCCACCTGTAATAGATCGTAAGCTCATGAGAACAGGAGGTTTTGCCTATTTTGTTCATTGCTCTATTACCTGCACTAAGAATATCCCCTGGCAGATAGTAAGCCCTCAATACACCCATGTTAAGTTGAATGAAAGCCTGTTATTTACCCAGCATCCCCCAAAGAGTTTCCTTTATACAAGCTATCACAGTACTTACAGTGGTCCCTGGGGCCTATCACACAGGAGTTATCTGACTATGATGTTTTTTAGATAAAACCTTCCAAGTGAAGTTATTATAAAATATGATTTATAAACATTCCTTTAAAACTCACATGTTCTTATTATAAGTAGCTGGGTTAAAATCATCACAGATCTTCATTAGAGAAATGCAAATCAAAACCACAATGAGATACCATCTCACACCAGTCAGAATGGCTGTTACTAAAAAATAAATAACAGATGCCAGCGAGGTTGTGGAGAAAAAGGAACGCTTATACACTGTTGGTGGGAGTGTAAATTAGTTCAAGCATTGTGGAAGAGAGTGTGGTGATTCCTCAAAGACCTGAAGACAGAAACACCATTTGACTCAGCAATCTCATTACTGGGTATATACCCAAAGGAATAGAAATCATTCTATTATAAAGACATATGCACATATATGTTCACTGAAATACTACTCACAATAGCAAAGACATGGAATCAACCTAAATGCTCATCAATGATACACTGGATAAAGAAAATGTCGTACATATATACCATGGAATACTGTGCAGCCATGGAAAGAATGAGAGCTCTTTTGCCTGCCGCCATGTAAAACGTCCCTTTGGTCTTCATCTTCTGCCATGATTGTGAGGCCTCCCCAGCCATGTGAAACTATGGAACAGAGGTCGGAGGCTCCCATCAAAAACCATAACAGCATGGGGAGGGGAGAGGGGGGAGGGATGGCATTGGGAGTTATACCTGATGTAAATGACACGTTGATGGGTGCTGACGAGTTGATGGGTGCAGCACGCCAACATGGCACAGGTATACATATGTAACAAACCTGCACGTTATGCACATGTACCCTAGAACTTAAAGTATATATATAAAAAAAAAAAAGAATGTAATATGTATTTAAAAAAAAAAAAAAAACCCAGAAACCATAACAGCATGCGAATCCTGTGCCAGCAACTGAGGTGTCCAGGTTCTGTTATCAGAACTGACTAGGTGGCTGGCATGACCTGTGGAGGGGAAGGAAGAGCAGTATGGTGCTGTGGCCCACCTGAGAGCCACATGGGTCAGGGGAGCCCCCACACCCCAGCTGAGGGAGGTGATGAGTGAGCATGCTACCTAGCCTGGAAAACAGTGCTTTTTCCTCAGAACTGTGCAACCCACGGATCGGAAGATCCCACACGTAAGCCCACTCCACTGGGGCTTAGGGTCTCAGCCATGGAGCCGTGGAGATTCTCAACAGCCACTCAGCTAGAATCTGCTTAAGCCTGCCAAGTTCCCAGCTGAGGAGTAGCCAGCACCACAGTTGTGGCTGCCTGCTGTCTGAGCCATTTGAGCTCCTTGGGAGAGGCGCAGCAACCAACACTGGAACTGCTAGCTGCCTAACACACTAAGCTCTCAGGGTGGGGGAAAGGTAGCAGCCATCACTATAGCTCCAGGCCACACTTTTCTCCCCGCTGAAACCAGGGAGGCTGGATGGGTTGGTCCCAGGAGATATTTCCCACAGCCCAGTACACTGGCTGTGGCAGACTGCTGCCATAGTGCCTCTTCAGACCTGACCCTGGCCCATCCCTCCTCACTGGGTGAGGCCTCCCTGCAGGAACTCCAACAACCCCAGCCAGGGGCTCAGGGACAGAACCCTGATCTCCCTGGGTCTAAGCCCCTAGGGGAAGGGGGGTGGCCATAGTCTCCACGGCCTAGCTGACTTAGTCTTTCCTCCTGCTAGTTCTGAGGAATCCGGACAGCCCAGATGAGTGCATTTCCCCCCAGCAAAGCACACCCCCTCCACCAAGGGACAGTCAAAGTGCTATGTTAAACGGGTCCTGCTCCCTGTGCCACCCAACTGGGTGAGACCTGAGACCTTCCAACAGGGGTTGTCAGACACCCTACACAGGAGCGTTCCTACTGGCATCAGGGCACAACTCCTCGAGGTCAGAGATCCCAGAGGAAGGAGCAGGCATCCATCTTTGCTGTTTTCCAGCCTCCTCGAGTGACATCTTCAGGAGGAGGAGCAAACTAGATGAATAGGGCCTGAAGTGAACCCCCAGCAAACCGCAGCAGTCCTACAGAAGATGAACCTGACCATTGAAAGAAAAACCAACAGAAAGCAGTAACAACAGCATGAACAAAAAAATCTCCACAAAAACCTCATTCAAGGGTCAGCAGCCTCAAAAATTTGAAACTCATGAAGATGAGAAAGAATCAACGAAAAAACACCGAAAACCCGAAAGGCCAGAATGCCTCTTCTCCAAATGATCACAACACCTCTCCAGCAAGGGCACGGAACTGAACAGAGGATGAGATGGATGAACTGACAGAAGTAAGCTTCAGAAGATGGGTAATAACAAACTCTGCTGAGCTAAAGGGGCATGTTCTAACCCAATGCAAAGAAGTTAAGAACCTTAATAAAAGGTTACAGGAACTGTTAACTAGAATAACCAGTTTAGAGAGGAAGATAAATGACCTGATAGAGCTGAAAAACACAGCATGAGAACTTTGTAACACATACACAAGTATCAATAGCCGAATTGACCAAGCAGAAGAAAGGCTATCAGAGTTTGAAGACCATCTTGCTGAAATAAGGCACACAGACAAGGTTAGAGAAAAAAGAATGAAAACGAACAAACAAAACCTCCAAGAAATATGGGACTATGTAAAAAGACTGAACCTGTGATTGATTGGAGTACCCGAATGAGATGGGGAGAATGGAACCAACTTGGAAATCCCACTTCAGGATATTATCCAGGAGAACTTCCCCAGCCTAGCAAGACAGGCTGACATGCAAATGCAGGACATACAGAAAACACCACTAAGATACTCCACAAGTAGATCAACCCCAAGACATAATCATCAGATTTTCCAACGTCAAAAAGAAGGAAAAAACTTTAAGAGCAGCCAGAGAGAAAGGACAGGTCTCCTACAAAGGGAAGCCCCATCAGACCAACAGTGGGTCTCTGTGCAGAAATCCTACAGTTTTAAGCCTACTGGGGATATCAGCTTTAGTTAATACTGTGATGAAAACATACAGCTTACAGGGCTCAAGTGCAAAAGAGCAGTGGCGATACCTAATGTGAAGGTGAAGTCCAACTTTTATATAACATTTTCCTACCCTACAAAGCTGCACAAACAGGAAAGGAAGGGGTTTCAGGTTTAAAAGCCATGCAGAAAAGAAATAACATAGCAGACCTGAGGCTGCTGCTTTAGGAAGGGCTTGCTCAGGAGGCTGGCCCTTGGCTGGTGTTTGGGAGCATAGCACTTTAACCCACTCTCTAGCTGATAAGAATGATTCACTGTATCTAGACTGTGCAAGCAACTTGGTTTATGCTGAATACCTGCTTTCCTTCTTTGAGTTTGGAATTCTGATTTTTTCTAGGCAGAGGGTGCCTACGTAACCAACCACATAAAACGTTTGAATGCTGAGTCTCTTTCTAGGGCAGAAGCATTGCACATACATTACTGAATTTTTCACTGCTGACAAAGGGAGCCCACTTCATGTGTCTCCTCAGGGGAGGGAGAGAGCATTAAAAGCCTATGCATGAATTTTTCCAGACTTTGCCTATGTCTTTTTCTGTTGCTCATCTTGTCATGTATCCTCGCACTGTAGTAAACCCTAGCCATGGGGCTACTACATGTTGGGTCCTTCTCATGAATCGCCAAATGTGCACATGGCCTCAGGCATCCCTGAAACATATGCAATAGCCAGCACTAGGGCTCTTTAAAGATGGCAAAAATGTTTCTGGTGACTGAGGCAGTTTGACTCAGGGCCATGGATGTGTGCTAAGGATGCAGAAGTATAGGGAGGGAGCTGAAATGGAAACCTTCTCTGTGAGCCCAAAGCCTTTGTCCCAGGCTCAGGGTGGGTTTCTCCCTGGTGGTCTGGCCTGATCCACGTGGAGGGCTAATTTGCTAGTACATAAGGCCTATAACAATAAAGATGGACTGAGCAGCATCTTTGGTTGTTCTCTCTAAGGGAGTGAGAGGGAAAACACAAGCATTTGCCACAATTCCTAGACGTCAGATCAATTCCTAGACTTCAAATCAAAATTCTAGCCCCATCTCAGGCTTTGTCAGGGCAAGGCAGCTCAGAAACAGTGCTTGGAAGGAAGAGACAAGAGGACTCAGGTCTAACTCCAGCATTCCAATGCAAGGTCTCCACTGGCACTTTGGCTCAAAAATTCCCTAGCTTTTGACCCTCATGGAAAGCAGCCATGATCGGCTGGGCCTGGTGGCCCATTCCTGTACACGCCTGTAGTCCCAGTACTTTGGGAGGCTGAGGCGGGAGGGTTGCTTGAACCTGGAAGTTCAAGACCAGCCTGGGAAATATAGTGAGGCCCTGTCTCTGCAAAAAATAAATTTAAAAAATTGGCTGGGCATGATGGTGCACACCTGTAGTCCAAGCTACTCAGGAGGCTGAGGTGGGAGTATTGTTTGAGCCTAGGAAATTGAGGCTGTAGTAAGCCATGTTCGTGCCACTGCACTCTAGCCTGGGCAACAGAGCAAAACCCTGACTGGGAAAAAAAAAAAAAAAAAAAAAAGAAGCCAGGCACAGTGGCTCACGCTTGTAATCCCAGCACTTTGGGAGGCCAAGGTGGGTGGATCACCTGAGGTCAGGAATTCGAGCCCAGCCTGGCCAACATGGTGAAACCCTGTCTCTACTAAAAAAAATACAAAAAAAAATGAGCCAGGCATGGTGGCACATGCCTGTAATCACAGCTACTTAGGAGGCTGAGGCAGGAGAATTGCTTGAACCCAGAAGGCAGAGGTTGCAGTGAGACAAGATCGCACCACTGCACTCCAGCCTGGGCGACAGAGCGAGACTCCATCTCAAAAAAAAACAAAAAAAACAAAAAAAACAAAGAACAGAAAAGAAAAAAAGAAATCATCACCTAGAAAGGAATGTGGAGAGTGGATCTCTCTCCCCTCTCTTCCTGTCTCTGTCTCTTCTGTTTGTGTGGGCCTGCCAGTGAAGAGGAGCCTTCAGCTCTCTACAGGCCAACATTTCCCCGATATATTCTCCTGCCTTCAGTTTACTCAGTGGGCGTAATGACCAACATCAAGGTCATCCTGAGTACTCTTGTCTCCTGAGAGAGTGGCTTCCCCAACCACTGCTGGTGGTCTGAGGCATCTGTCAGGGCTTATCTGAGGATATTATTAATAGTCCTTAGATGTTGCCCCTAGAAACATCTGCAATGCCTCAAGAAAGTACAACAATTAAATTTACCTCAGGGCTATGATAAAAGAAACCTTTTTTTACCTTTTCTTTGAGCAGCTGTATTCAGACAAATTCATCAGGGATTTGTGATGTGTCCTGTGAAACAGCATAATCCAAGTAACAAGAGAGAGCCAGCAATTCTACATGTTTCAAAGTACTGCTTCAGTTACATCCTACCGATTCTGATTTGTAGTATTTTGTTATTGGTTAGTCCTAAATATTTTATAATTTTCATTATTTATTTTGTGATACAAAATATAAAATAAAAAAAATTTGTGTGTCTTCATTTACAAACACTTTGGGCTTTTCTTTTTTATTTTTTAGATTAAATTTAATTTTATTTTTTAAAGACAAGGTCTTACTTTGTTGCCCAGGATGGAGTGCAATGGTGCCATCATATCTCATTGTAGCTGCAATCTCCTGGGCTCAAGTGATCCTCCTGCCTCAGCCTCCTGAGTAGCCAGGACTACACGAACATGTGTGCCACTGTGGCTGGCAGCTTTTCTAATTATCTTGTGTAAATTATTGATATTTAACTTAATTGCATTGTGATTAGAGAAAAGAACTCTATGATCCAGTACTTTGAAGAGTTGTTGAGACTTGCATTATGGCTCAGTATTGGTCCACTTTGGTAAATGTTCTACGAGATTTCTAAAAGATTGAGATCTCTAGTTGTTGGGTAGAGAATTACTATTGTATAAACATGTGGATTGTGTTTATTATGTAGTCCATTTATTTTTGGTTTCCTTGAATATCAATTAATAGGAGAAAATGTTAAAAATCTCAGTATGGTGGTAGATGGATTTATTTCTCCTTGCAGTTCAATGTGATTTAGGTGCAGGTAAGGTTAGGATTGTTTCAGTTAGCTAGTGATTTGAATTTTTTATCATTACGTGGTGACACTATTTATAGTACTGCTTGGTCCAATACTAATATTTATTTGTCCAGCTTTCTTTTGTTAATATTCTATCCGTATTTCCCCCATCTTTTAACCGTCAACCTTTCTGTATTTTTTATTTGTCTTGTATAAAGTATATAATTGGATTTTAGAAAGTCTCCTGATGACATCCAAAGCCAGAATGATAAATTTTTTACATAAAAATGAAAAGACAAACCACAGAGTGGGAGAAAATTTTTACAAAACATGTATCTGATAAAGCATTTACACCCAGAATATATAAAGAGCTCTTATATATTCCAGGTGTAAGTCCATACCATAAGAAGACAAAACAATCAAAAGAACTGGGAAAATGGAGGAGAATGAGTCATTAGGGAAATGCAAATTAAAACCACAATGAGATAACATTACACGCTCACTAGAATGGCTGAAATAAAAATGACTGACAATTCTAAGGTTTGGTAAGGATGAGGAGAAACCGGAACCCTCATATATTGCTGGAGAAAATGTAGCATGATAGAGCTACTTTGGAAAATTGTTCTTTATAAAGTTAAAAATATAATTACCCAGTGACCCAGAATCACTCCTAGGTATCTATCCAAAAGAAATGGAAGCATATGTTCACACAAAGACCTGTATGTGAATCTCATAGAAACACTATTCATAATAGCCCAAACTGGAAGCAACCCAACTGTCTATTAAATAGTGAATGGTAAACAAACGTTGGCATATCCCTACAATGGAATGCTGTCCAGCAATGAAAAGCAAAGAAGTGGTGACACACATGTGGAAGAATCTCAAAACCATATGCCAGTGAAAGAACGCAAACACATATGACTGCTTATTATATTATTTGATTTGTATGAAATGTCTAGAAACAACAAAATTATAGAGATACATCACTGGTTACTATGGGCTGGAGGTGGGAATGGGGATTGATCCCAGATAATATGAGAAAATTTCCTGGAGTAATAGAAGTATTCCAAAACTGAATTATGGTGATACATGCACAACTCTATAAATTTACTAAAACTTACTGAACTGTACACTTAAAATGGATGAATTAATATGTAAATTAAACATCAATAAAGTTGTTAAACATTTGAAAAACATGTTCAGGCAATCTTGGTCTTTTTAAACTGGAACATTTAGTCCATTTACTCTTTTTGTAATTATAGATATATTTAAATTTTTTCCTACCATTTTTTATTGTGCTTTTTATATGTCCTTTTTTATGTTTCTTTCCCCCTTATTTTTCGCTTTCCTTTGGATTTTTTTTTTTTTTTCTTTTTGAGACAAGGTCTTGCTGTGTTGCCCATGCTGGAGTACAGTAGCATGACCATGGCTCACTGTAGACTACGCCTCTGGGACTCAAGAAGTCCTCCAACTTCAGCCTCCTGAGTAGCAGGGATAACAAGTGTGTGTCACCATATTCGGCTAATTTCTTGATTTTTTTGTAGAGATGAGGTATCACTATGTAGCCCAGGCTGTCTCATCAAACTCCTGGGCTCAAGCAATTCTCCTGCCTTGGCCTCCCAGAGTGTTGGGATTACAGGTATGAACCACCATGCCTGGCCAGATTATATTTTTCTAATTCAGTTTTTCTCCTTCTATTAACCTGGAAGTGGTACATTCTACTGCTGTTCTGAAATGGTTATCCTAGAAATTTCAGTGTGCATATAGTATGATTTGGCTGTGTTCCCCACCCAAATCTCATCTTGAACTGTAGTTCCCATAATCCCCATGTGTTGTGGGAGGGACCCGGTGGGAGATAATTGAATTATGATGCCATTTACTTTCATGCTGCTGTTCTCGTGACAGTGAGTGCATTCTCCTGAGATCTGATGATTTTATAAGGGCTTTTCTCCTTTCTGCTTGGCTTTTCTCCTTCCTGCTATCGTGTGAAGATGTACATGTTTGCTTCCCCGTCCACCATGATTGTAAGTTTCTTGAGGCCTCCCCAGTCATGCAGAACTGTGAGTCAATTAAACCCCTTTCCTTTATAAATTATACAGTCTCAGGTAGTTTTTTATAGCAGTGTGATAATGGACTAATACAGTAAATTGGTACTAGGAGTGGAGTACTGCTATAAAGATACCCCAACATATGGAAGTGACTTTGGAACTGGGTAACAGGCAGAAGTTGGATAAGTCTGAAGGGCTCAGAAGACAGAAAGATATGGGAAATTTGGAACTTCTCAGAGACATGTTGAATGACTTTGACCAAAATGCTGATAGTGATATGGACAATGGAATCCAGGTCTCAGATGGAGATGAAGAACTTCTTGGGAACTAGAATAAAGGTGACTCTTGCTACGTTTTAGCAAAGAGACTGGTGGCATTTTGCCCCTGCCATAAAGATCTATGGAACTTTGAACTTGAGAGAAGATTTACCTGGTGGAAGAAATTTCTAAGCAGCAAAGCATTCAAGAGGTGACTTAGGTGCTGTTAAAATCATCCTATTTTATGTATTCACAAAGATGTGATTTGGAATTAAAACTTATGTTTAAAAGAGAAGCAAAGCATAAAAGTTCAGAACATTTACATCTTGATGATGTGATATAAGAGAAAAACCCTTTTTCTGAGGAGAAATTCAAGCCAGTAGTAGAAATTCACATGAGTAACAAGGAGCCAAATGTTGATCACCAAGACAATGGGGAAAATGTCTGCGGGGCATGTGAGAAGTCATCACAGCAGCCCCTCCCAACCCAGGCCCAGAGACCTAGGAGAGAAAAATAGTTTCATGGGCTGGGCCCAGGGTCTTGCTGCTTTCTGCAGTCTCAGGACTTACTTGGTTCCCTGCGTCCCAGATGTGGCTAAAATGAGCCAAGTATAGCTCAGGCCATGGCTTCCAGGGGTGTAAGCCCTAAGCCTTGGCAGCTTCCATGTGGTTTTGAGCCTGTGGGTGCACAGAAGTCAGAATTGAGGTTTGAGAACCTCCTTCTAGATTTCAGAGGATGTATGGAAATGCCTGGATGTCCAGGCAGAAGTTTGCTGCAGGGGTGGAGACCTCATGGAGAACCTCTGCTAGAGCAGTGAAGAAGGGAAATGTGGGGTTAGAGCCCCCACAGGAAGTCCCCACTGGGACACTGCCTAGTGGAGCTGTGAGAAGATGGCCACTGTCCTCCAGACCCCAGAATGGTAGATCCACTGACGGCTTGCAATGTGTGCCTGGAAAAGCTGTGGACACTCAATGCCAGCCTGTGAAGGAAGCTGGCAGTCGAGGGGGTGGGGGCTGTACCCTGCAAAATCACAGCTGCCCAAGGCTGCAGGAGTCCCACCTCTTGTATCAGAATTACCTGCATGTGAGACATGGAGTCAAAGGATATCATTTTGGAGCTTTAAGATTTGACTGCCCCACTGGGTTTTGGACTTGCATGGGGGCTGTAGCCCCTTTGTTTTGGCCAATTTCTCCCATTTGGAATGGATGTATTTACCCAATGCTTTTACCCCCATTGTATCTAGGAAGTACCTAACTTGCTTTTGATTTTACAGGTCCATAGGCAGAAGGGACTTGCCTTGTCTCAGATGAGACTTTGGACTTGGACTTTTGGGTTGATGCTGGAATGAGTTAAGACTTTCAGGGACTGTAGGAAAGGCATGATTGTGTTTTGAAATGTTAGGGCATGATATTTGGGAGGGGCCAGAGGCAGAATGATGTGGTTTAACTGTGTCCCCACCCAAATGTTGTCTTGAATTATAGTTTCCACAATCCCCATGTGTTGTGGGAGAGACCTGGTCGGAGGTAATTGAGCCATGGTACCAGTTACTTTCATGCTGCTATTCTTATGATAGTGAGTTCTCCTGAGATCTGGTGGTTTATAAGGAGCTTTCCTGCCTTCTGCTCAGCACTTCTCCTTCCTGCCATCATGTGAAGAAGGACGTGTTTGCTTCTCCTTCCGGTGTGATTCTAAGTTTCTTGAGGCCTCCTCTGTAATGAGGAATGTGAGTCAATTAAACCTCTTTCCTTTATAAATTATCCAGTCTTGGGCAGTTTGTTATAGCAGTGTGAGAACGGACTAATATAGCATACTTATTAATCAATATCTAGAGTTAATACATTGCCCTTTTGTTGAACAATACCAGGGATTTGTAACACATTAACTATGATTGTTAGTGTTGCATTTTTAATCCCCATGACACTTCTATTATTTTCATACAGTTTAGTATTTATATAATTACATATTTACTTCTCTTTTTTCCTTTTCATTTTTTTTTTTTTTTTTTTTTTTTTGAGACGGAGTCTCGCGCTGTCGCCCAGGCTGGAGTGCAGTGGCCGGATCTCAGCTCACTGCAAGCTCCGCCTCCCGGGTTCACGCCATTCTCCGGCCTCAGCCTCCCGAGTAGCTGGGACTACAGGCGCTGCCACCTCGCCTGGCTATTTTTTGTATTTCTTAGTAGAGACGGGGTTTCACCGTGTTAGCCAGGATGGTCTCGATCTCCTGACCTCGTGATCCGCCCATCTCGGCCTCCCAAAGTGCTGGGATTACAGGCTTGAGCCACCACGCCCGGCCTCCTTTTCATTCTTTATTGCAACTCTGATTCAAATATTTTTGTACTGAAAGGTGATATATTGTAGTGCTTAAGACCATGGGTTCTAGAGCCAAAATGTGATTTTTCCAGACTGCTTTTTATTTCTGCTTGACAAATAGGGAAACTGAGGCAGAGGGATAATGGTAACACACTCAAGGCTACATCTAGTAAATGACAGAGGCAGGATTTAAATCCATCCATTCCCCAGTAGCACCCCTTGCACTGTGGAGGGCTTGGTAGTAAGCCATGGTCTAGGAAATCTGTTGGTGACACAATGCACCAGAGCCCTCTCCACTGTCAGAAAATATACATGCACGTTCACATCCCTCTAAAGCCTTGGGGCTTATGAAGTCCACACATAATTCCTATGAAAAGGTTAATTTTATAAGTAAATCACAGGTGAGTTGAATTTCACCCTTGTGAATGCTTATAAACTCATTTTTTTGTGTGTGTGTTTCTCTTGATTTAAGTAATTGGAACTGTCCTGCAAAATTTACAGGAGAAGCTCCTTCCAGATATATATAGTTCTGTTTCTGGACTCTCTCCATCTTGGTTCATTTTTCCTGGGCAAACTAAGCAGCAGACCCTTGCTTTATAAACCAAATCATTGAATCTCCCCAAATGCAAAGTCATTTAGATGTTGGTAAGCCTCAGGAGAGATTTGTGATAGAATTATTATATGCTGAAGAGTTTGAAGCCATCTCTGGTGGAGAGGGTCCTTTGAGAAGTGTAGTTAACACAGAACAGTCTTCTAGGTCTTCTAGATTTTCGACTATCTTTATGAGGCTTTCCACCGTGTCAGAGGGCAGCATGTTGGAGACATTGGCTCTGAACTTTTCCTCTAGGTCCTCCTGGCTCAGTGGTTTTCTCCAGTGCCCATAGAAGGTATCAGAGCGATGTGTGAAGGTGGCTCCATCCTTGAGGGTGACACTTATTTCACAGTACAGTGTGTTGAAGCTTGGCAAGTTGTCCGGAGGGTACTCCAGCTCCACCTTACTGAGCAGCTCTCTCACCTGTGGTCTGTTGATCTGGCATTCATGGAATGCGGGGACAGCGATGCTACCATCAAGCAGCATGGCACAGGCCACGTACTGGAATGAATGACGGGCTTCATGCTCCGAGTCTGGAAAGGACCTGTTTACATACTGGACATTTGGTATCCTGAGCACAATTCTCTTAATGTAGTCAATTGGAAGCAGGGCTGTCTCTGCTACAAGGTTCTTTCTCACAGATGCAGCTGCGTCTGCCACCCAGTGGGTACATAAATGCGCAGGAAAACGCTTAAAGGCCACATCCTGCTGGTCCAGCAGCCAGCTGTAGGAATCTAGGTTTGGAAGGACTTTTGGGGAATAGTTGGCATAAAAGGCCCCAAATCCTGCCTCCAAGTCTAAGACCTGCTTGTTTCCTTGGAGACCCAGCATTGCCAGAAATGCAGCTTCTATCCCATGCTTGGCAGCATTGCCAATGTGGAGGGGCTTGGTCTGAGTGGCAGCATTGGCCATGGGTGCCCCAGCATGGGAAACAGCAATGGCCAGGGCTTCTTGGCACTTTGTCGAGCTAAGTCCTAAAAACTTGGATGCAGTGGCAGCACTACCCAATGTTCCTACCACGGAAGGGGGATGGAATCTGAAAAGCAAAGAAGCAGAGTTGGAAATGTACAAACCTTAATCACCAGGAGGCAGGATAGCATAGTCATCAAGAGCATTGATAATGGAGTCACACTGCCCAGGTTCAGATCTCAGCTCCATTACTTTATTAGCTATGTGATCTGGGGAAAGTTATTCAACTTCTCTGTAGATTTTTTCTTACACAAAATGGTGATAGGCCAGGTGCGATGGCTCATGTCTATAATCCCAGGACTTTGGGAGGCTAAGGTGGGAGGGTCATCTGGGGTCAGGAGTTCGAGACTAGCCTGGCCAAAATGGCGAAACACTGACTCTACTAAAAATGCAAAAATTTGCTGGACGTGGTGCTAGGTGCCTGCAGTCCCAGCTACTTGGGAGGCTGAGGCAGGAGAATCACTTGAACCTGAGAGGCAGAGGCTGCAGTGAGCTGAGATCATGCTGCTGTACTCCAGCCTGGGTGACAGAGTGAGACTGTCTCAAAAAATATAATAATAAAAATAATAATAATAAGGCCAGGCATGATGGCTTATGCCTGTAATGCCAGCACTTTGGGAGGCCGAGGCAGGCAGATCACAAGGTCAAGAGCTCGAGACTATCCTGGCCAACATGATGAAACCCTGTCTCTATTAAAAATACAAAAATTAGCTGGGGGTGGTGGTGCATGCCTGTAGTCCCAGCTACTTGGGAGGCTGAGGCAGGAGAATCACTTGAACCCGGGAGGCGGAGGTTGCAGTGAGCTGAGATCACACCACTGCACTCCAGCCTGGCAACAGAGTGAGACTCCATCTCAAAAAATAAAATAAAATAAAACAAAATGGTGATAATAATAGCGTTGACCTCTTAGAGTTTTAGGAGCTTTGAATAAATTAACATGCTTACGATAGTGTGTAGCACACAGTGAGTTCTTTATAAATGGTACCATTACAATTATTGCCAGAAAGGCAACAGCTATTGATTGCTGAAATCTTACCTAAGTAACTGTGAGAATTGTGGGCCTTGAAGAAACTGTGAAACTTCACTACCCAGTATTTCAATTTACTTCTCTCCTAGCAGGCTGGCCAAGTGGCAACATAAATCTGAGACTGAGCCATATGATGTGGCCGACATTTGACCATTTTTTATCTGCAGGATGAACAGTCAGGGTAAGGATATTCTGAATGTCCTCATTAGTCTGAGGGACGCTAGCCAGTCTCAGAACAGATTCTGCTCTGAGGATGAAATAAGGAATACTCAGTACACCCATGAACGCCAGAATGACATGAATCACCTTGCGACGAGAGGCCCAATTTATCTCATGGTCCAGGTTGCACTCTTGAAGTCACTTCTTTAAATGTGGATGGAGGGTTTCGTATGTGACTGGTGTATTGACTTATCTACCTGTGCTAATGTTAACATCTTCCGCTGAGCCGGCCTCTAAGTCAGAAAGGCCTACAGAGATAATGATTGACAGATGAAGGGGATGTGACTACCTTTTGATGGGGCAAATTCTCTCCATACCTCTTTGGTATGTCTTTGGCCTCCTTGGCAAAATGCAGTAATCGGCCTTGCACTTCAATACCAACATTGAAAGCCAGCAGCAGGTCAAGGCCAGAAAACTTTGGACTCCTTGGCAGGGCTTCTGCTAAAGCTGTGAGGACAGGAAGGACAGCCCCAGAAGGGTGGGTGGCAGGGTGCCATGTGTCATCAAAATCCATGGAGTGAATCTATGTAAACAGACACAAACAGCGACAAAAAAACCTTAAATTTTCCCTTACTGCAATGGCTTTTGGAACACTAAGGACTTAGTTTAGTAATAACCTTGTTTTATGTGAGATTCTTTTGATCTGATTCTCAGAAAAGAAAATCTGAGAACTGTCTGTGATTTTTTTCTTTTTTCTTTTCTTTTTTTTTTTTTTTTTTGAGACGGAGTCTCGCTCTGTCACCTAGGCTGGAGTGCAGTGCCATGATCTTGGCTTACTGCAACCTCTGCCTCCCAGGTTCAAGCAAGTCTCCTGCCTCAGCCTCCGGAGCAGCTGGGATAACAGGTGCCCACCACTGCCCTGGCTAATTTTTGTATTTTTAGTAGAGATGGGGCTTCACCATGTTGGCCAGGGTGGTCTCGAACTCCTGACCTTGTTATCCACCCACCTCAGCCTCCCAAAGTGTTGGGATTACGGGCATGAGCCACCGCATCTGGCCTGGCTGTGATTATTAGTCACGTGGCCGGCCCGTGGGAAATGCTGTTCCTCTGCCAGAGGAGCGGAGTACCTTGGAGAGCAGCTTGTGAGACCCAAGGAGCTTGGGTCTTGCCCTGGTGGCCTAAGGTCCCTCTGCCATGGCCCCTGGAAAGATCTATAATCCCCTTTAAAAACAAAGCTGCAGAATCAGGTGGCTGGCAATTCTTTCCTCCTCCACCCTTTAAATAAGTTGCACTGCAAGTTTAATGTCATTTATTCCATATGAGGCCATATGTTTTTGTACCTTTTTATTATGAACTAATTTCAAACTTTTAGAGAAGTTGTAAGACGAGCACAAGAACTCTCAAATCCAAATTAACTTTTCAGCTATATATTTAAAAATCATTATTCTCTGCTTTAAGATTTTATTCCTCTTTCTCCCAGCCATTTTCTTTTTCCTTATATTAAAACAGTAATAACCAGAAGTTCATTTAAAAATAGATTTTTATATCTCTTTTCTGTCACTGGTACATTTCCCACTGTTTTCAGGACATTACTTTGGAATGCACCATTGGCTTTAACTTTCAATCTCCTGAGCTATTGTCCCCATAAATCATAAAAATATCTCAAAAATCCCAACATATCCGTTTCCAAGTTACATCTTGTAGAATACTTCCCCTGACACACAGAAAAAGTATAAAAATCATCCGTCAGATGAGAAGTACAGATTTTTGGTTCAGAAAATACAGACACTGTATGGCTATTGTTCCTTTCTCAATAACTATCTGTTGAATGGATGAATGAATGAATGAATAAAAAGCACATTACTGGAGAGAAACTGGCCCCAAACAGGAAAAACTGAGAAGAAATTTGGTCTGGATGTTGGGTTTTGTATTTTTTGCTATTTATATTCAAGGTTTCGAATTGGGATACCTTAGGGTGTTTTTATCTAAATCCTTCCATCTTTTTTCCTCTACTACAAAGTCTCTTTGAAAAGCATCAATTTACTGTAAAAACATGAAAACCGAATTACTACACAGGGGAGAGGGTAAGCCACTTTATCTCTCTGACTTTCAGTTCTTTCATCTGTAAAATATAGAATTTGGGCAATTTCTGAGATATTTCCCGACTCTAAAATTATTGTGATTATCTAATAGTTGAAAAGACGTGTAAACCTCCTTACAGCCACACCGTTCACAAAAGCAGCATATGTGGGTGGAAGCCTGATGTCTGGCCGACCCCAAACAGTGCTGGTTATGTTGGAACTGTAGATCTGGAACAAAAGCAAATCAACCAGTGATAGTGTCAATACAGTATACCAAGTCACCATTTCCAGAGTTATTCTTCATCTTTGGAGGCATTATTCATGGTTCTGACTTGAACCTTTGCTACAGATAGAAGCCCTAGTTATTGAATTCCTCTCATCCTTGTAGAATACACAACTTTCCTCCATGAAATGGGGAGGAGATGTTGCTTGATCCCAGATCATGATCCGGAAGTACTCCAGGGAAGCACATCTGAAGTTACTCTTATTTAGTCCTTGGGGTTAATACCAGGAAAGATGGACTAACTGTCTATCTCAAATACACCCTAGGGAGAGCAGGAGCTCTCACGTACATCCCTACTCTGCTCAGAGTACTTGACCAGGCTTTTCTCCAGAGAATAAGAATAATAAACTGTGAGATATTACTAGTGTATGATTTTGTTTGTTTGTTTTTAAGGTATGGTCTTGCTCTGTTGCCTTGGCTGGAGTGCAGTGGTATGATCTTGACTTACCATAACCCCAACCTCTCGGGCTCAAATGATCCTCCCACCTCTCAGCCTCCCGAGTAGCTGGGACTATAGGCGTGTGCTATCACACCTGGCTAATTTGTATGTTTTGTTTTTGTTTTTATAGAGATGGGGCTTTGCCATGTTGCCCAGGCTGGTCTTAAATTCCTAGGCTCAAGCAGTCTGCCCACCTTGCCCTGTGGAAGTGCTGGGATTATAGGTGTGAGCCATTGTGCCTGACTGTGTATGGTTTTAAGACAGTGACTTAGTAAAGAATATGGATGACTATTAAAACTCAAATAATGGAACATAGAAAATTATTAAAATGATATAGAACAGTGCTATGTACATCAAGTGCTGTCTATAAAAAGAAGTATAGATTAAATGTAACACATATGTATGCGCTGGGTTTTATCTCTAACATAGACTTTGACCTTCTTACCTTGCTATATTGGCTGGCTTTGTGAAACACTTCCGTACTGGTTCCCAGGAACCCAGCACCCAGAGTGTCTAGAATCATCCTCTTGCTCCTCTGAATAACGCGATCTGTCAGGTGTCCCGCTTTCAAGCCATGGATAGTTGTGGCAAAGCTTTCTGTGATAGACTTTAAAGGGAAGAGTGTTAGGACAGGGCTACACCCCACTCTGTACTTACACACTTCTGTTCTATAAAAAACCTTGAGGCACTTTTGTGCAAAGAGTTTTGCTCCACTACAAGAAACCCAGTTGATCAGATTTAGTTTAATTTCTAAAAACGATGTGTACTAAGCATCTATTATGTGTGAGGCAGAGGGATGTGGGAGCACACAGCAGCCAGTTTCTCTCCTCAGTCGAGTTGAGGGGCAGCATAGCAAGCACAGGACACAGTATTGTGTGATGGATGGTGGTGGGGGGAAGCACAGAGAGTTGTGGGAGGAGGACGCGAGGGACACCTCGTCTGTGTAATAGGGATTTCTGTGGGTGCAGTGCGCAGCTGCTATTATGAGATACCTGCCAGGCACTGTGCTGAATGTCTCAAATATATTACCCTTTTAATACCCACAAGTCTCCAGGTAGTTATTTTTGCAGGTGAGGAGACTGAGACCTAGAAAACTAAAGTCACTAATTTTCACAGCTTTTAAATGGTGGAATCTGAACAGAAGCCCCTATAGGTCTAACTCCACAATCAGGGCATCTAGCTATCAAGTCCAAAATGGTCTGATGAACATGTACCTCAGAACCACCTGGAGTTCTTGCTGAAAATGAACATTTCTGGTCCCCACTCTAGACTACCAAAATTAGACTCTCCCCAGAAATGGAACCTCTGGAAGCATAGCTCAGGATTCTGTTTTCATTAGGATCTCTAGGAGGCTCTCAAGTGTTCTGGTGCGCTTATGTCCAATATGGCAGCTACTCTCCAATGTGGCTACTGAGCACTTGAAATGCAGCAAATTGAGATGTGTCGTAAAATAAAGACTGAATTTTGAAGGCTTAGTAGGAAAAAAGGATATAAAGCATCTCAATAATTTAAAAATATTGACTACATGCTGAATCAATGTTCAATTCATTGACCAGGTGCAGTGGCTCATGCCTGTAATCCCAGCACTTTGGGAGACTGAGGCGGATGGATCACTTGAGGTCAGCAATTTAAGATCAGTCTGGCCAATGTGGCAAAACCCCATGTCTACTAAAAATACAAAAATTAGCCAGGTGTGATGGTGGGTACGTGTAATCCCAGCTACTCGAGAGACTGAGGTGGGAAAATTGCTTGAACCTGGGAGGTGGAGGTTGCAGTGAGCCGAGATCATGCCACTGCACTCCAGCCTGGGCAACAGAATGAGATTCCTCTCATCTTAATAGAAACATATTCAATATATTGATATCAACATATCAATAATATGTGGGATACAGTATAAATAAAACATGTTATTAATTGATCAGTTTTTTCTAAACATTTTCTAAAATTTAAATACTAGAAAATTTTAAATTACATATGTGACTTAAGAACCACTGCCTGCTCTTCCCTGTTGGTGGAGACATTAATACTTGATCTGGTTATGAAAACTTAAGAATAGTCATCAGATAATAGCGCAGGGTGATGAGAATGGAGGGTAAAGGTAGAAGTGGAAGTGAGGGCCAAGGCTGGGAGGTGCGAGAGAGTGGAGGGAGTTTGGCTCCCTTCAGCTGCGGAGTTGAATACAGGAGACAGAGGTGACAGGGAGAATGGATTTCCAACTTATGACCGAATGATGAACATTACATCACACTAAAGACTGTGATGTTAATGGGGAGCCGAAGTGCTATCTTAAGAAAAGTAGAGTTATGGTCAGAACTAACGTTTTGGAAAGATTCCTGTAGGCAATTGTATAGAGAATGGATTGGAGATGGGTAGACAGGGGCGGTGAAAGGACTGCTGCAGTAGCCCAGGTTCTGGATAGGGAAATGGCAGTGCCATTGGCCAAGAGAGAGAACACAGGAAGAGGAGCAGCCTTCCAAGCAGTGATGATGGGCTCAGTGTAAACTTGTTGCGTATGAAGTGTCTGTGTTCATCCTACTGGAGAAGCTCATTTTGCTTCTACCCATAAGCTATGAAACTTAAATTTCATAAGCAGTGGAGTACTCTGCAGTTCCTTTAAAATTCAAATTCTTCAATACATAGACAGTTATTTTGTTTTCTACACATTTTCGCAGGACAGCATCTATTATGTAGAGTTAAAAACATCCACTCTTAAGTCAGGTTTCACTATCTGCTCACCACCTAGTGAATGTTGGATTGCTTCCCTTTCTTGCTCTGGTTACTACATCATTGCACAACTTAATTTGTCTATCTCAACACCAGAGACTTCATTTTTAAATCTTAACTATAAGGTGAGGGGCTACTGGATTAGGGGACCTGGGGTATCTGGGGTTCTCTGATACTGAGCTCAGTGCCAGGACAGAGCTACAGAGATGGAACCCGTGCCTAGCTGAACGTCCTTCAACCTGGCCACTGACTAGTCCCATTTACAGAGTCTCAAGTCAGATTTGTCAAGTCAAGGAACATTTGCCATTTTCAAAAGGATGGGCTACTTTTCATGTCTCCGCGAGCTTTAATAGAAAGGTGGAGGGGGGTTTGGGGTGGGGGAAAGCAGGAGAGAAGATGGCTGGTAGAGAGAAAGGATGCTGGCACAAAGGTTTCAGATTAGGGTGGAAGAATAACAATCATGTTGATTTTCACACTGCTAGAAATTTGAGTTAAAATATTTTTAGGGGCAGAGGGGGAGAAGTAGAATGGGTTTAAACTCAAGAGTTTCAAATATTGATTGAATCCCTGACTCTAAGCAAAACTACCTCTTTTAAACCTCTCTTCCAACCCCCACAAGTCCCACAGTTGAGGGCATGTAGTAATTGATCATTCATCTCTTCAGGGCTAGATCTGACCCAGGGCTGTCTTATGGAGGAATGTGAGACTGGGGAGCAGGTGGGGCAGGTGGGTTGGTGACATGGAGCCCTGGAGGTAATTGCACCGTCCATCCATATGAGACCGGGCTGCTGGTGATACAGGAAGGTGGAACACGGGAATCCCCTGGAAGTCATGAGCAGCACCCTGTGTGCCAAAGAATACATGGCTCTCCCTGGCCCCTGAAGGAATGAAATGTGAGGGAAATAAACACACAGCTGCTCAGCTGTCGGTGGGCCTTGCGTTCATCTGTTTCTAAAATATCTTTCTGATCTGCTTGACCTTCTTATGGCATTTGCATCTCTTTTTAGTTAAATACAATGATTATTAATGTATAAGTTAAGGCATAACATAAAGCCATTGAACAAATCAATTTCACAAGTTCTTTTTTTTTTTTTTTTAGACAGAGTCTCGTTCTATTGCCTAGGCTGGAGTGCAGTGGCACGATCTCGGCTCACTGTGAGCTCTGCCTCCCGAGTTCACACCATTCTCCTGCCTCAGCCTCCCCAGTAATTGGGACTACAGGTGCCCAACACCACGCCCAGCTAATATTTTTTGTATTTTTAGTGGATATGGGGTTTCACCAAGTTAGTGAGTATGGTCTCAATCTCCTGACCTCGTGATCTGCCCACCTCGGCCTCCCAAAGTGCTGGGATTACAGGTGTGAGCCACCGTTCTTACTATGAGTCCAGCACTGTTCTAAGCTCTCAAGAATGCCAAGTCAATACTGGATCATTCCTGCCTTAAAAAGCATGATCACACGACTGCACTCCAGCTTGGGTGACAAAGCATGACCCTCTTATCTTCTACAGAAAGTGGTGACAATAAATAGATTAACAAAAACACAATCTGGCAGTGTCATAATGGACACATAAAACTAGGGGGTGAAAATTTAATGAACTTGTCGTGATTCATCCCCTTCCTAACTTCATACAATAGAGTCATGTATCTCATTTGTAAAACAGTAATGAAAGCCACCATGCAGTTAGTTAGGAAGCCCACAGGTTATAAGAAAAGTTAAAGCAGAGGCAGGTAGTTCTTAAAAGGAGAGGGCAACTGAAGAAATTGAGAAAGGAAGAAGTCTGCTAGAAAAGCAATTTAAGTAAGTCACATAAAATGTCACAATACCTTGAGCATCATTTTGTTGTTAAGAGGAGGTTCAGTTCAGAAGGAGTGAACCAGAGGAGTAATTTGTTTGCTGGATGTCTGACTGCCTTTATACCCTTCGCTCCTCTCAAACCCATTTCCTTTCATTTTGTTCTAACCCTAGAATTTCTATCATTTCAACACCTCCTGACTAGACTCACTTTAACTTCCCCTTTAAGGGACTGTTTAACTCTTCCATGGATGAAGAATTCAGTGAGGCTAGGATGTACAGTAATCTTGATCATATGATTCCTCACAGGCATCAGAAAACGTAAATTTATAGTAAACCTAGGATTGCCTTTTGTGCCTACATAGCTTATGTCAATACTAGAAGAATATCTACACTCTTTTAAGTAGATATTCTACTTCTCAAAATGTATCCTAAGGAAGTAAGTATGGATGTATGGAAAATTTTAGGGAAAAAAAACTCCACCTGCACACAAACAAAATTCATACCCTTGCTTATAAGATCAAAAACTGGAAACATGGCCATGTGCATTGGCTCACGCCTATAATCCTAGTGCTTTGGGAGGCCAAGGTGGGAGGATTACTTGAGGCCAGGAGTTTGAGACCAGCCTGGGCAACAAAACAAGACCTTGCCTCTAAAAAAAATAAAAAATAAAAATAGCCAGGTGCAGTGGCGTGTGCCTGTAGTCATAACTACTTGGGAGGCCGAGGCAGGGGGATCACTTGAGCCCAGGAGATTGGGGCTGCAGTGAGCTATGATCACACGACTGCACTCCAGCTTGGGTGACCGAGCGTGACCCTCTCTCAAAAAAAAAAAAAAAAAGAAAAGAAAAGAAAAAAGAAAACAATCACATGCCCTCACATTTTGGATCGGTTAGGTAAAATGTGGCATGTGCAATATTTAAGGTACACTCCCATTTTCCCCTTCCACTTTACCCTGTTGGTCACCATTGTCTAGGGACAAATGTGCTGACCAGAAGTTTCTGGCAACTTGAGATTAAGAACCTGGAAGGGCACTGGGGGTAAATGACACTTTTCCCCAGCTTGTACCCTTGCTCATTCCTGAACTGCTCTTTTCATATTTGCACATCTCTGATTCTTGGTCCTCTGCCTGGCTTCTGGAATATAGTGCCTTCCTCCCTGCCATCCTGCTATTGCTGGAGTCTGCTTCAACACAGCTTGTCCAGGCCTCTTTGCCTATAATCAATCACTATGATATGGCTTGCCTGGAATTAACTCTGCTCCTCTAGGCAATTGCCACTTCCCCTGGATTGCCTAGTCCTATCCAATTGGTTTGCAGTTATAGTGGGTACCAAAAACAAATGATTTCAAATCTGAACTTGTTGTTCTAGATATGGTGGCAGAATTTGTCTTTGGAGAAGACTGCATTTAAATTATGGAGGAAATCTCCATGAGCTTTGAGGTTCCATTTCAATCCTATTACAGAAGAGTTTGGGACAAAGGAGTTAAAATGCTCTGTGTAAAAATGCAAAAGCCCGTCTTTCTTGTGGGCAGGAGATCACTCTGTGAGATGAGGTTAGGTAATTGTGCTTGTGTTGGTTGAAGCCTGTAGAGAAAGAATGTTAGGGCTCTGGAGACAGGGCTAAGAGCAGAGTCAGTGGGAACCCCCATGGATTGGTTGGGGTGGTGTGATGGCTATAGGCTAGGAGCTCCAGGGGGAAGTGGCCAGCAGGAAACCCTGCATGAAAGGACATAGGCAGACAGATTTAAAGAGCTGTGAGATCAAATACGTAATTTGAAGTTTATTTTTCAGCATAATAATTCCCTGGTGCTATTCTTATATCTTTAGGAAAATTTGTTACATACTACAACCTAGTGTTAACCATGTTTTGGGAAATGAAAGCAGAGGAAGTTGATCATGCATGGAGTAGAAAGGGCTGGTGAGAGAAGCTCAGGGTACCAGTCAGAGGGAGAAGAGACCAGCAGCAACCAGGGGAATGTAGGTACTTTTTGGTTACCCTAAGTAGTTAATGAAGAGTCAATGGAAATCGGGGTGTGATTGTACATACTTGGGTGTACAGAAGAAGAATGCAGAAAGATGGGCACTTGGGGATGTTTGAAGTCTACTCATTGGCCAACTGCTACCTTAAGTGGGTTTCCCAATCATGCTGCAGACTGGGGAAACCCAGACCTAGGCTCTGTGTTCACATAGATGGTTGTTTTGTGCATCAAGATGCCATTTCAGATGATCTTTATTTTATACTGGTGGATTCCAAAACCACCTTCCATTAGAAGGATGGATTCCTGCGTCAAAAGAACAAGATGAGTATTTTGGGGCCATTGTGTAAGAAAAATCACATTATAAGATTATGTGGTGCATTGCTGAATACTCTACATAAATTGATGTTTAGAGTAATCTTATCAAGTTGAAAGGAAAGATAGACATCTAGTTTGATAAATGCTTAAAACTATCTTAAGCATTAACCTAGTTGAGAATTCTGGAGTTTTCAGCTTAAAGTTATATGCACATAGTAATGTAGTAGATTCTTTTATTTCCCAAAAGAGGCTTCATGAGAGTTTTCACTAGTATTACTCTCAATTTAAATAAGAGAAAGTCAAGATCCCAAGAAGCTATATATATATAGCTTAAATATATATATATGAGATATATTAAATTTATATATAAATATATATATATATTTTTTTCAAGTTGAGAGTGAGATTTGGAGTTGAGGCTCCTCAGATCACTGTTACATGAAAGTGAAGAATGGACTGTGATGGGCTCGACCATCTCACATGGAAAGGCTTCCTAAAGGAATGATGAGCTTTATCAAGTCCCTTGAGCTTTAATGGAAGTTCCATCATTTAGCTTCTCTGGGCCTCCAGTTTTGCCACTGTTGCATTCAGAAGAAGAATTAGTTCAATTACTTGGTAGTTTAATTATTTACTTAATATTTTTATGTAACTGTGATCAGCTCAAAGACTAAGACCCTTTGTAATCAGAGTCACTTTCCCTTAATAAATTGTATATTGATAGCAACTCTTCAGTCAGAAACAATTGAAGATGTCCTGTTGCCTTTTGCTTCTAAGTCTAAATAGAAGCCAGAGCTATTGTGTTTAAATGCAGGTCTTGTCTTTGATCACTCCACCCTGGAGGAAGCAATATTGTGAGTCCTATGGAAAGGCCCACATAGGGAGGAATGGAAGGCTCTTGTTAGTCTTTCCATAGCAAGTCAAGTCTTCAGAGACTGCAGCCTCCGTGGCAGCTTGACTCCAACTTCATGAGAGATCCCCAACGAGTCACCCAGCTAAACTGCTGCAGGATTCCTGACCCTTAGAAACTTGAAGAGTTGAGATAGTAAAGTTTTGTTGTTTTAAAAGGAGAAATTTTGAGATAATTTGTTACACAGTGTATTAGCATTTTCCAGAGGAAGAGAACCAACAGAATGTGTCTATGGGGTGTGTGTGTGTGTGTATGCATATTACAAGCAAGCTGGACACCAGTGGAGTGCCAGTCCACGTCTGAAGGCCTGAGAACCAGGAGAGTCAATGATGTAGTTATAGTCTAAATACTGGCAGGCTTGAGACCCAGAAAGAGTAGATGTTTCCGTTTGACTCTAAAGGAAGGAAAAAAACCCTTGTGTCAGCTCAAAAACAATGGGTAGGAGGAATTCCCCCTTATCCTGGGATGGTTCTACCTTTTTGTTTTATTCGGGCCTTCAACTGATTAAATGAAGCCCATTCACATGAGGGAGGAAAATCTGTGTAACTCAATCTATGATTTAAATGTTAGACATTCTCACAGAAACACCCAGAGTAATGTTGGACCAGCTATCTGGGCACCATGTGGCCCAGTTAAGTTGACACATAAAATTAACCATCACACATAGCCATAGATAATTAATAAAGCTCCAAGCTGATAATATGACTTATAAGGGCCCTTATAAGACTGTAGTTATCTCTTCATGCTCATATCAAGCTTAGCATCTGCCACCTACCACCTATTATGGGGCCATGATTTTTATTGCCTAAGAGACCTTTGTAGCAGTGATTCCCTTTTACTTCTTATGCCTTCTCTGCCCACCCTTCTACCTTTTTCTTCTCCTTCATGCTACAACTTCCCTCTCCTTATCTTTCTTCTAAGCCAGTGGTCTTAACTGGGGATGAGTTTGTTCCCAGAGGCCATTGGGCCATGTCTGGAGGTACTTTGGTTGCCACCAAATTGTGGCATCTTATGGGTAGAGTCCAGGTATGTTGCTAAACATTCTACAATGTACAGTACAACCCAACAACAAAATAATTACCAGGCCCAAAATGTTAATAGCACCAAAGTTGAGAAAACCCTGTCTAAAGTTTTACACACTTTTTACTTTAGGAAGTTACATCTAGGGCTGGGCTCATGCTTGTAATCACAGCACTTTGGGAGGCTAAGGCAGGAGAATCACTTGAGCCCAGGAGTTTGAGACCAGCCTGGGCAGCATAATGAGACTCCATTGTGGCAGATCAGGCCTCACTAACCCAGGCCTCCATAACAACTGTTCCAGCACTGACTGAGTGGTTAGATTAAACATTAAAAGCTGTAGAGCCAGTGCCCTCTTACAAAGGCTAGAATGCAACAAAAACCCACCAAGAGTTTTGCCTAGGCCTTTCCCAGGTTTTAGAGCATGACAAAATAACGAAGGAATTCTTAACAGGACCCATTTAGGATTAAACAAGTTTTATTGTGGGTCTGAAGCAGCTCCCCAGACCTCCACAAACAAGCTTTATTGGGGACTGTAGGAACTCTCCAGACCTCCATGATCTTGTCTCCATGAGACAAAATAAGGGTAGTCACTCCAGCACCTGAACGCATTTAGATTAAGTAAATTTACTGAGGCTCCAGAGGAAGGTCTTCAGGACTCAGATCTTAGTTATAGATTACAAGAAGTTAATCATGTATGTCTGTAGATGAATGCACACTTACACACAGACATATTGCTTAGAAGGTATATAAGCTCTGGAAAACTTTGTAATTTTGAGTTGATCTGGTGGTAATTTCCAGGCCTTCTCCCTGTAACTGGTTACAGAAATAAAAACCTCTCTTCTTTCCCAGTTCATCTGCATCTCATTATTGGGCCATGAGAATAAGCAGCCCGACCCTCAGTTTGGTCCAGGAACACTGTCTCTACAAGAAAAAAAAAAAAAAAAAAATGAAGAACTACATCCAAGAGCCCTCCGTAGCATCCTAAGTTTAGGTTATGTGCCCTACCTGTATGTTCCCATGGGATGTAAGGTTCCCCTCTCTGTACCCTTTGTTAGATAGGAACATTCTTTTTAGGCAGGGAACTGATCTACCCTGTTGATCACAATATCCCAGGGTCTCACACAGGACTCCACACATAGGAGGTGCTCAGTCAATGTTGAATAAATTAATGCAAACCTGATGCTTTCAATTAGTCAGTCATATTAACACATGAAAAAATTTAACCCCTCTTCATCCCCAACAGAAATGTGTCAGGAGAATCTATTTTTTATTTTATTTTTTTTGAGACGAAGTCTTGATCTGTCACCCAGGCTGGAGTGGAGTGGCACGATCTCGGCTCACTGCAACCTCTGCCTCCCGGTTCAGGCAATTCTTGTGCCTCAGCCTCCCGAGTAGATGGGATTACAGGAACCCACCATCACACCTGGCTAATTTTTATATTTTTAGTAGAGACAGGATTTTGCCATGTTGGCCAGGCTGGTTTCGAACTCCTGACCTCAGATGATCCACCTGCCTCAGCTTCCCAAAGTGCTGGGATTACAGGTGTGAACCACCACACCCAGTCGAGAATCTATTTTTTAATGGCATGGCTTTTATCCTGTTCTGGAGTGCTGGTCTGCCAGCAAATAGAATACAATGAATAGATCTTTCTCTTCATCCTGATAACAGCAGCTCCCCTATAGGGGATGCTTGTGGAAGAATGTGAACTGTCCGAGTAAACTGGAAATACTTGAAACAACAAATCAGGAATGTAAGAATAGAGACTATTTTTAAAAAAGAAAAGCCACTTTATCTGTTTAATTTTGTCCAAAATAGCTGATTACAGTCTTTGAATTTCAGTTTCCTTTTTTTCTGACTTGCCCTTCTTTGCCACTATTGGGTAACATCGGATGAGTCAATCTCTGAATTGTTATGATTAAGTTTCATCTGATTGTAAACCAATGTTTTAGGAGAGAATACAGCGGTAGCAATCAGGGTTCATTTCCCTGACTAATTTTTTGTTAATTCATTTGGGACATTGAAACATACTTACCATGAGAATGGTTTTATAAAAGATGAAACTTGGGGCAAATTGTGTTTAATTTCTTTTAAAAAACAACAGTAACAGTTATCAAAATTGTTTCCACCTTAGGCCATTATCTATCTGCCATTGTTCTGGTTCCATTTTTCCCAGCCCTTAGGACAGCATCACAGTTTTCTTTTCTTTTCTTTCTTTCTCTCTTTCTCTCTCTTTCTTTCTTTTTTTTTTTTTTGAGTCAGAGTTTTGCTCTTCTCGCCCAGGCTGGAGTGCAATGGCACAATCTTGGCTCACTGTAACCTCCATCTCCCAGGTTCGAGTGATTCTCCTGCCTCAGCCTCTGGAGTAGCTGGAATTATAGGCCCGTGCCACTACGCCCGGCTAATTTTTGTATTTTTAGTAGAGATGGGGTTTCACCATGTTGGCCAGGCTGGTCGACAGCATCACATTTTAACAAGGAAGGTGTAAAACGTTAAGAAACTATATTTAAAAACAAATATTTAGGAGAATGCCTCACAGAGTCAATGTTTATTTTGTATGTATATGTACATCCTGCCTTTGTTTTCTTTATTAAACTTTGTATGGAATTTTGTAAGTGTACAGGAAGGGATTAAGTTCCAGCGAGTATAAAGTGAGGAATCAGTACTATTGAATGGATGTGTGGCTGTAAAGGCATTGCTTAAATATGACCGTCTCAACATATTTTATTGTGAAGAAATCTTTCCATTTGCAAAAGCTCAGCATGGTTATAATGCATTCTCCAAATCATTCTACCTCCAAGAAAAGTATTGTTTGTAGCTTTCTCGTAAGCATCAAATAGACTGTTAATGTTTTTAGTTAACTAGTAAACACTGAGTGATTATCCACGGGCTATATTACCCTGTACCAAATGTCTGCTAAAAAGAGAGTAAAATGGGTTGATGCCTTATTTGAATAAATCCAGCAGACTTGAAAAAAAATATTCCATACAGAAATTGTTTATGCACATTTAGCAGACAGAATAGAATCGAGGTAGTTTGTGCTCTTTTAAAGTTAAACTTAAGTATAGAATTATCCCAGACTTCAAAAGCAATATAGTTAAATATCTCAACAGTAGAAATCTAGTTACATTCTTTTGATATTCCCATTTCAAACCAGAGACTCTATTGGAATATCAAGTCTTTTTTTCATCTCAGAGCAATTTTCTACAATTTTCTGGATTCCGTTTCTTCTTTATTTCTCTTTCTGAATATAGATTATTATGACTGCATTTTTTCTCCTTGTCTCCACTTGAGTTTTGTAATCTCCATAGTTTTGCATAGAATTTCCGTTCAATGTTCTGGTAGAATTGTATGACTTGGTCTTCTAATTACTAATTCGTTCTTCAGTTGTGCCCATTTGGCTTTTCAACTTTTAATATGGTTCTTATTTTGGCAATCATGTTTTTCTTTTATACGAACTCTTGTTCTCTGATGAGCATTTTACATAGCAGTATTTTCTTGTGATATGTCATAATGGTTTGTGATCCCAATGTCTCAAAAGGGAGTCACTCATGTCAAGCAGCATTAAGCCCACAGTGAAGCTGCTCCTGCCTCAATGCGATAAACGTACGTGTAATGGACTGAGGTAATAGCACCTGCTGTTGCCAGGTACAGCTCAACACCAGGAACCGAACCCAACAGAAAGTGAAAAGTGGCTGAGGATTGTTAAAGCAGCAAAGACCAGGCCTTCTCAGAGATGCCTTTGGAAACTCTGCCCGGAGTAAGTCTGAGGGCTTCTCCTGTCTTGGTGGCTGTCAGCAGAGAGAAGCAGCAACCCTACCAAGGACTCAGGACCCACTTGACTGGTGTGTTAGCCATTGGTCACCAGCACCGTTGCTGCGGTTTGTTACCTGCCTCTGATTACTCCCTGTGCGTTGATATTAATTGCATGGTTGGTGGTGCGGGAAGGGCTCTGCATAAACAGTGAATGTGAACGCATAGAATTGGCTGTTGAGACATTGTGAAAGTGGAATCTTCTGTTGGAGTTAGTGCCTGTAAGTGTGAACTTAATTAACATATCCATTGGCATGGCCAGTAATGCCTTGTTTTATGAATCTTGTAACTTCTCAGTGTCTTTGAGAAAATTGCTTCAAATATTAAATACAGGTTTTCTTCTGGGACCTTTACAAGGTGTCTTCATCTTGGCAGCTCTCTTTCATGCTGTTGGTTTTACTCGTGTCGAGTGATTCTGCGTTGTTCTTTCATATTGACAAACAACAGATGAAGTCAGATTGTAGTGTAGGGACATGACCCCCAACTGCAGTATTCCTCTGACTGCTGTCAACATGCCTCTGTGCCCTCAATTCCCCAAGCTAAAATGGCCGCCCCTAGGCTTGGAGATCATGGGGTCTGCAAGTCATTTCTTAAGGAAGCTCTTAAACTCAGCTAAAGTGAGAGGCATTGGTCAGGGTGCCAAAAGAGCAAGGCTGTTTAGCCATGCTTTCGTATTACAGTGTTAACATTAAAAAAAATCTGCAGGTCACAGACCTACAGAGAAAGCTTCAGGTTTACTCAGTATTATCTCATTTTATTTAATTAACTAATGTATTTATTTTTGAGACAGAGTCTTGCTTCATCTTCCAGGCTGGAGTGCAGTGGCACAGTCATAGCTCACTCTAACCCCAAACTCCTGGGCTCAAGTGATCCTACCACCTCAGCCTCCCAAGTAGCTGGGATTATAGGTGTGAGCCTCTCGCCCCGCCTCTGTCATCTCATTTTGGATTACACCAAACGTTAGAATGTTCAGTGTCTGCTGTGGCTCCAATCGGCTGTGGCCAGGGCTGCTGGAGTCTCGTGGGACCTCCGTGGTCACTTTGTCTTCAGAGGGGACCGTGGCATGCCACGCATTATTGGGCTTGGCTCCTCAGGTATGATGATATTCCCTTAAGAACTGTCATCATCTGCTTTTCTTTTTCTTTCTTTTTTTATTTTTTTAGAGACAGAGCTTTGCTCTGTTGCCAGGCCTGGAGTGCAATGGCGCGATCTCGGATCACTGCAACCTCTGCCTCCTGCGTTCAAGCAATTCTCCTGCCTGAGCCTCCTAAGTAGCTGGGACTACAGCCATGTGCCTCCACACCCAGCTAATTCCTTTTGTATGTTAGTAGAGATGGAGTTTCACCATGTTGCCCAGGCTGGTCTCAAACTCCTGAGCTCAGGTCTCGAACTCTTGAGTTTGGCCTCCCAAAGTGCTAGAATTACAGGCATGGGCCACTGCGCCTGGCCTGCTTTTCATATTTTTCATATGACTTTGATTGTCCCATTTAGTAAATCATAGATCATAGTAAAGCAAGATGTTTTGTTGCTATCTTGGTGATTTTATCCCCTTCCCCATTTGTATTTTTATGGTGGTTGGGGCTCTGAAAACAATACCTCCAAATGAAAACCTCAGAAGCAGCATCAGAAGCAAAGTCTGTCTCCAACCTTCTGCCTTCCTGTCCTTTGCCCCTCACTCTCCCTGAGGCAAAGCATAGAAATTAGAACCTCTTTTCCCTACAGCCAGCCATAGAGCCTAAAAATATTCCTCTAACCTTCCCCCACATTTCTGTGTAACAACTGGCGATAAAGAAATTAAGACTCTCATTTCAGGTTGGGTGCAGTGGCTCATGCCTGTAATCTCAGCACTTCGGGAGGCCAAGGCAGGAAGATTGCTTGGGTGCAGGAGTTCAAGACTAGTCTGGGCAACATCATGAAATCCCATCTCTACAAAAAATACAAAAGTTAATTGGGTGGTGACACACACTTGTAGTCCCAGCTACTCGGGATGCTGGGGTGGGAGAATCGCTTGAGCCTGGGAGGCAGAGGTTGCAGTGAGCTGAGATCGTGCCACTGCGCTCCAGCCTGGGTGACAGAGTGAGAACTTATCTCAAAAAAACAAAAAAACAAAAAAAACAAGAGGCTTCCGTTCAGAGTGGTTCTACCGAGGAGAAAGGAATGCTGCACAGAGAAGCCAAGAAGAATCTGGACATGCAGGCCTTTCTGGGTTTCCCCAGTCAGTCTATTCCTATTAGCTCATACCCTTTTTGTCTAATCCCCTTTCTAAATGGTTGTCCCTACTTCATAGAACCTAAGCACAAAGATGGACAGTTTTCCCTGTATTTTTAGGCCTCCATCCTGAAGGCTTCCATGTCACATAAACCTATGATCAAGTATACTTGTTAAGCTTTTCTCCTGTTAGTTTCTCATTTGTTATAGGTGTATAGGCTGCAACCTTTATGATGGGAAAGAGAGGGATCACCTGGGTGATAAATGAGAATTCTAAAAATTGCTTTGTGAAATTAGAGGAGAGGGAGTAAGGAAGGGAGAGAGAGAAGGGGCAGGAGAGAGAGAATCACAAAGAGCCATCGGCTGATTGCTGAGGCTGCACTCCATGGAAACATTACCCATGGGATTATCCTGGCGAGTGACCACACATTCACAGGACTAGTTATCAGCTTTGCAGGGATTGATTCAATCCCAAAGTTGACTAAAATCTTGGGGACTGACTCTATTAACCCAAGTCACATGAGAATGAAGAATCAATCAGAATTCCAATTTATTAATTTACATTGATCTGAATTTTATCATTTTTAGTACCTACAGGAGTCTGTTCTTGAGGCCCTTCTCTGTATCAAGGTGCCCCTGGGAAGGCAAGTTAACAATGCTCGCTTGGTTAGTAGGGAAAAAATGAGTGCTGAGGGCTCCCTCACACAGACCACTGAGAAGCCATGATATCATCCATCTCCCTGGTGCCCAAAACATATGGGTCCACAAGACTCTCTGCTACGTGTACTTTGCCAAATTCTTATCTTGCTCCTCATAAACTATCTTTATTTTGCGTTAGCCTTTTAGCTTTATGAAACCAGCCTTTTAGCCTTTTAGCCTTTATGAAAACAAGGCATGCGTTAGCCTTTTAGCCTTTATGAAAACAAGGCATGAACTTACAGCACAATGCAATCAGACATTCCTGGATTTTAAATTTATACCCCAACACATTACCCTTGTTTTGTGAGTGGATAAGTGAGATCTGTACCCTCCAAGTAAATTATACAAAACAATACAGTCTCTGAATATTATAAGGATGACAGCTAATACAAAAAGCTCACTATCATCATGTTTCAATGAGAAAAATTCTTGTCGGTTGAAATATGTCATGACTCATTCAAAGTACGCAAATTAGCTATGCATTTCAACATCTTAACACTTCCTCCAAATTTTAGGAAAAGAGTTAAAATTAATATAGCCTCTTGTGATGTTTCGAAGACTTGGTATTTCCCATATGACTACTTGGGTTCTGCCTTCCAGAATTCCTACTTTGTCTTGCTCCCTTCCTCCTTCCCTTCTTTTATACCCCTTGGTATTCACAAAGAACATATTTCCCCACCTGCCACTGTTTAACATCATTAATAAAATCTGGCTTGCAAAGATTTTCAAACTTTCTGACTATGGCTTTATATTTTGAATTAGTATTACCTTTCTCCCCACTAACTAAAAAAAAAAATCCATCTTGCTCTTAGATGTGTGAAAATGGGAAAAGGAATAGTAGAAATCAGCAGAAAATCTTTTATACATGAGAGATAAAAGTGCTCTCATGTATGTGCTAAGGACTGTGGATGTGGAAGAATACGATGGTAGGGAAATATAATTAAAAACAAAATCTCCTTCCAACCCCGAAATCCTCTCTATTGAGGAAGCAGAGAAAGAAAACACATTTATTGTTGAATAAGTGTTAAACCAGAATGTAATGCACATCACAGGCAATCCTCTAAGAGATGGCAAAGACAGAAGTCTCATCCTTTTATATAACCAAGCAGATACAACCCACTACATGCATGTTGTCAAGATAAACAATAACTAGTTCTCAAGTAAGAAGACATGACAGGACCATTTGTCGCACAGCTCATTCTAACTTTACTTGATAATTAGGGTGACCATCTGTATTAGCTAATTTTCTAGAAGAAAAACAACTTTCATATCATGATGACAGGATTGCTATAAAGGTAGTAGTTTTTCAACATGGAGGCGTCCGTCAAAGTTAGGCATTCCCGTGCTGGGTGTGAGGTGGCCCTCAGCATCCATTCTTCCCTTACTTAACCGAGTGAACATTGATAACTTGCCTTTCCAGGCACCTTGATACAGAGAACGGCCTAATAGCAGACTCCTTATAGTCACTAGAAATGATAAAATTCTGATCAATATAAATTAATACATTGGAATTCTGCTTGACTCTTCATTATCAGATGACTTGGGTTAGTGAGAGTCAGTCCCCAGTATGCTAGTCAACTTTGGGTCCACTGATTGACTCAAGCCCTGCAAAGCTGATAACTAGTCCTGTGACAATATGAGCCCATGGGTAATGTTCCGTCTCATTTTCCTCTCTATCTATAGTATCTATTATATACCACATTCTGGGTGCTGAATGAATAAATATGGATCCTGGGTGCGTATGGCAGTTCCAAGTCCTCATCGCATTCTGGTCTTTAAACAGTTAAGACGTAATATTTCAGTCTTGAGAGTGACATTCTGCTTGCATGCCCTAAATTGGACAATAGGGACTTCCCCGAAGGGTTTAAAATTGCCCTGTCTCTGTAAACTTCTGGAATTTTAGGGACCAGTTTCAGCTCAGACGCTCACCTTAGGGTGGGATGAAACCTGGGAGTGGGACCAGTTGCTATCAGGGAGTAATGAGGGGGAGTTTAGAGAAGCCTGCTGGCCTTCCTGGGAAAATGCCTTCATGTGGTCCTCTGCATGTCCATGGCTGGATCTAGCTTTGGTACTGAGGATTTAGAGGCAATTTGCCACTGGGGAAATGACAGTCTCACTAACAAACTTGTGAGAGTCTGATGCATAGATCAGAATGCCAGCATATCATTTTAGTTCCTTTATATTACAAGGCTCGTTTCTTTCATTATCTGGGGTACTTCCCTATAGCAACATGGCTGGGAAGCCAGATGAGTCATGGAATGTTGCTTGCCAAATGTGGAACTGGAATGAAGCAGTGGAAGGGTGTATTAGTCATGGTTCTCCAGAGAAATAGAACTAATAGGATATATGTAAATATATCAGAGATTTATTATGGGGATTGGCTCACATGATTATGGAGGCCAAAAAGTCCCACAATCTGCCATATGTAAGCTGGAGAACCAAAAAGTGGTGTAATTCAGTCCGAGTCTGAAGGCCTGAAAAGCAGAAGCTCCAACATCCTAGGGCAGGAGAAGATGTAAGTGCCAGTTCAAGAAGGAAGAGAGCAAATTTGCTCTTCCTTTGACATTTTATTCTATTTGGGCCTTCAATGGCTTGGATGATGCCCTCCCACATTGATGAGGGCGGATCTTCTTTGCTCAGTCTACTGATTCAAATGCTGATCTCTTCTAGAAACACCCCCACACACACACTCAGAAATAATGTTTTACCAGCTATCTGGACATCCCTTAGCTTAGTCAAGTTGATACATAAAATTAACCATCACAGGATTGGAAGGACATTTACCAAGGCCTTGGGAAAGCCAGTTGGAAGTCCCTGCCCCAACATAGCAGATACTTCTCTGTTGGTATTTGCCAGATACAAATTCTTCCCAGTTTATGCTAGTTAGCCTCTGTTCCTTCTTTTTCTTTGTTCCCCTTTTAAAATTCCATACTAATCATTCGCCTGTTGTTGCAACACTCAGATACGTGACAGCACAGAGTTCGTAGGCCATCTTTTCAGGATAGTTCTTGTAAGAGATTAAACTTGAGTTCTTGTAGCTGGTAAGATGGCAGCTTCACAGTTATGGGACATCTTCAGACATTGTGTCTCCCTGAGGCCATGCCAATTCTTGGAAGTCTCTTGTTTCATCTAATACTTGGTATGGGTCATTTATACACAACTCAGTCATTATCATGAATTTGGCTAGTTTAATCTATATTTCTCAGTTCTGAGGTGGCTTATGTTGCTTCGATGTGCCAATAACAAGGATTAGGCCCAGTAGTATATGGAACTGATCATGTCTTAAAGTATCAAAATCTTAGGGTAAATAATAAGTAAAAAAGTTGCAGTACAAATAGGAAATCATCTGAGGAATGAAATGATGAAAAAAAAAAAAACAAGTCCAAAAGCAAGAAGTCTCTAGTCTTCTGCCACCATCCATGAAACTGCGATAGTCTTACTTGTTAGCTTGCACGTAGGGCAACATCTCAGACCATTCTCAGTTCTTGATGAAGCATCCTGAAGAAGGAAAGCATGCTTCGGAATTGCACAAAGCCACCCTATGTACTAGCAACAGCTTGGAAGGAACTAAGTCCAGAGCATAAATATAAAGAATAAAGAACCTGGGCCAGGCGCAGTGCTCACGCCTATAATCCCAGCACTCTAGGAGGCTGAGGTGGGAAGATCACTTGAGGTTACGAGCTTGAGACCAGCCTGGGCAACATGGTAAAACCCTGTCTCCACCAAAAATAAAAATAAAAAAACATTAGCCAGATGTGGTGGTGCACACCTGTAATCTCAGCTACTTGGGAGGCTACGGCAGGAGAATCACTTGAACCCGAGAGGCGGAGGTTGTAGTGAGCTGAGATCATGCCACTGCACTCCAGCCTGAGTGACAGAATGAGACTACATTTCAAAACAAAAAAAGAACGTGGAGATGATGAATAAGCAGGGTCAATGTTTTCCTATCCTTAAGTTTCTCATTTACCTGCAGTTGGGCCCATTACAACTTCCAGCATCAATGCTGATAAACTTAAAAGATGCAAGACACTCAACCCTGGACACTAATAAACTCACTTTCAGGAGATTTTGGAACTCTGATGCCTAGGTAATGCCCCAGACCAATGAAACAGACTCTCTGGGGGTAGAACCCAGGTATCGGTATTTTAAAAACTCCCTAGGTGATTCCATTTGCAGCTAAGGTGAAAGCCAGTGGTGTGGCCTTAAGTTCTGAGAGTTACTGATGATGATACATCCTTGCGGGTGGCCAGCACACACACATCTCCTAATGTGTACCCCAGAGATTTAAGGTGTGTTCCTTTTTTCTGATATGCACCTGACTGTGGGCAGAGTCCTGCCCTTTCCCTAGTTCTATCCTACTCTTGCTTGGTCTTTCTCTAGGACCCATAGATCTATTCAGATGGCTCTTCTTATCTGCTTGCATTTCTGACTTTTGTATAATCTCTCACAAGTTGTGTTAAACTTCATTGGTTTATTGGTTAATTCGTTCAATTAATTCTTTCAAGACTCCAAGCACTGAAAAAAATGTGGAACCCTTATTTTCTTTCCCCCAACTTGTAATAAAAGTTAATATTTATTAAGCATTTACTATATAGAAGGCATTATTCTAAGAGCTTTGCAAATCTGATGTAATATTTAATTCTAACAAAAAATGCATTATCCCCATTTTACAGATGATAAAACTGAGGCAATGCGAGATGAGTAAATTCCAAAGTCACCTAACTGTTACATGGTAGAGCCAGGACTTAGAGACAGGCAGTCTGGCTCTAGAGACTACACCAAGTCACACCAACCAGTAACATGAATATGAAGAAGCTGAATAATGTGATTTTCAACATGATGTCGATTTTCATGCTTTCTTGAAAAAATGTTATGTTCTTCACAATTGTTTTTCTCATTATTTCAGTGTCTCTGTTTAGTGGACATGCCTATCTCTGTGCTGGGCAATCCAGCACTGCTCTACTAACCCTTGTCAGACTTCCCTCCTGCGGTGACTGCTGGTTTCAATGCCATCCATATGTTCAAATGTAGGGAATGCTCCTGCCTGGTGAAATTTCAGCCAGAGCTGGTGGCAGGGTCTGCTTTTCCAGGGCCCACTCACCAGCATGGGCAGATTTGTTAAGTGCTTCTTTCCTGCAGTTAACTTAGCCATGGCCAGACTGTCCTGGATGCCTCAGACCCAAGACAGCCTTGATTTCTGTCTTAATAGAAAACAATAAAATTGGTCCATATTGGCAGGAAATTTACTTTAGAGCAGGGTGTTAGTTGTTTAGAGCAGTGGTTCTCAAACGTTTTGTGCATCAGAATCCTCAATCGATCCAGTGCAAACACAGATTACTGGGCCTTAACCCAAAGTTTCTCATTCAGAATGTCTGGGGTGTGCCCTGAGAATTTGCATTTTAGGATAAGTTCCCAGGTGATGCCTGTGCTGCTGGTCCCAAGACGACACTCTGAGAACCATTGCTTTAGATCTGTGCTGCTGAAATGTGGTCCAGACCAGCAGTGTCGGCATCACCTGGGAACTTGCTAGAAACACAGAATCCTGGGCCACAGTCCCGATCAGCCCCTACAGAATCAGAATCCATGTTTAACAAGTTTCTCAAAATGTAATTTATATGCACATTCAAATTTGAGAGGCACAGGTTTAGATCCCCTGTCTTGATCCTATTCAGGACTTTCAATGTCAAACAAAGGAAAATCTTATTTGACAGCAATATCTGAAATAACCATAGCGTTAAACTATATTCTGGCCACAAAAAAGATGAAAGAAGATGATATGGGTGATTTGGGGCAAATCTGTCAGAACTCATTCCAAATGGCTGAGTGATATGTCCTTCTGACAGAGGAAGGGTAATGTCTTCATATTAATAGCAATTTAAAAGACTGTTAATATGCACATGCTCAATGCAGCTAATTCCGGAAGAAAAAAAGAACTTTTAAAAATAGTTTTAGCTCCTTTTATATCAGTAAAACTATAGATTGGTATAAAACATATACTCAATTTAAGTAAGTACTTTGAAAATCGGAAATGAAAGCTGTTTGTTCTGGGTCACTACTGGTAAAAAGTGGGGAAAAGGGAAGCCTTTCCTTTTTTTTTTTTTTTTTTTGAGACAGAGTCTCGCTCTGTGGCCCAGGCTAGAGTGCAGTGGTGTAATCTTGGCTCACTGCAACCTCTGCCTCCCAGGTCCTGGTTCAAGCAATTCTCTGGCCTCAGCTCCCGAGTAGCTGGGATTACAGGCATGTGCCACCATGCCCAGCTAATTTTTGTATTTTTAGTAGAGACAGGGTTTCACCATGATAGCCAGGCTGGTCTTGAACTCCTGACCTCGTGATCTGCCCACCTTGGCCTCCCAAAGTGTTGGGATTACAGGTGTGAGCCACCGCGTCTGGCCTGAGAAGCCTATTTTCACTGTTACTTTTACATTTTGGAAAAAGGATAAGCAGACAAGATAAAATGTATCAGGCTTGTTTTTTAAAAGTTTTTAAAAATAGAAATCATTGTCACTTTTCCTGAATCTTGATAAGAATGTTTGGATTTTGAAAGTCAAAGGATGAATGATCAGTGTCCACATATAGTGAGAGAAAATAATTTGCATCCATCAACAGTTTCTGAGATACTGTGTGTGAGAATCTTCAAGCAATATCAAAAAAGCTGCTACTTCAAACCAAAAATGTGAAAATGGCAGCATTTAATATTACTGAAATATAAAATGTAAGTGCTACGGAAGTATGAAACTTAATAAGAAATAACAATTTTGAGTGCTTACTATGTGTCTGAAACTAAGCTAAGTGCTTTATTTATACTGTGCACAATCTCATTGAATCTTTACTGAAACTTTTTGGTTCTATGGTTGGTTGTATTTTACAGATAAGGAAACTGAAGCTCAAGGAAGCTTATGAGTTAGTGTATATTCATATGTACATATTTATTCATGTATATTTCAGTTATAGACATTCTCTGTCCAACCTATCTCTTAAAGAAATAATTATTAGCTTATTTTTTCCCACATGTTGCTTGTAGGTGGATAAAGAGAAAAACCTTCAAAGATTAACAGTTGACCCTTGAACAACATGAGTTTGAACTGAGCAAGGCCACTTATATGTGGATTTTTTTTCAATAAATATATTGGAATTTTTATGACAATTTGAAAAGACTCACAGATAAACCATGTAGACTAGAAATATTGAAAAAAATTAAGGAAAAGCTAGGCATGTCATGCATGCATAAAATATATGTTGATACTAGTCTATCATTTACTGCAACAAAATATGCACAAATCTATTAAAGTTAAAATTTACAGAGATATAGACCAATGGAACAGAACAGAGCCCTCAGAAATAATACCACACATCTACAACCATCTGATCTTTGACAAACCTGACAAAAACAAGAAATGGGGAAAGGATTCCCTATTTAATAAATGGTACTGGGAAAACTGGCTAGCCATAGGTAGAAAGCTGAAGCTGGATCCCTTCCTTACACCTTATACAAAAATTAATTCAAGATGGATTGGAGACTTAAATGTTAGACCTAAAACCATAAAAACCCTAGAAGAAAACCTAGGCAATACCATTCAGGACATAGGCATGGGCAAGGACTTCAGGTCTAAAACACCAAAAGCAAAGGCAACAAAAGCCAAAATTGACAAATGGGATCTAATTAAACTAAAGAGCTTCTGCACAGCAAAAGAAACTACCATGAGAGTGAACAGGCAACCTACAGAATGGGAGAAAATTTTTGTAATCTATTCATCTGACAAAGGGCTAATATCCAGAATCTACAAAGAACTCAAACAAATTTACAAGAAAAAAACAACCCCATCAAAAACTGGGTGAAGGATATGAACAGACACTTCTCAAAAGAAGACATTTATGCAGCCCACAGACACATGAAAAAATGCTCATGATCACTGGCCATCAGAGAAATGCAAATCAAAACCACGATGAGATACCATCTCATACCAGTTAGAATGGCAATCATTAAAAAGTCAGGAAACAACAGGTGCTGGAGAGGGTGTGAAGAAATTGGAACACTTTTACACTGTTGGTGGGACTGTAAACTAGTTCAACCATTGTGGAAGACAATGTGGCAATTCTTCAAGGATCTAGAACTAGAAATACCATTTGACCCAGCCATTCCATTACTGAGTATATACCCAAAAGATTATAAATCATGCTGCTATAAAGACACATGCACATGTATGTTTATTGTGGCACTATTCACAATAGCAAAGACTTGGAACCAACCCAAATGTCTATCAATGATAGGCTGGATTAAGAAAATGTGGCACATATACACCATGGAATACTATGCAGTCATATAAAAGGATGAGTTCATGTTCTTTGTAGGGACATGGATGAAGCTGGAAACCATCATTTTCAGCGAACTATCACAAGGACAAAAAACTAAACACTGCATGTTCTCACTCATAGGTGGGAATTGAACAATGAGAACACTTGGACACAGGAAGGGGAACATCACACACTGGGGCCTGTCGTGGGGTGGGGGGAGAGGGGGAAGGGAGGAGGGATAGCATTAGGAGATATAGCTAATGTAAATGACGATTTAATGGGTGCAGCACACCAACATGGCACATGTATACATGTGTAACAAATCTGCACGTTGTGCACATGTACCCTAGAACTTAAAGTGTAATAATAAAAAAATTATCAAAACATATGCACAAACGCAGACTACACATGATGCCATTTGAAGTTGAAAGAAATGTAGACATAAAGAATGAGTATTAAATCATAATTATAACTGCATAAAATCATCTCCACATGAGCAGTTTATCTCTCCAGTAAATTGGGTATTACAGTAAAAAGTGATTTCTCACAGTTCTCATGTATTTCTTGTTGTGTTTAGTGCAATACCATAAACCTTGGATAACATCATTAAACCCATTCAAAATGCCATTAGTGATGCTGGAAATGCTCCCAAGAAGCAGAGAAAAGTCATGACATTCCAAGAAAAAGTTGGATTGCTTGATAATATGTACTGTAGATTTTGATCTGCAGCTGTGGTTGCCCTCCATTTCAAGATAAATGAATCCAGTGTAAAGACCATTGTGAAAAAAGAAAAGGAATGTTGTAAAGCCATTGCTGCAGCTATGCCAGTGGGTGCAGAAATCTTGCACTTTTGGTGAAATACCTTTTTACAAATTATTTTTTTTAAATTTTACTTTAAGTTCTGCAATACATGTGCAGAACGTGCAGGTTTGTTACATAGGTATACATGTGCCATGGTGGTTTGCTGCACCTATCAACCCGTCATCTAGGTTTTAAGGCCCACATGCACAAGGTATTTGCCTAATACTCTTCCCACTGCTTGCCCCCAGCCCCTCAACAGGCCCTGGTGTGTGATGTTCCCCTCCCTGTGTCCATGTGTTCTCATTGTTCAACTCCCACTTATGAGTGAGAACATGAAGCGTTTGGTTTTCTGTTCCTGTGTTGGTGAAATACCTTTTTATCTCAAGTTGAAAATGCAGCTTTTTATGTGGATGCAGGATTGCTATAAAAAAAGGCATACCTATATACTAATATTCAAAAAAAGCAAAGTCATTAAATAAAAACTTAAAAACAAAATGAAGTTGAAGGGTCTAATGCTAGAGAATTTAGTGTCAGCAAAGGATGGTTTGATAATTTTAGAGATTTGGCTTAAAAAATGTCAAGATAACAGGAGAAGCAGCTTCTGCCAATGAAGAGGCAGCAGATGAGTTTCCAGATGCCATTAAGAAAATCATTGAGGAGAATGGATATCTTCATGAACCTGTTTTTAAAATGCAGATCAAAGTGCTTTATTCTGGAAAAAAATGACACAAAGGGCATTAATTAGTAAGAAAGACAAGTGAACAACAGGGCTGAAGGCAGGAAGGGATAGGCTAACTCTACCATTTTGTGCAAATGCAGTTAGGTTTATGATTAGGACTGCCCTTATCTATAATACTGTTAACCCTTGAACCTTGAAGGGAAAAGTTAAACACCAGCTGGCAGTCTTTTGGTTGTACAAGAAGAAGGCCTGGACAACAAGAACCCCTTTTCGGGGTTGGTCCCATTGATGCTTTGTCCCTGAAGTCAGGAAGTACCTTGCTAGTAAGTGACTGAACTTTAAAGTTTTTTTTTGATATTGGGCAATGTCCCTGACCGCTAAGAACCCCATGAATTCAACACAGAAGGTGTCAAAGGGGTCTACTTGCTCCCAAACACAGTGTCTCTAATTTACCCTCTAGATCGGGGGTCATAAAGACCTTTAAGGCTCATTACACACTGTACTCTATCGAAAGGATTGTCTCTTTGGAGAGAATCTGAGAGAGAGCACATTATGAAAGTCTGAAAGGCTTACCCGCTGTTAAAGATGCTATTATTGGGATAAAAAGAATCATGGACATCATTAAGCCTGAAATAATAAATTCCTGTTGGAAAAAACTGCCCAGATGTTGCACATGACTTCATAGGATTTATGACAGAGACAGTCAAGGAAATAATAAAAGAGATTGTGGGTATGGCAAAAAAGGTAGGAATAAAGGGTTTCAAGATATAGATCTTGGAGAACTCCAAGAGCTAGCAGACATCACATGAACGGAATTAACAGGAGATGACTTGATGGAGATGAGTGCTTCTGAATTAGCGCCAGACAATAAAGAACAGAGGACAAAAGAAGCAGGGCTAGAAAACAAATTGACATTAGACAACCTGGCAGAAGCCTTCTAATTAAAGACTGCTTTTGACTTATTTTATGGCATGAATTCTTCTATAACATGAGCAATGAAACTAAAGCAAACATTGGAAGTGTCGTAGAACCCCAAATTCAGGCTCGTGTGCCTATTGTGCAGCTGGAGCCAAACAATGAGACATTGGTGCTTGGAGATAGAGCAGGTTTTTCAATTTGGCTAAAGTAGAAGCCACGGAGAACAAGCTCTCTCAAATCCATCTTAAGAAAAAGATGAAGCAGGGAGTTTTTATGCAGCTGGAGAGTAAGGGAGGGGGACTTTCAGGGAACCCAGGGGAGAAGTCTGTGTTTCTTCAGTCTCAGATAACACCTTGAGCAGCCAGACTTCTTGGTGTCAGCAGCTGGGTGAAACATTCTTAAAGGCGTTTATTTATTCTGCCAAAGTTTTTTGTGCCCCTTAAGTTATTTCCTTCTGCTTTACAAAGAAATAGTACATCAGCAGTTTATAATTATATTGTGGGTAAAAAGGGATATTGGGCAAAGAGGGAGTGGTTAACATGTACCAGAAAGACAAGACAGGACTTGACCAGAATTTTCATTGTTTCAGTCACTAAAAATACAGGGGCACTGAAATCTAAAGGGGCCTGGTTGTAGAAGGATTAGTACCATATATATGTAGAAATATTTAGATAAATTAAAAAGCAAAGCCAAAAAATAATCAGACAGAATTAACAATGTATTTCCATGAAGTTACATGGTGATATGGTGTGGCCATGTTGCCATCCAAATTTCACCTTGAATTGTAATAATCCCTATGTGTCATGGGAGGGACCCTGTAGGAGGTAATTGAATCATGGGAGCAGTTTCCTCCATACTGATCTCGTAGTAGTGAATAAGTCTCACGAGGTCTGATGGTTTTATAAATGGGAGTTCCCCTACATAAGCTCTCTTGCCTGTTGCCATGTGAGACATGCCCTTGCTCCTCTTTTGCCCTCTACCATAATTGTGAGGCCTCCCCAGCCATGTGGAACTGTGAGTCAGTTAAACCTCCTTTTCTTTATAAATTACCGAGTCTCGGTTATGTCTTTATTAGCAGTGTGAGAATGGACTAATACATATGTAATGTCCCTGCCTCTCCTGCCTCCCCTTCTATCTCCTCCACCCCTTCTGCCTCTGTCACCCCTGACACAGCAAGACCAACCCCTCCTCTCCCTCCTCTTTTTCAGCCTACTCAATGTGAAGATGACAAGGATGAAGACCTTTGTGATGATCCACTTCTACTTAATGAATACTATATGTGTGTATGTCTATGTGTATGTATATATGTGTGTGTACATGTATATTTGTATGTATATATGTGTGTGAATATATGCATATATGTGTATGCATGTATATATGTGTGTACACACACAAACATATTTTATGAGGCAAAGAACTTTATTCACCTTTGTTTCAAACTTTATTCCCAGGCTTCTTCAGCTTAATTCGCTGCAAAGAGTGAATTGTATATAAGCAAAAACTGAAAAGAGCTGCAGTGTCCAAGGGGCTTGGGCTTAAAAATATTAGAGATCTAGATTTTATTAGATCTGTAAACAAAACATTTGTAAAAAGCAGTCATAATGTGAAACAGCAGCTCCCAGTAACTTCTTCAAGTTTTATCTTCTTCAGAAGTTGACTCAGTTCAGTTTGCCTCGTTCTTGGAAGCCTCATCAAAATTCTCCACAAGATCTAGAACTTCATCATCATCATCCTCTCCAGTAGCAAGTGGTGCTTTTCCTCCCACAGATTGTTTGGGCTGAGTGTTAGCCAGTCTCTTTGAACTAGTCAGACCATCTGCAGCACTGGTTTATGATAGATGCTGAGTAGCATTTCTGTCAGCTGCTTTGTCTCAGCATGGCCTGTCATGGTGAAAGTGTTTGCTGCCAGCGATGCCTGAACTTTAGGGTTGTTAAAGTGAATCACTGCTCCTTGGTGTGTAAACATATTCACCTCTTCAATACCAGAGATATTGTTTACCCCTAACTTCTTTAAGGAGAACTAAAATTTTTTATCCTCTGCTGTCGCTAGGTTTATGATCAGGACTGCCCTTATCTATAAAACCGTTAACCTCTGAGCCTTGAAGGGACAAGATAAATACTAGCTGCCAGTCTTTCGGTTGTACAACAAGGCCTGGACAATGAGAACCCTTTTTCTGGGTTGGTTCCATTGCTGTTTTGTCCCTGAAGTCAAGAAATACCTTACCAGACTGACTTTTAAAGTTCTTTTGATATGGACCATGTCCCTGGACACTCAAAAGCTCACGACTTCAACACCAAAGGTGTCAAAGGGGCCTACTTGCCCTCACACACAGTGTCTCAGATGCTATGAACCACCTTTTTTCTGTGAGCAGTTCCTTTCTGACCAATGTGCACTTCTGCTTGCCGTTTGGTGAGTTTTTGGTTCATGATTGTTTCTTTCATCTTATCTGAGTGGAAAAGAGGCTGCGCGGGGGACTAGGGTTGGCACTCGAGGAGTCTTGGGTGAGACCAGCTGAGATTAGAAGCACACAGGGAGGCAGGATGGCAGCTAAAGGAATACATTTCCTTTTCTCTAGCTTACTTTATTGTAATATAATACACACAACATACGTGTTAATTAACGTGTTATTGGAGGCTTCCAGTTAACAGTTAAGGCTATGAGTAAAGTTTTTGTGGAGTTGAAAGTTATAGTCAGATTTTTTACTGCATGGGAAGTCAGTACCCATAATCCCCATGTTGTTCAAGGGTTGACTGTACTTAATTTGCCTTTTATTAGGATGAAGAATGTTTCCTGAGACCTACTGTCTTGGTTTGGCCAGGACTGAGGTGCTTCATTGCTAAATCCAAGCGGGTTTCAGGACAGCTGGCCATCTACTGGGATTTCAGGAAAGGGACACATTGAGACTAAGCCTTTAAAATCAGATAGCTTGAGCTATCTCTAGTTTTAGTTAATAAGTGGCTTTTATGATTAAAGGGAACTAAAAGCATCAAAATGCCTTAAGGTCTATTTCTTTTTCTAGATTATAAGGACCTATTTATTTATTTTATTTTGCTTTAAGTTCCAGGATACATGTGCAGAACGTGCAGGTTTGTCACATAGGTACACGTGTGCTGTGGTGGTTTGCTGTACCTCTCAGCCTGTCACCTAGGTTTTAAGCCCTGCATGCATTAACTATTTGTCATGATGCTCTCCCTCCCATCGCACCCCCCACCCCATGACAGGTCCTGGTGTGTGATGTTCCCCTCTCTGTGTCCGTGTGTTCTCTTTGTTCAGTTCCCACTTATGAGTGAGAACATGCGGTGTTTGGTTTTCTGTTCCTGTGCTAGTTTGCTGAGGGTGATGGCTTCCAGCTTCATCCATATCCCTGCAAAGGACATGATCTCATTCCTTTTTTTTCTTAATGGATTAATGAATGCTAAATTTCCAATACTAGAACTGGCTTTTTTTTTTTTTCCCAGCTATGTGTCTGGCCAAATGAGAATCACAGAGTGAAGCCATGGGATCGAACCCTTTGATTTTCCCTACCTAAGGGAATACAGAGAAGGAATCAGCTTCTCTGATTCTGTAGACATGTCTTGAAGCCTTTATGCACTTTGGATTTTTAAACTGACAAGTGAAGGAGGATACTTCGCTTGTAGTACATAAACAACCTAACTGTAATTTTGTGTTGTGAGCTTATCTTTGGAGTGCTGAGGTATCATGGTCTGGTGGGCCTTTCTTAGGCTAATTTCTGTCCTGGTAGATGAGGCTCGTGCAGTATAAAGTTGAACCATAAATCTGTGTAAGGGCAGACCCATGATTATTCATTTTTAAGTGGGGATGTTTTTCCCTCCCACCTGTCCCCCACTGCTGAGAGTCCACTGGAGATAGGCAAGCATTCTTGTTGACTCCTTATGCTGGCTGGTGGGTAGTTTTTCTAGTGTCCCTAGGATAGCCAGATAAAAATACAGGGTGTCCAGTTAAATTTAAATTTCGGATAAGCAACAAAAAAATTTCTAGGATAAGTATGTTCCAGATACTGCATTGGACACACTTATATTAAAAGTTTATTTGTAATTCCAATTTAACTAGCTAGCCTATATTTTGATTTGCTAAATCTGGATAATCTGGATAGTCACTTATATTAAAAGTTTATTTGTAATTCCAATTTAACTAGCTAGCCTATATTTTGATTTGCTAAATCTGGATAGTCTGGGTATACCTTTTACTTAGGCTGAGGTCCTTTGTGGATTGTACCTTTATTTGGGGCCTTAGTGTAACTCCCCAAGTTAAGTGGGGTCTGCTTTTATGAAGCCATTAAAACCTCAGCCTCAGGTTTGTAATGTCAGCATCAAACTGGAAAGCCTTTCACGAGCATGACTGTTGCACTTTTGGTTCTTTAGCCTCCTGCTGTGGTTTCCATTTCATTGTCTTTGGCCCCTGCAATTCCCTTATTTTCTTCCAAGCTCAGGCATGCATTTAAAAGAACATTTTATTTTGCTCAGGGTTTTCAGGTGTTTCGAAGTGTGAAAACTTCAAACTTCAAATCAGGCTCTTGAACATATTGCCAATTCTGCATTATTCTGGAAGAATTAGATGGATGGATTCTTCTGCAGTGAAACAACATAGAACATAGATATTGAGATCCAGGTTGAAAAAAGTCCAACGACAGATTATCAGTTGATCTGCTCTTCCCTATAGTAGGAGATGGAAACCCAGACATGGGCTCTATAACTGTTCACTGAGGCCTCTGTGACTATACTGGAGTGGGAAAAGTTAATACCCCGCCCTCTAGACTTCCTAAGCTCTACAGGGGGGCGGGGAGAGATATTATGCATGATCATGTGTATTTGACCTAACACTTTCGGGAACTAAACCTCTTCTTGCTCTGAATCAAGAAGCAATTTATCAACTGGCTCTTTACATGAGGGACAATTTAATAGACAGTAACTAACTCGGGCCTTGCAAAAGTCACAGGAACATTGCATAACGAAGTTGACAGTACAATAGGATACTTTGAAATGAACTTTTTTTCTAAAACAAGTTTCAAAGACCAAAGGTGAAATACATATATGGGAAGAAATAATTAAAGAGCACTGTATTAATTTAGGAAAATGTAATTTGTAAGTCCAGGTGACTTAATTGCTCAGGTTATGTTATGCGTTATAGATGCATTATTGTCACCAAATATTCCAAACCCTCCCTGCAGTACCTGTCCCTGGGAGGGCTACCCATTTCCTTCCTGGCCATGTGACCGGGGTTTGGCCAAGGCAGTGCTAATAGATGATTTGTGGTTTGTCATATCTCTTTTCTCTTTGCCAGGACAACATTCCAGTGGTTATGAAAAGTAGAGTCACAGCCGACCTCTATAGTGGATATGTAGAGTGAGCAAGAAAAAAAGAGGCCTTGGTTTTTTAAGCCATGGGGAAGTTTTCAGGTTGTTAGTTACCGTGGCCCACTAACCCTCAAGCATGGTACTAGGCACTGAAGGTAGAACAGTGAGCAAATTTGATGTACTCTTGTCCCTCGTAGAACTTACATTCTAATAGAGGTGAACAGAAATTAGTCAAACAGATGAGTTCGTGTAACCATGAAACTGAGGTAGATGTTTTGAAGAAAACCAATTCTTGGGAAAGTTAAAATGCTTTTCTTTAAATGATATTCCACTTATTTTCAGAAAAGCCTGAGGCTGTTTACAAAATCGAACACAATGCACAATTTAAACCAGAGACAAATTAATATAGCAGAGAAATCAATGTCATAAGATCCTTGAGATAAATCAATTACTGCAGGAGAGCACAATAATTGTTTCTGAGTTTCCTAAAGATAAGGCAAACAAGGAAAACTTTGGGTTATATAATTTTTATTGTTTGACAGCGGGACAGAGGCAAGCACTTTCAGGAACTAAACCTTTTCTTGCTCTGAGTCAAGAAGCAATTTATCAACTGGCTCTTTACAGAAGGGACAATTTAACAGGCAGTAACTAACTCGGCCCTTGCAAAAATCACGGGAACATTGTTTAAAGGGATGTTCTTCATATAAACGATATATAAAAGTTAGAGAGAATAAAAATCCTAATTAAGGGGAGTTATTTCTGCTGGGAGCTTAGATGATATAAGCCAGATTCTTGCTTTCTGCTAGGTAACCCATGACTGGGGGCAATACCTGGAAGAGGGGCAACGGATACTCTAGTATGATGACCCTTAGGACTCCCTTAAATATTGGAAGTCTCCCAGGAGCCTTTGGTAAAGGCTGGAATTAAACCTATTTGTCGTTGGATTTTTTCCAACTTGGATCTTAATATCTATGTTCTATGCTGTTTCACTGCAGAAGAATCCATTCACCAAATTCTTCCAGAAGAATGCAGAATTGTCAAAATGTTCAAGAGCCTGATGTCCATCTGTTGTCATATGTCAGCTGAATAGGATATACCCATATCCTGTGGGTAGGATCAATATTTGCCTCAAAAAGAAGCATTGAATTTCCTCAATTACTTCAAAAGACTAGTGAAGACAGCAGACTTTAGCACCAGAAAACATGGAAGGGATAATTTAGGTCTGAAAATTTTAGGGGCTTTTGTTGACAATGGACTGCTTCAGCCAAATGAGAACCTGGCGGGCTGTACCTGGCTCATCAAGTGGAGGAAGACTGAACGCTTGGTCTAAATCAGCACTGGTTAGCCGGAGAAAAGGGTCACCACTGTCAGAGTCATTACGCTTCCTTCTTGAAAAGCTGCTTTGACTGTATGAACCTGGGTAATGCCACAGACATGAGCATAGTGCCATGTGATTTTAGCAGAATGTTGGTCATTGTTTGTCATGATTTCTGTTGCAGATACATGTCTCTCCCCTTAAACTTGAACATTTAAGAAGTGTATCTTTTGTAGAATTTCTGCAACTGAACACATTTTCTCATTGAATCTCCATTCTGCTGAATGGCAAATGCTAAATCTCAGTTGGTCCCAGGATCTCCCTGTTCTTCACCTTTCTGTACATTGTGGGGAGTGGGAGGACACTTATGTCATCTCAAGGCATCGGGTAGGGGACATCAGGTGTCAGGCCTTAGGTTGGCATCATCTATCTAAGCTGGCTTTGATAGAGATACCTTTGCTCCTTCTGGCCCCTGGTCTCTGGTGTTTGTGCTGTGTCAGCCTCATCAATTGAGAGGCCTCATGGGTTTTGCTCTTTTTCTGTTATTTACCCATCCTTCCTGGGCTCATGGGGAACACCATGAGCTCTTCCTTTGCCTCACTGGATTCTGGAGGCCCTGATGATGTTTTAGGCTTGTCTGCCCAGGCGCCACACATTGATGATTTTTCTACTGTTTCCACTTTCAATGTGGGATACCTCTGTGGATGTTTCTGGAATGTTTTCAGTGTTAACAGATGTCCCCAGACCCATTTGGAGTTTCTGTTATTCACCCTTTCCCACCAGTGATGGGGACAGGAGTGGGACTCCATTTCAGAGATACCTTAATATCTCAGCTCTTCTCTTCCTCTGACTCCCCCTTACTGGCAGAATCCTTGTCTATTTTTGGGATGGAACTGGACTTGTCTTTGACTTGGTAGGCATCTATATCCAGTGGTTAAGGCATATACTTTAGGCCTTGAATCCTGCAGCCTACATTTTCAAAGACTTTAATACTAAAATTCTGGGATCTTGACTCTTTAGTTTTTTTCTATTCTGCTATGGCAACCACTCTGAAGGGCAGCAGACGTAGAAAACCATAGCTGTTCCTGAGTTGGGAGGAGGCTCACGGGTTATAGGAAGTTTGAGGAGAATTCACAGTTACTTTATGAAAACAGTGGACTGTTTCAGTATTTTCATTTCCATGATCGAGGCAGAGAAATGTGTTGTAATAATGCAGTGAGGTGGGCAGCGGCTCTTCATGGAATATGGAACAACCGTCTTCATGGAATAGTGGTCCCTTGGATCCTTTTAAGAATCTCATGAAAACTATAGATCTTTTCTTAAGAACATGCCCATTCAGACAAAATTAGGCATATAATATAATATCATGTCAGTGAATTTCAGTAAAAATCCTGGTGATAGAATGTTGTGTACTACATAGGGAGGCTTCTTAAAGTTTTATGCAAACTGCTGTTTTGTGCTTAGCTTTAAAGACCACCTAGCCAAATTTTATAGGGAAATACACAGAAGATCAAAGAGATGAGGTGATTTTTCCTGGGCCAGATAACCAGTGATGCTGCTATCTTCTTCCAGAGCTTTGGATGACGCTGTAGGAGACATTTCACTCAGATTTATAGATGATACTAAGCTAAAACAGATAGCTGAGATGGTCAATCTCAGATCAAATTATACTATCTTAAGTGGTCTTTTTTTTTTTTTTTTTAAATTTATTTATTATTATTATACTTTAAGTTGTAGGGTACATGTGCATAACATGCAGGTTTGTTACATATGTATACTTGTGCCATGTTAGTCTGCTGCACCCATCAACTCGTCATTTACATCAGGTATAACTCCCAATGCAATCCCTCCCCCCTTCCTGAGTCCAAGTGATCTCGTTGTTCAGTTCCCACCTATGAGTGAGAACATGCGGTGTTTGGTTTTCTGTTCTTGTGATAGTTTGCTAAGAATGATGGTTTCCAGCTGCATCCATGTCCCTACAAAGGACGCAAACTCATCCTTTTTTATGGCTGCATAGTATTCCATGGTGTATATGTGCCACATTTTCTTAATCCAATCTGTCACTGATGGACATTTGGGTTGATTCCAAGTCTTTGCTATTGTGAATAGTGCTGCAATAAACATACGTGTGCATGTGTCTTTATAGCAGCATAATTTATAATCCTTTGGGTATATCCCCAGTAATGGGATGGCTGGGTCATATGGTACATCTAGTTCTAGATCCTTGAGGAATCGCCATACTGTTTTCCATAATGGTTGAACTAGTTTACAATCCCACCAACAGTGTAAAAGTGTTCCTATTTCTCCACATCCTCTCCAGCACCTGTTGTTTCCTGACTTTTTAATGATCGCCATTCTAACTGGTGTGAGATGGTATCTCATTGTGGTTTTGATTTGCATTTCTCTGATGGCCAGTGATGATGAGCATTTTTTCATATGTCTGTTGGCTGTATGAATGTCCTCTTTTGAGAAATGTCTGTTCATATCCTTTGCCCACTTTTTGATGGGGTTGTTTGTTTTTTTCTTGTAAATTTGTTGGAGTTCTTTGTAGGTTCTGGATATTAGCCCTTTGTCAGATGAGTAGATTGCAAAAATTTTCTCCCATTCTGTAGGTTGCCTGTTCACTCTGATGGTAGTTTCTTTTGCTGTGCAGAAGCTCTTTAGTTTAATTAGATCCCATTTGTCAATTTTAGCTTTTGCTGCCGTTGCTTTTGGTGTTTTAGACATGAAGTCTTTGCCCATGCCTATGTCCTGAATGGTACTACCTAGGTTTTCCTCTAGGATTTTTATGGTATTAGGTCTAACATTTAAGTCTCTAATCCATCTTGAATTAATTTTCGTATAAGGAGTAAGGAAAGGATCCAGTTTCAGCTTTCTACTGGTGGCTAGCCAATTTTCCCAGCACCATTTATTAAATAGGGAATCCTTTCCCCATTTCTTGTTTTTCTCAGGTTTGTCAAAGATCAGATGGCTGTAGATGTGTGGTATTATTTCTGAGGACTCTGTTCTGTTCCATTGGTCTATATCTCTGTTTTGGTACCAGTACCATGCTGTTTTGGTTACTGTAGCCTTGTAGTATAGTTTGAAGTCAGGTAGCGTGATGCCTCCAGCTTTGTTCTTTTGACTTAGGATTGTCTTGGAGATGCGGGCTCTTTTTTGGTTCCATATGAACTTTAAAGCAGTTTTTTCCAATTCTGTGAAGAAACTCATTGGTAGCTTGATGGGGATGGCATTGAATCTATAAATTACCTTGGGCAGTATGGCCATTTTCACGATATTGATTCTTCCTATCCATGAGCATGGTATGTTCTTCCATTTGTTTGTGTCCTCTTTTATTTCACTGAGCAGTGGTTTGTAGTTCTCCTTGAAGAGGTCCTTTACATCCCTTGTAAGTTGGATTCCTAGGTATTTTATTCTCTTTGAAGCAATTGTGAATGGAAGTTCATTCCTGATTTGGCTCTCTGTTTGTCTGTTACTGGTGTATAAGAATGCTTGTGATTTTTGCACATTAATTTTGTATCCTGAGACTTTGCTGAAGTTGCTTATCAGCTTAAGGAGATTTTGGGCTGAGACAATGGGGTTTTCTAAATATACAATCATGTCATCTGCAAACAGGGACAATTTGACTTCTTCTTTTCCTAACTGAATACCCCTGATTTCTTTCTCTTGCCTAATTGCCCTAGCCAGAACTTCCAACACTATGTTGAATAGGAGTGGTGAGAGAGGGCATCCCTGTCTTGTGCCAGTTTTCAAAGGGAATTTTTCCAGTTTTTGCCCATTCAGGATGATATTGGCTGTGGGTTTGTCATAAATAGCTCTTATTATTTTGAGGTACGTTCCATCAATACCGAATTTATTGAGCGTTTTTAGCATGAAGGGCTGTTGAATTTTGTCAAAAGCCTTTTCTGCATCTATTGAGATAATCATGTGGTTCTTGTCTTTGGTTCTGTTTATATGCTGGATTATGTTTATTGATTTGCAAATGTTGAACCAGCCTTGCATCCCAGGGATGAAGCCCACTTGATCATGGTGGATAAGCTTTTTGATGTGTTGTTGAATCCGGTTTGCCAGTATTTTATTGAGGATTTTTGCATCGATGTTCATCAGGGATATTGGTCTAAAATTCTCTTTTTTTGTTGTATCTCTGCCAGGCTTTGGTATCAGGATGATGTTGGCCTCATAAAATGAGTTAGGGAGGATTCCCTCTTTTTCTATTGATTGGAATAGTTTCAGAAGGAATGGTACCAACTCCTCCTTATACCTCTGGTAGAATTCAGCTGTGAATCCATCTGGTCCTGGACTTTTTTTGGTTGGTAGGCTATTAATTATTGCCTCAATTTCAGAGCCTACTATTGGTCTATTCAGGGATTCAACTTCTTCCTGGTTTAGTCTTGGAAGAGTGTAAGTGTCCAGGAAATTATCCATTTCTTCTAGGTTTTCCAGTTTATTTGCGTAGAGGTGTTTATAGTATTCTCTGATGGTAGTTTGTATTTCTGTTGGGTCGGTGGTGATATCCCCTTTATCATTTTTAATTGCGTCGATTTGATTCTTCTCTCTTTTCTTCTTTATTAGTCTTGCTAGTGGTCTGTCAATTTTGTTGATCTTTTCAAAAAACCAACTCCTGGATTCATTGATTTTTTGGAGGGTTTTTTGTGTCTCTATCTCCTTCAGTTCTGCTCTGATCTTAGTTATTTCTTGCCTTCTGCTAGCTTTCGAATGTGTTTGCTCTTGCTTCTCTAGTTCTTTTAATTGCGATGTTAGAGTGTCAATTTTTGATCTTTCCTGCTTTCTCTTGTGGGCATTTAGTGCTATAAATTTCCCTCTGCACACTGCTTTAAATGTGTCCCAGAGATTCTGGTATATTGTATCTTTGTTCTCATTGGTTTCAAAGAACATCTTTATTTCTGCCTTCATTTCGTTATGTACCCAGTAGTCATTCAGGAGCAGGTTGTTCAGTTTCCATGTAGTTGAGCGGTTTTGATTGAGTTTCTTAGTCCTGAGTTCTAGTTTGATTGCACTGTGGTCTGAGAGACAGTTTGTTATAATTTCTGTTCTTGTACATTTGCTGAGGAGTGCTTTACTTCCAATTATATGGTCAATTTTGGAGTAAGTACGATGTGGTGCTGAGAAGAATGTATATTCTGTTGATTTGGGGTGGAGAGTTCTATAGATGTCTATTAGGTCTGCTTGCTGCAGAGATGAGTTCAATTCCTGGATATCCTTGTTAACTTTCTGTCTCGTTGATCTGTCTAATGTTGACAGTGGAGTGTTGAAGTCTCCCATTATTATTGTATGGGAGTCTAAGTCTCTTTGTAAGTCTCTAAGGACTTGCTTTATGAATCTGGGTGCTCCTGTATTGGGTGCATATATATTTAGGATAGTTAGCTCTTCCTGTTGAATTGATCCCTTGACCATTATGTAATGGCCTTCTTTGTCTCTTTTGATCTTTGATGGTTTAAAGTCTGTTTTATCAGAGACTAGGATTGCAACCCCTGCTTTTTTTTGTTCTCCATTTGCTTGGTAAATCTTCCTCCATCCCTTTATTTTGAGCCTATGTATGTCTCTGCGTGTGAGATGGGTCTCCTGAATACAGCAGACTGATGGGTCTTGACTCTTTATCCAGTTTGCCAGTCTGTGTCTTTTAATTGGAGCATTTAGTCCATTTACATTTAAGGTTAAGATTGTTATGTGTGAACTTGATCCTGCCATTATGATATTAACTGGTTATTTTGCTCGTTAGTTGATGCAGTTTCTTCCTAGCCTCGATGGTCTTTACATTTTGGCATGTTTTTGCAATGGCTGGTACCGGTTGTTCCTTTCCATGTTGAGTGCTTCCTTCAGGGTCTCTTGTAAGGCAGGCCTAGTGGTGACAAAATCTCTAAGCATTTGCTTATCTGTAAAGGATTTTATTTCTCCTTCACTTATGAAACTTAGTTTGGCTGGATATGAAATTCTGGGTTTAAAATTCTTTTCTTTAAGAATGTTGAATATTGGCCCCCACTCTCTTCTGGCTTGGAGAGTTTCTGCCGAGAGATCTGCTGTGAGTCTGATGGGCTTCCCTTTGTGGGTAACCCGACCTTTCTCTCTGGCTGCCCTTAAGATTTTTTCCTTCATTTCAACTTTGGTGAATCTGGCAATTATGTGTCTTGGAGTTGCTCTTCTCGAGGAGTATCTTTGTGGCGTTCTCTGTATTTCCTGGATTTGAATGTTGGCCTGCCCTACTAGGTTGGGGAAGTTCTCCTGGATGATATCCTGAAGAGTGTTTTCCAACTTGGTTCCATTTTCCCCCTCACTTTCAGGCACCCCAATCAGACGTAGATTTGGTCTTTTTACATAATCCCATACTTCTTGCAGGCTTTGTTCATTTCTTTTTCTTCTTTTTTCTTTTGGTTTCTCTTCTCGCTTCATTTCATTCATTTGATCCTCAATCGCTGATACTCTTTCTTCCAGTTGATCGAGTCGGTTACTGAAGCTTGTGCATTTGTCACGTATTTCTCGTGTCATGGTTTTCATCTCTTTCATTTCGTTTATGACCTTCTCTGCATTAATTAGTCTAGCCGTCAATTCTTCCACTTTTTTTTCAAGATTTTTAGTTTCTTTGCGCTGGGTACGTAATTCCTCCTTTAGCTCTAAGAAATTTGATGGACTGAAGCCTTCTTCTCTCATCTCGTCAAAGTCATTCTCCGTCCAGCTTTGATCCGTTGCTGGCGATGAGCTGCGCTCCTTTGCCGGGGGAGATGTGCTCTTATTTTTTGAATTTCCAGCTTTTCTGCCCTGCTTTTTCCCCATCTTTGTGGTTTTATCTGCCTCTGGTCTTTGATGATGGTGATGTACTGATGGGGTTTTGGTGTAGGTGTCCTTCCTGTTTGATAGTTTTCCTTCTAACAGTCAGGACCCTCAGCTGTAGGTCTGTTGGAGATTGCTTGAGGTCCACTCCAGACCCTGTTTGCCTGGGTATCAGCAGCAGAGGCTGCAGAAGATAGAATATTTCTGAACAGCGAGTGTACCTATCTGATTCTTGCTTTGGAAGCTTCCTCTCAGGGGTATACTCCACCCTGTGAGGTGTGGGGTGTCAGACTGCCCCTAGTGGGGGATGTCTCCCAGTTAGGCTACTCAGGGGTCAGGGACCCACTTGAGCAGGCAGTCTGTCCGTTCTCAGATCTCAACCTCCGTGTTGGGAGATCCACTGCTCTCTTCAAAGCTGTCAGACAGAGTCGTTTGCGTCTGCAGAGTTTTCTGCTGCTTTGTTGTTGTTGTTGTTGTTGTTGTGTAGCTGTGCCTTGTCCCCAGAGGTGGAGTCTACAGAGACAGGCAGGTTTCCTTGAGCTGCTGTGAGCTCCACCCAGTTGGAGCTTCCCAGCAGCTTTGTTTACCTACTTAAGCCTCAGCAATGGCGGGCGCCCCTCCCCCAGCCTCGCTGCTGCCTTGCTGGTAGATCACAGACTGCTGTGCTAGCAATGAGGGAGGCTCCGTGGGCGTGGGACCCTCCCGGCCAGGTGTGGGATATGATCTCCTGGTGTGCCTGTTTGCTTAAAGCGCAATATTGGGGTGGGAGTTACCCGATTTTCCAGGTGTTGTGTGTCTCAGTTCCGCTGGCTAGGAAAAGGGATTCCCTTCCCCCTTGCGCTTCCCAGGTGAGGCGATGCCTCGCCCTGCTTCAGCTCTCGCTGGTCGGGCTGCAGCAGCTGACCAGCACCGATCGTCCGGCACTCCCCAGTGAGATGAACCCAGTACCTCAGTTGAAAATGCAGAAATCACCGGTCTTCTGTGTCGCTGGCGCTGGGAGTTGGAGACTGGAGCTGTTCCTATTCGGCCATCTTGCTCCGCCCCCTTAAGTGGTCTTGATAGGCTGAAGAGCTACACTAAAACCAAGACATACATCTGAAAAGTTTAACAAGTTGCTTTCAGAGATATCCTGTAAGGCATAAGGGTGCAAACACTCTTGAATGCTCGTTGTTCACAAACCAGAAGTATGACAGGGCTTCTTAACTTGTTGCTGTAACTTGCTTTACATGAATGCCACACTTTCCAAACCTCCAACAGTCCTGATTATCTATTTCTGGGCAAGCTAGTCTGTCAATGTCCCTGCCTAGTGCAGACCAGTACAGAGTTCAGAGGGTTGATGCTCTAAGCTATATACTCATAAGATTGAGCCTTAAAATTGTATTTGCTCCATCCACTTGCATCAGAATTGACTCATTCTAATAGCACCATGATCTTGGACTTCCCAGCATCCAGAACTGTGAGCAATAAATTTCTGTTATGTAAGTCACCCAGTCTATGGTATCTTTTTAATGACAGCACCAGCTAATACAGTGTTGATTTTTGTCCTGTTAATTTTTTAAAAACCTAGAATGTACAAGCCTACTTCAGAGATATTGCTGGGTCAGTTCCACATCACTGGAGTAAAGCAAATATCACAATGAAGTGAGTCACACATTTTTTGGCTTTCCAGTGCATATAAAAGCTATGTTTGGGCCGGGCGCGGTGGCTCAAGCCTGTAATCCCAGCACTTAAGGACGAGATGGGTGGATCACGAGGTCAGGAGATCGAGACCATCCTGGCTAACACGGTGAAACCCCGTCTCTACTAAAAAATACAAAAAACTAGCCGGACGAGGTGGCAGAGACCTGTAGTCCCAGCTACTTGGGAGGCTGAGGCAGGAGAATGGCGTAAACCCAGGAGGCAGAGCTTGCAGTGAGCTGAGATCCGGCCACTACACTTCAGCCTGGGCGACAGAGCGAGACTCCGTCTCAAAAAAAAAAAAAAAAAAAAAAGCTATGTTTGGTCAAATGTAGTGGCTCCTTCCTGTAATCTCAGCACTTTAGGAGGCCAAGGTGGGCAGATAGCTTGAGGTCAGGAGTCTGAGATCAACCTTGGCAATATAGCAAAATCCGGTCTCTATAAAAAATAGAAAAATTAGCCAGATGTGGTAGTGTTCACCTGTAGTCCCAGCTCTCAGGAGGCTGAAGTGGGAGAATCACTAGAGCCCAGGAGGTGAAGGTTGCAGTGAGCTGAGATAGCACCACTGGACTCCAGCCTGGGTGACAGAGTGAGACACTATCTCAAAAAAATAAAAAAGTTATGTTTACAGTATACTGTAGTCTATTAAGTGTACAATAGCATTATGTCTAAAAATGTATACATACCTTGATTCAAAAATACTTCATTCCTAAAGAATGCTAACATCATCTGGGCCTTCAGTGATTTTTCTGGTGGAGGGACTTGCCGCAATGTCGATGGCTGCTAACTGATCAAGGTGGTGGCTGTTCAAGGTTGATGTGATTGTGGCAATTTCTTAAAATAAGACAAAATTAAAGTTTGTTATATCAACTGACTTTCTTTCACAAAAGAGTTGTCTGTAGCATGTGATGCTGTTTGATAGCATTTTACCCATGGTAGAACTTCTTTCAAAATTGGAGTTAATCCTCTCAAAGCCTACCATTGCTTTATCAACTAAATTTATGGAATATTCTAAATCGCTTGTTGTCATTTCAACAATGCTCATGGCATCTTCACCAGGAGTAGGTTCTATCTTAAGAAACTACTTTCTTTACTCATCTCTGAGAAGCAACTCCTTATCTGCTAAAGTTTTACCATGGGACTGCAGCAATTCAGTCACATCTTCAGCCTCCACTTACAATTCTAGGTCTCTGGCTATTTCTTTTTTAAAAAAATTTTTTTTCCATAAGTAATTGGGGTACAGGTGGTATTTGGTTACATGAGTAATTTCTTTAGTGGTGATTTGTAAGAATTTGATGCACCCATCACCCAAGCAGTATACACTGCACCATATTTGTAGTCTTCTAGCCCTCACCCTCCTCCCACTCTTTTCCCCAAGTCCCCAAAGTCCATTGTGTCCCATATCTTAGCTCCCACATATCAGTGGGAACATACCATGTGTGGTTTGCCATTCCTGAGTTACTTCACTTAGAATAATAGTGTCCAGTCTCATCCAGGTCACTGCAAATGCTATTAATTCATTCCTTTTTATAGCTGCATAGTATTCCACCATATATGTATATACCACAGTTTCTTTATCCCCTTGATTGATGGGCATTTGGGTTAATTCCACAATTTTGCAATTGTGAATTGTGCAGTTGTAAACATGCGTGTGCAAGTATCTTTTTTGAATAATGACTTCCTTTCCTCTGGGTAGATAACCAATAGTGGGATTGCTGGATCTAACGGTAGGTCTACTTTTAGTTCTTTGAGGAATCTCCATACTGTTTTCCATAACGGCTATTCTAGTTTACATTCCCAGCAGCAGTGTGGAAGTGTTCCCTGTTTACTGTATCCATGCCAGCATCTACTGTTTTTTGATTTTTTGATTATGGCCATTCTTGCAGGAGTGAGGTGGTACCTCATTGTGGTTTTGACTTGCAGTTCCCTCAGCATTAGTGATGTTGAACATTTTTTCATGTTTGTTGGCCATTTGTGTATCTTCTTTTAAGAATTGTCTATACATGTCCTTAGCCTACTTTTTTGATGGGATTATTTGTTTGTTTGTTTGTTTTTCTTACTGATTTGTTTGAGTTTATTGTAGATTCTAGATATTAGTCCTTTGTCAGATGTTTAGATTGTGAAGATTTTCTCCCACTCTGTGGGTTGTCTGTTTACTCTGCCAACTGTTCCTTTTGCTGTGCTGAGTTCTTATCCATTCTGCGGTTCTGCATCTTTTAAGTGGAGCATTTAGGCCATTTACAGTCAATGTTAGTATTGAAATATGTGGTACTGTTGCATTCATCATGCTCTTTGTTGTCTGTGTACTTTGAATTTTGTTTTTATTTTTGCTTTTTAACTTGTATTTTGATTTTATAGGTCCTGTGTGATTTATGCTTTAATGAGGTTCTGTTTTGATGTGTTTTCAGGATTTGTTTCAAGATTTAGAGCTCCTTTTAGCGGTTCTTGTAGAGGTGGCTTGGTAATGGCGAATTCTCTCAGCATTTGTTTGTCTGAAAGACTGTCTCTTTCCTTCATGTATGACGCTTAGTTTTGCTGGATTTACAAAATTCTTGGCTGATAATTGTTTTGTTTGACGAGGCTGAAGATAGGGCCCAAATCCCTTCTAGCTGGTAGGGTTTCTGCTGAGAAATCTACTATTAATCTGATAGGTTTTCCTTTATAGGTTAGCTGGTGCTTCTGTCTCACCGCTCTTAAGATTCTTTCATCTTAACTTTGGATAACCTGATGACAATGTGCCTGGGAGAAGATCTTTTTACGATGCATTTCCTGGGTGTTCTTTGTGCTTCTTGTTTTTGGATGTCTAGGCCTCCAGCAAGGCTGGGAGATTTTCCTTGATTATTCCCCCAAATATGTTTTCCAAGCTTTTAGAATTCTCTTCTTCCTCAGGTACACCAATTATTCTTAGGTTTGGTCATTTAATATAATCCCAGACTTCTTGGAGGCTTTGTTCATTCTTTTTTCTTTGTTTTTGTTGGAATGGGTTAATTTGAAGACCTTGTCTTCAGGCTCTGAATTTCTTTCTTTTACTTGTTCAGTTCTATTATTGAGACTTTCCAGAGCATTTTGCATTTCTAAAAGTGTGTCCAAAGTTTCCTGAATTTTTTTATTGTATTTTCTTTAAGCAGTGTATTTCCTTGAACGTTTCTCCCTTCACTTCTTGTAGCATATTTTGGATTTCCTTGCATTGGGCTTCACCTTTCTCTGGTACCTCCCTGATTAGCTTAATAACTATCCTCCTGAATTCTTTTTCAGGTAAATCAGGGATTTTTTCTTGGTTTGGATCCATTGCTGGTGAACTAGTGTGATTTTTGGGGGGATGTTGAAGAGCCTTGTTTTGCCATATTACCAGGGTTGGTTTTCTGGTTCCTTCTCATTTGGGTAGGCTCTGTCAGAAGGAAGGTCTAGCACTGAAGGCTGTTGTTCATACTCTTTTGTCCCATAGGATGTTCCCATGTTGTAGTACTCTCCACCTTTTCCTATGGATGTGGCTTCCAGTGAGCCAAACTGCAGTGATTGCTGTCTCTCTTCTGGGTCTAGCCGCCCAGCAAGTCTACCTGGCTCTGGCTGGTACTGGGGGATGTCTGCACAGACTCCCATGATGTGAACTGTCTATGGATCTCTCAGCCACAGATACCAGCACCTGTTCCTGTGGAGGTGGTGGGGAGTGCAATGGACTCTGTGAGTGTTCTTAGCTTTGGTGGTTTAATGCTCTAGTTTTGTGCTGGTTGACCTCCTGCCAGGAGGTGGCGCTTTCCAGAGAGCATCAGCTGTGGTGTTATGGGGAGGAAGGGGCAGTGGACGAGACCCTAGAACTTCCAAGATTATATACCCTTTGTCTTCAGCTACCTGGGTGGGTACGGAAGGACCATCAGGTGGGGGTGGGGCTAGGCTTGTCTGAGCTCCTTGGGTGAGTCTTGCTGCGGTTGCCGTGGGGGATGGGAGTGAGATTCCCAGGTCACTGGAGTTGTGTACTTAGGAAGATTATGGCTGCCTCTGCTGAACCATGCAGGTTGTCAGGGAAGTGGGGGAAAGCTGGCAGTCAAAGGCCTCACCCAGCTCCCATGCAAACAGAAGGGCTGGTCTCACTCCCACCGTGTCCCCTTAACAGCCCCCAGACTGTTTCCAGGCAGAGAGCAATACGGGCTTGAAAACCTGCCCCAGGCTACTGGCCTCCTAGTTGTGAAAGAAAAGGGCTGGGTTTTTCCCCTGCATGGGGAGTTTGCATACTGGATTTACGCCCTCCTGGAGTTCTGGCCAGGAGGCCTCTCACCCTGTTCAAATTGTTACTAAGTTCAGCTAGATTTGCTTCTTCCTGTGTAGTTTTACCGCCTGCTCCTCTCCTGGTGGATGCCTGTGTTGCCAGGCAGGAATGGCCTGCTAGGGGACCCAGCAAGCTCCTAGGGCCTTCCTGCTGCTTGCTCTACCCCTGTATTTCACTTGGCTCTCCACATTGACTCAGCTCCAGGTAAAGTCAGAAACTTCTCCCACAAACAGAGCTTTAGCTTTTCCAGTGCCGGTGTGTGTTCAGGACAGGAGGGTCTCCCTTTCCCACTTCCACAGTTGGGGTACTCACAGTTTTGGGGGTTCGCCTGGGTCCTACAGGAGCAGTCTCCTTTCTTCAGAGGGTCTGTGGGTCCTCTCAGGATTGCCGTCTCTTGCTATTTCTGTCATATCTGCAGTTACTTCTTACACTGAAGTCTGGAACCTCTTCAAGTCATCCATGAGCGTTGGAATCAACTTCTTCCAAACTCCTGTTCATGTTGATATTTTGATCTTCTCCCATGAGTCATGAATGTTCTTAATGGTATCTAGAATAGTGAATCCTTTCCAGAAGGGTTTCAATTTACTTTGCCCAGATCCATCAGAGAAATCAGTATCTATGGCAGCAATAATCATATGAAATGCATTTCTTAAATAACAAGACTTGAAAGTCGAAATTAGTCCTTGATCCATGGGCTGCAGAACAGATGTTATATTAACAGGCATGAAAAGGACATTAATCTCCTAGTATGTCTCCATCAGAGCTCTTAAGTGAACAGGTGCATTGTCAATGAGCAGTAATATTTTGAAAGGAATCTTTTTCTGAACACTGGGTCTCAACGGTGGTCTTAAAACATTCAGTAAACCATGCTCTCCACAGGTGCTGTAATCTAGGCTCTGTTGTTTCATTTATAGAGCACACGTAGAGTAGATTTAGCATCATTCTTAAAGGATCTAGATTTTTAGAATGGTCAGTGTGCATTGACTTCAACTTTAAGTCAAGTTGCATTAGCCCCTAACAAGAGGCTCTGCCTGTTCTTTGAAGCTTTGGAGCGAGGCATTGACTTCTCTTCTCTAGTTGTGAAAGTCCTAGGTGGTACCTTCTTCCAATAAAATAAGGAATGCCTGTAGTTGTCTTCAATTTCTTGAAGGATTGTTATCTTCTCGGGTATAGAAGTAGGCTGGGTAGCTCTGTAAGATCAAATTAGGACCAGTTGGTAAAAATTGCAGGTAGGCCACCTTGTGTTCAAGATTTAAGAATAAAATAAAACCTTCTAACAGAGAAATGGACTGGGAGTGGGTTGGCTGTCTTTGGAAGTTGAGTTTTATGGATGCCATATAAAGTATCTTGCATTAATAAGGAAATTGGCCTGGATGACTTTCAAAGTCTCTTCAACTCTAGGATTTTTTAAAGCACATTAAATGTTTATGGAAACAACGAAAATAGACTTTTCTGACTTTGAAGAAAAACACATTTTTTTCTCAGAGCTTGGCCTCCGTGGGTCAAATCTCTGACCAACTATTATGACAAAAGACGCTCTGGCTACATAGAGGGTCTTAGTAGAGTGGTTTTATTTGACAACTGTTTCTTGTGTGCCTATTATGAGTTATATGCTGTGGTAGGTAAAGGAGATACAAAGAAGATTTTTAAAAAGTGGTCTCGGTGGCTGGGTGCAGTGGCTCATGCCTGTAATCCCAACAATTTAGGATGCTGAGGTGGGAGTATTGCTTGAGCCCTAGTTTGAGACCAGCCTGGGCAACATAGTGAGACCCTATCTCTACAAAAAATAATTTTAAAAATTTAGTTGGTCATGGTGGTGTACGCTTACAGTCCCAGCTACTAGAAAGGCCAAGGTGGGAAGATCACGTGAGCCCAGAAGGTTGAGGCTGCCGCGAGCCATAATTGCACCACTTCATTCCACCCTGAGTGACAGAGTGAGACCTTGTCTCAAAAAAAGTAGTCTCTGCCCTTGGGGAAGCTGACAAAAATGGAAGAGAGAAATCTATAAAATTAATAAAAAATGATATTTATTAAGAACATAATACATGGCAGGTGCTAGTTTAAATGTTTTTAATATTAACAATAATCCTATGAGATACCCATTTACAGATGAGAAAACTGAGGTATAAAGAGTAAAAAAACTTTGCTCTATTTCACCCAATTATTGAGCACTGAAGCTCTTCCCTTAATCTTAGCACTATCCTTCCTCTTTCCTATAATATCTTTCCTTTGTACTGAATCACACCATGTCCTCCTGGTTCTCCTCCATCCTCTCTAACTGTGCTTCTCAGTGTCCTCCATGACTCCTTTTCCTCTGCCAGGCCGTTTTACCTGATGTTCTCCAGAGCTCTGCCTAGGCTTTCTTCCCACGTAGATCCCTCTCCAGGGGTTCTCTGTAGGTCTCATGGTCCCTGATCACCAGTCGGGGCAGATGACTTATAGATCTGTCTCCTTAGCTCATTCTGTATCCCCAACCTTCAGGCTCAGACGTTCAATTGCCTCTTAGATATCTTTACCTGAATGTCCATAGGTACCCGATGCTCTATGTGAAGTATACTGAATGCATCAACTTTCTTCCTAAATTCACTTTTCCTATGTAGTCCATATCTTGCATGGGACCCCATTCATACTGAAAAACTAGGAGCCATATTTGATTTTTCTCTTATCCTGCACAGTCAATCTACATGGGACCCCATCCATACTGGAAAACTAGGAGCCATATTCTTTGAATTTCTGAAGATAGGGCCCAAATTCCTTCTAGCTTGTAGAGGTTCTGCTGAGAAATCTGCTGTTAATCTGATAGGTTTTCCTTTATAGGTTACCTGGTGCTTCTGTCTCACAGCTTTTAAGATTCTTTCTTTTGTCCTAACTTTGGATAACCTGATCACAATGTGCCTAAGGGAAGATCTTTTTGCAATAAATTTCCTGAGTGTTCTTTGTGCTTCTTGTATTTGGATGTCTAGGTCTCTAGCAGACCCCATGCACCATTCATCTTCCTGTTTCTAAGGTTGGGCACCATGTCTGATCCATGGCATATGCTCAATAAATAAGCTTTTGAAATAAATGTATTTATTGGAATAGCTAAATAAATAGAAAGGGTTAGCGTGGCATGACATGGGGAATTGATTAAGTACCAAGGAGCCAGTGAACCAGGGATTACAGATTCTGCTTGGGAGACCCAACTAGGCTTCACAGGAGAGATGGCATTTCACTAAGACCTTAAGAGAAAAGGATGAGTAGACATGTGCTAGGTACAGCACAGGGGAAAAGGACTTTGTTGGCAGAGGGAATTTTCAGGGTGGGGTGGGCGGTTTGGCAGGGCTGGACACAGGGGACCTGAGGGGGGTGGTAGCCGGTAGGTGGGCTGAGAGGCAGCGTGCAGCAGGACTGGGGAGGCTGCCTCACCTCTGTCGTAGCCAGATGGACCCTGGCTGAGAACCCTGGGAAAGCAATGCCACCTACTATGCCAAAATTGGTTTTCCAGCCCCTTGCATGGGAAGAAGTCAGTAGATCACTTATTAACTTGTCAGCACACTGGAATTTTTAAGTGAAAAACCTCTCATAGAATTGGAAAATCCATATGTGTGATATATGGAAAACATTCAACAAATACAGTGAACATTTTTCTAACTTGTGACATGCGTTCGCCATCAAGCATTTTAAAAGAGGTCCTGTTCTTTGTTATTTTATAAAACGTGTCTCACTTGATTGCATGATTTTTCCATTTCTCCTCCCTGACATTTTCATTCTAAAGTTATATAATCATATGAGGCTTAATTGCTCCTGTTACTTTTAGCAGCCTTCACTCACTGTTGAGATTTTTATTTCCATATAGCAATGATGTACCTAGAATCACACCATAATAATTATTGGTAAAGTTAATTGGAATCCAGCTCTTTTACTCTTTCATGTTTTATTAGTAATTCTCACAGTTTAAAGGGTTGTAATCTGACACAGTTCTGAGCACTTAGTGTGTGCTCAATAAACTGTAGTGAGTAAAAAGACAGTATTGCTTTCAACTGATATGATCTTGTGATTTATAAGCATTCAAAAGTGCTATTTTATTTTATTTTATTTTATTTTCAGATGGAGTCTCACTGTGTCATCCAGGCTAGAGTGCAGTGGTCAATCTTGGCTCACTGCAACCTCCACCTCCCGGGTTCAAGCGATTTTCTTGCCTCAGCCTCCCAAGTAGCCGAGATTACAGGGGCCTGCCACTGCGCCTGGGTAGTTTTTGTACTTTTTTGGTAGAGACAGCGTTTCACCATGTTGGCTAGGCTGGTCTCAAACTGCTGATCTCAATGATCCTCCCACCTTGGCCTCCCAAAGTGCTGGGATTATAGGTGTGAGCCACCACGTCTGGCCTGAAAGGTACTATTTGAATATAAGGCTACTTTGTCTTCCAAAATTTCAGAGTCAAGTCCTTAAGACTTTTCTTCAGTGAAGAATAGGCAATTGCTGCAGCCCAATATACTCTCAAGCCTTTTTGCAGAATCCAGAGTTCCTGAGGGGATGAACTGTTGCACTTCCGTCATCTGTTAAAACATGAATTGGGTGGCTAGTATGTGACAGGGTTGTCTTAACAATGAAAAATACAGGGATCAAGGAGACCTGGTTTCAGCCCTAAAAACCTTGCAATTTAGTACAGCTAGCCATACTACAAAAACCCAAGTCTTCTAGAAGAGTACCAAGGCCATGGTGGAGCCACAGAGAAGAGAGTAATCAGCTCTTCACGGAGATTTATGAATGACTTCACACAGGAGGTTATGAGCTTGAACCAAGCCATAAGCGCCCAAAATATGTTCTTATACTACAAGTAGAGGATAGTGGTAGCAGGATGTGCAGTGAAATTGGTGAACTCAGGTTCATGGAGAACTCTGTTTGGCTTTATAAATGGTTTGCACTTTATCCTGTAAGCAAAGGGGCTTTTAATGGGAGAGTGAAATGGTCGGATTAATCACAAACATCATGCAGGGAGCAGTGCAGACAGTGGGTTCAGGGAGCGGAGTGGGAGGTGAGTGGGTGGGCTGTGCAATATTGGCAGGGATGCCAATTATAATACAACCCAATGGGCCAGGCACAGTGGCTCATGCCTGTAATCCTAGCACTTTGGGAGGCCGGCGTGGGTGGATCACTTGAGGTCAGGAATTCGAGACCAGCCTGGCCAATATGGTGAAACCCTGTCTCTACTAAAAATACAAAAATTAGCTGGACCTGTGGTGCGTGCCTGTAATCCCAGCTACTGGGGAAGCTGAGGCATGAGAATCACTGGAACCTGGGAAACAGAGGTTGCAGTGAGCCAAGATGGTGCACTGCACTGCAGCCTGGGTGACAGAGCAAGACTCCATCTCAAAAAAAGAAAAGAAAAATACAACCCAACAACTATTAAAACTACCCAGGTCTGAAACAACAAGAATGTAAAATTAAACAGTAACAGATCAGTAATTTTTTCATTGGGGGCCTGCAGTTTTGTCCCCCAGGGGACATTTGACAATGTCAGAAAACATTTTGTTTGTCACAACTCATGAGGGCAAACTTAGCATCTACTAGGTCAGTAATGCTGCTAAACAGCCTATGATGCACAGGGCAGCACTCACAGCAAAGAGTTATCTGGCCTAGAATGTCAATAGTGCCAAGACTGAGAAGCCCCGATGCAGATGGAAAGAAGAAACGGGCATAAGCACATTTAGGAAGCAGAATCTACTAAGTTTGGTGACCGACAGAATATAAAGGGTGGAGGAGAGCGTAGCTGAGGGTGACTCCAGGTTTCTGTTGTGGGTGTCTAGAGATAAGAAATATAAGAGGAGAACAGTGTTGGGGGAAAAGAGGATAGATTTAGTGTTTGACATACTAAACTGCCTGGGTGATGGGATTGATGGTACCCCAAACCTCAGTGTCATGCAATATACCTATGTAACAAATCTGTACACGTACCTCCAAATCTAAAAAGTTGAAATTAAAAAAAATAAAGTTTAAATACATAGAGGATGTGAAAGTGAAGATATCCTGGAGGCAGGTGGGTTATGGACCAGGATTCCAGATCAGGGATGGAGATGCAGATTTGAGAACCGTCAGCATAGAGACCACCTTGAATCTGAATGTGCAATGAAAGTAACTTCAATTGATTTCCTTTGTGGCAGAGATAGTCAATGTTTGCCAAATGTTAGGGAATGAATGTGTGTGTTCCTTTAAAATTTATGTGTTGAAAATGTAAACCCCAACGTGATGATATTTGGAGGTAGAGCCTTTGGGAGGTAATAAGTTTCTGGTGTTTGATCCACCCAGTTCATGCTATTTTGTTACAGCAGCCAAAGCTGACTAAGACACCAAATATCCAAGTGTTGTTCTATACCTCCTGCCTTCTTTCTAGTGAGATTGGGGCTATGTGACTAGGTCTGGGCAATGGCCTAGGAGCAGAAGTGTCCCTTCCAGGTTAACAGGGTGAAGAATGGGTGTGCGGCCTCCTTCCCTTTTTTCCCCTGCCTCTGTACCTGAGGAGGCCACGTGTTCCAGAGGCAAAGGAGGAGAGCAGCTGATTCTTGACTGAACTTTGTATGAGTGAGAAATTAACCTGGTTCCAGCCACTAAGATTTCAGGGTGTGTTGCAGCTGCTGACTTTGTTTACCCTTAAGGATACATCCTGTAACTGAGTGAACCTCTCATTCTGCCTCATGGACAGGAAGCTTAATCTAATCCCTTCCAAGTCAGCTAAATCATGTTAATCTTTGTCATATAAATTTCCTTTCAGTTCTGAATCTCCTGAGAGTCGCAATGTGGTGGAAATGGGCTCTTGTCTGAGGGCATCTTGTGCTGCCATCGGCTGATGTATAGACTTGTCTGATCTTGGGTACCACCTGCCCTTCAGACTGGCTCCCATGGAGGTGTCCATCATCCATCTGGCCTCTGTTGCACAGACCACACTGTGGCTGCCTCCCTTGTCATGACTGTGGGACCCTTTTGAGCCCGCTAGTTCTCTAAGTCCTATCTACGCTCCTGTCCTTTGGGGTCTGATGAGAACTCTCTGTCAAGCCGCCCAATTCCATCTGCTTTTGCTTCTCACCATACCATCTCTGCTTTCCTAGTGGCTCAGAGGAGCTCCAGATAGACTGAGGGGCACTTGTTCCTCTATTGTAAGACCCTCAGAATTATATGGAGCACCTTCATCATCTTCTCTTACAGAGATTGAGGGGATGGGAGTCGGTGCAGGAAGCATACTTACAGTGACTATTTTTTCCCTAATTTTCTGATAGGTTAGAAGCTTTACATGACTGGGTAGGGAGGAGCAGAAAAAAATGGATTCTCCATCATTGAATCTTTTGCTAAATCTCTTACACAAAGACAGGTAAACATTGTTCTAAAGCCAAGAAGCTGATGACCTTGTTCTTACATTCTTCTGGTTTTCCACATAAAAGTGGGACACACGATTAAATAAAATTCAGGAGCACGCAAATCAGCAGTTCAGGAACATCCTTGCTTTGGTTAAGTGTTGTCGTGGGAGTAGATGAAGGCAGTGGGATACAGAGCATCTCCTTGAACTTGAGAAATTAGAATCACCTGGAGGACTTATTACAACACAAATTATGGGCCAGATGCCTAGAATTTTGATTCAGTAGGTCTGGGAAAGGGACTAAATTTGTAGTTAGGGTTGCCAGATTTAGCAAATAAAAATAAAAGATGCCCAATGATTTTAATTTCAGATTAATAACACTTTTTTTTTTTTAAAGAATAAGTATGTCCCAAATATTGCATGGGACATACTTACATTTTTTTTTTTTTTTTTTTGAGACAGGGTCTCACTTTGCCACCCAGGCTGTAGGGCCGTGGCATGATCTCAGCTCGCTGCAACCTCTGTCTTCTGGGCTCAGGTTATCCTCCCACCGCAGCCTTTTAAGTAACTAGGACCACAGGCGTGTGCCACCATGCCCAGCTAATTTTTGTAATTTTTTTTTAAGTAGAGACAGGATTTTGCCATGTTGCCCAACTGGTGTCAAACTCCTGGGCTCAAGTGATCCACCCGCCTTGTCCTCCCAAAGTGCTGGAATTATAGGCATGAACCACTGCACCTGGCCTAATGTTTTAAATTGTAAAACGCATCCAGTGCTTTTCTGAAATTCACGTTTATCTGGCTGTCCTGTATTTCTTAAATTGCATTTCTAACAAGTTCCCTGGTAATGAGGATGTTGCTGGTTTGGAGACCACAGTTTGAGCCCCAGGGATAGACTCACATGAATACAGAGCCCTGGGGAATACCAACATTTAACCAGCAGAAGAATCTCAGAAGGAACATAAGTGAGACAGCAGAATTATAGGTGTTTTCTCAGAAGCCAAAGGAAGAAAAAGTTTCAAAAACACAGAATGATCAACAGAGTAGCATGTCACAGAGAGTTTGAGGGAAGCCGAGGACTAAAAAGAAGACATTAGATTTGTCAACAAGGAGGCCTTTGTCAAAGCATTTCAGCACAGTTAAGGGGGCAGGAACTAGCCTGCAGTGTTGAAGAGGGAGCAGAGTGACACGGTAGAGGGGACAGTTTGCATGTGCTTATTCAGGGGGCTCATTGTGAAATTCAATAGAGGGAGATGTGGAGGCACTTGAAGGTAGTTCTTGGTCTCTCTCTCTCTTTCTCCTTTAAAAAAAAAAAAAAGGGAAATAGAGACAGGGTCTTGCTATGTTGCCCATGCTGGTCTTCAACTGTTGGCCTCAAGCGATTCTCCCACGTTGGCCTCCAAAGTGCTGAGATTATAGGTGTGAACCTGCATCTGGCCTGAGGGTGTTTTTAAATAAGGGAGACATTGAATACATTTATAGCTGGAGGAGAAGAAGCCAGTAGAGAGAGAAAATCTGCAGTCACAGAAGAAAGGGAATAGCAAATGGGACACAAAGAGCAGGGGTTACCAGCTGGGGAAGCAGAAAAAAGATGGAACTAGGGAGAAAATCAGGGAGCTTCATAGCTGGATTGAGTGCAGACTCATCATCTTAGCCTGGGGCAGTCAGATGTCAATTTTACAATTTGTCCCCTAAAGGAGAAAGAACATCCACTTGGAGAACTGTCTGATGCCCTTGATGGTTATCGTTGATGTAGAAAAATGTGTGTGTGTGTGTGTGTGTGAGAGAGAAGGAGTGTTGAAGAGTAGATTAAAAAATGCTGTGTGCTTATAATTTACTCTTTGAGCTGCTCTTTCATTTGGTTTCATGGAACCATTGTCACAATTTTCCCAAACTGATTTTACTTCCTCAGGGTTTCTTGTTCTTGTTGAGTAAACCATTTTAACTTCCATGTTGCGGCTGCAGCCTGTGATTTTGTGTGTGCCTCTTGCATTTCCTTCTAGGACCGCACTTCACTGACTGTTTTATCCATGGACGTCCCCACCCCAGCCTCCCTGGATGGCCTCCTTGCCTTTCCCACTTATTTCTGTGTTACATTTTTTAAAAATTGACTTTATATATCAAATGACCTAAACCCACCATTAAAGCATGCTTTTTCTCTGTGGTATTACAACTTTCTCAGACTCAGGCTCTTTAAAAGGTCAGTGTCTGAACTGTAATCTCAGGAGCATCTCTGCCCCAGACTCACTTACAGACTTAGTCTTTAGGAGCCTCTGGAAGGGTGAATCTGGTGAGCACTCCAATGACATTTTTGAATCACAAAGCGACCCACTGTGAGAGATTCTGGAAGGAACCGGGAGACCCTGAGGCAGCACCACCAGGGTCTTCCTCCTCTACTTTCACATGGCTTAGCTGTTCTCTGTTGGGGTCAACCTGGACTGTATCTCTTGGCCCAGAGAACTTGGAGGTGGGTCAGCAACACAAAGAACCAGCACCCACCAAACACGCAGAGGTGCGGGCTCCTCCTGCCAGGTCTGTAGAAAGGGCTGGTAAATGGCAGAAGTAGGCAAGCTATGGTGGATCATGGCATGGCAGTGGGAGGGAAGCCCATGAGACTTTGCAGTCAACTTGTCCTCCCCCTGTGGGGAAAGGCTGTGAGGTTTGGAGTTAATATCCATATTGTATCTTCACTATTTTAAATGTGAACTCCAGAATGTGCTCTCCTCCTCCTTACCCTTTCTCTATTTGTATTTGACTTAATGATTTATATTTAACATATTGGAGGTTTGATGCTTAATTTTAAAATCAAATTAATGTATTATTAATAAATAATATGTACTCAAGATATATTATTCATATATTAGATAAGTGTTACTTAAATGACTAATTGAATGCTACTTAGTAATAAGATTCAATAATATTATTAAGAAATAACATTTGTTAAAAAGTTATTTAATAACTGGCATTCCATTTCTATGAATACAGATTTAAAATATAGACACTATTTAATTGTGAAACACTATCCATGTTTTCTCACACAATACAATGACTAAGTATTGCATATAAGCATGTTCACATGTATTGATCCCATCCTTGTCATCGCCAGTGTTCCTGGATCTTTCTTCCTCCTCTGCAGGGAAGAAGTGATGGGCGGGGGCCTAACAACAGTCCAGGGAGCACAGGTAGTTTCTGCTCCTGACTCCTTCCCAGTTGGAGAGAGGAGTTTGGGGAAAACAGAATTATGTAAAGTTACACACAGATACTATGATACCCATCGCTCTGGCCTCTCCTGGAAGTTTCTCGGTGGTGTTGACTTTGAAGTGGGTGGGCCGTAGCAGACCCAGAAGTAGAAGGGAGCCGCATGGTGCCCAGACAAAAAGATCTGATGAAGATATGAGACACTTTTGTGGAATAGGGAGGGCTGATAATCCATAAAATAAACTTTTCGTTATTGGATTTGGGAGAGAGTATGTGATGTGTTAAGAGGATCCAGAATGGAGTTCCAACTTGTGTAATTCTGAGAAAAGAATTTCTGGGATTTTTTTTTTGGTGTATCTCACTCTTCTGCTTATTTGAAAGGCGTTGAGAACCTGCACATTTGAAAGAAGGTGAGGACATATCCTCGTCATTAACTGACACATGACTGACTGTATTTTATGATTGAATTATTGAGAATTGCTGGCAGGTAGTGACAATAAAAAGCAGACTGACTTTTAGTTAGTTGTAGTACTTCTTAATAACTTATTTACACTACAGGTGATATGTCTCATTTTTGTCTGCACCTGAGGCTAAAGAGATTTAGTGAACATGTTGTGTGGAATTTCTGTGAAGTTTGCTTACAGGCAACTGACCCAGTTAGGAAGAGTAATCCTTCTCACCCTGTTTCTTTTCTTCTTTCTGCAGCATGTTAGGTGAATGTGATGGTTAGGGCTTTGAAAGCCTTCCTGGACCATGAGGGGAACTTGAGGATGGAGGCTAGTGATAGAGTAAAACAGGAAAAGAGGACTCAGGTCTCTGATCATGTGGATGCACATGAAGGTGACCCCCTACTGAATCACAATCTTGTATAATCCCCTTTTGTTGAGTTGGGATGAAAACTATGACTTGCTTCTAGTTGATAGAATATGGCAAAGGAGATGAGAAACCAGTCCCATAATTAGGTGACATTATTTGCAAAGGTGAAGGAATTTTGCAGCTGTAATTAAGGTTCCTAAGCAGTTGACTTTGAGTTCCTCAAAAAAGAAATTATCCTGGGTAAGCCTGAGCTAATCAGGTGAGCCATTTAAAACAGCCCTGACACCTTCTCTGAAATCAGAGGCTCTAAGCGGCAGAGACTGCTTTTCTCTGTTGTTACCTTTGAAGAAACAAGACCACAGGAATTTTACAGCTGCAAGGAAATAAATTCTGCCAGCAACCTGAGAGATCTTGGAAGCGGATTCTTCCCTAGTTTCCAGAGGAGAATGCAGTCCATCAAACACCTTGATTTTAGCCTTGTGAGACCACCTAACTAAGCCATATGCAGAGTCTTGACCTATGGAAACTGTGAGATAATCAACTGTTTTTTAAGCTGTTAGGTTTGTGCTAAGTTGTTACGCAGCACAGAAAACTAATACATCTGTATCCATGTTGTTGCCGTGACAGTCCAGGAATACCTGCCCCCAAGCTTCTTTTATATAAGCAAGAATTAAATTTCTCACTTTTTTAAGCCATTGTGATTTTCAGTTTTCATTTATAGTCAGCTGAACCCAACCTTAACTGATTCATGGCATAATGAAGAAGGATTTATGAAAGATGAATCATTTGTAGTTGATCTTGAAAAGTAGATATAGTTTCAGAAGGTGGAAACTGGTATGGCTGGAGGCAGAAAATAATTTTTATAGGGCAGAATGGATAAGGGAAAGTACTGGGTGTTTTAAAGAAATAAAGAATAATTCGGTTTTACTAGGTTGAGTGAAATTAGGCTGGAAAAGGAGATTAGAGCCAAATAACACATCCAAAAAGAGTTTGGGGATTATTTTTTAAGCAATGGAGAGCAATGAGGATTTTCTGACCAGGGTGACATTATAGCATGATCAGAGCTATGCCTTATTTTACAAAATGCAGTATGAGTCAGTCCTCTTTAGGCTGCAAAAATATATCTCAAAGTAGATTTTATCTATCTTAAGGAGGCTTATGGGGAGAACACTGGGGAAGAGCAACAGGAACCAGAAGGTTATAGACCTTGTTATTACAAACTTATTGCAGCAGAGAATGAGCATCACCCTTAACCGCCACCCACCAAAGGGGAAGGAAGGGACTTCCCTGGCAGGTCTGGTAAAGATAGCATTGCTGGAAGCTGCCCTTTGATTGAGCAACCTTGGAATAATCCCAAGAGCCAAGGGGTGGGATACAGTGATTGGCCTGGGCCTGGCCTAGGTGTGTGTGGGGGGGATGTCTGCTACTAGATAAAGGAGCATGGGAAATAAAAACAAAACGATTATTGGTGCAATTTGAATTTCACAACTCTGTCTTTTTACATCAAAACCTCAAGGACAGATGATACACTCATTTACACCCCCACTAAGAGAATAACATTTTAGTTGAATTGACATTTAATTTAGGAGTTGAAATATGCACTAAAGGTTATTCATAGTTTTTTAAAAGTTTATTTCTTCTTACCACTATCAACATCAACTAAACTATAAACTGTATAATTGAAACTAGTTTCCACTATAAAAGTTTTTAGTGCTTATTTATTTACCACATGTCCAAGTATATAAAACACTATGTTATACAACGGCATCTCTTACTTGAATAAAAGGGAATTTCAGAGTGGCTATTTACAGGTACTTACAAGTTCTTGAAATAATCTAAGTGAAATACTGACTTCTTATTTAGGAAACCAATGATCTTTTGCTCAAATGTGTTAGTAGACTTAGATACGTAATTGTTAAATAAAATCTCAGGCTATCTGAGAAACATACTGCTTTAACCCTTACATTTTACCAGGCATACTTCAAGTACTACCTGTGACGTGTTTGAAAAGTTTAGGATCTTTTCACAAATTCCTGGATATATTGAACATGTATACATTTTTACTTGGAAATATTCAAGCACATAAAGCTGACTTCAAATCTTTAATAGACACACAAAAACACCTATCTCAGGAATCAAAGAAGTAGCATTTAAAATGCCCAAAATGACGTTTCAACAAATGAGGATGAAATACTTGGAAGACTTCCAGTTAGCTCCCTGGTGGGTGTAGCTGATGTGTTTCACCACTAGGTGCTACTCTTCCTCCATCACATGTTGAATCTGGAGTCTCAAAAGCAAAGTGGATGCAAAGTCAACCTAATTCCTTATCTCCCGGCTCCCATTTAAACAAAAAATACGACTTTATTTCCTGTATGTACTCATTATTATAATAGAGTATTTTTGGAGTGGTTGGCTAAGCGCTTAACACTTAGGAAGTGAAATTCATATCTGCCTTCTACAGTATTACCTTGTGCCACATGGCAGAAAACTAAACATTATCAATACCCCAGTTGCTATTATTAAAAAAGATTATCAATACCCCAGTTGCTATTACCTAAGGAAGGGTCATAATCTCATTAAAAAATCACTGATATGTCCATGATTTTCCCTGAAAAGGTAGCATATAGTACATGTAAATTACATGTATCTCACATGTAAAATTACATGTGAGATAACCTAAAATTCTAAATTATTAGTTATGTGTTACTAATCACCCAGTGGTGGTATTGATACAGTGTACATCTATGAAAGAGGCAAGGTATGGGATCTGTTTATAGTCCCATGCTAAATGTTTAAGATAGATGGTAGGCAGCTGAGTGATAAGGATCCCTGTTTGTTTGACTTGCCTGGAAGCATTTCTCTATCCTCTACTTGTGAACACATAGTAAAAATTTTTGAAGATAAAGAGACAAATCACTTTCATATTTACGTCCATTGGGCCCTTTGGAGAGGAGATTCATACATTTCCTAAGGCATCTGACTTTAATGCACAAATTCTAAATTATTGAGACTTTTAACTAACTTTTCTTTTCCCAATGGATAAAACATATGAGACAAAAAACAACTAAAAGTTAAATAAACTGATTTAAAAATCAAAAGCAGCCAGCAGACCAAGTTGATGCTTAGAACACATTCATTTCTTTCTTCCCTTCAATTCGGCCATCCAGTTTGATTGTTCATTCACTGATATTCATCCATTTATTCATTGATCAAATTTTTCTTGAGGAAGCTCATGTATTTCAGATGCAGAAAGGAAATGAAATGGTATCTATTTTGTGGAAGCTTAAAGTTTAGAGTAAAGAGGGCACTGATGAGGAAGAGAGCTGTTCTTACATATACACAGAAACTTGACACAGTGGTAGCTCATGGGTTCATCTTTCATTTAGGGGTGATAATAGATACAAATACAAGGATCTCTGGATGACTTTAATGCCCCTTGAAGCTAAGTAGACAAAAATGTTTCACTGTCTGAATAGATGTGTTGCTAAACCTACTGATGATTTTGCTATCCATTGCCTGTTAGCCCTCCAGGTAAAATGCTCCCAGCTGCCGGCCCTCATTATGCTATCGCAGCTGGATGTGGCCACAAGACTATGTTTTGTCCTTTTGATGTGACAGTGTTGGGCAGGACTTCTGGGACAGGTGGGTTGCCAGGTGTTGCCCGCTTTCCTCTTGACCATCAGCACATGACCTAGTTGTGACTGGTGAAATCTATTCCCTTCCATTCTAATTGGGTCAGGGGAATGTGGGAATAAAACCAACACTTAGTTTTTGTTTTCCTCATATCTGTTGAGTCTAGTTTCCCACTTAAGGACCCATTTTGATGACAGAAACAAGAACCTGCTTCTTAACTTTGGAAGTAGGAAATTAGTCTTCAGCCAGACAGAAATAGATAGAAATGACATCATGATTAAATCTAGCAATTCGACCTCTTTAACACAAGCAAGAGTACAAGTCACCCACAAAGGTTACCTTTGAAGGTCAAAAGAGATTTAAGTGAAAGGTATATTGATCAATCCAGGAGAAACTGAAAAGGCTGTGCTCTCACAGTGGACTCTAAGCTACAGCGTTCAGACGTGTGTTGATAATAAAGAAGGTTAAAGTGGGAGTGAGACAGAGACAGCTAAGGCTAGAGGTGGGAAATGATCCTCCCATTATCCCCTCTTGGTTAGAAACCCCATTATATTCTCTATTGGCTTCCTGGACCCCTCCTTTTAGGAGAAAATAATATTGAAGAGTAATCTGATGTCTTTGAGTGCTATTTTGAGAAAGCCCCACTCACCCATCTCCTCATTTGCCTCTTTCCACAGCTTGGATTCATTCGATCATTTTTAATAATTCCCTTGTCTACCCCTTCAACTCCCTACCTGGGTAAATCTAACTTTTAGCTTCACCTGAGCAGCTGAAAGTAGCTGGAGAAAAAAACATGTCCCTTTTGGTCTTCCTGTATGGGATGCATTTTTATTCCTATACCCTGCTGATAGGACAATCAGAGAGTTCATGCACTTTTCTTCTCTTGATTAAACATCTGGAGGTTTGATCAGGACAATTTGAGTATCTAACATATGTTAATATATATATTTGGCCTTCCTTCAGTGCTCTGATGAAGCAGTTAGGGCTAATCATTTGGTCAGCTGAAATGCTAACTATAGGGAAAGTATTATTCTTAAATTTAAAGGTGGTTAGGAGTTATTTGAAACTTACAACATCAAATAAATAATTATATGAATCATTTAAAGATACTCAGTTAAAGCAGGTTGAACATTATTTTGTCTATGGTATTAGTTTCTTCTTGGCATTCTTCCTATGCAGTATAAAAGAAAAATTTAACAGAGCCCCAGTTATTTTCTTAATCAGTCAAGTTCATTCAATGAATATTTGTTAAGTGGATTATGAATGTGATAAACCCAGGCTTGTTTTTTCAATTGTGAAATTTGGTTAATATCTGCATCCTCTGCTGAAGATAGGAACTCTGCCTGCCTTAGACATATCTGTATCCCAGCACCTACCATAGTGCATTACATGTGGAAGGTGCTCAAGAAATGGAGACGGCTACTTCCATTGACCAAAAGAGCATCTCTGAATATGTAGAGCAGTTGAGGATGGGACAGTATCACTTCTAGTTTAAAGAGCAAGAAGGATCAGAAGGATGATGTAAAAGGAATCAGATAATTTAAATATGTATATAAACTTCCTAACCATACAATAACTATCCCAGTGTGCTGTGGTATATTAAGGGCATCTTGTCTTATATTAAATTTGGTAGGGTAAAGTTACACTTGTAGACTATGTCAGTGTCACAATTAGACAGTTCCTGAGATGAACAAAAGCTTTTCCTTTCTATCTGTAGTATCTCTATATATCTATGGATGGGATATTTGTAAACAATTATGAAGGCAGGATGATAGACTCCTTTGGGGAATGGCCCAAGTTTAAATAATTAGAGAGCTTGTGAAAATCTGTTTGCTTTTTTTTTTTTTTTTTTAGGTTTATAGACTTTGTTTCTTAGGGCAGTCTTAGTTGTACAGAAAAACGGAACAAAAAGTATAGCAATCCTATATACTCTTCTCCTCTTCCCCACAGTTTCCTTTATTATTAATATCTTGCATTGGTGTGGTACATTTGTTATGATTGATTAACCAATATGAATCCATTGTAATTAACTAAAGTCCATATTTTGTATTAGAAATTACTCTGCATTGTACAGTTCTATGGGTTTTGCCAAACGCATAATGACTGCTTCAGTTTTTATACATCAAAAGAACTGATACAAGGTTTTGGTAGAATGAATAGGTGAGAAACCAATATAATTAAAAAATCAATTTGTGTAATAAAATGCTTTAAATTATGTGGAATGGTGCTATATTATTTAACAAATTTTTACTTGCACTGTAACATACTTATAAAAGTAGATATATTAGTAAATGTGTACTGGTTATACTTGTATGGTTGAATTTATTGAAATAAATGAATATTGCCTTTATATTTAGTTAAAGATTTAACAGCAAGAAAAAATTATGTCATTAAAAAAAAATCTGCTCATCACTGGGTATTCAAGGAGCTCAGACATGATTGATCTACTGTTTGGCACAGGTTCTGAGACATAGGGAAGATACAGGACATACTAGGTATTTGTTATGATTATAAGTTCTCTAACATGATAGCTGTTAAATCAAGTTTGATCCCTGAAATTGGGAGGGAAGATTAGAAAAAAAATGCCTATTTTTGCATAAGCAGTTGGTGAGGAAAATTGTCCTCTTACATTAGAAAGGAAGTAGAAATCATGTAATAGTTTCTCAGCCCAAATCATGAGTCCCTTCTGTGTTGCCTGTCTATAGCTTAGATCTACAGCAATGAAGTCAACCCAGTTATTGTTTGATATGATTTGGCTCTGTGTCCCCACCCAAATCTCATCCTGTAGCTCTCATAATTCCCACGTGTTGTGGGAGGGACCCAGTGGGAGATGATTGAATCATGGGGGCGGGTCTTTCCCGTGCTGTTCTTGTGATAGTAAATGGGTCTCATGAGATCTGATGGTTTTAAAAATAGGAGTTTCTCTGCACAAGCTCTCTCTTTGCCTGCTGCCATCCATGTAAGATGTGACTTGCTCCTCCTTGCCTTCTGCCATGATTGTGAGGCCTCCCCAGCCACGTGGAACTGTAAATCCAGTAAACCTCTTTCTTTTGTAAATTGCCCAGTTTCATGTATGTCTTTATCAGCAGCATGAAAATGGACTAATATAGTAATTTGCTAACAGGAGTAGGGTGTTACTGAAAAGATACTTGAGAATGTGGAAGTGACTTTAGAACTGGGTAACAGGCAGAAGTTGGAACAGTTTGGAGGGCTCAGAAGAAGACAGGAAAATGTGAGAAAGTTTGGAACTTCCTAGAAACTTATTGAATGGCTTTGACAAAAATGCTGATAGTGATATGAACAATAAGTTCCAGGCTGAGGTGGTCTCAGATGAAATGGGAAACTTTTTGGGAACTAGAGCAAATGTGACTCTTGCTATGTTTTAGCAAAGAGACTGGCAGCATTTTGCCCCTGCCCTAGAGATCTGTGGAACTTTGAACTTGAGAGAGACTTAGGATATCTGGCAGAAGAAATTTCTAAGCAGCAAAACATTCAAGATGTGACTTGGGTGCTGTTAAAAGCATTCAGTTTTATAAGGGAAGCAGAGCATAAAAGTTTGGAAAATTTGCATCCTGACAATGTGATAGAAAAGACAATCCTATTTTCTGAGGAGAAATTCAAGCTGGCTGCAGAAATTTGCATAAGTAATGAGGAGCTTAATTTTAATCCCCAAGACAATGGGGAAAATGTCTCCAGGGCATGTCAGAGGTCTTCACCAGCAGCCCCTCCCATCACAGACCTGGAGGCCTAGAGGGAAAAAGTGGTTCTGTGGGCCAGGCCCAGGGTCCTCATGCTGTGTGCAGTCTAGAGACTTGGTGCCCTGTGTCCCAGCCACTGCAGCTATAGGTGAAAAGGGCCAACATAGAACTCAGGCTGTGGCTTTAGAGGGTGCAAGCCTCAAGCTTTGGTAGGTTCCATGTGGTGTTGATCCTGCAAGTGCATAGAAGCCAAGAATTGGGGTTTGGGAACCTGTGCCTAGATTTCAGAAGATGTACGGAAATGCTTGGATGTCCAGGCAGAAGTTTGCTATAGGGGTGGGGTCCTCATGTAAAACCTCTGCTAGGGCATTGCAGAAGGAAAATGTGGGGTAGGAGCCCCCGTGCAAGAGTCCCTACTGGGGCACCACCTAGTGGAGCTGTGAGAAGAGGGCCACCATCCTCCAGACCTCAGAATGGTAGCTCCACTGACAGCTTGCACTGTGTGCCTGGAAAAGTCACAGATACTCAACACCAGCCCGTGAAAGCAGCCAGGAAGGAGGCTGTACCCTGCAAAGCCACAGCTGTGAAGCTGACCAAGACTATGGGAACCTACTTCTTGCATCATTGTGACCTAGATGTGAGACATGGAGTCAAAGGAGATAATTTCGGAGCTTTAAGATTTGACTGCTCCACTAGATTACAGACTTGAATGGGCCCTATAGCTCCTTTGTTTTGGCCAATTTCTCCCATTTGGAATGACTGTATTTACTCAATGCCTGTACCCCCATTGTATCTAACAAGTAACTAACTTGCTTTTGATTTTACAGGCTCATAGGGGGAAGGGACTTGCCTTGTCTCGCATGAGACTTTGAACTATGAACATTTGAGTTAATGCTGAAATGAGTTGAGACTTTGGGAAGGCATGATTGGTTTTGAAATGTGACGATATGAGATTTGGGAGGTTCAGAATGATATGGTTTGGCTCTGTGTCCCCACCCAAATCTCATCTTGTAGCTCCCATCATTCCCACATGTTGTAGGAGGGACCCGGTGGGAGATGATTGAATCACTGGGATGGGTCTTTCCCATGCTGTTCTCATGATAGTGAATGGGTCTCACAAGATCTGACGGTTTTAAAAATGGAAGTTTCTCTTAACAAGCTTTCTTTGCCTGCTGCCATCCATGTAAGATGTGACTTGCTCCTCCTTGCCTTCTGCCATGATTGTGAGGCATCCCCAGCCATGTAGAACTGTAAGTCCAATAAAACTCTTTCTTTTGTAAATTGCCCAGTCTCATGTATGTCTTTATCAGCAGCATAAAAACAGACTAATACATTGTTGAAGTGAACTTTCCTGTAAATGAGTACCTCTATTGTTCAAAACGTTTTTCTTTAACTTCTACTAGTTTTGTCCATTGGTATCAGAAGCAATACAGCTGTGCTATGGTCTAAATGTTTGTGTCCCCTTCAAATTCCCATGTTGAAACCAAATCCCCAATATGATGGTATTAAGACGTGATCTTGGGAGGTGATCATGTTCTCATGAATGGGATAAGTGCCCTGATAAAAGAGGCCTGCGGAAACTTGTTTGCCTCTTCCACTATGTGAGGACATAGAGAGAAGGAGCCATCTACACACCGGGAAATAGACCCTCACTAAACACCTAATCTGCTGATGATTTGATTTTGGACTTCTCAGCCATGATAACTGTTAGACATACATTCCTGTTGTTTATAAGCCACCCAGTTTATGGTATTTTGTTAGAGCAACGTGAACAGACTAAGGCAACCTGCCACACTGCCTCCAGTACTACTCTCTTCTAGGCTGTTCTATGCTAAAATTTAAAAAATATTGCTATTACATTGTTTCTGGCTTCTTCACAAGCTTGCGTACACTCCTTCAAATACACTCTTCCCTATTAAGATAACTCTTAAGATTCTGATGCCTCGACTTAAACATATGTAAATACTAGGTGCTTTACTCTCAGTTATTGTGTTTCTACGATCACATCCTCAGCTTTGATCTGTAAGAGGAAAGATCTGACTTAAATAATTCCTAAGGTCCTTTCCAATGTTGAAAGCGATTGTATTTGGTGTTTGTACCTGTGCATGTTACAGTCATGTCACTGTATTGGCTTCTTAAACTTGCAGTAGATGCAGACTTCCAGGTCACTTTTCATGTAAACTGCTAAACAGTGTCATAAGCAACTGCATAACTTTACATTTATACTTACTACATCCTCTCTTTTATGCTTCTCTTTTTCTTGCTGAAACCTATGTGGATAATTTTGAATGTTAATTCCATATTTGTTTGGTTAGTTAGCCCACTAAGCTCTGCATAACTACACATTTTATTAGCACAATTCCCACATATTAATTTATTGATAACAATTCAATAGAAAAAAGCTAAACAGAATCTTGCTCCTAACCCGTTCTCTTCTGTTATGCATTGTTTCATTCATCAATAATCTTTGAGTATGTCTGTTTTTATTAGCATGTCTCCATCTAACTGATATTATTGTCAAGCCCACATTTCTCTATCTTGTCCAAAAAGATCATGAATGAGCTGTCAGATAGCTTGCCAAAATATACTTTTGTCTACAGTATTATCACAATGCTGAGATATTAGCAATGCTGAGGAAAGTGTTTTGTTTGACCCGACTTACTTGAGATCAGCTGTGTATAGCGTCTTTCCTGTTTCTCTAGAAACCCGTGACTCATACAGGAAGGTAACTTCCCTCCCTATGATCTTCACCTGTGGCATGTCCCTGCTATTTTACTAGTCACTTTGATATTATACAGGTTCTCGTGGGCCAAGGACATGTGGAACCATCCATAACTTCTGGCAAGATCAGGCACACAGCAGGTGCTCTATAAATATTTGAAGGGATGTTGAATGCAATGTAAAGGGGAGATAAACTTCTCTTGCACCGTTGATACTTCTTCCAGTAAAATCTGTTGCAACCATGCAAAACTTCCGTTTCCTTTACAGTGTGCACATGTGTTCTTCCTGTTGTGGAGCCACTGTTGCCTGGAAGCTGAGGGAAACGCCATAGCTGTTGTTTGGGACGGTGCTCTTGCCCTCTTTAGGCTCAGTTCCTCAACATTTCATGGCTTAAGTCCCTGGGTTTGGAACAGAGAAGAAGTCATTGTCTTTGGATTTTAAGGACACCTGGAGTTTTTAAGGCCCTCTTTAGAACACTTCTGCTCACCCCTACCTAGGCTTTTCCTCCTAGATGTTGCCAATAGCTGAACTTTTAGTTATGGAGATAAAACTATGCCAACTATACCTTGAGTTGCAAAGTCTAGGTTGACAAATAAGCCCTGGAATTGAGGGTTCCCAGCTGTCTAGATTTTAATTAAATTTTCCAACCAGAGAGTAAATTTGTGTTAGAAGTGACTGACTCCTGGGAAGAAATGGGGAACTGCTGAGGAAATGCCATTTACCCTGTCCATTTTAGTTACTATTAAAGAGACATCATCTAAGAGAGAGTAATAAACGAATTGAAGAATGAAGTAAGCAAACTCGAATTATAGAGGTTCAGTGGCAACGGGGAATGGAAGGGTGGGAGCAGAAACCTACATGCATGATGTCATGATGTATCCATTATGTGTCAGACATTGTGGAAGGAAATGCTTTGTATCGTCTCATTTAATCTCACAAGAGTCCCATGAGGTAGGTATTTTTGCTCCATTTTAAGATAAATATCTGAAGATTAGAATATTTAAATAACTATGACCAACATGTTTGATTTTAAATAAAACCAGGAGAAGGATATAGGTTCGTCAAACTCCAAAGTGTATGATTTTCCCATCTATATTTTACTGTAGGAAAATAAACGTATTTTTTAGAAGTAAATTAACAAAGTAATGTAAATTTAAAGTTTGGCATATTTTGAGGCAATTTTCTTACTGTGAAATACTATGCATATTTCTTTAGTAACTGGAAAGCAAATTGGGGAAAGATATTTTTCCCCCCTTAATTATATCAAATAAATGATCTTACAATTACATAAGAAGTCAACCATTACAGTCTAGCCAGTGGCTTGGCTTCTTGTCCAAACCTCACAATAAAATATGCAGACTTTCTGGAACCACATATTAAAATATCTGCAGTTGAATCAGCCCTTCCTTCTAAGTAACCTAAACTCAATGCTATTCAGCATATTAGAGAACTCTAGTGGTGAGATCTTTAAAACATAGTGTCAAAAGGTGAATACCTGAGGATAATCACCTTAGTTTCACTGATGAAAACCGGCTTTGTCCTAATTTATTTTCAGACATGTGGGTCTGTCCTGCAGTGAGATGCCCTGTTTTAGAGCCCTAGAAAAAGATATCAACTACAACTTTGACATAAGTATAAAATAATAGTGTGATATTCTTGTGTAAATTGACGTTGAAGAAAATTTCCAAACAAATGTACCAAAAATGATGAGTGATTCCAGCATCCCTCAAAGAAGTATATAGTCTTCACAGTGACTATTTTGAATGACAACTTCATTTGGGTGTTAAATGGGGCGGATATGACTGCTGAAGAGTTCAAAGAGCATGGAATGTGAAGTCAGGAAGCATCCGCGTGCATCCCAGCACTGCATCCCAGCCACCTGAGAGGTGTAAGTCAGCTAACCTTTTTGAGTTTCTTTCTTCATTTGTAACACAGGTTGGGTAACACCTCACAAAATTGTGATAATTAAGTGAACCTGACAATATGAGAACACTCAAAACAGCAAAAACTCTAGAATGTGATAACTTATGTGTAGTTCATCTCTAAATTTAATATCATGATTGGAAACCAAGACTTTCAAATTCTTATGAAACAGCAGTGATGTTAATAATTAGTCTTAGTCAGAAATTCCAGAATCACTCAAGTGATGAGGGCCAGCTATATTTGTGTTCAGTTTGATATGCAAAGCTACAAGTAGAATGCACGTGTTCAATTTTATGAAGCCCCAGAAGACCAGTGGATACTGCTTGCTTTGGGAAACTGGAACCTAGATCTCAGCAGTTTCCATGGATTCACTTCATCCTTGTCAAGAGTTAATGAGATCAGAATAAAACCAAATGAACATGGTAGGAACTTGGTGCTTTGCAAACCATAATGATATTTGAGAGAGCCAGAAATAAAATCTTGTTTATTTTGTGTACAGGACTGAATTAGGGAAAGATTAGAACAATAGTGTGTCAGTTCTATCCAGGGGCTCAAATAGAGATTCTAATTTGGGTAGGAGTACACATGGATATAAGGAAGGGTACAATAGACCTGGGAGCCTACTTGAGGGTGGAGGTTGGGAGGAAGGTGAGGATCCAAAAACTACCTATCAGGTACTATGCTTATTACTTGGGTGATGAAATAATTTGTACACTAAATCCTGCGACATGCAATTTACCTGTGTAACAAACCTGCACATATACCCATAGACCTAAAATAGGTTGGAAAGAAAAAAGAAGGCAGAAAGAAGAAATAAGGGCCAAGGAATTGACTCTTTCTTAACCCTAGTTCTTTCAAAGTGGCTACTTTGAGTTTCTGGTTACCAGTACTGCAGAACATAAGCACGTAGACTTTAGAGTAGCATTTCTGTCCCCAGAAGAGATAGAGAGCAGTGCTATCTTGGTCAAGTTACTTTACTTCTCTTTGCCTTGGGTTTCTCGTCTGTAAAGGGGGAAAATAATATAACTTACTTCTTAACACATGTAAAGCACTCCTAGAGGAAAGGGGATTTAAAATGCAATGTTTAAAAGCACAGATTCTAAGGCTACACTGCCTGGATTCAAATCCCAGCTCCAGCACCTATTTACTGTATGATCTTGGGAAAATTAGTTCACTGTGCCTCAGTTTCTCATCTAAAACTTGGGTCATAAAATTATTGTTAGGATTAAATGAGTTCATACATGTATAGTTCTATAAATATGGCTGGCTCATAGTAAGTACTCTATACATGCTTGTTATATTATTTGTTTCCTGGATAAGCTCCGAACACCATTTTAAAGGTATAGAAATGAAAATTTCAACATTGTTAACTTTTGTTTCTTTGTTTGGCTCTATAAATCATAAAAATCATACTCTAGAGATAATCATACAATGTTGGGATATTCTTTACCATCAAGATCTGGTTTTGTTTGTTTGTTTGTTTGTTTGTTTTGAGATGGAGTCTTGTTCTGTTGCCTACGCTGGCGTGCAGTGGTGTGACCGTGGCTCACTGCAACCTCTGCTTCTCAGGTTCAAGTGATTCTCCTGCCTCAGCCTCCTGAGTAACTGGAATTTAGACCTAGTATTTTGGCACTGTCCCTTATATAACATTGTGTTCTTTTTTCTTCAGGTTAAATATTGTCACATCTTTTACCAAATCTTTATTAAGATCATTTTGCCTCCTGATTTACTTAATGTTACTCAATTAATCTCTGTATTCAATTATTTTTTCCTTCTGAATGCAAAAAGTCAATGACTTTTAAAACCTGCATAGAGAAAAGATTCACACATATTAGGAGGGTGACAAATAGAATAAACATTTATTTGGGTCAATTGCTGATTCTGCTTCTCTTCCCCTTTCCCCTATAGTGTTCATTTTAATGTTTCTGCCATTCATTTGTTCATTCAGTATTTATTGGGAAGACTTGTCAAGCACCATGGTAAGTGGTGGAAAATAATGATTCTGACACTTGAATGGTGTTTTACAATGTACAGATCATTTTCACATATATTAAATTCATTCAATTCTCAAAGGCACTCACTTCATTTTGCCACAGTTCTTCCTCCCCTTTAACTTTATATTTCTCTTCATGTTCCTCATTTCTTTCCTTAAATCTTTGGTATGCAGAATACAGTAGTCTCCTTTTATACAAAGGGTATACATTCCAAGACCCCCAGTGGGTGACTGAAACCGCAGGTAGTACTGAACCTGATTGCTGTCCATTGGAACATGTTTCTCTTCGTGTCTTCAATCCACAAGTTTAATGCCTTTTCCATTTTAACTACACACTTATGCACTCTGGGCCATACGTTTTGTGTTTTGAGTGTGACAGCAAAACTAGCACAAATTTTTCCTTCATAATTTCACAGAAAATTTCACAATGTCTACATTCTTATCATAGATCTTAGCAACCTTGGGATATGATTTCTTTCTTATGAAGTCGAGAACTTTCACCTTTTCACTTAAAGGAAGCATTTTATGGCTTCTCTTTGGCATATCTGAATTACCAGCATCACTACTCTTGTACTTTTTATTTTGTACTATTTATCTTGTACCGTTTATTAAGTAAACTGAGTGTTACCTGAACACAAGAACTGTGATAGGGTGATATTAAGACAGCTGATCTGATAGCTGAGATGGCTACTAAGTGACTCATGGGTTGGGAGTGTAGAAGTGTGGATATTCATGTCCAGGCCAAGACGAAACAGGACAGTGGGAGATTTCATCACACTACTCTGAATGGTATACAATTTTGAATTTATGAATTAATTATTTCTGGAATTTCCATGTAATATTTTCAAACCACAGCTGACCATAGGTAACTGAAACCATGGTAATGGAAACTTCGGATAAGAAGGATTACTGTGGGGAGTGGGAGGGGACGCTGGTTCGAAGAGAAGGCAGTAGGTGGGGGAGAAGATGCAAATGAGATGAGAATGTAGGTCCAGAGATGTTTCCAGTATCCTCTACTTTAGGATCAAAGGACAGGTTACTTGCAGGGACACTGTATCTTATTCAGGAAAATACAAAGAGTTACTTGAAAAGGAGCAATGACCACCAATGAGCAATGACTATCGTTAGAAACTGGGTTGAGACTAAACACAGGACTAGTGGGTTTCCAAATCCTCCCCAACCCCTTGCAATTAAGCATATTTAACATACTGGAGATGCTAAAAAGTCATGACTCCCTTCTCATAAACACCCAGGCCCTCAAGTCCCAGCATCAGAGTTCCCCAGTGGTATTTCCTTTTGAATGACCAACCAATTACAGGCAAGAAACAGAACACACAAAATTAACTAGAAAAACATTCCTTGTGTTTCAAATCACCTGTTTCATTCATTATTATATCTCTCATGCACTACCTGGCTTCTATAAGGAAATACCAATGGCTTTTCTGCAGTAGACTAGCTGGTGGTGGATGACTACCTTATGTCAAGATGTAGAGAATGATGATAGTAGGCTGCAGGTAGTGCATAAGCACACAGTCTCACTCACATTTGAGTCTGTACTGATCACCTCAAGGGTACTTTGGAGATTCACAGGATACAAGTAGATGACACAATACATAAACTTTTAATGTGAGCTCACTCATAACCCAGGTCCCTTTAACTTGTTTGACCCTGTGCCTGGAATGCTCTTCCTCCAAAATTTCCCATGGCTGTCTCTTTCTTATTATTCAGTGCAAATGCCACTTTCACAGAGATGCCTTCCCCAGGCACTCTATATAAAGTAGTATTCCACACTCAGTCCCTCTATAACATCGTATAATTTTATTTTCTTTGTGGCATTCATCACCACCTGAAATAGGTTTACTTATCTTTATACTGTGTTTATTTGTCTCCCTCTCAAGACTATAAGCTCGTAGAGGGCAGTGATTATTTTGTAACATGCAGCCTGGAATATAGTAGTAGGCCCTGAATAAATAGGGGTTGAATGCTTGGGTGAGCAACAGATATTTATCAAATGCCTGTAATATGCCAGCTCTGTTCTAGGCAGTGGGGGTGTAGCAATGAACCAAAAAGACAAAAACTGCTGAATTCTTGGAGTTTATATTCTAATGTAGGAAAACACTCAACAAATAAGGCAGAGAAGGGTAAGCTGCAGTGAGGCTGTGCTGCATTAAGAAGTGGAATCAAGGAAAGGTCTTGCTGGGCAGACCTGAAGGAGATGAGAAGGGAGGGACCCCAACAAGGTGAGGAAGAAAAGACGGGAGGGAGGAGAAATGAGACTTTTGCAAGGATGTGCAAAGGCCCTGAGAAAACAAGAAAGGGGCTATGTGGCTAAAGCCAGCCGGCTCCTGGGGGCAGGGCAGGAGATGGGTCAGAGAGGGGCTAGTGGGACAACTCCAAACATGTAGTGTCTTGTAAGCCACTGAGAGGACTTTGGATTTTACTCTCTCTGAGACAGGAAGCCACTGGCGAGCTCTGAGTAGAGAACATACCTGCCTTGGATTATAAGCAGGGTCCCTGTTTTTGTTCTGGTGATAAAAAGACTGTAGGAGCAGAAGTAGAAGCAGTTAGGAGACCAGTGCAATAATCCAGGCAAGAGATGATGGTGACTTGCTCCAGGGTGATGATAGGGAGATGGTGAAATACGTTAATAGTCTAGGAAGATTTTTAACACAGAGCTGGCAGGATTTGCTGATGCAACGAGCAATGGTAATTGTATAAAAATATGTACAGAATTGATACAAAGAAGGCTTTTCTTGGATTTGTAGAAAAGAGACTGGTTTTGTCAGGTCTGTGACACTAATATAACACCTAGTAGCACAACCACCTAGAAATCCTGCACTGGGACTTGGAAGTTTTGTATCATCTATTATTTATCCCAAAGAACAGAAAAAAAAAAAAAAAGTGGTGAAATACATTCAGTATCAAAATCTGTACTTGCAATTAAGAGAACTGGTTTGGGGGTTGATCTAATTTCAGCACACTGACATGAGCGCGATAATTGTTCAGCAGACATAAACATTTGAAAATGAAAATGACATCTGTGAGGAGACTGAAGCTCATTGGGTAGTTACATAGAAGGATACACATTATCAAGAACAAAGATCTTGCCTGATTTATCGTGATGTGCGGTCTATACTTCAAACTGATGTGATAACTGCGCAGACCCCTGACCCTTTGCTTATTGGACTACACTGAAAGCGCTTTGGAGATTATTCGCCTTTGCATTCCTCACTCCCTGGTGCCCTGCAAATAATAGCAGGTACACAAGAAACATTCACTGGCCTAATCATTTCTTGACACCCTCCTCTGCACTCGTCTCTTTTTGCAGCATTCAGGAACTCTTGTTTTTATACTCAAATCAGTGATCAGATAATCACTCATAAATGTGACATTTCAGAACGTGCTGGAAGCAGTGCAGACCGTGTGTAGGGAGCCATCCAGAGGCCCCACCCACCTGGGAAACCAGGGAAAGCTTCCAGAGCCGGGAGGCAATTCTGTGGGCTGCAGTCCGAGGGGATAAATGCAAACGTGCAGGCAGCAGGAGTTGAGAGATGGGATCCAGACAAGGGCCTTCAGATATGTAAATATCCCTCTCTGAGACTGACGGAAACTTGGAGAGGGCCGAAGAGTGACCAAGGCATGCGGGAGAGAGGGGGCGCCTGTACTTTTGGGAGGATAAACACGCAGGGGCCAAAAGTGGCTTTAAAAATTACGTTAGATCTGCAACTGTCATGAGTTTAAGGGCGCGATTTAACGAAGGCTGAATGGGACCCAGAGACCGAACGTTCCGGAGTCTTACCCCTTCACTTCAGTCTGGCCTCGAAGGCCCTGCGGGAAGAGGGCATTGCAGTTAAGAGCAGATTTGGAGCTTGATCTCATTTTGTTTCTGCAGCCAGAAAATAAACTATCGTAAAGCACCCTACTGCGGGACACTAAGGTTTGCTTTTGTTTCTAGGTGTTTTTTTTTTTTTTTCCTTCTTCCAGGCTGGCTGCAAGGCAACTTGAACAAAATCTGGCTGCGCTCGGACTGGGGCGGCCCTTTCGTCTCTCCAGGTTTTTCGCGTCTCTCTACTTTCAGTGACACGACAACCGACGATGGCAGGCTGCAGCTGCACTGCTGGAAGCGGCCAGTTCCGCAAGCGGGAGGGCCGGAGGCTGCCCCGCATTTCCACTCCCGGGGCGGGAGGCTCCAGAAAGTTCACGTCCTCCTTCCAGAGTCCCTGGGTGCGGGCTGGGGCGAGAGGGGAGGGGGCGCAGTGATTGTCCCTCCAAGGAGCTGTCTTCCGAAGCCGCCAAGTCTCAGGCGGGTCCTCTTTGGAAGAGGGAGAAAGTTGGGCGGGACCACAGGGCGGGGCTGGTGGGTGGGGGACGGGTGGCAGTCCGGGCGCCCCCAGCGATCGCGAGCCGGGGTGGAGCCAGCAGCCCCGCGTGGCGTCCGCGTTTAAGATGCAAATCGAGTCCCCGCGCCCCCCTCCACCCGCCGGGTAAGCTAGGCTCCGCCGCCGCCCACGCCTCCTGCGCGCCACGGCACCAGAGCCAGCGGCTCTACTTAAGCAGCGCGCGGGCCGCGACCCAGCACTCGCCTGGAGCGCGCGGGCAAGGCGGGCGGAGCGCACTGGAACTCACGGGGGCGCACAGCGGCGCGCTCGCACTGCTCGGCTCAGCGCGGCTTTCGGAGGTGGCGGCGGGGCGCAGGGCTGAGCGAGCGTCCGGGCTTCGGGGCTCCGGGGAAGGCGGCTGCAGTTCTTGAGTGCAGCGCGGCTCCCCGCCACTGTCCCGGCCCAGCCACCTCTCTGTCATGGCTCTGGCGGACAGCACACGTGGATTACCCAACGGGGGCGGCGGCGGCGGCGGCAGCGGCTCCTCGTCGTCCTCCGCGGAGCCGCCGCTCTTTCCCGACATCGTGGAGCTGAACGTGGGGGGCCAGGTGTACGTGACCCGGCGCTGCACGGTGGTGTCGGTGCCCGACTCGCTGCTCTGGCGCATGTTCACGCAGCAGCAGCCGCAGGAGCTGGCCCGGGACAGCAAAGGCCGCTTCTTTCTGGACCGGGACGGCTTCCTCTTCCGCTACATCCTGGATTACCTGCGGGACTTGCAGCTTGTGCTTCCCGACTACTTCCCCGAGCGCAGCCGGCTGCAGCGCGAGGCCGAGTACTTCGAGCTGCCAGAGCTCGTGCGCCGCCTCGGGGCGCCCCAGCAGCCCGGCCCGGGGCCGCCGCCCTCGCGACGCGGGGTGCACAAGGAGGGCTCGCTGGGAGACGAGCTGCTGCCGCTCGGCTTCGCGGAGCCTGAACAGCAGGAGGGCGCCTCTGCCGGGGCGCCCTCGCCCACGCTGGAGCTTGCTAGCCGCAGTCCATCTGGGGGCGCGGCGGGCCCGCTGCTCACGCCGTCCCAGTCGCTGGACGGCAGCCGGCGCTCGGGCTATATCACCATCGGCTACCGCGGCTCCTACACCATCGGGCGAGACGCGCAGGCGGACGCCAAGTTCCGGCGAGTGGCGCGCATCACCGTGTGCGGCAAGACGTCGCTGGCCAAGGAGGTTTTTGGGGACACCCTGAACGAAAGCCGGGACCCGGACCGTCCCCCGGAGCGCTACACCTCGCGCTATTACCTCAAGTTCAACTTCCTGGAGCAGGCCTTCGACAAGCTGTCCGAGTCGGGCTTCCACATGGTGGCGTGCAGCTCCACGGGCACCTGCGCCTTTGCCAGCAGCACCGACCAGAGCGAGGACAAGATCTGGACCAGCTACACCGAGTACGTCTTCTGCAGGGAGTGAGCTCCCCAGACCCCGTCGCCACTCCAGCGCCCACTCCTTTTCCTGCCCGAGAGATGATTACAGAGCCTCTTGTCCTCGCTCTGTCCCCCAGCTGCCCCTCTCCCAATCTCCCCCTCCAGTATTAGCTGGCTGAGACCTGTCCGCCCACCTTCCCTCCACTTCAGAACCTGCAGCCGCAGATCCTCTCGGCTGCTTCATCTTCTTTGGACCTCCTGAACCTAGAGAACCCAGAGGAACCCCCACCCCACCCCCACCTACCACTCCATGCTTCCTCTACTCCCTGCCTCAAACCACCCCTCCCCCAGATGGTACTTCAGTCTGGATCTATTGGGGCAGTGTGGCCACAGAGTCACCAAGTACCTGGGAATGATTGAATTGTTCAGAACTTGATTGGAGCATGTCCAATGTGCGGAAGATTTCCTTGAAATCTTCTCAAGCTCTTATGACTCACTGGGGGTTGAAGAGATCAGGATTGTTTCCACTGTCTGGGGTTAGTGTTTTACAAGGTCATTACACAGTCTTTTTGACCTCTTTTGAAGGTAGAATTTTAGAAGGCTGGATGGAAGATTCTGAGCCTGGAATTAGGACCCCATGGAGGCAGTCCAGTAACTAAACGAATAAAGTTTTGAAAAGTTACACGTGAAGTAGAAGAATCTAGTGCTGGGACAGTAAAGGATCTTTTCTCGTACAGAATAAAAAGGTCTCAGCCTGTGGCTTAAACTTACAGAAAGTGATCCTCCTGCCTGCAGAGGCACCCTTTTCAGCTGCTGCTCGCCAGAAGCCCTTGATGCCAGTGGTTGACATGGCAGCAGTTACTGGCAAGAGGGAGAAGGGACACTGCCGCCTAAGACTGCAAGGCTGCTCAGGTCTCCAAGCGCCGTAGGAGGTCACCTGGCAGTGACTGTAGGGAGCTGGGTCATAGTGCACGTCGTGGGTATTAGGAAAGCCTGTATTCTTGCAATGAATGGCAGTAGGACCTTCCTTTAGCTGTAAGACTTGGTGGGCGGGGTGGGGTGGGGAGGGAGGAAAGGGTAGGAAGGGTGGGAAGGGAGAAGCCGACATACTCGTTTATGATTTGAAAGTTGGAAATTTGTACCATCTGTTTTGAGTACATGCACATTTTAAAAATATCATATAGTAAATGCAAACATGCCAAGCATTTTATAAAGATTAATAACAGACCTACTCTTAACTGGCAGTTTGTTGAACTTACTGTTTTGAGTTCTAAACTTAGAGTTATTAATGCTTATATATAATCTAACCAAAGAGTTACCCAGTAGGGTTTTAGTTTTTGAACTTTTATTTTCTTGTTGATTATAAATCCTGATTTTAAAATCTGTTGAGCAAAAGAAGTTTCATTTTGGTTACTTAGACCTAAGATCACTTATTAAAAATCATTTGCTCCAAGCCCAGCAAATGTTGACTTCTGGGCAAACCTGAAAACCTGAAAATACCACTTTCATGCAGTTTGTTTGAAGCTAAGCGAAATCTTTTCAAATGACAGAGCTGCAGAGAACTCAGCACCAAGGGCTGCCTATCTGTAGATAGCTGTAAAATGGAATATTTTTAAATGAAGGCAAGTAAGTACTTAAAAGTGAGCTGAGCAATAAAATGGTCTAATAATAGGTAAATGCAACAGAAACAGAAGGAGACCTGGTTGCCTTATGCCTTTACTCTTACATGGAATAAATTCCCAATGCATATCCTATGTACACCATAAGTGAAGGGAAATAAACCTCGTCATGCTCCATGCTGTGAGGTGTCCTTTGAATATTCTGTGATGATGGAGAAGCCTATTTTGTTTTGTTTTCAGCATCTTTCTCTGATGTACGTTTTTAAGGATTTTGTAAGAGCTGTTTTCAGTGTTTAAATTAGTGCTATTTTTCCTTGTTTTTAAAAATGAATCTCGTACTGTATCTTACTATGTCCATACAGATGTTACAAATTGGAACAGTTTTATTCTTAGACTCATGTGATCCAAGCTGTATATACCATATATAAACATTTTACATGAATCATTTAGTTTTTTAATTCATTTACTAATGCTATAAAATTTCCTATATTACCCCAGTAATTTGCATCAGCTGGTGTATATATAAAGCAACATGTTTTGATGAGTTTCTTACATCCTTATCTATGGGGAAATTGGGTTAGGAAAAAATACATAATTGCAAAACTGAGTTTGCTCTATACTTTTTTTCTTGAGTATTAGTTGTATTTACTAATCATATGTTGATTAACTGTCTACTTAAAATCAAGGTACCTGTATTTTTAATCCACTAATTTTTTTTTTTAGTTGGGAAATAAGAGTTGAAGTATTTTATTAGACTAACATTTTTTGAAAAGTAAAATTGACTTTATATACAAAGCCTGTAATTTTGGGCAAAATGGAAACGCTTCTAGGAAGGTGTGCTTGCTTGTGTGTTGAGTTTGGTCTCAGACTAAATAATGCATCAGAATTTATCTGTTTGAAGCCTGAAATAATTTAGGACTCTTATTCACTGACCAAAATTCAGTGTTACAGAGATTTCTCTACCCTGCATGGTATTTTGTTAGATTGTTCAACAGGAAGCACATGATTGAGAACATCTTGGGACAGATCAAAACCACTGACAGATGGCAAGACTCGGCGATTCTGATTTCCCTTCTCCAATCTGCTCAACTCCAAGAGTCTTGAGAAACTGCTAAAATTTTGCCTCTGTCACTCAAGTCTTACAAATGTTATCTTGTAAACCTCTGAGTTGAACTATTCCACTGTCTTGTACATAGGCATCTTATTCACTCCACCCTGTCACACCCAGCACCCCCTACATTATTTGAAAGACTGGGAATTTAATGGTTAGGGACAGTAAATCTACTTCTTTTTCCAGGGACCACTGTCCCCTCTAAAGTTAAAGTCAATAAAAGAAAACTGTCTATTTTTAGCCTAAAGTAAGGGCCGTGAAGAAAATTCATTTTACATTGGGTGGATAGTATAATACAAGTAAAATAACTTGACATGAACACTTTTAGATCGCTTCCCCTCCATGGGCTTTGGGCCACAGAATGAACCTTTGAGGCCTGTCAAGTGGATTGTAATCACCTGTAAGCTGTAATGGTGGAGGTATTGTGGGTTCATTTGAGTTAGCCTTCCAAAGATACCATTCAAATAACCTGGGAGAATGTCATAAATTATTGAGATAATTATCACTGCATGAATCTGATTCAGAAGCATGCATTTACATATGTTGCCCTAATTACCATTTGATGACCATAAATACAAGTGAATGACATTAGACTTTTAGTAGCAAACTTAATTTTTAAAAAGGAGTAGACAATAGTGGTTAAAAAAAAAAAAAAGGTACCAGGTTCTGTGTGTTTGCACCAAGTAATTGAAATGTTTTTTGTTTAAATGTGGACCATGAACAGTATTCATTCTAGTTTTTCAAATGATATGCTGTAGAAAATATTCCTTGAAGATGAGAGATTTAAAATTTTTTCCCTTTCAATGTTATTTGTATTGTATTTCTTATTTGGATTTTTTGATTGATAGCACAGTGATAAGTTATAATACTAGACAAAATTGTCTTCTCTTTCAAACCAGAGCCATATATATGTCTGTATATATGGGACCTGCTGCTTCTCTGAGGAAATGCATAATCTGTTAATACTCAGACAAAATGAGCAATTGGCAGTGCTCATAATATATTCCAATTTTTATTGGAATTTTCGATGGAATGTTATTTCAATAAAGCCATGTAAGGTGAAACTTTGATAACTTCTTACTCTTCAAGTTAGGGTAAATTCTGATCCAATATTCAAATCATTTGTGTACTCCCACATGCAAAATGCTAAATTACGATGCAGACATTAAGAAAAGTATTGACTGGAGGGGTTGAATTCATTGAGAGTTTATTTTATAGTCTAAATCACAAATACTTTACTCAATTTAGTTTTTAAAATAGTAAACTGAATATTTTTGTTGTAAGCCTATCAGAATCAATCCTTTGTTTGGAATTTTTTTCCTGTTTTTCCTTACTATAAATCATTTAAAAACTGAATTAATTTTCTTAGATGGCCTGAGTCCGTCTCTTGAGAAATAAGTAAAATACTCTTCTTTTCAGTATCTGTAGCACCTGAAATAGGTCTTTGTGTAGCCAGAAACAAGTTATGTTGAAGTTAGCTTTTCTTTGTCACAGTTTTGGACAATAAAAATCTAAAAGTATTAACACTTGATTTTCTACTGGGGCCCTTGAAACTTGGATGGAAGAAATTCAACCAGAATATCTACATTATAGTATAATCATGTATGGTAGGAAGATGGACTAGTTAATCAAGATTTGTTGTCACTTACATTTTTAGTGATTTTTTTCCAAACCAATTTTTTTAAAATTCTAAATGTGTTTTGAGGTATGTGTACATTAATTGTAATGTAAACTATTATACAACTGTTTTTGTGACTTTATAGGCAGGTAAATTTTGCTATTACTATTGAATACAAATGACAATTCATTTATGACCACTCAAACAGCGTTAGTAACCATTTAGTGACAAAGGATTAAAACATCATCGTGGATGTTAATTTTGAAGATGTAAATTATATGTTGTTTAAATTTTTCCAGGCATCTGAAAACCTTATCTGCTAGACAATGTAAGATTCACACAGAGTTATCTGGGATTCTGAAATTTTAAGTAGTACATATCATTAAACCATTTTCTCTAAATGTAAGAAGAGAAGAAAAAATTGTTATTATCAGATTTTTCTAATGACACAGAAATGTAAGAAAAAAATCCCTTTATATTGAAAAAAGATGCAGTTGAAGTCTTTTCAGACGTGCCCAACTTTGAGAATTTCTTCAACCATCTAATGCTGTGAAGGTTTTTGTTCTCCCTGTTCACAACCAGTTGTATAACAGAAATACTAGCTACTGTTTTCCTTCCTGTGTGTGAAATAATGAATCATTGATTATGTGACTTGTTATGTATTCAATTAAACACTAAAGAATAAAACATTCACTCCTTTAGTTATTCCTCTTGGCTCCTTGGCATGGAATGGCTTGAACACTGGTCTAATTTCATTTATGGGGTTCTCTAAATACTGGCAACACTTCCCAAATTGTTGTGGGACTACTGGTGAGCATTATGCCATCAGAACTCTTCACCAAAGAACCGACCAGCAGGAACAAGCACAAACAGCTTCTTTCCCCAGAGTTTATTGTCAAGAATGCCCAGGCGGTCTGGTACTTAATGTGGAAGAAATGTTTTTCGCAAACACTTTCTTTGACTTCTTTGCAGCATATGCCAATTGCTGTGTATAGGAATAAGGAAATAGAAGCTTTGAGATGTGCTTTAATTAAAAGTACAGTTCATGAGAAGGTTCTAAAAAATCTTGGGAAAGAGAAGCTGCATTTTTGGCGTGGGGACACTTTACTGCATAATCTCTAGTGGTTGATGTTCCTCCTCTCTAAAGAAGGCACAGTGCTGCTAAGATTGAGAAATCACAGAAACTCAAGTCATCTGGGTTATGGCACCGGAAGCCATGAGTCGGGCGGGTAGAGTGAGCCAGGCTTCACCCTTCCTCTTTCCTTTTGCCTGTACTTCCTCTGGATAGCTTTTGTTTTAAAAGTGTTTGTGTGTGCATAGACACATTATTTTTTGAAAATTCAGTACAGATTAACCCTCCTCCAGTAACCCCTAGTTTTTCCTAGAGGCCAACTTTTTTCTTTTCCATAGAAATCACACCCATTCTGTGTCTTGCTCTCTGTTAACCACATATCCTGGAGCTATTGCAATGCATGAACATGTAGCAGTGATCTACCTCATTTTGTCTGATAGCTACTCGATATTCTGCATGATACGCCATTGTCTAGATGTGCTGTCATTTATTTTGCCCATCCTTTATTGATAGGCATTTAAATTTCCAGGTATTTTTTCCTACTCCAAAGAGTGCTGTACTGAATGCCTTTTTACATATATGCAAATATATTTGAGTCCAGCTTTTTTTGTATGAAGTGATACCAAGAGAGAAATGACCAGCAGGCACTTTTTCCTTCTTGAGGAACTATGGAAAGAGTGGGATTCACTGGAAGCTCTTTAGGAATCGGTGGGGGTGGTATGAAATCACTCTAGAGTCATTAGGTATGTAAGTGTGAAGTTTTATGGAGCTTTTATATCGGAAACAAGGCCCCTTCCCTTTGTTTTGTACTTCCTTTCAAATTTTATTTTATACTTTTTAAAGGAATTATGACCAATACTTTGGTTTTTGGTATACAGTGTATCTAGAGAAGCCATATTATATCCCATACTTCTTAAGGAGGCACCTCAGGGGGATTTGGAAAAGGATGGGAAGCTATAGAAGAAATATGGGGTGCCTTCTGGAATCTCAGTTTTACTAATTAAGATATGTACCTATGGGTAGGGGAATTAGGTCCTTCCACTGGTAAGTGATTTATACAAATCTGTTTCATTTTATGGAAAGATTGAGAAATTTTCATGAATTTAAGAGAGAAAACCCTACATGTTAAACACACTCTGAACTTGTAAAATCCTAGGAATGAGTTCACCTTCTTCTGCCATTAGGAACTTGGTGATGGTGGTAGTGGTAGAGTTGAGAACTTCTGTTGGCATACACTGGGCTTGATTTTTGAGGGACAGTTTAGGGAAAATGTCAGCCTCCTAAGTTCTCTGCTTTACTATGCTCAGGTAAGAAGTTTCAATGTCCCTTTGGGACCCAAAGGCACCTTCTTTACACTCACAGATCTCCTAAGAGTAGCAGATGGGGCGAAGTAGAAAAGAGGTCATCAAGGCTGTTTTAGGCCATTAACTCTTAACTTGTCTGCTGCAGCTTTCCCCCTTGTATAGCAGCCATTGAGGATTCATTTCATTCATTCAAAATCTCTTAGTACTTACTGCGTGCCACACTGTGCCAATCTGTTAGGGAAACAGGGATGACTAAGACACAGAAGTGCTGAGGATTAGTAAGAGAGCCAAATAAAGATAGAATAACTTGGTATTCAGAGCTAAGATAGTCTGAGCAACTGAGGGAGTCAGAAAGGGGGATACCTAAGTCATATCTTAGGCTTGCTAGAGGAGGAGAAACCAGAGCAAAGGCTTAAAAGTGAAGAAGAGAAAGAGGAGAGGCCTGCTAAGCCCAGGTCAGCTTAGTGAGGAATGATCAGGAGACAGCAAGAACTAGAAGCAGCTCAGTGTTGCTGAAACCTCATGGCAAAAACAAAAAGCCCTCTATGCCCACCAAAAAAAAAAAAAAAACCAACAACCACCAAACCAAACCAAAACCAACCAGCCAAAAAAAGCATGGTCAGAGAAGCAGTAAGAGCCAGATCAGGATGAGCCTCACATAACCCATTATAAGATTTGAACTTTGGTTCTCAAGGTTTGCTGAAGAATTTTAAGCAAGGTTTAAGGTAGTCAGAGAATTCAATTCTGCAGAGACCGTTTGGGGGCTCTGCGAGGGATGGGTTTGATAGGCATGGCCAGGAGTCAGAAACCAGGAAGGAGGCTGTTTATGGGAGTCCAGATGAGAGGACCACATGAAGCCATGTGCAGATCTCCTGGCTGCAATGGGGGTGGTGGGGAATGGGTCAGGTTTTGTTCATCTTTCTTCTCCCTTCAAACCTGTCAGGTTATGCATGAGTGAGATTTGCAGTAATATTGGACACACCATGTTTGAATGAGAAACTCTGTTGCTCTGTTAATCCCTAGGTCTCATCATCAAGAGACGCAGAGTCTTTAGAGAGACCCCATCAATTATTTAGTAGGCACTGTGTTGAGCACCTATTATTATGCATACAAAGTCCCCAAATGCAAAGTCATCCTTTCAGCTTCAACAACCATTAATTGAGCCTCTAATATATTTGAGACACAGCCTTCTCCTTTACCATCACCAACAGAGAGCAAAATGGTCAACTGGCCAAGTACTTAGAGAAGTTAAAGTATTTCTATAACTACCAGACACGACAAAAAACTTAGCATCCTTGGGCTTTACACACATTTCATGGTTGAAATTTTATGAACACTGTCTTTCCCTCACAATTCTGTTAAATACACTTAACAACTACTAAGAATGATCTCCGCTTCACCCTCCCTCCTTTTTTTCAGAGTGAAAAAGATGAAGCATAGGAATGATAGATTCTAAAATTAATTATTTCGAATTGTCTTTTGTTAGAGTAACTGACAACATTTCCCCAGTTATTTATCATTTCTTTTTTTATTATACTTTATGTTCTTAATAATTCATTATCCTTCTCCATTCTGCTTTCTAGGTGGATGAGGGAAGAGTAGAATCCAAAGTTAGAGCAAGCTCTCACTTCTGTATGTAGAAAGAAAAGGGCGGTGGAAATATCTTCTTGCTCTGTCTTTTCTTTTTGAAAAGCATTGAATAAAAAATCACAGTTTTTAAGCAAAAGGAATGCAAGAGAAATGAAGAGTTTAGGCTCATTGATGACTTGGGTTGCTTGCTTCTATTATACAGAGCAGCCCTAATTCTGTTATATAGTGAGCTCACCCTTGACATCTATTTGCCCATTTATAGAACAGAAAAAGCATTTATTTCTCTATTTTGCCCCAAGGCTCAACATAGTACATAACATGTAATAGAGCATCAATAAAGGTTTGTTGAATAAATTAATGAATGCTTATGTTAGTTCATTTTGTTTTCACATACAGGGAGAAAAAGAACTAACTTGAAATTTGCCAATCTTTGCTTTTTTTTTTTTTTTGAGACAGAGTTTTGCTCTTATTGCCCAGGGGTGTGGAGTGCAGTGGGGCAATCTTGGCTCATTGCAACCTCTGCCTCCCGGGTTCAAGCGGTTCTCTTGCCTCAGTCTCCCGACTAGCTGGGATTACAGGCATGCGCCACCATGCCTGGCTAATTTTGTTTTTTTAGTAGAGATAGGGTTTTTCCATGTTAGTCAGGCTGGTCTCAAACTCCTGACCTCAGGTGATCTGCTCACCTCAGCCTCCCAAAGTGCTGGGATTACAGGCGTGAGCCACCACACCCGGCCTCAATCTTTGCTGTTTTTTTTTTTTTTTTTTTTTGAGAGGGAGTCTCGCTCTGTAGCCCAGGCTGGAGTGTAGTGGCCGGATCTCAGCTCACTGCAAGCTCCGCCTCCCGGGTTTACGCCATTCTCCTGCCTCAGCCTCCTGAGTAGCTGGGACTACAGGCGCCCGCCACCTCGCCCACTTAGTTTTTTGTATTTTTTAGTAGAGATGGGGTTTCACCGGGTTAACCAGGATGGTCTCGATCTCCTGACCTCGTGATCCGCCCATCTCAGCCTCCCAAAGTGCTGGAATTACAGGCTTGAGCCACCACGCCCGGCCAGTCTTTGCTTTTTAAAATAACACTACCAAAGATCAATAATCCCCCTTTATACCTATATATTTGAAAAAATATAACTAGTTTCATAAATATGTAAAAATGATTATCCTTTCATCTGACTTGAAAGTCAGAAAGATTAGGATGAGAACTAATTGATTCAGGTATCTTTTTTTCTGAATCGTTATTACAGGGCAGCTGCTCCAAAGCCCCATGTGAATTTCTGGCTAAAGGAGAAAATGCACAACAATGTTTCCATTTTATGATGAAAGTCAAGCTCACTGACAGCCATATTATGTACTTTCCTCTGGGGCTATTATTTGATACAGATTTTTGAAAATCTTAACTGGAAAGTTTCAAAAGGTGCCTCTAAAAGTTGTAGGAAAGAAATTTGACCTCCCTGAAATGCTGGAGTATACTATTTCAAATGTTCTGTTGGTGAGAGTTGTGGGTTTTAAAAATGACAGTTGCAAGTACTTAAAAAAAAATAAATGATCTGTTCAGTGATGCTCTGACCTTACAATAGTGAATATATTTTTTTCCTGCTCAGAACTCCATGTGTTCAAAGTATAAGTTCTCTTCATGAGCTAATGTCAGAAACGGAGCTGTTAGTTAAAATTTTGCTTACTAGTTTTGGGAATGTTACTTTAAAAACATAAGTACAGCAAAAACCAAAAACCAAGAGTGAAACTTTATTGTCTTGTTGTTGTATTTCTCCTCTGTAACATATACATAGTCTCCTTCCCGCAGTATCTAAGAAGAACTCTGAAAAAAGTTTCATGTTATTATCATTTAGTTTAATTCTAGGTTTGAGTCAATTTGGGGATAAATAGGCAAATAAATATTTTTGTGTTAGCTCTAACAGTTGAAAAGAGCTTTTGGGGTCTTGAATTCTTTGACATTCATCTTTAACTTCATTTTACTTTGTGGATCCAGACACAGTTGGTAAATCTACCAGCAACTTCCCAGTTAAAAGGATGATATTAGTGGCTATGAACTGAATGTGTGTATTCCCTCCAAATTCATATGTTAAAGTCCTAACTCCCAATGTTACTGTATTTGGAGGTAGGTCTTTTATGGAAATAATTGAGGTGAAATGCCATCATAAGGGTGGATTCCGCATCCAATAGAACTAGTATCGTTACAAGAAGAGGAAGAAAAACCAGAGTTCACTCTCTCCTGCTTACAAAAAAAAAAGAGTTCATGTGAGCACAGAGAGCTGGTGGCCACTGACAAGTCAAGAGAAGAGGTCTCAGAATGAAACACACTCTGCCGGCACCTTGATCTTGTCTCCCCAGTTTCCAGAACTGTGAGAAATAAATTTCTGTTGTGTAAGCTACACAGTCTATGGCATTTTGTTATGGCAGCTGGAGCAGACACATGTATTAGCTTTCGTTTAGTTATAGGAAACTAATCAGAAATGGTCTTTAGCCAAGAAAGAGTAGACAGAGGGAGTCACCTTATCTTGAAAAAAGGTTGAAGTTAATTTAAAATTGCCACAGGCTTTGGAGAGAAACTGTGTGGAGCTCACTGCTTTAATTGTGACATGGCATTACCTTACAGGGACATTTTAAAACGAGGGCTCGGAGTTGTATGGGGGTTACTGTTGTTGTATGGGATTCTGTGAAGGAAGTTGATACTGGAGACATTTAGTAGCTGTCATCACCATCCAATTCGTTCCTTGTCTTTCATAAAATAAGAATGTCTGAAGTTCTCATACAAAAAATGATATAAAAATGTTTTCCCCAATTCCAAAGTTTGCAGTTTTATGAGAGTTAAACAAAGAGGCTATTGGCTTATTAATTTTGAACTTAAAAGGAATTTTTGGTAGCTTATTACTGAAGATATGTTCCAAAGAAGTTTCTGTAGTCCTTATGGGCTGTGGACAGCTAAAATAGAGTTTATTAATAAGGCTAAGACTATGGGAAGCTAAAATTAACCTTATTAGTACAATTTTATGGAACTTCTGTCTTAGTAGTTAATATTTTGTATCTATTAAACCAAAAAATGGTTTAGTCTAAAAGCTAACAGCTTTAAAAATGATTAGTATGCTTTTGTTTTAATATCATTTAGCCAATTTATATAGTATGTTTTTAAACAAAATGAGATATTTGTTAAAATAAATTTTCCAATTTTGCAGATACAAAAACATCCCAGTCTAGTCAACAACCTTATATTCTCTCCATGTACTCTTTGAGACAACCAGAAGCCTCTTTGCACAGAAGTTGCTTTGTCTGTTGAAAAAGAAATAGAGGAAGAATGGGGTTACTCAGGCATTGAGTAGGGGGAATGTATGAAGCATAACTATGAAATGACAACATGCTCTTTTTATTTTTTTGTATTTCATTTCATTGTAAATTGGCATATAAAGTTGTATATATTTATCTTCTACGAGATATTTTACAATATATATGTTGTAAAATGGCTGAATTGAGCTATTTAACGTGCATTACCTTTTTTTATGCTGGGAACAGTTAAAATCTACGCTCTTACCATTTTTTTCTTTTTAATTTCTTGTCCACAGCATGAATACTCCCTTAGAGTATTCATGTATTTTAAAGAATACGACACATTATTATTAACTGTAGTCACCATGTCGTACAATAGGTCTCTTGAACTTAACTGAAATTTTGTCTCTTTTGACAAACGTCTCCTCCCCACCAAGCCCTCCCTGTCCCCCACTGCTCCAGGCCCTGGGAACCACCATTCTACTCTCTACTTCCGCTAGTTCAGCCTTTTCAGGTTCCACAAATAAATGACATCATGTGGCATTTGCCTTTCTGTGCCTGGATTATCTCACTAAACATAATGTCCTCCAGATTCATCCATGTTGTTGCAAATAACAGAATTTACTTCTCTTTTATGGCTAAATGGTATTGCATTGTGTATATACACCACATTTTCTTTATCCACTCATCTGTTGATGAACACTTAGGGTAATTCCCAGTCTTGGCTATTGAGAATACAGCTGCAATAAACACGGGAGTGCAGCTATATCTTTGGGATACTGACTTCATTTCCTGTGGATATATACCCAAGGAGTGAGATTGCTGGGTCATATGGTAGTTCTATTTTTAATTTTCTGAGAAACCTCCATACTGTTTTCCATAATGGTTATATTCGTTTACATTCCCACCAACAGCGTGCAAAGGTTTCCTCTTCCCCACACTTTTGCCAATACTTATCTCTTGTCTTTTTCCTAATAGGCATCCTAATGTGTGAGGTGATATCTCATTGTGGTTTTGATTTGCATTTCCCTAATGATTAGAGATGCTGAGCATGTTCTAATATACCCATTGGCCATTTTTATGTCTTCTTTTGAGAAATGTCTATGTCTATTTTGGTCTTTTACCCATTTTAAAATCAGATTATTTGGTTTCTTGCTATTGTGTTGAGTTCCTTATATATTTTGTGTATTAACCCCTTATCAGATGTGTAGCTTGTGAATGTTTTCTTCCACTCTGTAGGTTGTCTCTTCAGTCTGGTGGTTGTTTCCTTTACTGTGCAGAAGCTGTTTATTTTGATGTAATTCCATTTGTCTATTTTTGCTTAAGTTTCCTGTGTGTTGAGGTCTTATCGAAAAAATCTTTTTCCATACCCATGACACAAAGTGTTTTCCTTATGCTTCTAGAAGTTTTACAGTTTCAGGTCTTACATTTGTCTTTAATCCATTTTGAGTTGCTTTTTGTATATGATGTGAGATAAGGACCTAATCCCATTTTTCTGCATGTGAGTATCTGGTTTCCCCAACACATTTATTGAAAAGACTATTCTTTCTTCAAAGGTACTTGGTACCTTTGTCAAAAATCAGTTGGCTGTGAATGTGTGGATGTATTTCTGGACTTTCTATTCTATTCTTAATGGTGAGCATTTTTCATATGTTTATTTGCCACCTGTATATCTTCCTTCATAAAATGTCTATTAATACTATTTGTAAATGCCATTCTTCAAAACAATCCTTTTGGGAGACTACATTTATTTCAATAAGAGCTACAGGAAATCAATTTAAAATAATGCTTAGCAGATTATTAGTCAATAGAAGGGAGAGGCTATCTGTTAAAAAATGTTGATGTTGGGGAAGATATAAAAGTTCTGGAGATGTGTGGTGATGATAGTTGCACAACAATACGAATGTACATGATGCTATGAAACTGTACACTTAATACTGGTAGGAATGGCAAATTTTATGGTATGTATATTTTACCACAATAAAAAACAATATGGACTTAATGACGATAGCATGAAAATGTAGAACATTACAAAGAGAATAAAAATTCTTGCGTAAACTTGCCAAAAAAATGTTAACATTGAAATCACCTCCAGATATAATGAGGAACTATGGAAAGTCATTCCTTTAGTCGTGCTATGCCAGTAACATAATGCCCCAACATATTAGCAATTCTTTATTTGGAAAAGTTATGAATCACACAATAAAATTAGTCTACTAACTTTTGGTAACCTTTTAATTTCTGAAAATTTGAGATGATCTGTATCAGTATGTGCTTACATTTGTACCATGTGATTTTCTATTTTTGGTGCTTTGTCCTTCTCCATTAGCTCAAATAATTAAGAGTTGGTGCTCAAATTGAATTGAAATGAATTTCCACCTAATTTGGAATTTCAAAGGGCTTTGCCAGAACATTATAATTCCCATCCCACAAGTCAGAGGAAGAAATGAAAGAATTAACATTTAGAGTCAGGAACCAAGTTTGCATTTCTAATGTTAAGAAAGGGTCTAGTATTAGCCAGGCATGGTGGCTCACAACTGTGATCCCAGCTACTCGGGAGGCTGAGGCATGAAAATCACTTGAACCCATGAGGCAGAGGTTGCAGTGAGCTGAGATCATACCACTGCACTCTAGTGTGGGTGACGGAGTGAGACTCTGTCTCTAAACACTGTCAGTGTTATATAAATTAATTTAATCTTTAGAGGGTTTAAAGCATAAGAACAGTCTTTATGGACTGCAAAGGTATACAATGGAAAAATCACAGTTGTGATTTTGGGAGATTTCAGAATAAATAGATTCCACATGACTTGAAGCTATCCATGTGATAAATTCTGCAGAATCCCCCAAGGTTCATCCGCACCAGCCTGCAAGCATGAGATTCTGTCTCAGCTGTTTTGGTGCCGGCTTCCTGTGGGAAGTTGACTCCAAGGTGGAGGTTGCCAACTCAGGGGGAGGAAGATGGTCCAGAGTAATCAATTGTAAACTTGGGTAAAAATTTAAGCTGGGAAGAATATGTAGCAGGTGGCTGAGAAGACAACCCCTTTGAAGTAGTTTGGGAGACTAGCCATAGAGATAGAGCAGTGCTTCTCAAGTGGTTAGGGTTGGAAACTTCTTCCCCCTCCCCAGGGAATATTTGGCAATGTCTGGAGTCATAACTTGGGAGAAGGGTGCTTCTGGCATCTAGTGAGCAGAGACCAGGATGCTGCTAAACATCATATTAATGAATAGGACAGCCTCCACAATTATTTGGCCCTAAAGGGTGACAGTTCTGAAGTGATGAAGCCCTATGATAGAAAGGAGAATGTATAGGTGAGCAAAGAAATAGCCATTGTAAGGGATTTGGCCCAAATGTGGACCAAGGTGTTGAATGTTACTGCACTGCACCAAAAAAAAGGCCATATAACTTACCATATTTGAGATGGATTTAAGTGAAGGAGGGGAATGGCAGGTGGGTGGGCAGACTCTTCAGGGGTATTTTTGTAATCTTGGTCAGTGTCCCACTGGGGATAGCCAGGGAAGCTAGACCTGGAATAGAGTTGAACAGAAAGTCTTGACAGGCATTGTGTTAAGTCTGGAGACGAGCAAGACAATACCATAGCTTCAGGCAGCAAAATAAAGCAGAAGAGACCTTAGATAGATGAAATAGGGTAGGCCTGGGTAGGTGAACTTGAAAGAAAGTCTGAACAGTCATGGGAGGTAAAATGTAACAAAAGTTAGCAGGTAGGTTCTCTGGTTCTCAAAGCTGAGCACATATGAGAGTAACTTTGAGAATTAAAAACAAATACTGATGCCTGGGCCCCATCTCAGACCAATGAAATCCAAGTGTTTGGGGGCAGTTTCTAGACTTCAGTATGTTTATAGACATTTCCCAAATGTTTAAAGACATCTCCCAGATGTTTCTAATGTGCAGCTAGGGTTGAGAACTGCTGTCTTAGGAAAATAAAGTCTAGGAGAAGGACACAGGGTGACTTGAACTGTGCACTCTGAAATATGCTGCCATCTAAGATTAGGGACTGCTTGTCCTCTGCCCTGGTGTTTTGCTACCTGTCCTTTACAGGGATGTGTGTGGGCAGAGGCTGGGAAGTGCACATCCTCGGTGGTTTTGCAGATGGCCTTCAAGGCATACCTCCTGATGATAAAGGAAGCAGAAGTAGGCAGGCAGGGGCTCACTTCTTATTAATGATGAATGACTGAACTTTAGATGTAAACTTCCAGGGAGTCCCCAAATTCAAGTGCTGCGGTGCTAGCTTATAATGAAAAATTAAGAATAAATTACATAGACAATTAAGAACAATGTCCTATTTTGCATGTGCATATATGTGTATATATATGTACAGATATTTCAAGGAAAGTGCATCATAATTTTCTTTCTTTTTTTGTTTTGAGATGGAGTCTTACTCTGTCACCAGGCTGGAGTGCAGTGGTGTGATCTCGGCTCACTGCAACCTCTGCCTCCCGGGTTCAATTGATTCTCCTGCCTCAGCCTACCAAGTAGCTGGGACTACAGCATGTGCCACCATGCCAAGCTAATTTTTTTTTTTCATTTTTAGTAGAAACAGGTTTCACCATGTTAGCCAGGATGGTCTCGATCTCTCGACCTTGTGATTTGCCCGCCTTGGCCTCCCAAAGTGCTGGGATTACAGGTGTGAGCCACCACAACCGGCCGGAAAGTGCATACTTTTCTCTACAAGTAGCTGGTAAAGGCAGCCTGTTGCCCAAGGAAGGACAGCAGCTGGGCAGTATAGTGCCCCTGATGGCCTTCTTTTTGGTGGGGCATCTCTTTTCTGCCTTTTCCAGCTCTGAGAAAACCTTCCTTTCTAGTAGAAAGGGAATTTGAGTGAAAGTATTCTTTGTCTGGGACATATTCTAAGGGACTGAGTAAGTGACTGGTGGTGAGAATCTGTTCTGATTTCATTTGTCTCTGGCAGGGCCTAGTGGCAATTTAATATTCTTTATTATTATTTTACATGCAACTTCCTTCCTAGCTTATGATTCCTGTCAGGACTGTGTATTATTATCCATTAGTCATTTCTCTTGGGTTGGCCTATAATGCTTCAAAGGAGGGCTGGTGTATTTCAGTAATTTTGCTTACAATTTGATTTGTGTTCTCTAGAATCCCAATTTAGTTTCCTCAGCACATTTCAGTGTACAACAGCTGGGCCCCTGGATGGGATCATTTACATACGTTAGCAGCTGAAATCTGAGCGTCAGGAGCCCAGGATCTGGCCAGATATTTTTCCTAGAGCCTCACCTGACTTTTTAGTTTTTTTCCAGGAAAATTGTATTTTGTTCTTTTTGACCTTAAAAATGTTTTAACTAATAAATTTAAGTTCTTTGATTAGGTAATACATTTGCACAGATCATACATTTAAAAGTATATAAAGGTATACAGTGAAAATCTCCCTCCAGCCCGGTTTCCTTTTCATCCGTTTCCCACTCCTTTTCCCCAATGACTAACCATTGTATTTAGTTTCTTAGGTAGCATTTAGAGATTTTATGAACATTGAAGCAAATATGAATATATATTTTACCCCACATTATTTTCACACAAGTGGAAGTATAATGTGTACATTGTTCTGTATCCAAGTTTTTTTCATTAAATGATATATTTGGGAGATTTGTTCATATTAGAGCATAAAAAGCTTTCTCATTCTTTTTTTACACTTGCATGGAGAATATGTGACTTCTTCATATGGAAATACATATGTTTAACTTCTTGGGATCAGTGATCTATCCAACTTGATGTTGTCTTTTTGACTGTGGCACCAAAAAACATTTTGTGGCATCATGGGATGGCTTTCCCCTTTGAAATATCTTCCTAACATTTTAAAATTTTTAACTGGCACAGGCCAGGCATGGTGGCTAACCCCTGTAATCCCAGCACTTTGGGAGGCTGAGATAGGTCAGGAGATCGAGACCATCCTGGCTAACATGGTGAAACCCAGTCTCTACTAAAAATACAAAAAATTAGCTGGGCGTGGTGGCAGGTGCCTGTAGTCCCAGTACTTGGGAGGCTGAGGCAGGAGAATGGTGTGAACCCAGGAGGCAGAGCTTGCAGTGAGCTGAGATCACACCACTGCCCTCCAGCCTGGGCGACAGAGTGAGACTCCCTCTCAAAAAAAAAAAAAAATTAACTGGTACATAATAATGGTACATATTTGTGGTGTACACTGTGATGTTTTGATATATGCATACATTGTATAATAATCTAGTAATCAAATTGGGGTATTAGCATGTCTGTCACATCACATTTATCCTTTCTTTGTGGTGAGAACATTTAAAATCCTTTCTTCTAGCTATTCTGAAATATAAAATATAATATTGTTAATCACAGTCATTCTACTGTGCAATAGGACACCAGAAGTTATTCCTCCTATCTAATGGTAACTTTGCACCCATTGATAAACCTCCGAATTAATATTAAAATGTCCACATTACCCCAAGCAATCTACAGTTTCAATGCAATCCCTATCAGGATACCAAGGATATCTCAAAGAAACAGAAAAACAATCCTAAAATTCATATGGAACTACTCCAAATAGCCAAAGCAATCTTGAGCAAAAAGAACAAAGCAGGAGGCATCACACTACCTGACTTCAAAATAATACAAAGCTATAGTAACCAACACAGCATGAGACTGGTATGAAAACAGACACATAGACAGGTGGAATAGAATAGAGAAGCCAGAAATAAATTCATACACTTATAGTGAACTGATTTTTGGCAAATATGTCAAGAACACACCATGGAGAAAGGACAGTCTCTTCAATAAATGGTCCTGGGAAAACTGGATATCTACATGCAGAAAAATGAAGCCAGACTTCTATCTCTCACCATATACAAAATCAATTCAAAATACTTAAAGACCTACAACTGTAAAACTTTTAGAAGAAAACACTTCATGATATGGTTGTGGACAAAGATTTTTTTGGGTAAGACCTCAAAAGCACAGGCAACATAGGCAAAAATAGAAAAATGAGATGACATCAAATTAAATTGATGTCACGGCAAAGGAAACAAACAATGGAGTGAGGAGACAGCCTACAAAATGGGGGAAAGTGTTTGCAAACCATGCATCTGATAAGGGGTTAATATACAAAATGTGAAAGGAACTCAACTCAATAGCAAAAACTCAAATAATCTGATTAAAAATGGTAGAAGACCTAAATAGACATTTCTCAAAAGAAAACAGAAAAATGAACAGTGGGTCTATGAAAAATGTTCAACATGATTCATCATCAGGGAAATGCAAATCAACATCACGGTGAGCTGTCTCCTCACACATTAGGATGGTTGTTATGAGAAAGACAAGAGGTAAGTATTGGCAAAGGTATGAGGAAGAGGAAACCCTTGTACACTGTTGGTGGGAATGTAAATGAGTACAGCCATTATGGAAAGTAGTATAGAGGTTCCTCAAATTAACAATGGTACATATTTATGGAGTATAATGTGATGTTTTGATACATGCATACATTAGAACTATTATATAGAACTATTATATGACCCAGAAATCTCACTCCTGAATATATATCTTCAGGAAATAAAATCGGTATCTCCAGGAGATATCTGCACCCCCATGTTTATTGCAGCTTTATTCACAGTAGACAAGATATGTAATCAATCTAAGTGTCCATCAACAGATGAATGGATAAATAAAATGTGTATATACACAATGGAAAAAGGAAGGAAATCCATAAAATCCTTTATAAAAGAAGGAAATCCTGTCATTTGTGGCAAAATGATGAACCTGGAGAACACTGTGTTTAGTAAAATAAGCCAGTTACAGAAAGGCAAATACTGCATGATTTCACTTACACATGGAATCTAAAGAAGTTGAACTCGTAGAAGTAGAGAAGAGAATGGTGGTTACCAGAGGCTGGTGGAGGGGTGGGTGGAGGGGTGGCTAAGGAGAGATTGGTTAATGAGTACAAAGTAGTCTGACTTTTTGAAATAAAGTCTGCCTTCCTATTTGTAACTATCTGTGTCAGTGATGCTGTCATGTGGATGATTTTTACAAAACATAGGTGTCTAGGCAACTTTTGAGCTGCAATGCTTTTATGAAAAGTCTTACAGAATAATCAGAGAACATGTTCTGTCCTACTTCACCGTCAGGTGAAAATATTGCCCCCTCACATTAGAAATATCTTTCTTGTTAGATATACAATAGGGGAATCAATTTCTTAATTGGTCAGTAATCGCCTTGAAGGCAGATAATCCATTGACCTAAAAATCATTGTGATTGAGACCCTGAGCATGACTTTCCAAACAGCTGACATTACACAGTCATGACACGAGAAGGGCATTGTGTGAGGCTTGTGCATAACTCAGGTTTCTTTTCACCATTTTCTTTACTTCCATTTAAATGCTTTAACTGTGGTCTTGCTCTGTGTAGTAGGCTGAAAAATGATACTCTTTTCCCCAAAGGTATCTACATCCTAATTTCTGGAACTGGTAATCATGAATAAAGTGGCTTTGCAGATGTTAAGGATTTTGATATAGGGAGATTATTCTGGGTATCCTTGTGGGCCGTAAGTGCTATCAGAACTGTCCTTACAAAGGGGAGGCAGAGGGAGATTTGAACACAGACAGACCAGGAGGAAGCCATGTTATCACAGAGGCAGAGATCGCAATGATATGGCTGTAAGTGAAAGAACGCTGTAGCCACCAGAAACTGTAAGAGGCAAGGAATGCATTTTTCCCTAGAGGGAGGGTGGCCCTCCCAACACCTTAATCTCAGCATAGTAAAACTGATTTTGGACATCTGGCCTCTGGATTGTGAGAGAACATATTTCTGTTATTTTAAGCCACCAAGTCTGTGGCAATTTGTTTCAGCAGTCATAGGAAATGAATATAGTTTTGGAGAGTTTACCCTGTCATTCTTGGACAGGTAGTTTATTTATAGATTCATGATTCTAGTATTTTAATGGCACTGTATTTTTTTTTTTTCACTCCTGGAAATGGATTGTTAATTTACTTTATATTTTTCATTTGGTATCTCATTTGTAATCCATTTATTTTACTAAGTGTTTTCTGTTTGGGCAACTGATGACCAGCAGAGTAGATGAAATGTGTAGGATCATTGGATCTGCTTAAGTGGTTTGCAGATATGGAACCAAACATATAAATAAGTAACTTAGAAGACTCAATATTCCAAGAAGGAGAGTGAATATTCTCTGCTATGTTTTAAACATTTCTCATTTCACTGCTTTACTCCCCTTTCCAGTTTCTGTGAGATAGATAGAGGCACTGTATCTTATCAGCATAAACTAGTGTTCTGTAAGGTACCTTAGAATTGAAATTACACTCTTTAGAGTGGCTACTGGTATGAGTTACAGAGTATTGTAATTCTGGGCGAAAGTGGGGAAAATACAGTCAGGGTGTCCTTATCCTGTTTAGTCAATAGCAGAATACTGTCAGGCTTCACCTTTACTTCCTCTGCTGTTATTTGGCCATGATTCACTGGGGCTGGCTTGTGAGTTATATGACACTGTAATATAGATGTCACTGAGGATAATGTGGGCTTTGAGGGGAGCCTATTTTTACACCAGTTGTGGTACTCAGTGAAATGTTTCAGAAAAGCTAATGGATTTTTAGTTTCAGCCAAAGGGCCTGGAAATACGGATGAAACAAACTGCTAGGAATTTGAAAAATGTTCTTCATAAAAGTACTTCATGAATTTTTATATTAAAAACCAGAGAAATATAATTCTTTTTATAGTCATTGACCCCTCATTGTAACTGCTTCTTATAGAGGACAGTCAGAACTTTATAATCAAGTTGGAAAAACTGAAATGGTTTTCTTTTGCAAAGAATTTTAATACATGCTGTATGAGGCGATGTGTTTGCTACACGATATCAATAAGCAAATATTTTTTGAAGACTTACAACTTCATAACAAAAATTATTAAGTAAATTCTCAGTTAAATGTACATGATCTATTTTCCCAAAAACCATGGGAGAACTCTCTTCAAAGGTAGGTGTGTTAGTTCGTTCATGCATTGCTATGAAGCAATACCTGAACTGGGTAATTTATAAAGAAAAGAGGTTTCGCTGGCTCACGGTTCTGCAGGCTTTACAGGACCCATAGCAGCTTCTGCTTTGGGGAGGCTTCAGGAAGCTTCCAGTCATGTCAGAAAGCGAAGGGGGAGCAGGCACGTCACATGGTTGGAGGAGCAAGAGAGAAAGGAGGGAGGTGGTGCCACACAATTTTAAAGAACCTGATCTGGGAGGCTGAGGTGGGCAGATAGATCACGTGAGGCCAGGAGTTCGAGACCAGCCTGGCCAACATGGTGAAACCCTATCTCTGCTAAAAAATACAAAAAATTATCCAGGTATGATGACACGCATCTGTAATCCCAGCTACTCAGGAGGCTGAGGTAGGAGAATTGCTTAAACCTGGGAGATGGAGGTTGCAGTGCACCAGGATCACATGACTGCCCTCCAGCCTGGGCAACAGAGTGAAACTCTGTCTCAAAAAAAGAAAAAAGAAAAAAAAAAAAAACCGGGTCTCATGAGAACTCACTCATGATTGTGAAGACAGTACCAACGGGGATGGCGCCAAACCAATCATGAGAAATCTGTCCCCATGATCCAATCACCTCCCACCTCGACACTGGGGATTACAATTTGACATAAAATTTGCTGGGGACACTGGTCCAAACCATATCAATAGGTTTGAATCATTTGTAAATGTACACTGAATGCTTAATCTTGTTTGTGGGAAGTACCTAGTACTTTACAGTTGTCACATGGTCTCTCCCTTCCTTCCATAATTCATTCTAAGGCACTGCAGAAAGAATTGATTGAAGAAAATATGACAATGTCTTTGATATAAAATATTTAATTAAAGCGCTTATGAAGTGTCAGAGATACAAAGCAGTTGTGAGCAAGGTGGGCCTGAGATCAAATTGAGAGAGAAGCTTCTTACTTCAGAATGGATTCCACTAAACCTCTCATTATGTTGAGAGATGGGTTATACATGTATAATTTTTATTTGTAAAATAAACCTTTGATAGTGGAAATGATGAAAAATAATTATAGGCTCCTCTGAAGGGACAATCTGAGAACTAACCAGAGAGATGACTAATGAATTATGGATTTTATTTTCCAACGAAATCTCTTCTGTCACAGTTCCCTGAGAAATTTTATATTGTGTGTATTGAAGAAAACGAAAATCATCTAACAACACTCTCTGTTGTTTATTTGTTTATTTTATCTAAGGAAAAAAAACCTCAATTTTTTTTGTACAACTAATTCAATACAATTATCCTATAACCAGCCAAAAAATGTGCCAGAATAGCATGGTAGAGATATATGCTTTATATGATAAATATTTTAAAATATGAGTAAATACAATTTTATTAATTGAAACTATGATGAAAGCAGATGAAACTATGATGAAAACATACTCCACCTGAGTATATTTTCTTTAACTGAAGCAATACATATTAACTTACCTACTTAATATACTAAAAATATCAGAAGGTAGATGGTGAAATGATCTTAGATAAAGTTGAAATTTGCTAAGCTAAAATAATGAAGTGGTTGATTGCGTTGTGGAAAAGGAGACGAAAGAAGGGAAATAGAAATTTAGTTTCTTTGAATTTAGAGTAAAATGAGATTTGTGTTCAGAGAAGTGATGTGGGTACCTGGTCTATATCTGGAGGGAAGGAAAGGTGGAATCGATTGTAGGGAAGGTGAGAAATAACAATTTTGGTTTTTTAGAAATCACATGTAAGTATTTCCTTGCAACCCTCCAGAGGCCGTGCCTTTGCTCCATGCTGTGAGTCCTGCTGCTAACTTCTGACTTCCTACTGTTTTGAGTTCTTGACATTGGCACTACCCAGCTCTCACACTTTGTCAGAAGTCCTGGCTATCTAAGAACCAGGCTGCTGGAGCTGAGATTCTCATTGGATTGTCAGCCAGAGAAGGTGTGATAGAGTGGAAAACATAGGATTTCGACACAGGAGACCTAGTTTTGAATCCTGGCACTGACACTTATTAACTGTGACCTTGGCGAGTCATTTATCTTCTTTGTGCTTCAGTTTTCTTACTATAAAATGGAAGAAACCTCATAGTTTTTTTTTTTTTTTTTGAACACTACATAAAATAGCATATATAAATGTTACTAAAAGTGATTTGTAAGTGGTAAGAAATCAATCCTTTTTTTTCTTTCTAAAGAACACCTTTTTGTTCAGCCAGTCATTGAATCATCTTCTCTTGGTGGCAGTGTGTATTCTAAAGGTTCTTTGGAGATATTACACAAATATTTTATTATTGTAATATAATAATTGGGCTGGGCATAGTGGCTCATGCCTGTAATCTCAGCACTTTGGAAGGCTAAGGTGGGAGGTTCTTTTGAGGTCAGGAGTTTGAGACCAGCCTGGGCAACAAAGCAGGACCCCATCTCTACCAAAAAAAAAAAAAATTAGCCAGGTGTGGTAACACCTGCCTATAGTCCCAGCTGCTTGGAATACTGAGGCTGGAGGATTGCCTGAGTCCAAGAGTTCAAGCCTGCAGTGAGCTATGATTGCCCCACTGCACTCCACCTGAGAAACAGTGAAACTCCATCAGAAAACAAAAGAGCAGAAGAATTAAGGACCTGGCATGTGCATATGCCTGCAGGTACATATCACATATTTTGGGGCCTATTTTCTTTTCCTTTCTTCTTTTTTCCATATTTTTTTTTTCTCATGAACTGCTTAGAGAAAGGTGGATGAGTTACTTTTCAGACTGGACTAACTTGGGCTGAGGTTAGAGAGATTAGCACAAATTTGGATGTTGGCATAGTGCTGTCAACAGGAACCCCAGACAAAGTTTTGTATTTTGTTTTGGTTGCTACAGTTTGGTTATTTTGGTGACTCTTCATTTTTAAGCACCTATTCTTACTTCCTACCATTTTCCATTTTTGCCTCCAGAGAAGCAATACATCATGATGTTTGTGCAGTTGACCAGACCAGGTTATCTCAAAAACCCATTTCCCAAGAGCTAAGACATGCCTTAGGCTTATGTTTCTTAAGAGGAATTTCCCTGTACAAAGAGGAGTGAGTAAGCCCATTATAGGGTAAGCAGGGATGGGGAAAGACTTCTTCCAACTTTTCTCTTTCTTTAAGTGTGATCCTTGCCAGAATTTGTAGGTGGAGGCCAGGATTTGTAAATGTAGGCAACAGACATCATATATTTAAATAAATGAATTAGCTGCCAATTTTTCAAATTCAGTAGATTTCCCATCCAGATCTATATTCAGGTTTCTCTGGGAAAGGTCTGTAACATCTCAGCAGGGTAACAACTGATGACAAATAACTGCCTTTAGAAGGACAAGTAATCACCAGTTCTCTCTCATCTCACATAATTGCTTAAATTACCTGTTTGGCCCTTGTAGGCATCAGGATTTGCCAAACACGCCCTACACTTAGCATTGCTTACCCACCACCACCTCTCCTGGCCACATCTTCCCTCTTCCTGCCCTGCCATCCACCCACACGGAGAGATTTTTCCAGCAGAGCCCATGAGCTCAGTAAAAACAAGAACTGGTTTTTAGAGGAAAAACAGGGTTTACCATAGTAAACCAATCATATTCAAAACCACAAACCATAATTCCAGAAATGCCAGCTCTGTTTTTGTTTCATTTGAGGAGTGAATAATCTTATTTTGGAAGCTAAAACTATAATTAGAGCATTACAGTGGTAGCAGTATTATGGAATCATTTAAAAAGTACTGGTGATGATAAAGAAAGATTGGAACTAAAAGGATGAAAAAAGATAAATAGGGCAAATTCCCACAAAAAGAAAGCTAGCACAGCTATATTAATTCATTAAAAAGTAAAATTTAAAGCAAAAAATCATTTCTAGGGATAAGGATAGCATGTTCAATTCCCTGGAGCAATGTAATACTTTTAGATTTGGATGCACTTAATAATACAGCTTCAAAATATACAAAGCAAAATGACAACTATGGAGAGAAATAAACAAATCAACAATCATCATGAGAAACTTGAACACATCTCTCTTAGTAACTAACAGTAAAATCTATACAGAGAGAGGCAGTTTGAAAAACACATTAACAAATTTGCTGTAATGATCATTCAAGAACTGAAGAATGCATTTATTTTTAAGAACAAATTGGGTTAGTTATAAAAATTAATATGTCTTGGGCCATAATGGAAGTCAAAACACATTTAAAGATTAAAATAATACAGAGCCTCTTTGGGAGGCCGAGACGGGCGGATCACGAGGTCAGGAGGTCAAGACCATCCTGGCTAACACGGTGAAACCCCGTCTCTACTAAACAATACAAAAAACTAGCCGGGCGAGGTGGCAGGCGCCTGTAGTCCCAGCTACTCGGGAGGCTGAGGCAGGAGAATGGCGTAAACTCGGGCGGCGGAGCTTGCAGTGAGCTGAGATCCGGCCACTGCACTCCAGCTTGGGCGACAAAGCGAGACTCCGTCTCAAAAAAAAAAAAACAAAAAAAAACAGAGCATCTTTTCTGACAACAAATGCAGTTAAGTTAGAAATCACGAACAAAAAGATAACTGGAAAAATTAATATATGTGAAAATTAAGAAAAATTTCTAAATAACCCATGATCAGAGAAAAAAATTGTAGTAGAAATAAAAAGGTACTTAGAACAACATCTAAATAAAGACACTACACATAAAAAGTGCAACCAAAGTTGTACGCAGAGGGAAATTTTTAGCCTTCAATTTGTATATTTTGGAAAACTTTTAAGTTAATAAATTTGAAAATATAGATGAAATCCTAGAAAAGTATACCTCCCACAAACTCACCCAAGGTGAAATAAAAAGGCTTATTTTATAGTGTTACATAGTGAACACTATGTGCCCAGATAACTTTACCAGAAGTTTTACAAAATCTTTAAGAAAGATTTTGTCCAATACTGTACACACTTAGAGAATAGAAAAAGAGGAAAAGAGAAGTAGTGTCCAAAATAAAAAACTCTACTAAATCAACAAGTGACAGACATTCCTATAGAAAAGGAGGCAAAATAACATTTGAATAACTAAAAATATGAAAAATTCTTCAACCTCAACCCCTTCCCTTTCCTTCTTCCCTTTATATATATGCATATCTATGTGTGTATATATATACACACATACATATATATGTGCATTTGAGTGTTTACATATCTATACACATATATGTGCATATGAGTAGTTACATATATACACACATATATGTGCATGTATTTACATATATATACACAGGCACACACATATACATATATTCTTTTGTTCAGAGAAACAGTGGTCTTATTTATCAGTATATCCACAGAATATAGAACATGGAACAGGATCTGCCTCATAGTAGGTCCTTAATAAATATTTATATATACCTATAAACAAATATGTGTAGTTGAAATCATCCAAGTGGAAGAGAGAAAGCACAAAGGGAAAGTGAATAGAAGAGTAGAAAGCCAAGGGTGAAACTCCAGACCACTAATATGCAAAGGGTATAGAGATCAGGAAAGGGCCTGAAGAACAAGTGGGTGAAAATGGAAGCTGAGAAGGGAGAACATGTCAGTTATCAACTAAGATACCTTTGGCTGCAAGGAACTGAACCCCTAAGAGTGGCTTAGTCAGTAAGAACTTACTACCTCACATACAAGAAATCCAGGCATAAGTGATTCCAGGGTTAATTCAGCATTTCTTCCACATCGGTGCTCTGTTAGCTGTTCATCCTCCTGGCTTTCCTCTCATGGTCATCTCCCACCTCTCCCCACAAAAAAAAAGCTGTCACAGAGCCAAACATTAAAACTGAGTTCAAGAGCAGGAATTGAGCATTGGGAGGAACTTATCCTGAGATCCCATTGGCCAGAGCTGGGCTGGATGTACCAACTCCTGCACCCATTACAGCCATGAGGAATGAGATTGCATGGATTGGTGTGAGCCAACATGATTCATATCTTGGAGCTAGGGGAGAAGTCTACTTCCTCCGAACACAACTGGCACGTGTTGGCAAGGTGCCATGCATGTGTGCACGGGGTAACCCCTGCTGGGTAGACAGTTGGTAGTTTATCTGTCACTGGGCGTGTCACAGGATTCAGGGAAAGAGATGTGCAAGGAATTAGTTGTAGCTGGGAGGTGATTCATATAAGACAAGGGTTGAGTATGACTACTGCATTTGACAACAGAGACAACATTGATGGCAGTGGCAAAGACATTTTTTTGTGGAGCTGGGGGAGGAAATTAAGGGGAACAGGGAAGCTTATGGTGAGTTAAAGAGTAAATGGGGAGGCAGGAATGGAGGTAGGAACGGAAGATGACTCTGAAAGGTTTTGGCTGAGAGGGAGATCAGACAGGATGGAGCTGGCCTGGGCCTCTGCCCTCTCCCAGTCAGGAGCTCTATCCATTTAGCTCCAGCTGGGCCTGCCCCAGTTATGGCATTCCCTGCCTGTGTGTTTCATCATTTTAAAAATAATTCCCACATATGATAGTCCTAACTTGTTACCCATTTTTCTGATCTTTCCGGTTATTTTTCTTTGACCCTTTTTTGTTCCAACATTTCCTTCATGAGAACTACATAGTGTTCACTTACAGATATATGAGTGAGTCAATACTTTTGTTGAATTTAAAATAACTTTTCTCGTGCTACAAATGATATTAATGATCATAAAAAGTACAACAAAATGGAAAGATGTGGAAGGAAAAGTAGAAATTATATACTATTTTAATGCATGCAGACAATTAGAGATAACATATTGCTATGTTTCCTTTAACTTTTTCCCCCTTGTCCAACTGTAGCTTTATTTTGTATAGTAAAATACCACATATTCTGTTTTATAACTTGCATTTTTGATATTATATGATGAGCTTCTCATGAAACAGGCTTGTTGAATACAGTTCTTAGAAAAATATTCTATTGAGTGAATAGGTCATTTAACATTCTTCATTTGCTGAATGTTTACACTGTTTCCAATTTTTTCCTATATTTGTGCCTATCACATACTATCTTAGGATAGGTCTGTAGCGTGGAACAAGTAGATCAAAGAGCAGAAAATAATTGTAATGTTTTTGGTAGGGCAGTACTTTGGCTAAATGGCGGTACTCTGGGTCATGCCTGGTTCCAACTCAGATTCTGCCATTTCCCAGGTGTCAGACTTTGAGTAAGTAACTGCACCAAGTCTCACTTTCCTAATCTGTAAAATGTGGATCATGTGGATTATAGTATCTCCCTCCTAGAGTTCTTTATCTTTACAATTTTTTTGTTTATTATTATCTTTGTCCTTAAGTTCTATCTCCTAGGGTTCTTAATAGATTAAATAAAATCATTTATGTAGAGCTTTTAGCATTGCATCTAAATAAATATGAGCCATTTCTAGAAATGATCATCAATTTAGAAGTGTATATGCAGGGTTTATTTTATTTTATTTTATTTTATCTGAGATGGAGTTTCATTCTTGTTGCTTAGGCTGGAGTGCAATGGCTCCATCTTCACTCACTGCAACCTCTGCCTCCTGGGTTCAAGCAATTATCCTGCCTCAGCCTCTGGAGTAGCTGGGATTACAGGCATGAACCATGACACCCGGCTAATGTTTTTTTTTTTTTTTTTTTTTTGTATTTTTTGTAGAGACAGGGTTTCTCTATGTTGGTCAGGCTGGTCTTGAACTCCCAACCTCAAGTGATCCGCCCATCTCGGCCTCCCAAACTGTTGGGATTACAGGCGCAAACCACCGTGCCCGGCCTATTTTATTTTTAATCTAATTTCTATGATGTTTAGAATAAGGGTTTTTACTCTTAAAAATTAATTTTTGGTCGGGTGCAGTGATCCGAGGAAGGCAGATCACTTAAGGTCAGGAGTTCGTGACCAGCCTGGCCAACATGGTAAAACCCCGTCTCTACTAAAAATACAAAAATTAGCTGGGTGTGGTGGTGCGCGTCCGTAATCCCAGCTACTCGGAAGGCGGCAGCACGATAATCCCTTGAACCCGGGAGGCGGAGATTGCAGTGAGCCGAGATCGTGCCACTGCACTCCAGCCTGGGCAACAGAGCAGGAGCTTGCCTCAAAAAAAAAAAAAAAAAAAAAAAAAAAAAAAAAAAAAAAAAAAAAAAATTAATAAATTGGCAAGTCAAAATTGTATATATACATATCATGTACATCATGAGGTTTTGAAATACATATATATATGAAATGGCTAAATTGAGCTACTTACATGCATTACCTCTTATACTTACCATATTTTGTGGTGAGAATACTGGAAATCTACTTTCTTGGCTATTTTCAAGTATATAATATGTCATTATTAACTGCAGTCACCATATTGTGCAATAGATCTCCTGAACTTATTCATTCCATCTAATGGAAATTTTGTATCCTTTGACAAACATCTCCCTAAACCCTGTCCCCTTTACATTCCTAATAACTGCCATTCTACTCTCTACTTCTATGAGTTTAATGTTTTTAGATCTCACATACAAGTAAGATCATGTGGTACTGGGGCAGGAGAGTAAAGTCTGGAGGCGAGGAACCTAAGGCCAATTCATGCTGACTTCCTAGAACCAAATGAAAAGGAAAACCCCATCTTTTCACATCCAAGTAACAAAAGGATCAGAGGTGACTCCCTTTGCAACACTCCACCTTTTCTGTGTGGCAGATGAAAAATTGAAAGTACCTCTGATTGGTCCCCTCCTGCAACCAATCATGCTGGTTGTGGGCCAAATCTTTATTTGCATAGTATTATGAATCAGGCTGGTGGCGGGCCAAGTCTTCATTTGTAACTACAGCCTCTGATTGGTCACTTCCCACAACCAATCAGACATTTGCATAGGGTATAACTTGTAACTTCATGTCAGCCTCTCATTGGTCCCCTCCACAATCAGACTGATCTTGGGCCACTACTTTATTTACATAGGGTGTATACCAAGTAACCAATGGGAAACCTCTAGAGGGTATTTAACCCCCAGAAAACTCTGTAACCACGCTCTTCAGCTGCTTGCTTGGGCCAGCTCACCCGCTATGGAATATACTTTCATTTTCAGTAAATCTCTGCTTTTGTTGCTTCATTTTTTCCTTCCTTTGTTTGTGCATGTTGTCCAATTCTTTGTTCAAGAACCTGGACACCATCCACTAGCAACAGTATTCGTCTTTCTTTCTTTTCTTTTCTTTTCTTTTTTTATTGAGACAGAGTCTTGCCCTGTCACCCAGGCTGGAGTGCAGTGGCGTGATCCCTGCTCACTGCAACCTCTGCCTCCCAGGTTCAATCTATTTTTCTGTCTCAGCCTTCCTAGTAGCTGGGACTACAGGCGTGCACCACCATGCCCAGAAAATTTTTGTATTTTTAGTAGAGACGGAGTTTCACCATGTTGGCCAGGATGGTCTTGATCTCTTGACCTCGTGATCTGCCCGCCTTGGCCTGCCAAAGTGCTGGGATTACAGGCGTGGGCCCCCGCACCTGGCCAGCAGTATTTGTCTTTTGGCCTTGGCTTATTTCACTCAACATAATATCTTTCAGACTTATCCATGTCACCAATGGCAGATTTCCTCCTTTTTTTTTTAAAGGCTGAATGGTATTCTATAGTGTATATATACCACGTTTTATTTATTTATTTATTTGAGAAGGAGTCTCACTCTGCTGCCCAGGCTGGAGTGCAGTGGCGTGGTATTGGCTCACTGCAACCTCTGCCTCCTGGGTTCAAATTATTCTCCTACTTCAGCCTCTGGAGTAGCTGGATTACAGGCATGCGCCACCACGCCCAGATAATTGTTGTATTTCTAGTAGAGACGGGGTTTTGCCATGTTGGCCAGGCTGATCTCGAACTCCTGACCTCAAACGATCTGCCCACCTCAGCCTCCCAAAGTTCTGGGATTACAGGCGTGAGCCATTGTGCCCGGCCCACATTTTAGCATGAGGTTTTTTGTTTTTGTTTTTGTTTTTTAATCCACAATAATATATGTGACTGAAGTGTTCAGACACCTATGATTACCTTAATAAATTTGTAGTCAGTAAATTTTCAGCCTTTAGGCTTTTTCCCACAGGCCAAATATTTTTAGTTTGGAGGTAATGCTGTGCTGCGACAGAACACTCTCTAGAAAATATTTATTTTGCCTTTTACTGGTGTGTCTAGTTAGTGAATTCTGTGTGGAATCTCTTACATTTGATTAAAACATTTGAATTGATGTGAGTAATGCTTAAATTATTTATGCCTCAAAGGGCTTTTCCTACTTCTAACCAGCTTTATTCTCTATTATATATTAAGCCACTAGGACTAAACAAAGCTGTAAATTGGCTTTGAATAGAAATAATGCTTAGATCTGTGAAAAAATCACCGATCCCAAATGTAACCTTTAGGCCTTCTGCAATCTCTCAGAACAGAGAAAAGGCAATCTTATAACTTTTGCTGACTGCCAAAGGATTTTCAATAGCTAGTGCATTGATCTGCAGCTCTGAAAGTGTCTGACTTTTTCTTTTTTCCTTTCTGCCTGGAGGCTCAGTTCCAGCTCATGGAAGTTTGCTGGCCCATGGATTTGCTTTAGTGTGGCAGTCATGGCGCTTGGAGTACTATCCGCACATAAGAATGTGTTTGGGATTTGGGAATGATCTTCGGTGGGGTAGCAAGGGGAATGGGGAGTTAGAGCCCAGTTAATTCACCACATTGGCACTTTTATATACCAGAAATAGCACCTACTGACTTTTCCAGTTTTCACAAAGAACCTTATATGTTATTTTTTAGATATAGGCTTATTTTCCTTTTATGATAATTCAGAATTCACACAATTAGAGTAATTATTTATTATGCAATTTGCTTTTTAGGACTTTACATTCCATATGTCTGCCAAGGGTTTTGCAGTGACCTGTGAGAGACCTATATCACACAACTGTTCCATTTTTACACATTGTGCTAACTGGTTGAGGTTAGGTTGTAGGCTAAAATTGTCCATGATGAGGGTATTTATACCATGGAAAACAGCAAACACTACAAATCAGGACCCCTCCTGGCCCCACCTCCCCTGGGGCTGACTGATAGCTGTTTATCAGCAGGCTACTACTTTTCAGATATTTTTGCAAGCACTAGGAATTTTAACCTATCTGGCTAAAGTTCAATAGATTTGAGGTAGAATAAAAAGGTTAGTTATCAGATATTGCTCATTCTACCAGTGGATACTCGTGAAATGCTATCATTTACTCAAACATAGTCATTTAAAGTATGACAGACAAATTGAATGTGGGAAGAAAGAAGCCACAAATAGAAAGCACACATTACAGTAAATGTAGCAAAATAGACAACTGAGATAAGAAAATAGAAAGCCAAAGGGAAAATAAAAATCTTGAAGAATGGACAGGAAGAAGACTGTGCTAAACCAAATTGGCACTAAAATTGAATTTGAGAAGTACAGAGAGGTTAAAAAAAAAGGCATAAAAATGGAATAGCTTTGAAAATGGTGAGCGGTGCTGACCTGGTGAAGTCATGTGTGCTACCCAAGCTGACCTTTGCTGAGATGGTGGTATTCAAACCGCCAGCCTTGGAAAAACATCACATCTTCCCCTTGGCATTTTGGAACATACTTAGGGAATAGCATTATGAGTAGGTGACTGCATTATTTATTGTCCAAACTTGGGATTTTGTGAGTGAAATGGGGCACTATTGACAGTAACTTCCGGACAACAATGTAAACTGGAGCCATGGGCAGCAAACTGGAATGTATGTAATTATGGGCTTTACTTACTACTGGCCACTGGTTTCTAATCCAATAGGTTAAAAGAACTTGACTGATAAAGATTAAAATGAAAGAAGTAAAATAAATATTCCTGGAGTCTATAATTATTATATGTAGACAGTTATTTTCTCATTATGAGAAAGTTAATAAAGGAAAAAAATGTGACTCATAATACTGTTGACTAAACAAGAAAGGAATGTGAAGTCTGAGGCTCAAATGTGGGAACCTTGTTGCCTCCTTGTCTCCTCTGACGTTGGTGGGGTCCTGGGGTAACTGTTCTTGTTGTAACTGTCAACTCTGGTGATAGTAGGCCTGGAAGCCCTCCTACCTCATTACTTATCAAGTCCTCTTACACTGTTTGCACTAATGTGTCTAGCCTTTTTTCTTCGTGCTGCCTAAGTGGTTAAGTTTCCCACAGCATGCAACACCTGAGTAAGAATCCTCAGTATTTCCCAAGAACATGGCTGCCTTCCACAGGACTCACAAACTATGGAACTTCGTGATTTTCTTCCCTCAAACTCACCATCCTTCATCTTAGCTATATGTTTTAGCCAGCTACCAAAAATCTATTTCTCAGGAACTGGTACAGGTTTTCTCTAGAAAATCACCAATTTTCCAATTTTCATGCCTTCTCTAAGGGACTGTTGAATTATGCGCTCCACCTGTGCCCCAGTATCTGGGCACACCTTCCTCATGACACGAAGGGGCTTGGGACTGCAGGATGATTTCATACTCTGGTGCTTTGGCCAAATCTTCCAACACATTCATTTCACTTCCTAAGAAATGGATCAGCTTCTTTAAAAATTCAGTATGTGAGGCGAGGGACTTATAAATCCCTTTCCTGGCAGCTCTCTCCACAAGTATGTTCCTAGAAATCTAAGGTCATCATTCTGTAAGGGAAGCTCTGGTAAGACTATGTTCCCATTCCTTTACCCTCGATATCAGAGTGAGTGTGCCATACTGGTACCATCCAATAGACCTTTCTGTGACGGTGGAAATGTTCTAAATCTGCACAGTTCAATATAATAGCCTATTTGCCCAATGTGGCTATTGGGCATTTGAAATGTGACTAATACAACTGAGAACTAAATTTGTAACTTAATTTGATTTAATTTCACTTACACGTAATTAGCCACATACAATGAATGGCTCTGGTACTGGAAGGTACATCTTGGTACCAACCCAGATGCTGTAAAATCAGGCTACTTGGTGATATCCTTGCTACGCAGTAGTCCAGCAATATTTCTCAATATTTCCCAAACAAGTGTGATCTGTAAGGGCCCACATTGATACCACTGGGATCATTTAGAAGTCTTACTTTAATTTTCTCTATTATTAAAGAGCTGAATTCAAGAAAGGGAAGTTAGTTTATGGTATAAAACAGCATTGCATCAGAATTTGGACTGCTTCTGGTGAAATACCACCTCCCCGCGAAAGCATAAGCATTTCTTCAGGCTCCCCAATCTAATAAGGTAAAAATAATATAAAATAATAGGGCTCACCAGAATACTATGAATGCTTGGCTAATATGTGAATATTATTCATATGAACTCTGTGACTACTGCCATCATCTCTGACTCAATCTCTTTCATTATTGTAACCAATGGAATTTTCAAATATTCCCTGTTCCTGAGAAGAACCGAGTATAGGTAAGAAGTGGTCGATGTTACAGCCATTGGTGGTACCAGTTGCTCCCTTCACAGGGGTGGGCTGAGAGCTTCTATGCTGGTCATCATCTCATGGCTGCTCCCTTTGCTGCCCACGTCATTTTCCTCTTTTGTAGACATGTCATCATGGACTCACAGCTTCTTCCAAGGCAGTTTTTTACAGTTTTGCATAAAGAAACAGTCCCAGATGGCCATGCTTGGCATCTATAACTCTCATCTTTAATTGTCCCTGAGATGGGTCCCAAGGGCAGCCAATTCCTAGGGCCCCCAAAACGAACTATGCCACTGACTTCTCTCGGTAATCTGATCTGTGAATTATCATGATAGGGAAGCAGCCAGCCACAGGAGCTGAAGCTGAAAGATTGCTCAGAGAAAAGCCATGGAGTAGTTTTAGGCCATGAGGGTCACAACGGACCAAATGTAACTTTCTGAGGAAGTAGAAACGAAGAGTGAGCAGAAGATGCAAAGCAGAGAATGGACAAACAGATTGGCATATGAAGAGCCAGTCTGTAGCTCCAGGAAACTAAAAGAGACGCAAAGGAAGTTGCAGAGCCACTTTGATGACAAAGCCCTAGAATGAGAAGCCGCACACTCCTGCTGCTGAGGTTCTAGGTGAATGGGCATCTGATTGGTCCTGTCTCCATGAGCCTGACTCAGGCATTTGTTTTCTATGTGAGGCGGGACTGTTGGCTTCTCCTGGGTTCCCTAGTATATATATATCTATGTTAGCCAGGGTTTTCTAGAGAAACAGAATCAATATTATATATATGATTATATATTTGTAAATTTTATATTAGAATATAATTATATATTGTATAATGTTTTATATCATGAATTATATACATATAGCATGTATTGTATATATATCTTTATATATGTATTTATCTAGTGAGAGGTATTTATTTTAAGAAATTGACTCATGATTTTTGGGGAGTTGAAAGTCTTAAATTTGTAGGGCTTGAAATCTTGAAATTCAGGTAAGAGTTGATGTTGCAGTCCTGGGTACAAATTCTGCAGGGCAGCAGGCTGGAAACTCATTCCCAGGAAGGGTTGCTATGTTACCGTCTTGAGAAGAATCCCTTCCTTGGGAAACCTCAGGTTTTCTTCTTAATACCTTCAACTGCTTGGATAAGGCCCACAACATTATATAGGGTAATCTGCTTTAATCAGTTTACTGATTTAAATGTTAATTACATCTAAAAATATACCTTCACAGTAACATCTAGACTGGTGTTTGGCTGAACAACTGGGCATCATAGCCTAACCAAATTGTCACATAAAATTATCCATCACAGGATCCCTACTCTAAATCTCCTGTTGCTTAAGGCGACTCTATTCTCTGTACTTAAGTTTATTCAGCTAGTAAGTGACAAAGAAGGTTTTGAGCCCAGCAATTTGACTCAGAACTTGCATTTTTAACCACTTAGCACTCATTTCATTTTGTCTTATAATTTACTGATCTATTTCTTTACTCAGGAACATTTACTGGGGACCTCCTGAATGGTAGTAGGCAAGGTATTAAGTTCTGGGAGATGGAGAGTAAATAATTAAAACATACAACAATATATTTATTAAATAGAATGAAATATGATTAAAATATGTATTACATATAATGTACATATTATATGTAAAATATATGTCAACGTTATGTTAAATATATTTTAAATATAATTAAAATATAAAATCATTAAAACTGAATATAGGGCCCAAAAATAGAAAAATAATGAATAAATGGGGAACCTACTATTTGATAGTATATAGGGTGACAATAGTCAATAATAAACTTAATTATACATTTTAAAGTACCTTGAGTATAATTGGACTATTTGTAACTCAAATGATAAAAGCTTGAAGAGATGGATACCCCATTCTTCACGATGTGCTTATTTCACAGTGCATACCTGTATCAAAACATCCCATGTACCCCATAAATCTATACACCTACTATGTACCCACAAACATTAAACATTTTCTTCAAAAATCAAATATGATGATAAATGAAAGTGGAAGGTGCAATGAAGTGGGGCACCTACTGTGGTTGGCAGGTGGGTTTAGGAAAGGTTTCCAGTAGGCAACATTGAATGTCAGATTTGAGGATGAATTAGCATTCACTAGGCAGGAGGAGAGGATGGCGAGTGGCATAAAGAATGACGCGAAGTGAAAGGCAACACAGGCAGGCAGGGCCAGCAGGTGCAGAAGCACTCAGCCTGAAAGGACAGAGCACGACTTTTTTAGGTAGCTGGAAGTCTCTATTTATGTTCTGTGGAGACAGTGACTTGCATTTTCTTTTTCTTTCTCTTTTTCTTTTATTTTTGAGACAGAGTCTCACTCTGTTACCCAGGCTGGTGTGCAGTGGCACGATCTTGGCTCACTGCAACCTCCACCTCCCAGTTTAAAGCGATTCTTCTGCCTCAGCCTCATGAGTAGCTGGGACTACAGATGTGCGCCACCACGCCCGGCTAATTTTTGTATTTTTTAGTAGAGATGCGGTTTCACCATATTGGCCAGGCTGGTCTCAAACTCCTGACCTTGTGATCCACCCACCCCGGTCTCCCAAAGTGATGGGATTACAGGCGTGAGACACCGTGCCCAGCCTTGCATTTCTTTTTTAGTTTTTTTTAATATCCCCCAACTCCACCCAGCCCTCAGCTACTTGGTTGAGGTCTCGTATATTCCATACTCTCGATTAAAAGCATTGAATAAGTGAATGAATGAGTAATAAGAAATACACACTCTATCTCGATAATCAAATTCTCCCATAAGTCTAGCTGCTGCTATCAGAGACCAAAAAACTGAGATCACAGGATTAACCTGGTATAATAATTCTTGGTCTTTCAAATAATTTTCCTTTGATGATGACATATTAAATTATTAACATTTCCTCTTTCCCTTCTGCATAATCAAGAACTGGTTATGACTATGAGCTAGGTAGACAGACAAAGAGCCTGTAGACTATAAAGAAACTTAGGCCCAGGAAATGGGATGTTGTAACTGACCGTGGGCGAACAGCTGTTGCAAACAGCTCCTGCTGGCAGCCTGCAATTAGGAAAGAGGAATCTTGGCGTTCAATTTGAACAGAACCAGTGGGCCATCTGGAGGGCCAAAAGGCAAGGGTGAATTGTGTGTGTTAGCAATGTTGCAGGTCATGATTGCTTATCATATAAAGGAGTGTTAATATGGAACAATGACATGTTCTACAATGTTCTATAATAAAATAAGCTATTATTGCAGCTTAGTTATTAGAAAGCATTGACCTTTGAATTCTATATTTTAAAACTTAGAAGGAAATGAGTAATTGGATTTAATTTATGTACCACTTAGAGGCAATCAGTAAGTAAAAATATGTAAGGTTTTTATCCCATATCCCAATAGCTTAGCACATGTAACAAACAGATCTATATATGTGTGTGTATACATACATATATAAAGTCACATGTACACACACATATGCACACACACACTATTGAGACTATGCAGAATAGTGAAAATAACTAGCACTTATCGTAACCATAACTTTGTAGCAAAGAATAGCACAGAGGTTCATATGGGGTTGAAAATTCTACTTGTAGTAATTTTTTTAGGTACTAAGCTGGCCTAATAAACAGACTTTTGGCTATTTATGAATGTATTTCTTTTACTTTTCTGAGCCACACTTTCTTTAGCAGTAAAATGGAGAACCAAAGTAGCTGATCTTTCCAATTAATGAAATGTGTTTTTCAGAAGAGTTCATATATATAAAAGCGCTTTGAAAAGTGGAAGTTCTCATAAAATAGAAGAAGTATAGCTATGATTCATTCATTCATTTATTCAATATGTATTTACTGAGCACCTATTATATGCTAGGGACCATACTAACTGCTGCGGCCGCATTGATGAAAAAGACAGGTCTATTTGGAGAGGGTGAAGAAAATTGGAAGAGCCTTGTGAGATTTTACATTACCATTTAATAGGTGTATCATTTCAGTTAGGTGTAGAATAGAAGGTAATAAAATCTTTTGGGACTATGTCACAAGATGGCTATAAGAATCAAATGGGGTAAGTGTTGTAAAATGTAAAAAGTTCTATTCAGCTTTGATCCTACTAAGAAATATCAGCTAAGGAGAACAAAGAAATTCAACGAAGATTGAATCATGGAAACTTTTCCAAGCTAAGGTTAGTGATAGAAGAAGAAAAAGAAAAGAAAGTGAAAATCAGGCAAAAGAGAGAGGAAGCAGGAAAATGAGAGGCATTAATACATGGGAAATATAAACTAGTTGTACTAAAAATATTTTTCAGATTTTACCTAGTTTAATATAGTAAACTCTTTGGTCATATTCCAGCAATATATCCTGCAAAATTTGGATATAAGTAAATTTAAAAAGCCTCTTTGACTCTTATTTTTACATTCTAAACTTAAATTTTAATTAATCTAATTCTAAAGTTGATTTCTATCTTAAAGGCATGCTCATCTACAAAAACAGCCTGCATTTGCAATTTATCCTGGGCCTGATTTTTCATCAACTTTTCTCAAAAATGTCTTTGTTCTGAACTTGGAAAAAGGGCAACTACTGTTGCAAAAGGAAGACTCTGTCCCCTTGGCAATAGATGTCTAGTTGTGCATGGGAACACACGTTATGGCTAAGACTTGACATCGAAGTTTCACATTCCTAAAGAAAATTCTTGCTAGTCAATATCACTTGCATTGGTCTTGTTGAAGGAATTCAGACAAGATTAAATGCTCCATTGATGCAAGAGCAAAAGTAAGAGAGGAATTCTGGTAAATTCTAGGTAAGAGCAGTATGTTTTCAAAGTGCATATGAAAATTTTCTCCTTGCTTTTTATGATTCCTCTAGTCACATTTTTGGTTTACAAATCTAATCTTGTTTTAAGGCTCAAGGGATATATTGTTACCTTCTGGACAACATATAAAATGTTTAAAGGCAAATATATTTGACTTTTTTTTCACTCTGTCAGGTAGAGAAACTGTCATTTGAATCAACAAAATGAATTAGTTTGACTTTGTATTTGGAACTTTTATAAAAGTAAACAACTTGTTTGTGAGTAGTTTTGCTGATAGTTATCTAGTCATCTTTTGGTTTCTAGCACTTTGGCTGATGCGTTACAGTCCTTCTCTTGATGGAAATTAATTGTTATCTAGTTTGATGCATTCAGGAATCCCAAATTTTTTTGTGCTGAAATAAAACCTCTGATATTTAGGGCAAGTTTTAATGATCTGTTTTCTTCCGGAATGAGTAACCTTAAAGGAGAAAATGCCAAGTCATAGTCACACTTTCCAAGCATGCATCACTTTTATGACAATTTTTTTTTTTTTTCTGAGCATGAAGAATTTCTTCTTAGAACAAAAGCTTGGAGGAACAGAGGCATGAGGGTCAAAGCCTCACAACAAGTGGATTGTCTACAGAAGGAGCAGCTTACCTTACATTTATGCTGCAATCAAGAATAAAGGTAGATAAACCCTTCTTACATTGTCACCTTAGGGAGGAAAAGGTAATGAATGTTCATTGCTTTGTATCTCTTCTTAAATATCTCACCAGAAAAAGATTCTCTTGGTCAAAGCATCATCGCTAAATTCATCTCCAGAGGGCCACTGCTGTTTAATCGAATCTTTGCAAGATTTTACCCTAGTGTTCTAAAAAGAGAAATTACTCAGTGTGATATGTTTTATTATTTTCTTTTGAATAATTCCAGAAATAGTTCATAAAATATTTTGACCAGCAGGTGTTCCAGACCGAGTTTTGGGAGATTAGGTTGTCAAATTAAGACAGAAAGGTTACAGAATCTGGGTCTGTGATACTTTAACTGTCACTGTGTCAAGTTGAAACGTTGCTGGATGTTATTTATTTCAGTGAATGAAACATGGAATAAATACTGTTTTGCTTATGCTTAGGTTTCTTGTTTCAAAATGAGAGGATAATCTTTTATGGAAAAATTTAAACACATTGAATTAATTACTGAGACATGAGGTAAAGAGGTATATGTTTTTTTGCTTCAGTGCATTTTTTTTCTGCTAAAAATATACATAACCATTTGGTCTGTTTTTTGCCCCAATTTTACCTCCGTTTTTGAAACTGATAGAAAAAAAACTCATTCCCCTCCAAAATTTCCATATGAGACAAATAATTGGCAGATGTTTATGCTACTCAAAAATAAAGTGATCAATCACATCTATGTCACTTTGTGATTTGAAAGAATAAAAAGCTCTTTGTGTGTATATGCGTGTCTTTTTCTTCATTATTTTGCATAATTTATTATTTATAATTTTTAAATCTTTTCTCCATTATTTTGTGTAATTTATTTATAATTTTAAGACTAAAACTCATATCAAATATCAATATTGAAAGTTGACTTACTTGTTAATTGTTGAGTCATCAACAATTAAATTATCATCATTTTAAAATAAGTTATTGTAGTTTCAATTAAAGATCTCATTTTTTTTGAGTTGGACAAAGTAAGACAAAAGTCTTAATTTCTATGTCCGATGTATATAAGCAGGGTGAACAAAAATTGGTTCTCAAAAAGAATAATGAATCCACTTACTTGTTTTTATTTTATTTACTTCTTTTCATTGTAAATTGACAAGTTATAGTGTATATTTACGGGGTACGAAGTGAAATTATGATTTATGAGTAAAATGTGGAATAATTAAGCGAATTAACATACCCATCAAATACTTATTTTTTTGTGGTGAGTGCATTTGAAATGTACTTTCAGCGATTTTGAAATGCATAATATAATGTTATTAACCATATTTACCACACTGCAGTGGATTAAGAAAAACTTACTCCTCTTGTCTAACTGTGCCTTTGTAGCTTTTGACCATCGTCTCCCCATCTCCCCATTCCCATCCTCCAGCCTCTGGTAACCACCATTCTGCTTCCTGCTTTTGTGAGTTCTATTTTTGTCGATTCCACATGTAAGTGGAATGTGTTTGTCTTTCTGTGCCTGATTTATTCACTTAGTATCATAATGTCCAATTCCATCCATGTTGTTGCAAATAACAGAATTTCTTTCTTTTTCAAGCATGAATAATATTCCATTGTGTACCAACTGCAAGTTTAAAAGAGGAATCTGCATAGAAAGACAAATATTTTTTAAATGTTTAGTTAAAAATTAATTTCCTGGCCGAGCCCGGTTGCTCACGCCTGTAATCCCAGCACTTTGGGAGGCTGAGGTGGGTGGATCACTTGAGGTCAGGTGTTTGAGGCCAGTCGGATCAGCATGGCAAAACCCCATCTCTACTAAAATTACAAAAAATTAGCTGGGCGTAGTAGTGTGTGTCTGTAATCCCAGCTACTTGGGAGGCTGAGGCACACTTGAACCCAGGAGGCAGAGGTTGCAGTGAGCCAAGATAGCGCCACTACACTCCAGCCTGGGTGACAAGAGTGAGACTCTGTCTCAAAAAAAAAAAAAAAAAAAAAAAAAAAGCAAAAGCAAAAAATTAATTTCTTGCGAAGAATACTGGTCCTACCAAATCTGTTGGTGAAGAACCCCACTCTCCATGGCAAATTAGTTGATGAGGATGGTGACTTGAACTGAGTAGAGGAGGTAGTAAATGTTAACCAGTTATTCTTCTGTATTCTCACTTGGATGTTATGAATGGTATAAGACTTTAGGGTGCTAGGGGACCTGAGATATGAATGAACAAAGCGAGCAGAAAAAAAATTATGAATTATTTGTTGAGAAGCTTTCAATTTAATCAAAACCACAAGCGTTTTTTTTCCCCTTGGATCAAGTGCTGAGGCCCCCAAAGCAGTGTCATTTGGTATGCCATTTTTAGATAATGGCCTTTCATCTGGACAAGTTGGAACTTTTAAAATGAAATTCGTCCTTCACGTTTGTTATTATTTACTCACATGTCAAAGGAATCAAGACCAACAGAACTTTGCCTTTTGCTTTTACATGGCTGAACTTTTATTTTTGGCTTGATATTAGAACTTCAGTGCTTCAAGTGTGTCTTCTTTGAATGGATATACTGAAATGGAATTGCCTTTCCAAAGAAATTGATGGGCGTTACTAAGGAGGCTACAAGTAATTGGAATTTTCCTATGATAGTCACTTTTACTATAATATGTTACAAATTTGTTGTAATTCCTATCCACTATCCTAGAATCAATCTCATTTCCCTTCTTTCACCATTTTCTTTTTGGTTATAGGTTTAAATAATTTTAATAATCTGGAGCTAGCTCCCCAAACTAATGAAATAAATATGTCAAAGGGATTCCTTTTTTCCATCTTGAGTTTTAATAGATATTCATTTTCTCACCATGCCGAAGGCAATTCTAGGATGGATTCTATTTTATTAGTGTTGAAATATACATCTCTGAAAACTCATGCTGTGGTACCCTATTGCCTGACTGGTCCTGTTACTAGCAGGGAATTATGTTTTATAACTTTTCTTGATGAAGTTAAATTTATGTTTGTGAAATTAACCAGAAAGTTTAAAGCAAAAACTTTTCTTATGTCTCTCTTCTAAAACTTAGAAATGGAATAATTGAAGATAATTTAGATTTTATTTTCCTACCCTGCCTCTAATTTATCATCTTAAATGAGCCAATCCTTCTACCATTCTTTCTTTCTTTTTTTTTTTTTTTGTTTTTTTTGAGATGGAGTCTCGCTCTGTCACCAGGCTGGAGTGCAGTGGTGCGATCTGGGCTCACTGCAAGCTCCGCCTCCCAGGTTCAAGCGATACTCCTGCCTCAGCCTCCCGAGTAGCTGGCACTACAGACACGTGCCACCATGCCTGGCTCATTTTTTGTATTTTTAGTGGAGACAGGGTTTCACCATGTTGGCCAGGATGGTCTTGAACTCCAGACCTCGTGATCTGCCCGCCTCGGCCTCGCAAAGTGCTGGGATTACAGGCGTGAGCCACCATGCCTGGACTCCTTCTACCATTCTAAGAGAGGTTCCACTTTGGCATGTGGCTTCTGCCCTTCCATGGACCCTCAGGCCTTGTCATTTCCTGAGTGACTTGGACATCTGCCCAAATGTCACAGGCTTCTCAGGGGTTTGACTTACTCATAACCCTCTTCTACTCTAACCCTGTTCCTCTTCTTTTTTCATGGCCATGCTCTGCACTTTGTCCTTACCCATATTTTGGTTACTCAACTATTATATTCAGACATTTACTCTCTGAACATATCCTCATATACATCTTACTCTTTGTCTCATTAGGCTCTCAAGACCCTCAATTACTTTACTTTTTCTTTCTCTGTCACCCACCTTCCATCTTCAATCCATTTCTCAATCTGTTTAGGTTTTATATTCTATCACTTCACTCTCTTTTGACACTATCAACTCTTTTGTCCTCACATAACTTCTTTCACTACCGCTTGGCAAAATCCCAGACCTGGATGAATCCAGCCGTCAGTCTTCCACACCTGAGTTTTGTTGATGAGAAAATTTCCCCACTGAATAGACTGGTGCCACCAAAGGCATAATAGGATCAACTGGCTTCTCAGTGCTTTGTGGCCTTGACTCCTTGCCACATCCCAGATTTGGTTAGTTCTTGCCCTGTGAGCTTCCCTACCAAGAGCATTTAAATATTGTTTGTTCTACTGAATTGTAACTGTTCATTTAATTGTCTGGCAGTACTAGCAGATGGTAAGCTCCATGAGGGCAGGGATGGTGTTGATCTTTCTTTCCCATGGTATCCTCAGCATCTAGTAGAGTGCTTGTCACTCACAAATATGCCTGTAAATATCTCTTGCATGAGTGCTATATGTGTAATGAAGAAAGATTATATGGCTAATGTTTATTAAGTACTTATGTGTTAAGCACTGTGCTAAATACTTTATGTCGTTCATCTCATTTAATATTCAAAGCAGATACATACATTTCTATTATCTCTATTTTATAGATTAGCAGCTGAGACTTAGAAGAATTAAATAATTTGTCCAAGCTCACATAGCTAGAAATAGTAAGAGTTAGTATTCAAACTCATTTGCTTCACTCTAAAATCTTTGCATTTTCATTTTTGTTTTTTCTGATCTCTTGAACAATCCCGTTGCTATTCTTTTTTATTGATTTTTTTTTTAAATTTCCATAGGTTATTGGGGAGCAGGTGATGTTTGGTTACAAGAGTAAGTTCTTTAGTGGTGATTTGTGAGAGTTTGGTGCACCCGAGCAGTATAAATTGCACCCAATTTGTAGTCTTATCCTTCACCCACTTCCCACATTTTCCCCCTGAGTCCCCAAAGTCCACTGTGTCATTCTTATGCCTTTGCATCCTCATAGCTTAGCTCCCACTTATGAGTGAGAGCATAGGATGTTTGATTTTCCATTCCTGAGTTACTTCACTTAGAATAACTATTGTTATATTAATATGTATTTGTTTATGAGTTAAGCTTGAAATTTTAAAATTTATTTTTACCTCTATTTCCTCCTCTAAGAAGAATTGCCTGTAAATGTACTTTAACTATCATGGTCTTTGTGTATTCTAATAGATTTGTAAATGCTGTTTACATATTAAGGACAGTAACTATTTGTCTCATAGTTGTTATGGATATTTTTCCAGTTGGTAGTCTTTTATTTCTCCTTATTTTAATAAAAAATTTATCAACCTCTTTCTTTGTAATTACTTTCATTGTTTTTTAGTTTCAAAGTTCCCCTCCATAAGACAAATCTTTGTACTTTTCCTTCTACTTTGTAATTTATTTTAAAAACATATTTAATTACTATATACAAGATTTATCTCATAAGGGTGTGTAGCAAAAGTTCAAATAATTTTTCCCCTAATAGTTTCTCCAATATAAATTGCTGAATCTTTTTTTATTTCCTATTAATTTTTGATGCCTCATACACCATATGGTAAATCCTTACATACACTGGAAACTCTTTTAGGGTCTTTTCCCACACTGTTGATATGCTTGGCATTCACAAGTAAATACTAGATTGATTTAAATGTTGTGGTTTTATAGTATGATTTTCAAATCTAATTGAGCAAATTCTTCTAAAACTCTTCTTTTTGTAAACTTCCTTAGCCATCCACATTGATTTTGCTTCTACATAAATTTTGAGATAGTTTTGATGAGTTTATTTGTCCAAATTAAATCTACAAACCACCAGTAACTTGGAAAGGATTGAAATGATAACATTTTCAATATTCTCACCCAGGAACATAGAATATATTTCATTTATTTGAGACTCCTAGATGCCCTAGAAAAAGAAGCTGAGGCTTTCTTTGTGCATGAGTCTGCACATTTCTTCTTCAAATTACCTTGTATTAGCAGTTCAAATTGTAATGTTAGGCCAGGTGTGGTGGCTCATGCTTGTAATCCCACCACTTTGGGAGGTGAGGCAGCAGGATCACTTAATACCCAAGAGATTGAGGTTACATTGAGCTCATGCCATTGTTTTCCAGCCTGGGCATCAGAGTGAGACCCTGTCTCCCCGCCACCAAAAATAATTGTGTTGTTAATGTATGTACGGTAAATTTTGACCCAGTCTCCAATCTGGTGGGAGATCCTTGGGCAGGAGAGTTGATACTGAAAGTCTTGTGGGAACTGGCATGACAGTGCTTAGAGGTCTTTTTGGTTTATGGCAGGATCCCAGGAAGTTACTGAATAACAGGGGTTTGGTAATGGGCTGGAAAAGTTGTTTGGGGCCCCAGTTAAGTGTCTGGGTTTAAAGAAGAGCTCCAACCCCATAAAGGAAGGGGAAAGTTCAGTCAGATACGGAGTTAGAAGGCCAAGCATAGTGTGCTCAGCAGTAGGGTAGGGTTAGCCCCAGAGAAGGGCACAGCTCAGTTCTGTTTCCCAAGGTTCACCCAGGCATGCTAGATATTGGTCTTCCTGTCGTGGACTGATCTGAGACCTTATCAACCTCCTCCTCCATCAGTATCAGTTTGGAGAAATAGGTAGTGCTGTGAGTGTAGGTGGGTGGGGTTGGTGAAACTCAGTGGGTGATAGTGGTAGGATGTTATCAGAGGTGAGGCAAGAGAGGTAATTTGGAGTCAGCCTGTAAAAGGCATTGCCCAAGCCCTTACCTGATAGAGAGAGCTCTTGAAGAGTGTGATCCAATTGTGGAGTCCAGTTCAATGGAAATGGAATAAACATGAAACACTCATATTTCTTATTAGTTATAATTCTTTAGTTACATAATTTCACTTATATAAAAGGAATAAGAGGGGACTTTTAAACCAAAGAATTAACGTTTGGTTTGCTCTGTGAGGATTGCATTTTATGAAAATTTTAGACCTAGGCAGTATTTTTGGTCATGTCGTGGCCTCTTGACTCTCTTATGTATGCAAATATTTTTGTTTCAGTACATTCAGGGAAAATAAACTAATTTTAGTATTAGCCTAATCAAAATACAGGAAGGCAGATCTGTTTTAATAACGTAATATGGTATAATCCAAAACTTAATATATTTGTATCCTGCTTTAGGCAAATTTAATATGTTAAAAGATTTACATAAAAAATCAATTGGAAGATACTTATTTGCTTTACAAAATTTTCGTCATACAATTTCTTAAAAAAAAAAAAAAGCCTGATTTCCTCTAGGACATTTAAAATCTGATTTGGTGTACTACTAAATCTGATTGTACATGTAAATTTATTCTGATTAATAATCAAGTGGGACTAGTTAATAGGGATAAATATACATTTTTGAGTTTAAGTTTTAAAATATCTATGTGAGTATGAAGCTGAGTGCTATGGCTGTGGTAGATCAAGAGGGCCGTTTTGTTCACTGTAGGCTAGGTAGAAGGTGATTGGGTGACATTGATGTCAAAACATGGGAATCCAATTTGAGCCTCAGTTAATAGAAGTCAAGGGTCCACAATGACAGCCTCAGATGCTCCATCTAGACCACACTGGGTACTTTCTGCCCCTCTTTAATGGGGGAACTGACAAACGCCATGCCTATAGAGGCAGGTGTTGTGAATAGAGGTTGATTAGAGGATGCTTGGCTTGAAGAAGAGAAGGAAATGAATATTCCATATAATATGTGGTGTTTTACCACATAGAAGCAGACTTGGATTTATTTGTTATTGTTTCAGACATAGGGTTCAAGGTAGGAATTACAGGAAGGCAGTTTCCCCTTCTTCCTGTGTGTCAAGAGATTTCTTAGGGGCTTCCTCTTGTACGAAGTGAGAGGTAAGCCTGGAGGCTTCTGTGGCTTCCCCCACTGACTGATTAGTCCAAATTTATCCCCTCATGTAAGCTTCTCAGCTATTATTATTTTTTAGTTATACTTGTATATCCCTTATTATGTGCCTGGCAGTGTTCTAAGCACTGCACAATTCCAGCTCATTTCACTTTTATTTTAACAACCCTACAAGATAGCTATTTTCTGCATCTTGTAGATGTGGATACTGAGGCACAGAGATGTTAAGTCACTCGCCAAATTAACACAGTAAGAGCCAGAATCCACACCCAAGCTGTCTGCTCTTTATTTTAGAAATATGTATTTTAAAGATTACATTATGCTTGAATTATGTATGTGATTGCACCATTCTTGGTACATTATTGAGCTGTGTCTGCAAATGACTTATTTTTATTCTTGTGATTATTTAAAATTTTTCTTATCTGGGAAGAGTTTCTGATTTACCTGGATTCATATATGTATGTTTTGCTAGAAAACAAATTAAAATGTTGTATTTTGCCCTCTGTGACCAAATTTTAAATAGTAATTTGGATGATTTGAAATTTAAACTTTTGCAGCTCGAGCCCCTCCTGCTTGGAAATTCCAGTGAATTTTTTTTTTTTTTTTAAGAAAAATGCTGCCTTTCACAATTGCTTTCTTCGTAATCCATGTGATTTCCTTACAATGGCAGGATCTTATGCTGTTCCAGTGGCTTGGAATAACTGTTTTTTTCTCCTCACCAAGTTTTAACTCTGTCATGGATAATCTCAATACTGGAGAGTATAAGGCTTATTAAACACAGAATAGTGTTTGCTGTTCCTTTGGCTCATAACCTCAAAAGCCTCATCTGTTAGCAGACAGCTGGAACACACCCATCACAGCCTCTCCAGTGTTTGTGTTACTAGTTCATGAAGCAGAAAATATGACAGGTTCTGTATCTTTTAAAACATTTCCCCCCAAACACTAGTTAATCCTCTGACTTTCAAAGGCCAACAAAATTCATCTTTCTGCTGGTGGCAGAATATAGTTTTTTCCCCCAGACTAATGTAGATGCTGTTTTACTGACACTACGGTTTAACCAAGATGACTATAATTTTTTTTATATGATATTAAACATTTTCAGAATGTGGACTAATTTTATGAAGAAAAATAAAATTATCAATCACTTAATTCAAGCCCCAATTTTTCCTTTTTTATCAAAAATGGGTAAATAATTTTAGATCTGAGGAATTATTATCTTAAATAAGTCCATAGGCAATTTAAAATATGTTCATAATGTATTTATTTAAGTGAACAATTTGTCTAAATAACAATAACACAAAATAATAAATGGAAACATTATTCAAAGATGGTGCAGCCTTTACCAATGTTGTTGGGTATGGAGTGGAACAGACTTCAGTAGAGAGCAGGCAGGGATGAAGGACTGAGTGGGCAGGAGGGCTTTTCGAGACTCACTGGAGACTAAGGTAGTAAAACTGACAAAGTAGAGACAGACAAGTGGTTAATTTGTCTTCAATGGGAAGATGAATGTCCCTACTCCTGGTGACACTGAAGAGGAATCTTGTGATGCTTGTGTTGGGGTATTTAGTAGCACCCAGAATGTGGCTGCTTGCAAGGCAAGAAACGAAAAGCCTGCAGCATGAATAGCTGGAAGTGAGATTAGCACTTGGGAGCGAGCAGAAGGAATGGGGAAGAGCTGGAAGGAAAGGCTCCCTGGATATTCCCAAGTTTTGACTTATGCAAGGAGAGGTGGAAGACTGAAAATAGAAACATGAGTACACCAAGGAACTCGTTATACCCTGGGAAAAGAAAGCAGGAACCAGTGGTAATGGGTAAACATGAGCGCTGCAGACAGGTGTCTCTCGGGCAGTCTCAAGAGCAATGTAGTCTATAAATGTATCAGCCAGGTATGCTTTTGGCTGTATGTGTTAGAAAGCCTGAATTCAATGTCTTTATTGTAAAGGGGGTTGTTTTTCATAGAAGATGCAAAATACATAGTTGGTTGTTGTTGGCACTGATTCAGGGACCCAGCAATGCTAGCAGCGAGGTCTCTTGACTCTTTGGAGGTTTCCTTCATGGCCACAGGAATGGTCTCACAGCCCAGGCATCATTTCAGCAGGACGAAGAGAAATGTCTTTTCTCGCTCAACTGTGTCACTTGCCATTCCTAGCTGGAAGGGGAACAAGGGAAGAGGCTGGAAGTGGGGTTGGATCATTCAGCCAACAGTGTTTGCCACAGCATTCTTTTCTGATAACTAACCTTTGTAATAGAATCTCTTGGGAAGCTTCCCCTTCCCTCTGTATTTCAAACATTCCCAGAAGTGCTGGAAAAGGAGGGTGTGTGTGTGTGTATGAAATACTCTGTGATTCCATGAAACTATTCCCTGAGAATTACTGGAATTAATGAACTTAATTATTATTATGGTGCCTTATAATAATGATGATAATGATATTAATAATGCTTGCACATTTGGTTTCCTATGTGCCCAACTCTGATTTACATGCTATATATAAATTACTTAAAATAATCTTATCAACCTCACATTATGAGAGAGGATCTACTATTATTCCCATTTTACCGTTTTACACCTTGGGCAACTGAGACTTTTCTTTTTCTTTTTTTTAGATGGAGTCTCGCTCTGTCACCCAGGTTGGAGTGCAGTGGCACAATCTTGGCTCATTGCAACCTCTGCCTTCTGGGTTCAAGCAATTCTCCCACCTCAGCCTCCCAAGTAGCTGGGATTATGGGCATTTGCCACTATGCCTGGCTAATTTTTGTATTTTTAGTAGAGATGGGATTTTGGCATGTTGGCTAGGCTGGTCTCGAACTCCTGGCCTCAAGTGATCTGCCCACCTCGGCCTCCCAAAATGCTGGGATGACATTCGTGAGCCACTGCATCTGGCAGAGACTTTTCAATGATTAAATCACCAATCTAAAGTCACCTCACTAGCAAGTGGGGAGACCAGGAGTTTCATCTTGCAGTCTGGCCCAGTCTCTTCATTATTTTGCTCTGCAACTTCTTCTTTTTCTTTCTTTATTTTTCACTGGGCAAACAAATCACAATATATAAATTTATTTATTTATTTTTTATTATGTATATGGAATGTATACAATATGATGTTATAAGATACATATATATAGTAAAATGGCTACTATAGTGGAATAAATTAACTAACATATCCCTCATCTCACATAGTTACCCGAAATTCCCCCCTGTGGCAAGAGCAGCTATAGTCTACGCATTTAGCAAAGATCTTGACTACAATACACAACTAGTAACTATAGTCTTCATGCTGTACATTAGATCTTTCAACCTGTTTCTTACATATTTAGTACTTTGTATCCTTTGACCTACATCTCCCCATTTCCCCACCACATGAAGACGCTGATAACCATTGTTTTATTCTCTAGCTTTGTGTGTGTGTGTGTGTACACACATACATATACATCTACATCTATATCTATCTATCTATCTGTCTGTCTATCTATCTATCTATCTATCTATCTATCTATCTATCTATCTATCTGGAGAGAGAGACAGGGCTTGGCTTTGTCACCTAGGCTGGAGTGCATTGGTTTGATCTTGGCTCACCACAACCTCTGCCTCCCGGGCTCAAGGGATCCTCCCGCCTCAGTCTCCCAAATAGCTGGGACTACAGATGCGTGCCACTATGCCCAGCTAATTTGTTCTTTTTTTTTGGTAGGGACCGGGTCTTGCTATGTTACCCAGGCTGGTCTCAACTCCTGGGCTCAAGTGATTCACCCTCCTCAGCCTCCCAATCTGCTGGATTTACAGGTGTGAGCCACCGCACCTGGCCTATCTTTGTATATTTGACCTTCTTTTTTTACATTTCACGTATAAGTGAGATCAAATTTTTTTTTCTGTATTTGGCTTATTTCACTTAGTATAATGTCCTCCAGGTCCTTCCATGTTGTGGCAAATGACAGAATCTCCTTTTAAAATCTTTTTCTTTTTAAACTATTATACTTACTTCTTCAGCATTTTTCTAAGTTCTATCATCATTATGATTTTTCCTAATGATTCATTATGTAGTCCTGCAAAAACTACAAAGAACATAAATATGGACATTTATTTATCCTGTCTCTAACAAATAATATCACTGCTAGGCAAATCATACCTGGGCAGGTGAGATGGAAGGATGAGATGCTGCATCCAAATATGGTGAGGTTGGCAGGAGACAGTTGCCTTAATCAGTTTCATTCATCTTGAAAAGTCCAGTCCAGATTAGAAGCCATTAGGTAAAGCAGCATGCATGGTTCGCTACCTCAAAAGGCAGGCAGTTGAATTATTGCAGCTTATAGATAACTTTAGGTATAATTTATTTTGTCATCTACCTGAACCAAACAGAATTACTTCCTGCTAGTGTTTTTCTTCTGTGTTAATGGTTTTGAACAACTAGACTAAATAATTTAGTTTTTGGGGGCGGAGCAAGATGGCCGAATAGGAGCAGCTCCAGTCTCCAACTCCCAGCGCCAGCGACACAGAAGACCGGTGATTTCGGCATTTTCAACTGAGGTACTGGGTTCATCTCACTGGGGAGTGCCGGACGATCGGTACTGGTCAGCTGCTGCAGCCCGACCAGCGAGAGCTGAAGCAGGGCGAGGCATTGCCTCACCTGGGAAGTGCAAGGGGGAAGGGAATCCCTTTTCCTAGCCAGGGGAACTGAGACACACAACACCTGGAGAATCGGGTAACTCCCACCCCAATACTGCGCTTTGAGCAAACAGGCACACCAGGAGATCATATCCCACACCTGGCCGGGAGGGTCCCACACCCACGGAGCCTCCCTCATTGCTATCACAGCAGTCTGTGGTCTACCGGCAAGGCAGCAGCGAGGCTGGGGGAGGGGCGCCCGCCATTGCTGAGGCTTAAGTAGGTAAACAAAGCTGCTGGGAAGCTCGAACTGGGTGGAGCTCACAGCAGCTCAAGGAAACCTGCCTGTCTCTGTAGACTCCACCTCTGGGGGCAGGGCACAGTAAACAATAACAAAGCAGCAGACACCTCTGCAGACGCAAACGACTCTGTCTGACAGCTTTGAAGAGAGCGGTGGATCTCCCAACACGGAGGTTGAGATCTGAGAAGGGACAGACTCCCTGCTCAAGCGGGTCCCTGACCCCTGAGTAGCCTAACTGGGAGACATCCCCCACTAGGGGCAGTCTGACACCCCACACCTCACAGGGTGGAGTACACCCCTGAGAGGAAGCTTCCAAAGCAAGAATCAGACAGCTACACTCGCTGTTCAGAAATATTCTGTCTTCTGCAGCCTCTGCTGCTGATACCCAGGCAAACAGGGTCTGGAGTGGACCTCAAGCAATCTCCAACAGACCTACAGCTGAGGGTCCTGACTGTTAGAAGGAAAACTCTCAAACAGGAAGGACACCTACACCAAAACCCCATCAGTACATCACCATCATCAAAGACCAGAGGCAGATAAAACCACAAAGATGGGGAAAAAGCAGGGCAGAAAAGCTGGAAATTCAAAAAATAAGAGCGTATCTCCCCCGGCAAAGGAGCGCAGCTCATCGCCAGCAACGGATCAAAGCTGGACGGAGAATGACTTTGACGAGATGAGAGAAGAAGGCTTCAGTCCATCAAATTTCTCAGAGCTAAAGGAGGAATTACGTACCCAGCGCAAAGAAACTAAAAATCTTGAAAAAAAAGTGGAAGAATTGATGGCTAGAGTAATTAATGCAGAGAAGGTCATAAACAAAATGAAAGAGATGAAAACCATGACACGAGAAATACGTGACAAATGCACAAGCTTCAGTAACCGACTCGATCAACTGGAAGAAAGAGTATCAGCGATTGAGGATCAAATGAATGAAATGAAGCGAGAAGAGAAACCAAAAGAAAAAAGAAGAAAAAGAAATGAACAAAGCCTGCAAGAAGTATGGGATTATGTAAAAAGACCAAATCTCCGTCTGATTGGGGTGCCTGAAAGTGAGGGGGAAAATGGAACCAAGTTGGAAAACACTCTTCAGGATATCATCCAGGAGAACTTCCCCAACCTAGTAGGGCAGGCCAACATTCAAATCCAGGAAATACAGAGAACGCCACAAAGATACTCCTCGAGAAGAGCAACTCCAAGACACATAATTGCCAGATTCACCAAAGTTGAAATGAAGGAAAAAATCTTAAGGGCAGCCAGAGAGAAAGGTCGGGTTACCCACAAAGGGAAGCCCATCAGACTCACAGCAGATCTCTCGGCAGAAACTCTCCAAGCCAGAAGAGAGTGGGGGCCAATATTCAACATTCTTAAAGAAAAGAATTTTAAACCCAGAATTTCATATCCAGCCAAACTAAGTTTCATAAGTGAAGGAGAAATAAAATCCTTTACAGATAAGCAAATGCTTAGAGATTTTGTCACCACTAGGCCTGCCTTACAAGAGACCCTGAAGGAAGCACTAAACATGGAAAGGAACAACCGGTACCAGCCATCTCAAAAACATGCCAAAATGTAAAGACCATCGAGGCTAGGAAGAAACTGCATCAACTAATGAGCAAAATAACGAGTTAATATCATAATGGCAGGATCAAGTTCACACATAACAATCTTAACCTTAAATGTAAATGGACTAAATGCTCCAGTTAAAAGACACAGACTGGCAAACTGGATAAAGAGTCAAGACCCATCAGTCTGCTGTATTCAGGAGACCCATCTCACACGCAGAGACATACATAGGCTCAAAATAAAGGGATGGAGGAAGATTTACCAAGCAAATGGAGAACAAAAAAAAGCGGGGGTTGCAATCCTAGTCTCTGATAAAACAGACTTTAAACCATCAAAGATCAAAAGAGACAAAGAAGGCTATTACATAATGGTAAAGGGATCAATTCAACAGGAAGAGCTAACTATCCTAAATATATATGCACCCAATACAGGAGCACCCAGATTCATAAAGCAAGTCCTTAGAGACTTACAAAGAGACTTAGACTCCCATACAATAATAATGGGAGACTTCAACACTCCACTGTCAACATTAGACAGATCAACGAGACAGAAAGTGAACAAGGATATCCAGGAATTGAACTCATCTCTGCAGCAAGCAGACCTAATAGACATCTATAGAACTCTCCACCCCAAATCAACAGAATATACATTCTTCTCAGCACCACATCGTACTTACTCCAAAATTGACCACATAATTGGAAGTAAAGCACTCCTCAGCAAATGTACAAGAACAGAAATTATAACAAACTGTCTCTCAGACCACAGTGCAATCAAACTAGAACTCAGGACTAAGAAACTCAATCAAAACCGCTCAACTACATGGAAACTGAACAACCTGCTCCTGAATGACTACTGGGTACATAACGAAATGAAGGCAGAAATAAAGATGTTCTTTGAAACCAATGAGAACAAAGATACAACATACCAGAATCTCTGGGACACATTTAAAGCAGTGTGCAGAGGGAAATTTATAGCACTAAATGCCCACAAGAGAAAGCAGGAAAGATCAAAAATTGACACTCTAACATCGCAATTAAAAGAACTAGAGAAGCAAGAGCAAACACATTCGAAAGCTAGCAGAAGGCTAGAAATAACTAAGATCAGAGCAGAACTGAAGGAGATAGAGACACAAAAAACCCTCCAAAAAATCAATGAATCCAGGAGTTGGTTTTTTGAAAAGATCAACAAAATTGACAGACCACTAGCAAGACTAATAAAGAAGAAAAGAGAGAAGAATCAAATCGATGCAATTAAAAATGATAAAGGGGATATCACCACCGACCCCACAGAAATACAAACTACCATCAGAGAATACTATAAACACCTCTACGCAAATAAACTGGAAAATCTAGAAGAAATGGATAATTTCCTGGACACTTACACTCTTCCAAGACTAAACCAGGAAGAAGTTGAATCCCTGAATAGGCCAATAGCAGGCTCTGAAATTGAGGCAACAATTAATAGCCTACCAACCAAAAAAAGTCCAGGACCAGATGGATTCACAGCTGAATTCTACCAGAGGTATAAGGAGGAGTTGGTACCATTCCTTCTGAAACTATTCCAATCAATAGAAAAAGAGGGAATCCTCCCTAACTCATTTTATGAGGCCAACATCATCCTGATACCAAAGCCTGGCAGAGATACAACAAAAAAAGAGAATTTTAGACCAATATCCCTGATGAACATCGATGCAAAAATCCTCAATAAAATACTGGCAAACCGGATTCAGCAACACATCAAAAAGCTTATCCACCATGATCAAGTGGGCTTCATCCCTGGGATGCAAGGCTGGTTCAACATTCGCAAATCAATAAACATAATCCAGCATATAAACAGAACCAAAGACAAGAACCACATGATTATCTCAATAGATGCAGAAAAGGCTTTTGACAAAATTCAACAGCCCTTCATGCTAAAAACGCTCAATAAATTCGGTATTGATGGAACGTACCTCAAAATAATAAGAGCTATTTATGACAAACCCACAGCCAATATCATACTGAATGGGCAAAAACTGGAAAAATTCCCTTTGAAAACTGGCACAAGACAGGGATGCCCTCTCTCACCACTCCTATTCAACATAGTGTTGGAAGTTCTGGCCAGGGCAATCAGGCAAGAGAAAGAAATCAAGGGTATTCAGTTAGGAAAAGAAGAAGTCAAATTGTCCCTGTTTGCAGATGACATGATTGTATATTTAGAAAACCCCATTGTCTCAGCCCAAAATCTCCTTAAGCTGATAACCAACTTCAGCAAAGTCTCAGGATACAAAATTAATGTGCAAAAATCACAAGCATTCTTATACACCAGTAACAGACAAACAGAGAGCCAAATCAGGAATGAACTTCCATTCACAATTGCTTCAAAGAGAATAAAATACCTAGGAATCCAACTTACAAGGGATGTAAAGGACCTCTTCAAGGAGAACTACAAACCACTGCTCAGTGAAATAAAAGAGGACACAAACAAATGGAAGAACATACCATGCTCATGGATAGGAAGAATCAATATTGTGAAAATGGCCATACTGCCCAAGGTAATTTATAGATTCAATGCCATCCCCATCAAGCTACCAATGAGTTTCTTCACAGAATTGGAAAAAACTGCTTTAAAGTTCATATGGAACCAAAAAAGAGCCCGCATCTCCAAGACAATCCTAAGTCAAAAGAACAAAGCTGGAGGCATCACGCTACCTGACTTCAAACTATACTACAAGGCTACAGTAACCAAAACAGCATGGTACTGGTACCAAAACAGAGATATAGACCAATGGAACAGAACAGAGTCCTCAGAAATAATACCACACATCTACAGCCATCTGATCTTTGACAAACCTGAGAAAAACAAGAAATGGGGAAAGGATTCCCTATTTAATAAATGGTGCTGGGAAAATTGGCTAGCCATAAGTAGAAAGCTGAAACTGGATCCTTTCCTTACTCCTTATACGAAAATTAATTCAAGATGGATTAGAGACTTAAATGTTAGACCTAATACCATAAAAATCCTAGAGGAAAACCTAGGTAGTACCATTCAGGACATAGGCATGGGCAAAGACTTCATGTCTAAAACACCAAAAGCAACGGCAGCAAAAGCCAAAATTGACAAATGGGATCTCATTAAACTAAAGAGCTTCTGCACAGCAAAAGAAACTACCATCAGAGTGAACAGGCAACCTACAGAATGGGAGAAAATTTTTGCAATCTACTCATCTGACAAAGGGCTAATATCCAGAACCTACAAAGAACTCAAACAAATTTACAAGAAAAAAACAAACAACCCCATCAAAAAGTGGGCAAAGGATATGAACAGACATTTCTCAAAAGAAGACATTCATACAGCCAACAAACACATGAAAAAATGCTCATCATCACTGGCCATCAGAGAAATGCAAATCAAAACCACCATGAGATACCATCTCACACCAGTTAGAATGGCGATCATTAAAAAGTCAGGAAACAACAGGTGCTGGAGAGGATGTGGAGAAATAGGAACACTTTTACACTGTTGGTGGGATTGTAAACTAGTTCAACCATTATGGAAAACAGTATGGCGATTCCTCAAGGATCTAGAACTAGATGTACCATATGACCCAGCCATCCCATTACTGGGGATATACCCAAAGGATTATAAATTATGCTGCTATAAAGACACATGCACACGTATGTTTATTGCAGCACTATTCACAATAGCAAAGACTTGGAATCAACCCAAATGTCCATCAGTGACAGATTGGATTAAGAAAATGTGGCACATATACACCATGGAATACTATGCAGCCATAAAAAAGGATGAGTTTGTGTCCTTTGTAGGGACATGGATGCAGCTGGAATCCATCATTCTTAGCAAACTATCACAAGAACAGAAAACCAAACACCGCATGTTCTCACTCATAGGTGGGAACTGAACAATGAGATCACTTGGACTCAGGAAGGGGAACATCACACACCGGGGCCTATCATGGGGAGGGGGGAGGGGGGAGGGATTGCATTGGGAGTTATACCTGATGTAAATGACGAGTTGATGGGTGCAGCACACCAACAAGGCACAAGTATACATATGTAACAAACCTGCACGTTATGCACATGTACCCTACAACTTACAGTATAATAATAATAAATAAATTAAAAAAAAAATAATAATAATAATTTAGTTTTTATACTGAGAAAAAATTTCACAAAATGCCAATATTCAAACCAACCACCTTTAATCTATCAAAATTGAATAAAAATCTGTGTGAGTATGTGAGTGAGTATAAAGCAAGTATATAAGTATAAAGCAAATAACTGAACTGGCTGTTTGCAAATTTAAATATGTTAAATATTTTAAATTAAAATATAAAGAATAAAGACATTATCGACACATAAACTTGCCTGCCATGATGAGCTATAATTGCAGAAAAGGTATGGTTTGCTGGAAAGAGAAGTTGGAGGAGTGAGAATCAGGCCCATGTCTGCCACTGGCCTTTGATTCCACAGCTCTTTAAATGCTCTTTTCATTTTACGATTATACGTTGACAATACTGTGCTATTTGTCCTGTGGCATGCTTCATTGCTTTCAAAAGGACAGATCCAGGTCGACAGTTTTGTTGGGCGTTTGGAATCAGAAAATAGAATCTTGGCTGGATTTATCTCAGAGATCATTTCTTCTAACACCCAGCTGTAGACATGACCCATGGAATGTTTGAATCAGTGTATACATAGCTATGTTGACTAGAATTTTATGGCATTTAATGTTCTGGTTTGTGTAGAATCTAAGCTCTTCTTAACTTTGCATATCAGATCTTGGAAACTGCATTAAATCTTTCAAGCCTAGACATTCTCCATTTGCCTTTAGGATAAAGTCCAAGGTCTTTTGCATCTAAGCTTATCAACTAGCAAGCAGTCACTGCCTCTGTGGAAGAAACCAATTCACGTCCTACCTCCTACAATGTGGAGCTATCACAGGTTCCTTCCACACACTGTGATTTCAGTGACTTCACCCCTTTCTTTACATGCTTCCCTCAAGCTGGAGTATTGATTGTTGACCTTTGACTTGGCTAACCTCTTCGCCAACTCTAAGGCTCAGTGTAGGCATCACCACCTCCACACGGGTCTCCTTGATTGCCTCAGGTTGTGTTAGGCAGCTCTTGCTTATTTTCCATCAATATCGCATGTATTACATGGTACTCTAGTACTGTGTCAATTAAAGAACAGCACTCTAGTAATTAATACAGTACTCGAGTACTGTATTAATTAAAGAACAGCACTCTAGTACTGTATATTCATTGCATTGCATTAAAATAACCTGCTTAGGTCTCCTCCTGCGGAGGCTGTGAATAACTTCATGGCAAAGACAGTGTCTTACTCATTTTCATATTTTCAGGGCTTACTACAGGATACATAGTTAATTCTCAATAAATATTTATGAGCTCTATGAAAAAAATAAGAATGGAGTTAGAAAAAACACCCATGAATATTCCTGTTGCAACACATGAGGTCATTCTATCCACGAGTGGAATGGAATGAGTTCTGGGACTGCCCATACCCTGATAGACACAATCCTGGTCGGGAGGCCTATATGACTTTCTTTGGACATCACAGGCCTGGGGTTGGCTGCTAATGCATTTTGGCCAGTGGCAGCTGTTGGTAGTTGAGGGATTTCTATTTGATTAGCTGTCCTAAGTAACGATGATATGAAATGTTTCTACTTACATTGTTAGTTAATTATTATGTTGTCTTGCTTTCATTTTTGATAATTATTTTCTCTAGTTATCTAAAATAGCCCAGTATCTATTTATACAGTATATTACTTTCCAACTCATGTATCTAGCATATTGGAAAATTTAATACCAGCTAGCTTAGAGGTTGTAAATTTTTTACTAGTATCTAGATGCAGATTTATAGGTTTCATGTGTTAAATAGTTTGCCATCAGAGATCTAAGTCAAAACCAAACACCAAATGTTTGTTGTGTCTATTATGTGCAAAGCTCCATGGCAGGTACAAAGGCAGGTAAACTATGGACAAGTGGAGGAGAGAAGGCGTAAGTACTTGAAAAGTTAAGGGCAAAATAAGGGTTAAACAATAAAACAGAAACAGCCATGATTTTGACAAATGTACAGAGAAGTGCTATAAAATTATAAGCAGGCAAGACCACTGTGGGCTGGAGAGATCTAGGGAGGTTTTGGAGAGGAGAGGCTCTGTTGGGATTTTGAGAAATGGGAATGCTGCCTTCAGGCAGAGAGGAGGGGAGAGGGCTTTGCAGAAGGTGGGCGAGGATGTTGAGGAGAGTCCAAGCCTAGAAGCTGGAGGTGGACCTGTTTGGTGGGAGCAGAGCATCCATGGAGGGAAAGTCAGTGGAAAATAAGGGCTAAGGCCACAAAAAGAGAGCCTTTAAAGAGGTTATTCTAACAGTAAGATTCGTAAAAGCAGTTTACTGGGTAGTGTTTCTCAAACTTGAATGCAGCCATGGGTTCTCTTTGGACCTGGTTAAAAATGCAGATTTCAATTTAGTTGGTCTGGACTGGGGCCATATATTCTGCATGTCTAAGATGTTGCTAGTACCAGGACCTCACCTTGATAGGAAGAGATGGAGGATTATGTGAAAAATGGTGAAGATCTGATTGGAAAATATGGTTAGTGACATTCTTGTTATATAACTGACTATTTCAGGGTTGTACACAGCACTTTGGAGGCATCGAAGAGTTATAGTTTCAGAAGGTGCATAATGTTCAACCAGGGAGTAACATGGACAAAGTCTATGTTCAGTAGGTAGTGATGCAGTTCCACGGAGCTATCCTGGAAGAAAAAAAATTGGGTTGGCTTTCATAAAATATCATTATAAATTATATTTTATCAAAATGACACAACTTTAAAAATCTGGAGAAATTACTTGTTTAAATTAAATGGGGGTAACTTCTTTAGTATTTGTGTCTGTCCAGTCATTATTGGGTGAGAATTTTTTTTGGGGGGGGGCATATGAAAGGGGATGCAGCAATTCGTTTCTTGGATTAGATCAATGATTCATAACCCTGACTGCACCTTTAAACCAGCTTTGGAGTGTAAAAAAAAATACTGCTCTACCTCAGACCAATTAAATCCAAATATCTGGGGCTGGTGCCTGGGGGTTAGTCTTGTTAAAGGCTTCCAGGTGATTCAAATACGCATCCACGATTGAGATTCACTGGCTGATTGATTAGATTGTTTAACCCTGAATTAAAGTGCTGGTGGTTTTGACTCACAGATACTGTGGGCTTGACAGGAGTGAAACTGTGGGCTTGGTTGGTGCTGAGAGTCAGTCTGTGATCCTGGAGGCAGAATCACTGGGACCCACTTTCAAGAGGTTCTGGGAGTTCACGGAGGAAGCTGCAAACCGACGGAGGTGGTATCGGAGGTGTGCTAGAGACTGGAAATTCTGGTAACTAGGGAAGCAGGCAAGGTAACCAGAGACATGGATGTGGGAGCAGTTGCTAGGGAGAGGCAACAGCATCCTGCCAGATGGTGCCTGACATCTCCACGGCATGGAACTCTTTTTTAACAGACTGAGCTTGTTCTTGCAGCGCAGGGTCTTAGAACTGCCATCTGGGAAAGGCAGTTCAGAGCCCAAGAGCCCTTTGAAGTGGACAGGCTTTGGTGGCTACTGAAGCAAGGGCTGTGACCAGAAGGCAACACGAAGATGGAGTCTGTGAGCAGAGAACATAGAGAAGCTTCCAACGGATCCTATGAAGTGGGAGAGGATTCTAAAACAGAAGACATCAAATACAACTTCAAACACTTTCTAGTCCTCCTCCGTGGTGCTCAGACACTCTGCATCTGAATCTGTGCCAGTGCGTAGTCATTCATAAAGCACAGATCCTGCCATCCAGATCCTTGCCATACAAGCTGATGGTGTCTGGCCCTTGCCAAAGATGTTTCTTGAGCTTTAATGAGCTTCCCAATGGAACATGCCAAGCCCAGTGACTCTGATTCTGAAAGAGGTCTTTGGAAACAAAAGGAAACGAGGTGGCTTAATTTAAATATTTACTTTTTAGATGTAAAACTCTTATAAGAAATAAATTCTTACCTTTTTCCAAGGACTTATGGTGGCAAACATTTGAAAATATCACATCTCCTGGCACCAACACTCTTGAAGTGAACTTGAGGGCCCAGCCCCAATTTCAGGCTGCATCTGTAAGGGTGGTAATGATTACTTGGGCCTTGTTGAAATAAGAGGGATACAGTTGCTATGGAGAAGGTTTAACATGTTGGTTCCCCTCTGGGATTCCAAGTATAATAAACAAACAGGCAGAAAGATAAAGAGAAGAGCTTTCCAGGCTATGGAGGGATCAGAAAAACAGAAATTGTTATCTGCTCTCACTTTGAGACTGAAACAAGCAAACAGGGGACCACTCTTATTCTTGGCAAAAGGCTCTCACTGGTAAAATATGTTTTTTTCAGAGATCCATCTGAACCCTCCTAATGTGGGACCTTAGATTTGACAGTTTCTGGGGCGGAAGAAATATCTCCAAGACTTTGGTGTGGTGGAACGGCCGTGGCTGGGAGCTGAGGTGCAGCTGGCCACCTCCGTTCATTCCCTGCCTTCTTTCCGGAATGTGTAGGAGGACACATGAGGCTTGGGCCGGGTCTCAAACACAGGCCTGCCAGGAGCTGTGATGGAACATTTAGGTTTCAGTGGGAGAGGCCAGTTTTTATGCAACTTTTTAAGTTTGAGACGATAAATGGATAAGGACTTGTCAAACCATTAACCTTTAACTCTGCTATTAAATATAAAGCAAACTATCAACTTCATAGTTTCCTGGTTGGGAAGGCTTGGCTTTTTTTTTTTTTTTTTTTTTTTTTTTTTTGTAGAAAACTTCCTGCAACTGGGAAGAGCAAAACCACTTACAACAATAATTTGCTAAATGCTTCAGAGGTTAGAATCAACTGCTATTATAAAAAACTAGTTCTTCCACCATGCGGGCCCAGACAAAGCCAGACTGCAGTGGACATCTGTTGTCATAACTCTTCCTTCTACTGTTATTAAAGCACCCCTAACTTTCCTTATTAAAATACATTATCTGGAATCGGGTAGGAATGACTGATAGGAGTTTGAAGTGTTCTCTCTCCAGGGAGCTCTTTTAGCAGGAATCAAAATCTCATGCCATAGGGTTAATTCCACATTTGACAAAGGAGGGGTTCTAGCTAGGCTGGCTCCCCATTCCTATGAGTTAAAATACTCTAAAAAGGACATGTAGGGGAGGGGCGGCATGATCAATTCCCACTGTTTGTGTGAGTGCCAGAGTTCTGTGGGGAATGGTGCCACTCCCCTTTCCCTTTTGGTGCCAGTGGTGATCTGTCTTCCTTTCCACCTGAAGTCCTCTGAGACTGGGATATTTCATGTTGACAAATTCAGCAATTCTTCTCTACCTAAAGCAAGGGGATGGAGTCCTGAGACACCTTGAGGAAGGAGTCCCTTTGGGGCTCCAGGGGGTGTGTAAACCACTGAAATTGCATGCAAATCTTTTTGCTTATTTACAAAGAGGATTAATAGCTTTCCTTAGATTCTCAAAAGTCTCCACAACACCCTCCACACCTGCCCTCTACCCCCTACCAACATCACAGATGCTCCTTGTTGGCATTTCCGATAGCAGGGAGCGGGTGGAAGAAATTATTTGAAGTCTCTGGGGCCTTCCTGGTGCACAGCTCACATGGGTCAATGGTCAGGTCCTGTCAGTGCTTGCCAATGTACAGTCATCCATTAATGTCTTCCTGCGGTGGTTTTCTGTTGAGTGTAGACTCAGCATGAACACTGTGAGCCTCTTAATTGAGCCTCACTATAGCTCTGGGAATCCCAAGATTGATATCTGAATTGTTCAGCATTTTTTCAGTTGCAAGTCAGTTTAAATAGAAGGGCGTATTTACTGGCTCTCATAAATGAGATATTTTGGAGGAAGACATGGATTTCAGGGGTGATTCAGCCAATGTCATCAGGAATCATTTTCTCTCTCAAACACAAAGATGGCTACCAAGACTACAGGCTTTTATTCAGCTGGTTTAGTAGCCACAAAGTAAAAACTTTCCTTCCTTTGTTTTTTTTCTTTCTTTGGTCCTCCCTCCCTTCCTCCCTTCCTCCTTCCCCTGCTTTCCCTCCTCTCCTCCCCTCCTCCCCTCCTCTCCTCCCCTCTGTTCCTCCCTCCCCTCCCCTCCCTCCCCTCCTTTCCTCCCTTATCCTCCCCTCCCCTCCTTCCCTCCCCTCTCTTCCCCTCCTCTCCCCTTCTTCCTTCCTTCCCTCCCTCCCTCCCTCCCTCCTTCCTTCCCTCCCTCCCTCCCTCCCTCCCTCCTTCTTTCCCTCTGTCCATCTTTCCATCCGATATCTCTAGGGTATGTCCTATGCTGGAGAACAATTTCTGTCAGCAACATTCCCTTGCATGAGCCCTTCACTATGGCCTGGCGAGTGAGGTGTTCTGATTGGTCAGGCTGCGGTAACATGCCCACTTCTGGAGCTGGAAGGAGTTGGTTAACTTTTCCTGAAACATACGGACTGAGAAGTGGGAAAGAGGTAGTTTCAGAAAAGGAAACTATAGAGCTGTTAACAACAACAACCAAAAAAAAAAAAAAAAAAAAAGGAAAGGATGCTGGGCAGGCAGAAGTAATTTATATCTGCCTCTATATCCTTCTGATTCAGGTACCTTCACCATTCTAGAGATGGAATGGATCTTAGATCATCTTATAGTTGAGGGACTTGTGACTCCCTGAAGATGTATGAAAAAAAGGTCAGGCAGATGCTTAATATGTGCCTAGAGGCAGAGCACCTTTGCCTTCACCAGCTTCACACAGTGCATTTGACAAAATCAGCTAATAACCACTGATTGACTTCTTCTATTTTTCAGAGGAGGAAACCAAGGGCTCAGAAAGCCTAAATAACTTGCTTGAGGAGACACTGTTTAGCATTCATCTACAACTCCAGGGTTTGCAGAAGACCCTGGTCACCAGATACTCAGTTAAACACAGGCTTCCTGATCATTTGGGATATGGTACACAATATCTACGCCCTGGAGATTCGCAATGCATTTATGTATATTAGAAATTCTGAGAAAATTATCCTGAAGAAATCTACTTAACTCTATTTAACCCAGAAACCTATTTGAATACCTTCTTCACGAACCACTTGTATCATACTTTGGGAAACTGTGTGCTAGCATTTTGCCTTTCCTTTAGGCTATAGGGTGTCCCGTGGGTCCAGGTCAGGAATCCAGGACACCTAATTGACAGTGCCCTGTGCTCCCTATGTATCTGGTTCAGTTTCAGAAATTCCGGGACGCAATGGCTTTCTAGTTTATGGAAGCTTTGTCCCACTGCACTCTCCTGCCTTTACCATGCCTCATCGGCCACAGCAAAGCAGTTAGAGGAATGCTTCCAGCTCTACCTGGGAGAGAAATGAGGGCCACAATTCTGTGCTGGGGGCCTGCTTGGGACTTGATAAGCGCCATGTGCCTGGGGCGCTCGTGTCGTGGGCAAGGTTAGTTTTGCTCTCAGTTCCTTTTGGGGCCACTGCCTGCTTTCTCCCAGGCCCCTTCCCTTTGGTATCACCCCACCCAGCTCTCAGCAGCAGTTCTCCAGGCCTTTCTTCTCTCTCATTACTTGTGAGTGTTCTCAGTCAACAACAACAGCAGCAGCAGCAATAACAATGCTGACTGGCAGCTTACTATAGGCCAGGAACTGTTCTAAGCATTATAGATGTGTTAACTCCTTCAGTCTTCAAAGCAACGATGCTCTAGGTACTTATTTGTTCCCATTTTATAGAAGCTGATTCATATCACATTTTATGCCCAGGGATTTGCACAGCTCTGAGGATATAGCAGAGAACACAGCAAACACATGACTATAGTTGGATTTATTCCCTTGGGGGCAGTTGTCTAAGGTGACCACCAGTTAATATAATATCCCAGAGACTGTGCATATATTAGTGGGCACTGGCAGTGTGCTCCTCCCCCGAAGAGCTCTGTTTTTATCAATTGTCTTGGGAAGATAGATGTCTTGAACTTAAGAATGAATCCAATGATCCTAATTTTAGGCCCTGAGAGGATGATGGGGAGGTGACTTTGGACTAGGGAATCTTTCATCCCCGCTAAAAGCAGACCATTCAGGTGACTGTCTACTATGGACCTGCCTCTCACACGCCATCCATCTCTTCCTTTTTTCTACTTAAGAGAAACAAGCATGCTTTACAGCAGGGACGAGACAGAGAGAAAGAGAGAGGAGGAAAATGCTCATGAGTCTATTTTTGCCAAGACTTTTGGCCTATGAGAAAACTTAGGCACTCCTTTCAGTCTCCTAGTTTGTCACGGTTGTGTTTCTGCACACGCGTGTCCCCTGGCTGTGCTCTTTCCCTGTGCTCTTCTTGTTCCAGAGAGGAGCCCAGTGCCCTTATGTTACCCTGACCCCTGCAGTTCATATGAAAGGGTTAGTGCAAAATGTATTCGCTTTCCCAAAAGTTCTTACATTTCAAATAAGCACTCGGGCTTCAGCATAGGAATGTGGGGGGTGGGGACTTCGTTCAGATGAACTGGAATGTTTTTCTCACTGTCTCTGCCATTTTTTTTAGATTGTTCATGTTTGGCAGAGTCTAGAGATTTTCATGCAGCTGCTATGTGGTTGTGAGTCTTTAGGCTCAGAAATCAGATTAAGAAGGGAGGGGAAGAGAAGGGCATCTGGTAAGCGCAGGACTGGCAGTGATCGGCTGGGGTCAGTGAGGGCTGGGGGCAGAGGCAGCCACCAACGGCCAGTTCCAGAATAGGGGGAGGCAGAGGAGATTTGGAAGGTCTCTAAGTTGCTTGACCTATATAGGCATATTATAAGCCATATTATTGAAACCAACAAGGCAGACAGTGTCCTATAAATAGCGAACTGATAGTTCACTATGGAGGAAAGTTGCTAGGTTGCTACTCTGGCAGAAAACTAAGGAAAAATATTATGAATTGAATTGTGTTTCCCCCCATGCCCCCAAAAACGATATATTGAGGTCTTAACCTCCTAGTACCTCAGAATATGACCTTATTTTGAAATAGAATCTTCAGAGAGTGAACCAGGTTAAAATGAGATTAAGAGGGTGGGCCCTAAACCAATCTGACTGCTGTTCTTATAGAAAAAGGAACTATGGACACAGAGACAGACAAGCACAGAGGGAGGGTGATGTGAAGAGACACAGGAGGATGCCAGGTGAAGGTGGGGGTAGAGATTAGAGCGATGCTGCCCTAGTCAAGGAACTTCCGAGCTGCAGAAGCTGAAAGAAGTAAGGAAAGATTCTTTCTCTATAGCAGGGGTCCCCAACTCCCGGGCCACTGGCTAGTACTGGCTGTGGCCTATTAGGAACTGGGCTGCACAGCGTGAGGTGAGCAGCAGGCGAACGAGTGACTGAAGCTTTATCTTTTAAGTACAGCCACCTCCCATCACTCACATTGCCGCCTGAGCTCTGCCTCCTGTCAGATCTGCCCTGCCAATAGATTCTCAGGAGCGAGAACCCTATTGCGAACTGTGCATGCGAGGGATCTAGGTTGCATCCTGCCTATGAGAATCGGATGCCTAATGATCTGTCACTGTCTCTCATCACCCTGAGATGGGACCATCTAGTTGCAGGGAAATAAGCTCAAGGCTCCCATTGATCTTACATTATGGTGAGTTGTATGATTATTTTATTATATATTACAATGTAATAATAATAGAAATAAAGTACACAATAAATATAATGTGCTTGAATCACCCCACAACCATCCACCCTTTTCCGGCCCATAGAAAAATTGTCTTCCATGGAACTGGTGCCTGGTGCCAAAGAGGTTGGGGACTGTTACTCTATAGGTTTTAGAGCAAGCCCGGCCAAGCTGACCCCTTGATTTTGAACTTCTGGCCTCCAGAACTGTGAGACAATAGATTCCTCTTGTTCTAAGTCACCCAGATGGTGGCACTTTGTTGCAGCAGTGCCACTTAGCCTAGTGCAGCTAGGAAACCAATATAAGGAAAGAAGGTAATTATATTTGCTGAGACTTCCTAGGTGCCAGGCACCATGAGAAGGGCATTGCATATTCAGTGCTTCCTTTTATCATCATGACAGCCCTGGGAGGTAAACTTTGTTAGGAGGTTAAGGAACTACTCAGGGCACATAATGAGTACACAGCAGATCCTGAGGTTTTAAATCAAAGCTGGAGTTTCCTGAGCTCCTCTCAGCACATTCCCCACACCGCAGCAATCCATGCCCTGGGTGGTGGTAATGGAATTGATGGTTAACCTGGGAAATTTTCAATGTGGGGCTACCCTGGGAATTTCGTCTGAGACCTTATTTCTTAATCATTACAATGCTCACCAGCCTCTTATTTGTTCATCTCAAATTGTCATCCTCTGCCCTATGACTCCTGTTTGAAAATTTCTGTTGCATCTCACTCCAGTTTTCCACATCTACCTCCCTCCATCTCTCTGGAGTTAGTGTCTCCTGAATCAGTTCCTAGCCTGGCTCAGGCCACATGAATTTCAGGAATTGTTTAGGAAAACAGAATTTGATTTGGGTGTCTCTAATGGCTTTGTCATTCCTTGTACTAACATTTAAACTTCTAAGGGTCCGATTTCAGTTGTAGGAAAGTCTAACCTGGGATGGAATGACTTAGGATCACTAGCCTCATTATTGTCATCAGAAAGAATTGGTTTACTGCATTAAGCCTGGTTATTTTCTGGGAATGGAGCATAGTAAGTTAAATAGGCATGACCCTCATCTACATACATATTTCCATGACTAGCCTTTACATTACACAAATAATTTAAAGTAGACTAAAGAAAGTATACACAATAAAATAGTGAAGTCTAAACTTGGCAAATAGTAGAGCCAAGAGGTAAAGCATATTTGAGTAGATGTCCAGGTAGGAAGGAAATAGAAAATGCACATACGGTAAGTGTATCAGAGGGCTGAGATCCAGACCTTGTTGGAGAGGGTATAGCTGTGGCTGACCGGATGGCAGAAAAGTCCCTGTGATACTGTGCTGACAGAATTATCTAGAAATTAGCCCTCAGGAACTTGGTAGTAATCTGCTTTCCAGGGTGTTGGAGACAGCTGTTCACAAGGAGGTATCTCACCAGAGGAACTCTGCTACAAATCTGCCCGAGGGGCTGTTGGGGGAACTGCTCGCTGCTGGGTGATGTTGGCCACTGTACCTCATGGGACCTGAGCCCTGGAGAAGCTGCTCCACTGCAGGTGTTGGGCTTTGGGAAGCCACATGTGCTGTGCTGTGTTGTAGGAGGACCCTGGAGAAGCTGTGAAGCCTGCAGGAGCCTGGAAGGCATGCAGAAAAACCAGGAAACTAAATCCTTTCCTTCTGTGATGCCTCTCCAGAGCCCTCTACTGACAAAGTTTAACATCATGCCAGATGACAAACGAAAAACACTTAAAGGGCCCCAGCTTCATCCATGTCCCTGCAAAGGACATGATCTTGTTCCTTTTTGTGGCTGCATAGTATTCCACGGTGTATATGTACCACATTTTCTTTATCCAGTCTGTCATTGATGGACATTTGGGTCGATTCCATCAGAGAGAAGTATTGGTAAGCTTTCTTCCATTGAACAATTCTCCATATTAAAATAAAATGTTTTGTGGAAATTTGCTTTAAAATTTTTAGAATATACCCTTTCTGTAGAGATCATGATTAAGTTTGCATTATAAAATGGAGATGTCTCAGTAACTAGCTAGTGGTTAAGAGCACTGTCTCTGAAGCTAGTCTGCTTGGGTTGAAATCCTGGTTCTGTCCCTTATTCTGTGTGCCCTCAGCTGAGTTACACAGGCTTCCCATCTGCAAAATAGGAATAAGGGCATTCACTTGATGGAGTAGTCATAAAGATTTATAGATCTCAGAAGGTACCTAACACATCATCAGCACTATTCAGATAAAAACCAGTGCTTCCAGATTAATAAGAGAAGCTGAAGAGTCATATATGTTTCTGCCAGTGTGTTTGCTTGAAGAATTAACCGCTGACTTGTTTATCCCTGGCTCCTCTAGTAAACTACCTTGAACACAGTATGCGGAGCCTGAACTTTAAACTCAGGGTTCCTGGTGATTTGGAATCTCTAGCAGAATAAAGGAAATGAAGTGAGTGGACAGATAGGCAGAAAGGAAGATGGAAATGCAGAGAGCAATAGGGTATCCACTGTGGTTTAGTGCCTGAAGCAGAGTGGAAAGCGAGAAAGGTCCCGTGATCAAGGATGGGAAGCAAGAGCAGGAGCAGAGAGGAAAGTGGGAATCAGAGACAGGTAAGGCTTGACCCCTGCCCACTCCTCCTCTGTCCTCTTTGTGGATAACACACATTGCATACCCTAGCTGGGTGCCAGCTGATATGGTTTGGATTTGTGTCCCCACCCCAATCTCATCGTGGAGCTCCCATAATTCCCACATGTTGTGAGAGGGGCTGGGTGAGAGATAATTGAATTATGGGGGCGGGTCTTTCTTTTGCTGTTGTCATGATACAAATAAGTCTCACGAGATCTGATGGTATTGTAAGGGGGAGTTACCCTGCACAAGCTCTCTTTGCCTGCCACCATCCACTTAAGATGTGACTTGCTCCTCCTTGCCTTCTGCCATGATTGTGAGGCCTCCTGAGTCACGTGGAACTGTGAGTCCAATTAAACCTCTTTCTTTTGTAAATTGCCCAGTCTTGGATATGTCTTTATCAGTAGCATGAAAATGGACTAATACACCAGTCTACCACAGCAACATTTTGCCAACGATTCAGTTGGCTTCTGATATGGTTACGCTGTGTCCCCACCCAAATCTCATCTTGTAGTTCCCACAAATCACATGTGTTGTGGGAGGGACCACTGGGAAGTAATTTAATCATGGGAGCAGTTACCCTCATGCTATTCTCTTGATAGTGAGTTCTCACAAGATCCGATGGTTTTATAAGGGGCTTTTTGCCCTTTTGCTCAGCACTTCTCCTTGCTGCTGCCATGTGAAGAAGGATGTGTTTGCTTCACCTTCCACCACAATTGTAAGTTTCCTGAGGCCTCCCCACCCCTATGGAACTGTGAGGCAATTAAACCTCCTTCCTTTGTAAATTACCCGGGTATGTCTTTATTAGCAGCATGAGAACAGACTAATACAGCTTCACAGGCTTGCTTTCTCACTTTTTTATTCTGCCAGAAGACTCTAAGAGGGAGAAAGCCATCTGGATGCATTTACCAAAATAAGTTTACTTTTATTTTGAAGCAGAAATCTCAGTCAAAGGAGCAAAAGACCAGGGCCAGTTTCCAAGGTCTAGAAAGCTACAGGGACCTGGACTTCGTGGCCTTTTGTGGGAATGGTTGGCGGAAATGACTTCTCTAGGACAAAGCTCCTGGGTGGAGTCCCAGAACTTGCTCTAAGCAGACTCCAGGAAGAGCACAATCAGAGAAAGCCCAGGAACCAGCCCACCAGCTAAACTGCTGGTCTGGGAGAAGTCAGTAGTAGTGCTGACTTCATCAGGGAATCTAGAAACAGCAAAACAATGCTTAGGCCTTAAGGCATAAGAATGGAGCATTCCTATTTTATTTTTTTTCCTCTATCAAATATATTCTTTAAATAATATTTTTATTGCAATAAAATATACATAAGATAAATTTTGTATTTTAACCCTTTTTAGAGTACACTTCAGTGGCACTATATATATTCACATTGTTGCATAACTATCACCAGAACTTTTTCTTCTTCCCAACCTTTCTTTCCTTCCCAACCTGAAACTCTGCATCCATTAAACCCTCACTCCCTATTCCCCTCTCCTCCCATTCCCTGGCAACCATCACTGTGATTTCTGTTTCAGTGGATTTTACTACTCTAGGAACCTCAGTGATATTGTTTGGATGTTTGTACCCTCCAAATTTCTTACTGAAATGTGCTGTTGGAGGTGGGCCTAGGGGGAGGTATTTGGGTCATAGCGGCCGACCCTTCATGAATGGCTTTGCGCTCTTCTTGCAATAATAAGCGAGTTCTCACTTTATTAGTTCATATGAGAGCTGGTTGTTTGAAAGACACCTGGCACCTCTCCCCAGGTTCTTGCTTTCTCTCTCACTGTGTGACATGCTGGCTCTTCTTTGCCTGTTGTGATTGGAAGCTTTCTGAGGCCCTCACCTGAATGGATATAGGGGCTATGCTTTTTGTACAGCCTGCAAAATTGAGAGGTGACATGCCAGCAGCCCTAGCTCGCGGGGCCTCCTCGGGCCTTGGTGTCCACTCTGGCGGTGCTTGAGTAGCCCTTCAGCCCGCTAGGGCACTGTGGTAGCCCCTCTCTGGGCTGGCCGACGCCAGAGCCCTCTCCCTCTGCTTGCAGGGAGGTGTGGAGGGACAGACGTGGGCGGGAACCGTGGCTGCGCGCGGCGCTTGCGGACCAGCGCGAGTTCCTGGTGGGCGTGGGCTCCGCGGGCCCACACTGGGAGCTGCTCGCCGGCGCCGCTGGCCCCGGCCAGTGAGTGGATTAGCACCCGGGCCAGCAGCTGCAGCGTGTGCGCGGGGTCCCCCAGCAGTGCCGGCCTGCCAGCGATGCGCTGGAATTCTTGCGGGGCCTCAGCTGCCTCCCGGCGGGTCACGGCTTGGGACCTGCAGCCCGCCATGCTGGACCCTCCCCCGCAAGCCGTGGGCTCCTGCGCAGCCTGAGCCTCCCGACAAGCGCCGCCCCCTGACCGCTGGCGCCAGGTCCCATCAACTGCTCAAGGGCTGAGGAGTGCGGGCGCATGGCACAGGACTGGCCAGCAGGTCAGCCTGCAGCCCAGGTGCGGGATCCACTAGGTGAAGCCAGCCGGGCTCCTGAGTATAGTGGGGACTTGGAGAACCTTTATGTCTAGCTAAGGGATTGTAAATACACCAATCAGCACCCTGTGTGTAGCTCAAGGTTTGTAAATGCACCAATCAGTACTCTGTATCTAGCTAACCTAGTGGGGACTTGGATAACTTTTCTGTCTAGCACTCTGTGTCTAGCTAAAGGATTGTAAACGCACCAATCAGCACTCTGTGTCTAGCTCAGGGATTGTAAATGCACCAATCAGCACTCTGTCAAAATGGACCAGTCAGCTCTCTGTAAAATGGACCAATCAGCAGGATGGGGTGGGGCCAGATAAGGGAATAAAAGCAGGCTGCCTGAGGAGCCCCTGGCAACCTGTTTGGGTCTGTTTCAAGGGTGTAGCAGGTTTGTTGTTTTGGTCTTTACAAGATAGCTTGTTGTTGTTCATTCGTTGGGTCCATGCTGCTTTTAAGAGCTGTAACACTGCAACACTCACGCAAAGGTCTGCAGCTTCACTCATGAAGCCAGTGAGATCATGAACCCACTAGCAGGAATGAACAACTCCAGACTCACCACCTTTGAAGCTGTAACACTCACTGTGACGGTGTGCAGCTTCCCTCCTGAAGTCAGTGGGACCACAAACCCACCAGAAGAAACTGCTGACACATCTGAACACTTGAAGGAACAGATTCTGGACACACCATCTTTAAGAGCTGTAACACTCACTGTGAGGGTTTGTGGTTTCATTCTTGAAGTCAGTGAGATCAAGAACTCACCAAATCTGAACACAGAATCATGAGCCAAATAAACTTTTTAAAACTAATATAAATTACCGAATCTCAGCTGTTCCTTTATAGCAATGCAACTGGACTAACACATTATATAAGCAGACTCATACAGCGTTTGCCCTTTTGTGACTAGTTTAATTCTTTTAGCACAATGAGGTAGCATGTGTTAGAATTTTCTTATTTGAAAGCAGAATAATATTCTTTTGCATGTATATATACCACATTTTGTCCATCCACTCATCTGATGATGGACATTGGGGTTTTTTCCACCTTTTGGCTATTGTGAATCGTACTATTCACATGGGTGTATGATTATGTGTTGAGTCCGTGCTTTCACTTCTTTTGGGTGCTGGATCCTATTGTAATTCTAAGTTTAATTATTTGTGGAACCACCATAGTGTTTCTGAACACGATTTTAAATAAACCTTTTTTTAATGGAAATTTTAAAAGACTACAAATAGTAAAAATAAAATGAATTCTGTGCACAACATCAGGTTTCAATAGTTTAGGATAATAATTTGATGTGTAGGGTGGATCAGTTTATTCAACAAGTATTTATTGAGCAGTTAAGTACTGAATGATGCATTTGACATGATTCCTATCAGCTGAGGTGATGCTGGGTGGTGGTGATGAAAATCTGCAGCTCCAGTGTCCTGCCGTGGCAGCATGGCTGATTAATGGTGCCAGCTGGCTTTCTGGGCTTGCCATCATGATTATGCTGAATACATACTTTCAGTGGGCTGTTATCAGCCAATAACTGAGTATGTTGCTGGCCTATTCCTGTGAGATGCAGTACTCCTCCAACAGTGACTTTGGCTCAGTGACTTTTCATTGGCCTGGCTGGATCTTTCTTAGAACTGCTCTGTGATCTGAGAGTGTACTCAATTTTTCTTTCTTCCCACTCTCCTTTCAAAGGAGTCAGACCTGCCTCAATCTCCAGTCTCTTCTCACCTTCTCCAGCCTAATCCTTGATCCCATAACCCTTCAAGGTGTTTCTCCCAGTAAATCTCCTGCACGTCTAATCCTGTCTGCTGCTTGAAGAACCTGAACTAACGCACCTGGGCTTGGGGATTTGAATAAGACTACCTTGAGCCTTTTATTGCAGACACAGTGGAAAACCCAACTCCATCATCAAGATTTCTGCAAGTTCTGGATCACTGATGTCTTCGTTCTGGCTCCAAATTATAAGCCCCTGAACTCCCACATTCAGTTCTGTCTCATTTCACACAGCCTCTCTCTTCCCTCTCATTCATCTACACTCCTGGCTCTCTTTCCTTGATTTCTTCCCAAACAAGTTACCACAAGCCCTTTGTGTGTGTCTCAGGCTTTACTTAAGTTTTGGGTCCTTTTCACATGTTAGAAGTGAAGACAGTTTGAACTTAAATATGACTCATTCTTGTTTTCGGTGTCCTTCATCCCCTGTCACTAGGAATTTCCCACTGCATTGCCCATCTGTGAGCTGAAATCTTTTTTTATGTTGACTACTTTTCCCCATTCAGCCAACTTACTTTTCACTGCTTAAGCCACCCTCTAAATGCATGTGTACATTTCATACCGAGGAATTAGCTTTCTCTTAGTTTTTCTTTCCAGTCAGTCTTTGGAACTTTCCTGCCGAAATTTATCAAGGTATTTCCTAACCAATAACAATTTCCTAGGTGGTCTCCTGAATGCAATTAAAATAGGTGTTTTTTAGCTGCACTACATGTAAACATAGATAAAGACCAAGGTGAAGTAGATGCTGTGATAGAAATGTCTAGTGGGTAGCATGAAGGAGAGGACATTCGATTTGAAATGGAGGTGGGTGAGGTGGGCTATGCCATAAGCAGGGAGCCCAGCTGGAACCCCATTTGTTGCAGTCGACTAGAGGGAGGCAGCAGGAGCTGGAGAGGAGTGGAAGTGGAGGTACTGAGGAAGCGGAAATGTTAAAAAAAAAAAGAAAAAGAAAAAAACTGTTATTGTCAAAGAGCTAAGTATTATGTAGCATTTATTATGTGCCTTTCTAAGTGCTTTCCATATAACTCAGTGTGTCCTTCTAACAGAACATATTACTGTGCCCACTTTACAAAGGAGCAGAGTGAGGCACAGAGTGGGCGATTAAGCAACTTGTCAAATTTATAGAGCTGATAAGTGGTGGAGTTGGAATTTGGACTTAGGCTGGCTCCAGACCCCGTCGATCTTCCCCACTCCTCTCCCTTTAGCTCTAAGACCATGGGGCAGGCCTGGTAATTGTTTGAATGTGGGTGTCAGAGAAAAGGAATGGTCAGAGTTCATTATCTTAGAAGTTGGCACACTAACCTTTTCACCTGACCTCAAATGCAGGAATAGAAGCATCATTACTAATGCGTACTTTAATGTAAAATATAGCAGTGAATATTTATAGCAAGCCAATACCATTTATGTAAGCAGATGCAGTGAATGATGTGAGTGTTATTTATCTTTTGTAATACTATGTACAGAAAAATGATGGGTATTTCTGAATTTGAGTGTCATGCATCTTTTGATGTCCCCATTCCTTACAGCTCATAACTCAACGTTTTCCTGAGTTGTAATAAAATGTCTTCACTATAAAATGTCATCCTTCACCTGCAATTATAACAGAATAAGAATATGTGAGTGAAAAAGCACATTTTTATTCTTTTCCAGTTCTCATCTCTATGAGCTTGGAATAAAATAAAAAGAAGAGATGGTTGAAATATGAGTCTATGGATTGATTTCTGTGTCCCCTTTCTAAAGCAAGCCAGAAGGTGTTCATATTAAGGTAGATGTTCTTTATAAAAATGTACAGTTTCTTCAAAGATTGTAAGTCATTGACATACAATTGCATACTCATGTAAAGTTAGCTTAAAAGTAAAAAGACTTTCAATTTATAAATTTTCTGTGCTATTCCTTTAAAGCCTTATTTATTCTTCCTGAAAGCACTCAGTAAAACATGATTGCAATAAAAAATGAATGTCCTAAATGCAAGATGGAATCAGGGCAACAGCTATTGGTCTGGCATGTGCAAAATATTGACTAAATGCATAGCATAAGCTGTTTGTATTCTTTATTCACAATCACTTAAGTCTAAGTGTTTAGAAACTAAAGGTAATTTTTGATTTATGTATACAACCTTCTGAGGGAAGAGTTTCTGAGCATTTGAAAAGATATATTTATAGGACTGAGTACATTCTGGGGAAGTCCCATGCTGGTGTGCAAGTGTCTCTGTAGTTTTTATCTTTATTATTTCCATCCTGTTTCATTCTCAGACCGTGGGCTATGGATGTTACTATTCAGTGACTGAGGCCCCAAACTATCATCCTGACCCTGTTCAGTGGGCTTGACAGTGGGATACAGAGCACACACCAAAGGCAGGGAAGCCAAGACACGCAGCCGGCTCATGTGGTGAGTGGGCTCCCTGCACTGGCTTCTCCAACTTGGAGTCATGCTTAGGACATCATAAGGGAAACCAGTAGTCCCTTGCACCTGCTGTGAAGGTTTCGTTGACTTCTTTCTCCAGTCTGTCAGTTTGGCTCTGAGCTTGGTGAATGATGACTCAGCGATGGTTGGTTCCCTGTGTGGGAAGCAGGCAATGCTTCGGTTTGCTAACAGGTGCTTCTTCCTGAAGCAGTTGCCTCCTGCAGCTTCTGAGCCTCTTCTGCCATGTCATTCAGTGCAGTGGGAGTGAGGAGGCAGTAAACACGTCTATGCACTACCAGAGAAAACCAGTACATAGAGACTCTGCCACTCATGTCTACTAAGTTCTCTATTGCAGCTTGTTGGGCAATCTTTATGAACATTTTCAGTGAAGCACTCTGGATGCTTTTATAGGAAAGAGCCCTGCAGGCCATTATTCAAGCATTATTATCACCATTACCATCACCATCATCAACGTTGTCATCAGCATAATCTTCACTGTAGAAATTAAAAATTCATTAAATAGTTAATTCTGGATGATTTTCTGTTTGATACTGAATCAAAAATTAAACAGTCTAGGTTCTTTCTGTCAAGGATTATGACTGAAGACAGACACACTCATATGGGCATACATTTATAGGTATTACAGAAACAGAAAACCAACCTGATATCAGCTAACATGAGTAGCTCATTTAAAAGTGGATTCATGATTGGATTATCAGAAAGAAAACTTTTAGGAATCTCAAGGAAAAGCAGGTAACTTGTCTCTAGTTAGTTAGTATTTCAGGGATACAGGACAGTAGTAGTGTCTATCTTTGCTGAGTCTTGGTGATTAAGAAGAGTGTGGGTGGGTGTAGAACAGGAGTTTCTATGTGTGCAGCTTTAGAGGGAGGATGAATGAGCTGATGATTGAGTTTTGGCCAGCTACACTTGAGATGGGTAGAAGGAGTAGCACCTTGGAAAGAATTCAGGTTAACGAGTCAGGCCAGGATCTGAGTAACAGCCCCATTACCAGCTGTGAGATCTGAGGCAAATCATGCAATCAGAATTTTTTCACTTCTTTTTATTTATCTGTAAAATAGGGATAGTAACATCTTTGCCTGATGTATTGGAGATCCCTAGCATGTACCACAAAGAGTAATTATTATCTTGGTACATAAGAAGGGACAAGACAAATAACAACATCTGAAGGACCCACATCAAAAACTTTGGTGGCTTGGCAATGAGATATTATCTCACACTACTCAGAGTGCCTATTAATCAAAAGTCAGAAAACAACAGATGTAGTTTAGGCTTCGAAGAGAAGGGAATGCTTATACATTGTTGGTGGGAATGTGAATTAGTTCAGCCACTGTGGAAGGCAGTTTAGAGATTTCTCAAAGAACTTAATATAGAACTACCATGGGACCCAACAATCTCATTCCTGGATATGTACCCAAAGGAAAGTAAATTGTTCCACCAAGAAGACACACGCACTCCTTTGTTCATCACAGCACTATTCACAATAGAACGACGTGGAATCAATGGTGCCTATCAATGGTGGACTGGATAAAATGTGGTACAGATACACCATAGAATACTATTCAGCTATAAAAAAAGAGTGAAATCATGTGTTTTTCAGCAACATGGAGGCAGCTGGAGGCCATAATCCTAAGTGAATTAACACAGGAACAGAAAACCAAATACTGTATGTTCTCACTTAAAAGTGGGAGCTAAACATTGGGTATTCATGGACATAAAAATGGCAACAATTGACTAGGTGCGGTGGCTCACCCCTGCAATCCCAGCACTTTGGGAGGCCGAGGCAGGCAGACCACAAGGTCAGGAGATCAAGACCATCCTGGCTAACACGGTGAAACCCCGTCTCTGCTAAAAATACAAAAAATTAGCCAGGAGCAGTGGTGGGTGCCTGTAGTCCCAGCTACTTGTGAGGCTGAGGCAGGAGAATGGCGTGAACCCAGGAGGCGGAGCTTGCAGTGAGCCGAGATCACGCCACTGCACTCCAGCCTGGCCGACAGAGCAAGACTCCGTCTCAAAAAAAAAGGTAACAATAGACACTGGGGACTCCAGAAGAGGGGAGGAGACAAAGGGACAAGGTTTCAAAACTACCTATTGAGTACTATATTTGCTATTTGGATGATGAAATCATAGAAATCCAAAACTCAGCATCATGCAATGTACCCCCATAACAACTTCCACATGTAGCCCCCGATTCTGAAAAAAGAGGAAGAAAATGATTACTGGCTTGGATTCTTCATGAGTATGCATGTCCTGAAGGTGGTGTGGCCCCAGGTTAAAATGTAGGCTTTGTGATACAAGTAGATCCGCAATCTAAAGATGGTAAATTAAAAAACTTCAAAACTCTGTATTAAAATGAATTAATATGGATTGTTTCTGCCATAGGCACAGAACTCTATGTCCCACTGGCCTTTGAACAGTGGCTGTGGAGGCAGCAGGACAGGGATCTTTGCAGATGGAGGTAACCTTAAAGTGCTCCACACTGTATCTCTGCATTTTGTCTGCCAGTGCTGAACCACAGCTTCCCTTTTATAAGTTTCCAGCTGGTTCCACAGTAGCTGAAGGCTGCCCAAGCTGCAGGAGAGAGGCTCTGGGATCCAGAGGACTTTGCACCAGAGGAGTGAGCTGAGGCTTGTTCCTGCCCCACAGCATTCAGCTGGCACAATGCCATGAGGATCTACCTTCAGAGCAGCCACCAGGTGCCTTGTGAGAAATGTGTGCTGAACAGACGAAAGTTGCACAATTTCTGACTTAGAAAACCCTTAGGCTAAAGGTTCTCAAACTTTTCCACCCCAAGATCCTCTGTCCTTCCTTTCTCTTCTCACCCCTTGCACAAGGAGACAGTGAGGAGGAGTAGGCATGGGGTCATTAGGAGACCCAAATTCTAATCCTGGCTCTGTCCTGTGTCATCTTTGGGTCCCCACTACTCCTTCAAAGCTTATGATCTCACCAGTAAATGAAGAAGGCAGACAGAGGTTCCTCTACATTTTAATGCCTGGGACATAAACTCTAGGGGTAGGTAGAACTATGGCCCTATGTGGCTCTGCACACAAAGGCCGTGGCACCCCATGGTGGCCCACATGCTTGGGTGCATGTGCTCAGGTCTGCGCTGTTTTGTTCCTCTTCTCTCCTGAGAGCCCCTGTGGCTTTCCGTTTTCCACCCACCTTCTGTGTAGAGCAGAGGGTGCAGAGAGAGCTCTCGCTCAGGAAGGAAGTGAGAGGAGTCAGAGTCTGCAGCAGGAATTGGAAACTCTGGGTCGCTTTGGGAGGGTGGGGATGGTGAAGCACCAGAAAGTTTTACAATCATTTCTATTTGCCTGATGCAAATGAAAACCAGGTCGCTAGGAGCCAGACGCCATCCAATAAACATTGTTTCTGGGACAGGAATTGGGGTGCTTTACTTCCAGAAAATTCCACTACTCTGCTTTGGGACTTTTGCATGAAATCTTTCAACACAGCATGGTTGGCTCAAAGCTTGGCATGGTTCCTTAGCCAGTGGCCTTCCTGCAGGGCTGGTCAGGCTGCCAAAAATGGCTCATTGTGTTTTGGGACAGTGGGGCTTAGTGGAACCTATGATCTCATTCTCACACTTTCCTCTTCACAGTCCACATTGGAACAATAAATCTCATACCCAAGATGGGGCTAAAGAGGCTAAAATGAGAGCTGGGTCAACACATGGAAAATGAAGTAATGGAGTAGGAGAATTGTTATAAGAAAAAACTGGATATCCCAGATGAAACCTCCAGAAGGACTTGATTTCTTGCATAAGACACATCTAAGGCAATGAGATTATGTGGTCCATCGTATACTCTGCCTGGCACCTAGTGATGTATGTTCAATGGAGGTAAAAATGCAGAATATGCTCAGTAAGTTTTTTTTATGGTTTCTTAGAAAGGACTGCCATCCTTAGCACTTGGCATGTGAAGCAGCAGATGGAGTCACAACATTCCCATGGGAGTAAGGGCATGTGCAGAGATTTCTTTCTTACTCCAGTGCATTTATTACTGAGACATAGGAAGGACTATGGAATGTGATGCCTTTGCTCATCACTACTCAAGACTCAATTCAGCCAAAATGTTCCTGTTTGAGAAGTGAACTTAGACAGTTCCTTTAATGAGGCAAGAAAGAGAAATTCCAATTCTCTCCCTGAGCTCAATGCAGCCTGTCTCAAGGGCTGAGGTCCGGATGTTGAGCTGGGCACTGACTTGGATTTGGGAGGAGCAGTGTCAGCAGATCTGGAGGCTCAGCCCTAGATTGGAAACAGATGCCATGAAAGCAGAACGGAATCCACTCTGAACAAGCCCTTGGCTGCTGCCACAGCTCACATGGTCACCATCTGCTACAGTAATGTCCCCACCATGACACACTCCCTGCTTCTTCTGATAACCTTCCCATGTGAGTAGTGCTGCCTGACTTGGGAGGTTGTAAGTTATAAATAATGGCTTTAGTTCCTCAGCTTAAGCCGAGAGCAGAATTCTCTAGGATTGGTCCTAGCAAAGAGAGAAGTAGGTTGTTGCATTCATCTGCCTGTATCTTCTTCTCTCTTCTCTCTGATGTCAATTCTCGCTTCTCAATCATTCTCCCCTCCCCAGGCATCTGGTGCACTCTTACCTCACCAGTTGCATCTGTGACCAGGTTGAGCAATGAACTTCTAACTCCCAATGCAGTAGAATTTACAGTTTGAAGAAAGCCACAGGAAGAAAGCAATGCTTATCCAGACGAATTGATTTTTAAAGACTGGCTTAGCAGGTGCTCAGCATTGCCAGCTCCTGGGATAGTGAAATCCTTTTGATCAAGGTGGCCTCTAGAGTGCCTTTGCTTCAAACCAGACCATCTATGTCGTTTGCTATGCATTTGTGGCACTGACACAAATTAATTTATAATCTTGCCCTCAGAGTAGTAGCACTCAAGAACTGGTGCTGTTGGCACATTGTAGGCTGCATGGGGGACAATTTCGTCAGACATTTTGGTATAATTTAGCTGGGTCTCTAATTTTAACATAAGGTTCAGAATTTTAACATAAGGTTCAGACCTTGTACTAACTGTAGGGTATTGGGTGTCTTAGTTCAAGCTGCTATAATGGAATACCATAGTCCGGGAGGTTAAAACAGCAGACATGTATTTCTCACAGTTCTAGAGTCTGGGAAGTCCAAGATCAAGGTGTTGGCTGATTTAGTTTCTGGTTAGGGCTCTTTTCCTGGACTGTGGATGGCTGATATCTTCCTGTGTCTTCACATAGAAGAGAGGAAGAGGGAGATAAGGGGAGAGGAGGCTGAGAGAGGGAGACAGAGAGAGAGAGAGAGAGAGAGAGAGAGAGAGAGAGAGAGAGAGATTGAGAGAAGAGGAGTGAGAGAGCATGAAAGTGCTCTAGTCTCTTTATATAAGGACATTAATCTTACACAAGGGCCAGCCTCCCCCATTACCTCTTCTAAATTTAATTATCTTCCAAAGGTTCTACCTTGAAATACCATCATACTGGGGCTTAGGAATTCAACACATAAATTCTTGGGGCAGGTGGGGGGGACAAAATCATTCATCTCATAAAATTGAACAAATCACTTAATTTCTCTGGACCTCTACTTTGTCATCTGTAAAATGCAGATTATGCTAGGATCTACTTACAGGGTGGTTTTAAGGATTGAATGAGATGGTATATGCATAATGCTTAGAACTTGGTAAAGGCTCAGTCACTGGTAGGTCTTCTCTTTCCCCTTTCTTCTTAGCAAGCGTTTTTAGTACTATGGCATGTCCGCTCTAGTGTGTTAGAATCATGAAAACATAGAGCTAAAAGGAAGTCTACAAATGATTTCATCTAGTTCTTTTACTTTTCATATAATGAACAGAGGATGGAAATGTGCAAAAAAAAAAAAAAAAAAAAAAGTTTCCCAGTGCTTTAGTGGCTGAACAGAGTCAAGACCCTTAGTGTTCTGACGTCAAGTCTATTGCTCTTTCAACAATCTCATTGTGTCTCAAGTACTAATTGTTATTTTAGTTACAAATCTGCCATTCCAGACTTTTCCTTTGGCAAGAAATTTGTGCTTACGAAGTCAACTTAATAATATTTTTTTAAAAATTAAAAGTAGAATGTCTAAAGATTTGAGGATGAGACCATCAAATGAATGACATTTGCATCAAAAACAGACCAAATATATTCTTCTCAGGGGGAAAAATAACACTAACTTTTATAGGCAAAGGTGACTTGAATAAAAATATCACCTGGCCCTTGAGATCAGATATCAGGAAGTGTATTAGTCCATTCTCACACTCCTATAAAGAACTACCTGAGACTGGGTAATTTATAAAGAAAAGAGGTTTAATTGACTCACGGTTCCATAGGCTGTACAGGAGGCATGACTGGGGAGGCCTCAGGAAACTTACAATCATGGCCGAAGGTGAAGAGGAAGCAAGCACATCTTTACATGGCAATAGGAGAGAGAGAGAAGGTGAAGGGGGAAGTGCCACACACTTTTAAAGCATTAGATCTTGTGAGAACTCACTCACTGTCACAAGAATAGCAAGGGGGAATATGTTACAATCACCTCCCACCAGGTTCCTCCTCTAACACTGGAAATACAATTCAACATGAGATTTGGGTGGGGACACAGAGCCAAACCATATCAGGATGATTCATCTTAGAAATAAGCTATTTTCAGCTACTCAGGAGGCTGAGGCAGGAGAATGGCATAAACCCGGGAGGCGGAGCTTGCAGTGAGCTGAGATCCAGCCACTGCACTCCAGCCCGGGCAACAGAGCGAGACTCTGTCTCAAAAAAAAAAAAAAAAAGAAATAAGGCATTTCACATGCAATTAACAGGCAACTCGAGAACATTGTTTAAACCTATTAATATTATGAAGAATGAGAAAAATGGTACATTCAGGAATGGGTGCAGAAGTAAAGGACAGATAAGTCTGGGATGAAGGAAAACAAGAGACAGAAAGGCCAAAGTTGGCCTTGTCCATTCAAGCTCTCTCCCAGGAGGGGGAAAGACCCACATCTTCAATGGCTTGATGCATTGACCCCTAAGACAGGTATGTTCCTGTTGTAGACATGAATGGACTGAATGTCATGTAATCTCAATCTTGCAACTAAAAATGTTGCCAGGCTTACAAAGTGGACTTCTTTTCTCATATATATTTCCACATTGTACTCATAACCAGAGAGACTGGGCTGGCTGTAGAAACACATGAGGCAACCATTATGGAAAACAGTATGGCGATTCCTCAAGGATCTAAAACTAGATGTACCATATGACCCAGCCATCCAATTACTGGGTATATACCCAAAGGATTATAAATTATGCTGCTCTAAAGACACATGCACACGTATGTTTATTGCAGCACTATTCACAATAGCAAAGACTTGGAATCAACCCAAATGTCCATCAGTGACAGATTGGATTAAGAAAATGTGGCACATATACACCATGGAATACTATGCAGCCATCAAAAAGGATGAGTTTGTGTCCTTTGTACGGACATGGATGCAGCTGGAATCCATCATTCTTAGCAAACTATCACAAGAACAGAAAACCAAACACCGCATGTTCTCACTCATAGGTGGGAACTGAACAATGAGATCACTTGGACACAGGAAGGGGAACATCACACACCGGGGCCTATCATGGGGAGGGGGGAGGGGGGAGGGATTGCATTGGGAGTTATACCTGATGTAAATGACGAGTTGATGGGTGCAGCACACCAACAAGGCACAAGTATACATATGTAACAAACCTGCACGTTATGCACATGTACCCTACAACTTACAGTATAATAATAATAAATAAATTAAAAAAAAAAAAAAAAAGAAACACATGAGGATCTTGGATACTTGCATAGATTGATGTAGATGAATATGTTGGCTTTCTTGTTCACTCCTCAATCTCTGTTGACTTTTCCCAAGAGATGAATCCACTCATGGATGCTGACCATATCAAATACCAGAGCCTACAGAAGGAAGGACTTAGCCTTGTCTGAGGGAGAATAAGCCTGGAAGCCCTCCTGGTGACACTTCTAACTTAACCACACCTTATTTTAAACTCCTTTAGATCTAATCAGGGCAATTATTTATATATGGAGTATTGAACTACATTTCCTTCAGCTATGTCAATGCTTAATTTCGACCTATTTTTCTTATCTAGGCTTTTGCTCTGCCTTCTCCTCCCAATTCCTGTTTTTCATTTCAAAGGCTACTTATGAGTCTACTCATTGTTGAAACAATCTTAGAAAGTGAAATGTGATTTCTCACCCACTGACCACACTTAACGTATGCTACAGTCTTGTCTCAGATGAAATGCTTTACCTATTTTCTAAGAAATGAATCATTTTTGGGTGTGTTTCCAAGAAACAATCAATTTAATAATAAGTATATGTGTCTTTATGTAATATGTAATATAAAAATATTTGTCTTAACAATAATATTTGACTTTATGATCATGCCTTAAGCAGGGAAGAATGTGACACAGGATTTCCCACCAGACGAAGGGAAAGAATAAAAAGCACAAGACTGCCAATGACAAAGGTGCGTGCTGTAACAATAAAACAACAATAATAGTATCTCTCCATATATGTATATCACTTCACATCTGTTATGTACAGGCTCTTTTACATCATCTGCAGTGTTTTCAGAAGCACAACTGCCCAATGCAATGCTGTAGTGAAAAACAGTGTAGAAAGCCCACAGTCTCCATGGTGGGCACCTCAGAATGAAGGTGCATATCAGTCAAGGTAGATTCACTAGAGACAGCTATGTTCCTGTTGTAGAGATGATTGGACTGAAAGTCATGTAATCCTAATCCTGCAACTAACAATGTTGCCAGGATCACAAAATAGACTTCTGCTCTCAGTATGTATTTCCATGTTGAACTCATAACCGGAGAGACTGGGCTGGTCATGGGAGAAACACATGAGGGTCCTGGATACTTACATGGATTGATGTAGATGAATACGTATAGATGAATATGTATATTCATATAAATATGTATATGTATATTCATATAAATAAGTATATGAATATGAATATCGTATTAGGCTCTTCTTGCATTGCTATTAAAAACACTTGCGACTAGGTAATTTATATTGAAAGGATGTTTAATTGGCTCACAGTTCTGCAGACTGTACAGGAGCATGGCGCTGGTGTCTGCTTAGCTTCTGGGGAGGCCCCAGGAAGCTTACAGTCATGGCAGAAAGCGAAATGGAAGCAGCATCTCACATGGTGAAAGCAGGAGCAAGAGAGAGTGGGGGGAAGGTGTCATACTTTTAAACAACAAGATCTTGTGAGAACTCATTCCTCACTTACTGTCCTGAGGATAGCACCAAGCCATGAGGGATTTGCCCCCATGACCCAAAAACCTCCCACCAGGCTCCAACTCCAACACAGGGGATTATATTTCAACATGAGATTTGGTGGGGACACGCATCCAAACCATATAACTGCTATAACACAAAATTTGAATAAAGAATGTATAATGGCTTAAACATAATAGAATTTTATTTCTTGCTTGTGGAACATCCTAAAGAGTGTTTTTGTTTTTTTGTTGTTTGTTTGTTTTTTAGATTAGAGCTTCCTAGTGACAATTTAGGGACCTAGGCTCTTTCTGTCTTGTGGCTCTGCCATCTTTGCCTTGTGGCTTCCAAAGTGGTTATGTATGTTGCATCAGACTGGCAGATGGAAAAAAAGCAAGAATTACTATGCATGGAAGTTTCATGGGCCAGACCTGAGAGTGGTGCACAATCCTCACAATCTATCTGTTGGAATTCAGTCTCATGGCCGTACCTCACCACGAGAGAGCTGAAAATTGAGGTCTAGCTGTGTGTCCAGGAAAGAAGAGAGAAAGCTACCAGTCTCTGCCACTTAAAAGAAGGCTGAAAAATACTGAAAAACATAATTAAATTGGCAGCACCAGGGCATCCTGCCAAAGGGAACATGTTATTTTGCTTATAGCATCAGTGGAGAGGCCTGGAAGTTCTGACTGGTATACTTTTTGGAGAAAAGTAGGAAGCAGGTTTCTGTAGGAGAGATGTGAAGTTTAGGGCAGAAAATAAAAATTCAGCCCCATTTACATTTCTAGAATCCTCTCTCTCAACTATAAATGAATGAGGCTCTTAATTGACATTTCATGATATTTCTGCATCTGACCCAGCTTCCAGCAGGGCATGGGGAATTATCTTATTAAAGAGCTTTGCCATGGGCTGTGGAGAGAAGTGGAAGGCCATTGTGTCCTGGGATTTTATTTTTTGACCTGATGTTCACTTGGCCTTCAGGATCAGAGGCAGAGGGCTCACCAGGCAGCAGGGTTCTAACAGGGTACAGAGGGATGAAATTGGTCATTGGAGCAAGAGAACACATTGCTTTTTCTTTTTTCCCCAAATCTCTGTTCTTTCCCTCATTTCCCTTCACTGAACATGACTTTTTTCTCTGGGAAAATATTTGGGCAGATCCCTTACCTCATGGCTTCCCCCAGCATCCTCCAAATTATGCAAAATGTCATCTACAGATATTTTGTATGGAAGTCCAAGGAGAAGAGTCACAGAGCCAGGCCCCAGGCACAACTGCAAAGGAGGGGACATGATTTGGGCACCTTTGCCTTTTCCTTCAATATGTGTCTTTCCAGATAGATATCTTTCCTGAGTTTATTTCTAGTGTTCTTGATTGGAAAAATACCTGAGTAAGTGAATTTTTTATAAAATCTTAGCTGTTGTGTGGGAGTAGCAGTGGGTATTAGCATTATATCAGGCAGCTCTTCACACATGTTCAGAACAGGTCCCCATTGACAGAATTTCTGGCTCTGTGGCAACTGTTGGGGGTTATATCCTGGGCAAAAATATTTTCATTGTTCTCAAAAAGCTATAGACAGCTACATAATTCTTGAGATCCATCTTCTTGGTGAAGTTGGTTGATTTCATCCCAGTCTTGAATGGGATTCATTTTCCCATATACATGGAACAAATCACTGGGTAGATTAAAAACAGTTCTCTGCTACTCAAAATAATTTTCTTTATAGGTCTGAAATTCTCATCTTTAGGCATGTACTGAGTTAAGCAACTGGTAAATGTTGGAGATTTTATTTAGCAGGAGTGGTGCTGGAATTGGGGCATTTGGTCTACACTTAATGTAGCCAGGCACGGTGGTTCATGCCTGTAATCCCATCTCTTTGGGAGGCCAGTGCAGGAGGACTGCTTGAGACCAGCCTGGGCAACATGGTGAAACCCTGTCTCTACCAAAAATACAAAAATTAACTGGGATGGTGGTGAGTGCCTCTAGTCCCAGCTACTTGGGAAGCTGAGGTGGGAGGATGGTTTGAGCCCAGGAGGTGGAGGTTGCAGTGAGCCAAGATTGCACCACTGTACTCCAGCCTAGGCAACAGAGACACATACTGTCTCAAAACAAAACAAAAAAGTGTAGCTCAAACAAGAAGTTTTTAACATTTTAATGTTCTAGGTATTAACAGATTTGACAGCACACTGGAAGAGATTGAAAGTCTCAGAACAGCATAGACAAGTAAGTCACAATTACTGTGCATTTCCCATCACAGTATAGAGGTGCTTGACAATGTCCATTAAAGTCTTCTCTGTTTCCACACTTCTCATTAGTTTGCCCCATTGGTGTCCATTTTGAGTAGAACTACTGATTGCTTTGAACTCATCTTTTTATATACTCACAAGGCAAATTTTTTGTGTGTTCTGGTGAACAGACAGTCTTTATTTGGATTCAGATAAATTATTTTCCTCACCTCTTATTCATAGCAAATTTTACTCTACGCTGTAAAATTTAAATCAAAACATGGCAGCACATCCAGCAAGTCCCATGGCTGGGTGTGGTCATCACTGACTGAGAACCAATGTGAGTACCTCTCCACACCTGCTAATTTGTCTGAATAACTCTTAGGGAATAAGGACTTGAGGAAGTGTTTATAAAAGTACTAGAGTATGAGGAACTTCTACAAAGGGCTGAATATACGAAGATAAACACTGAATATCTAGGTGGTAGCATGAGGCTATTTTGTATTATAGAGGGTTCTGTGGCTTGAATTGTGTCTCCCAGAAAGACAGGTTGAAGTCTTAACCCAATACCTGTGAATATAACCTTGTTTAAAAATTGGGCTTCTGTAGATGTCATCAAATTAAGAGGTCACCCTGGATTATGGTGGGCCCTAATTTGATGACTGGTGTCCTTCTAAAAAGAGGCAAATTTGGATACAGTAATACAGAGACACGTGATGGAAGCAGAGATTGGAGTGATGTCACTGCAACCTAAAAATGGCAAGGTTTGCCAGCAACGAACAGAAGCTAGAAGGGAGGCCTGAAATGAATGCTCCCTCAGAGCCTCCAGAAGGAACCAACCCTACCGATGCCTTGATTTTGGATGTGTAGACTTCGGAGCTGTGAGAGAAAAAATTTCCATTGTTTTAAGCCACCCAGTTTGTGGCACTTTGTTGTGACAGTTCTAGGAAGACGGTGATGTGCAATTGGGCTTCTTCTCCATCATCGTAGCCTATGTTTCAGTTTTGCCTTGTGTGGGTATCATGGAAACCCTGGGAATGTCTACTGGTGGGGAAATTATTTTGGTATAATGTTGTTCCCATTCGGAGCCGAGAGAATTGCTCTCTTTGTCTCTCTCTGTCTCTGCCTCTGTCTCTCTCCTCCCTCCCTCTTTCTCCTGGTATCTCAAAAACTCACTAGTTTGTAAAAGCACCATAGTGAAACCTAATAGTTTCTTTAAAAATGTGTCTTGGCACAGGGTGCGGTGGCTCACGCCTGTAATCCCAGTACTTTGGGAGACCGAGATGGGCCGATCAACTGAGGTCAGGAGTTCGAGACCAGCCTGGCAACATGGTGAAACCGCTTCTCTACTAAAAATACAAAAGTTAGCCGGGTGTGATGGCGGGTGCCTGTAATCCCAGCTCCTCTGGAGGCTGAGGCAGGAGAATTGCTTGAAACTAGGAGGTGGAGGTTGCAGTGAGCTGAGATTGCTCCATTGCACTCCAGCCTGGACACCAAGAGCAAAACTCCATCTAAAAAAAAAAAAAAACCAAATATATGACAGGGACCTATGTTTTTCTTTTTCATTTTCAAATGCTGAAGTTTTCAGTGAGTCCTTTCTTTTCAATACTGTAGGGTTTCAATCAAACAGCACCTGAAGTCTTTCAAAAACCTGCAAGATTGAAAAAGATTTCAGCCTGTTAGAAAGGGGAATAATAGGTTTCATACACCCTCCACATTCCTATAAATATCTCCGCTACCCTTGCTGGTAAGAACTATGAAAGCGATGTGGAGGGCGTGGTGGCACACGGCAGCATGAAGGGGAAGAGGAACTAGTATTTTGTGGGTTCTGCTGATTTACTGATTATCCCAGAACAGTTAGTTGAATCCAAGGAGCCTGTTAACACCATTCCAGCAGTCCCACAGCTGCCTTTGATATTTAGAATTGAGGAGGTTGAGGAAAACCCAGTCCAATTAAGCATGTGGTACTTTAATCAAATAGGGATTAAAAGCAAGCAAAGACAAAAATAGTACCTTTACTGATTTCTGGGAGATAATTAAATCAGAGTTACTGCACAGGGAGAGAAAGGATATTATAAGTCTATAAAAGAGGAGACCTTAAATTCTGCAACATTAAGTTAATGCTCCTGCATCAACTAAGCAAAGAAATTCCTTCATTGTTGGGTGATATGTGGAAATCAGGATAGTTAGAAGCTATTAAAAAAGATCACAAAAAATGAGCAATAAAATATTGTTAGCAATTTGAACATAATACACTATGTATATATTGAAGAGTAGATAAAATATTCTTTAAACTTGCTGCATAAAATACAAAATTCCTCAACACGGAGAGATGATTCACTCCTCTGCTGTTGGAATTCTTGCTGAATAACCCTGTTGCCAATTTCAATTGCTATTCCATTGACAGTAGTAACAAATTTCAAAATATACCAGTAGGTCTGGAGATTTTATAAGTATATATCAAGTGCAGGGATCTCAAGTGTAGAGGGGTCTGCTTATGACACAAAACAATAAGTTGGAAAGGAAAAGGGGAATGAATTAATAATCATCCAGACTAGGTCATTTTTAAGACTTGTGAATCTAAACCAAAAACTGTTAGATTTTATGTTTGATGAGTACAGCTTTTGTCATAATTTTGTTTAGAGAAGGAGTAAGTTGTTATTTAGCTATATTTATGGATAAACATTTTGATTAAATTCAATAGCAATAGGTTGGGTGTGGTGGCTCACACTTGTAATCCTAGCACTTTGGGAGACTGAGGCAGGAGGATCACCTGAGCCTGGGGAGGTCAAGGGTGTAGTGAGCCAGGATTGTGCCACTGCACTCAGCCTGGGCAACAAATTTCAGAACACACCAACAAGTCTGGAGATTGTGTGTGTGTGTGTGTGTGTGTGTATTATATATGTATGTATGTGTATATAAAAATGTATATGTGTGCATATGTGTGTATACATATATGTTTGCTGCCATTCTCCCAATAATAAAATCCTGAACTTTTCTTCTTTTTTTAAAAAAAATTTATAATTGCCTCTCTATCTCTACTACCTCTGCTGTGCTCTGGGTCTTCACCAGCTTTCATCTGGACTTGTGAAACTTCCTTCTCTGTAGCCCCTTTGTCACTCACAAAAGCTTGTGAAATGTCTTAAAATTATGTCTCCTCAGCTGTTGTCATTTCCCTAGAGAGAGCTCCTGGCAACCTTTCTGCCTGAAAATTCAACTTCCCTGGATCCTGTTTACTCACTGATTAAGAGAATGCATCTTCCCATATATACTAATTGCCCAGAGTGCAAATACTGATGTATTCTTACTCAGGGTTTATTTCGTAAGTAGCAGTAACAGTCAGAGTCCATGGGTTGTAGGCAACAGAAACTGGCTTTGGGTAATGATATGGTTTACCTGTGTCCCCACCCAAATCTCATCTTTAATTGTAGTTCCAATAATCTCCAGGTCTCATGGGAAGAACCAGATGGAGATCATTGAATCATGGGAGTGGTTTCCTCTATCTTGTTTTCATGATAGTGAGTTAGTTCTCACGAGATCTGATGGTTTTATAACGGGCTTCCCACTTCACTGGGCACTCATTCTCCTTCCTGCTGCCATATGAAGATGGACATGTTTGCTTCCCCTTCCATCATGATTGTAAATTTCCTGAGGCCTTCCTCAGCCATGCTGAACTGTGAGTCAATTAAGCCTCTTTCCTTTATAAATTACCCACCCTCGGGTATGTCTTTATTAGCAGCGTGAGAATGGACTAATACAGGTAATTTAAGAAGAGGGGAATCTCCTGGGAGGCAGGCACCTGGATTTGTTGTTGCAGCAAGACTATTTAATTAAAAAGTATAATTCTCCAAAAGACAGTTGTGTCCTATAGGAAGGAGAAGTGGATGCTGAGTTGTCAAAATATTAAACAGAAATACACACAACTATTACAAGAATAAATACTTATGTATTTTTATTTGATTTATATATCTATTAGATTGGTGCAAAAGTAATTGTGATTTTTGTCATTAAAAGTAATGGCAAAACTCCAGTTACTTTTGCACCAATACATTTGTGTGTATACACATATCTATGCCATTTTTTTTTTTTTTTTGAGAGAGAGTCTGGCTCTGTCACCCAGGATGGAGTTCAGTGGCATGATCTCGGCTCAGTGCAACCTCCGCCTCCTGGGTTCAAGCAGTTCTCCTGCCTCAGCTCCTGAGTAGCTGGGACCACAGGCACCACCATGCCTGGCTAATTTTTATATTTTTAGTAGAAACAGGGTTTCACCATGTTGGCCAGGATGGTCTCGATCTCCTGACCTCGTGATCTGCCTGCCTTGGCCTCCCAAAGTGCTGGGATTACAGGCGTGAGCCACTGCCCCTGGCCTATGCCATTTTTAAAATAGTGTCTTGCCATGATAGTGCTGAATACCTCATGATCAAAGTCTTAGATTTGACATGGCTTTTGAAGGGCATGAAACACTTATTTAAAGATTATTTTCTGGAGATAATTTTCTCTAACTGGAATGATTTCCTTTTTAGGATCTAGCTTGGAAGGAATGAGGGTAATGCTCTGAATCAAAAGCACATCTGTTGATTTATGGAGTGCTTCACTAGTGACTTGGACATAAACAGATCATTAATTTCACAATGATTGAAAAGGTGGATGAAAATGCATAGACAGAGAAAGTGAGAGGGGGTTGAAATTACAGCTCTCACCACAAAAATCATAACTATGAGGCAATGTACATGTTAATCAGCTGAGGTTAACTACTCCACAGTGTATATATACACTTCATCATGTTGTATATCATAAATACATACAACTTTATCAATTCAAAATAAATCTGGAAAAAGAAATTACAGCAGGATCGCTGGCCTTTGGACATATTCAGGGAAGGGATCTCAAATGTAGAGGGGTCTGGCTTATGATACAAAACAGGAAGTTGGAAAGGAAAAGGGGAATGAATTTGTAATCTAAACTAAAAACTGTCAGGTTTTATGCTTGATGAGTACATCTTTTGTCTTAATTTTGTTTAGAGAAGGAGTAAGTTGTTACTTAGTTATATTTGTGGATAAGCATTTTCATCAAATTCAATAGAAATAGTCTGGGTGTGGTGGCTCATGCCTGTAATTCCAGTACTTTGGGAGGCCCAGGCAGGAGGATCACTTGAGCCCAGAAATTCAAGACCAGCCTGGACAACATGGCAAAACCCCGTCTCTGCAAAAAAAAAAAAATACACAAATTAGTCAGGTGTGGCGGCCTGCGCCTATAGTCCTAGCTGCTCAGGAGGCTGACATGGGAGGATCACCTGAGCCTGAGGAGGTTGAGGCTGCAGGAAGCCAGGATCATGCCACTGCACGCCAGCTGGGGCAAAAGAGTGGAACTCTGTCTCAAAAACAAACAAACAAAAAACCAGCAAAAAACCCAAAATCCATAGAATTTGGTGTTTATTTTTATTTAATTAAAAAGTGGGATTATCACATTTTAAGTCAATATACAAATACACTCAAGAGGCCTGCCTTTTTTTTTTCTTCAAAAAGTGAGTACTGTTAAAGTACGTCCTAGTAATTTAAAAAACACTGACATTTATGATTTAAAAAACCCTCTTACATTTCTATGTTTTGAATTCTGATATTTTTTATTAGTGGCTTGATCTGTTATTACTGATACACATTCTCTGTGAACTACGTTTGCTTTTAGTATAAGAGAATGGACATTTCAAAGCTACTAGTAGAGTTAACTATTATTTAAGTGGATAAGCAAAAAGAAGTTTACTTTGTGTAATTTCCTCTTAAATCCAATAAAGTTGTGGCTTTATTTTATTTTATTTTTTTTACAATTCTGCCACGATAGTGTTCAGCTGAGGTCAATCTCTGTTTTCCTTAGTTGTCCAATGGTGAATATTACTTTACCACCTCCAAGGCTGACTGTGTATGTAAGAATTACAGGATGGTCTACTCTCAGTTGCCTTAGTGATATGGGGCTTTATGAGCTTGCCAATCATTTAAAAACTAAAGCAGGAAGTGAATAGTAATGTGTTTGGTCTCCAAGGTGAAAAGTCAACAGACTCCACATTACTGTAATTTTCTTAATGACTGAATCTTTAGCCATAGCATTAACATATGTTGTGTAGTTTTTTGTTTTTTGTTTTTTTTTTTTGAGAAGGAGTTTCACTTTTGTCGCCCAGCCTGGAGTGCAGTGGCATAATCTCTGCTCACTGCAACCTCCACCTCCCGGGTTGAAGTGATTATCCGGCCTCGGCCTTCCAAGTAGCTGGAATTACAGGCATGTGCCACTATGCCTGGCTAATTTTTGTATTTTTAGTAGAGATAGGGTTTCACGATGTTGGTCAGGCTGGTCTCAAACTCCTGACCTCAGGTGATCCACGCACCTCAGCCTCCCAAAGTGCTGGGATTAAGGGCGTGAGCCACCGTGCCTGACTTTTTTTTTTTTTTTTTTTTTTTTTTTTTTTTTTTTTTTTTAGATGGAGTTTTGCTCTTTTGCCCAGACTGGAGTGCAGTGGTGTGATCTCAGCTCACTGCAACCTCTGCCTCCTGGGTTCAACTGATTCTCCTGCCTCAACCTTCCAAGTAGCTGGGATTATAGGCACCTGCCACCATGCCCGACTAATTTTTGTATTTTTTAGTAGAGATGGGGTTTCACCATGTTGGTCAGGCTGGTCTCGAACTCCTGACCTCAGGTGATCCACCCACCTCAGCCTCCTAAAGTGCTGGGATTACAGGTGTGAGCCATCACACCTGGCCCTGTTGTGTAGTCTTGAAAGCAGCAGTGCGTAAATAGAAATGAGGACTTTTCAAACAAAATCTTAATCAAGGAAGTTTAATGTCGGGATAATAGCTCTCTGGGACCTGGGTGAGGTCTGGTGGAGAAACTGCTGGACCAGAAAGAGGACTTAATCATGGGAGAGAGCTTGTGTTAGAGATAAGCTAGGATGTTTTACCTTGGATAAGGTGGGCAGGGCTTCTCTCTCTGCGTTTCCTGCTATGGTCCTACTCCCTCGGCTCCCTCTCACTCCTCCCAAGTTCCTTAGAAGCCTCCATCTCTGGGGGTGCTTGCTAAAGCTGGGCTTAAAGGCTTTTCTTCGATTATTCTTACCGAATCTCCCTGGAGTAGGCTAATATTATCAACATTTTACAGATGAAGGAACTAATGTCACTAGGCCACAATTATAAAGAAAATGGCAAAGCAGAGATTGGAAAATTGTTCTGTGCTTAGTTACCTAAAAAAGGCTCATAATATTCGTGTGATTAATTCCAGAGTAAGTGGTATGAAGGTTCAGAAAAATCTGGAAAATTTCAGAAGGAAAACTGTCCCCCTACCTCCATGCAATTTTTTCCCTTACTTTTTTTCTAAAAAAAAATTTCAGTGGGAAACTTCCTCATGCTTTCAAAAAACGAGACAGAAAAAATTTTCTCCCTTTTACCATCAAACATTTTAAAAATAGGTTTTTATATCTCAACCCAGATAAAGTGGAAAATTGGTTGTTATTCTGAGATCCAGTATTTTGAGGGTCCTGTACACACACTTAAAACAGTATCCGGAGTCAGGGTTCTGCAGCAAGAAGCAGAAGGAGGTGTGGCCACCAGCAGATGCTAAGTGAACCCTGTGGTGTTCATGTGTCATCAGCAGCATATAATAGCCTCTCCTTATCACAGTTCACTGAGGCCGTGAGGAAGGCTGATTGCCGGGCAGTGTCCTGGTGCTGTGTCCTTTAGGACACATGTTTGCAGCCATCTTAGGAACTTTCTTCCCCTCTGGCTGTTTCTTTTGCTTATATCACTTGTCAAAATCTAAGGCAAGTAGAAGCAGAAGTTAACTTTGTGGCCAGGCATGGTGGCTCACACCTGTAATCCAAGCACTTTGGGAGGCCAAGGCAGGAGGATCAATTGAGCCCAGGAGTTGGAGACCAGCCTGGACAACATAGGGAGATCCTATCTCTACTCCCCCCCCCCCAAAAAAAAAGACAGGCATGGTTGCATGTGCCTGTAGTCCCAGCTACTGGGGGTGGGGGTGTGGGGGTGGCACTGAGGTGGGAGGATTGCTTGAGCCTGGGAGGTTCAGGCTCCAAGGAGCTGTGTTTGTGCCACAGCATTCTAGCCTATGTGACCGAGCCAGACCCTCAAAACAAAAAAGTTAACTTTTGTAATGTCAGACCTCACAAATGGGGGGGCTGTGGCAAATGCTGAAGAATATAGTATACTGAATCAATTGTTGATTTATTTCTTACCTTAACTCTATCTGGCACTTAGGTGAGCTTCATCACATCACACGTCTCCAAGCCTCAGTGACCTCATCGGTGAAATGGAGCCCATTTTCCTGGTCTTGGCAGGATGTTTTGAAGTATAACTGAGTTAAGAGAGGCGAAGGTGCTATATACAGCAGAAGCTAGATCTATGTTGGACACTTTGGTCTGACCTGGGATTATAACTTGGGCTTTTCAGATGAGGTTAGGATTCCACTTTTTGGCGTTGCATTGTAGCATCAGCTATCTACATAACAACATAGAAAAGTTTTGACAGAGCAGCACGGTGTTTGGAACTCAGATCTTGTGTTTCATAGTTGATCAGTACTCCAATCTCTCCCAGTCTGTGAAACTGCTACAAAATTACTTGAAAACAGCATCTCACATTCTGTTTATAAAAGCATCACTTAGTCACCTAGGGCATAATAAATCTAAAGTTGTAGGGCTTAGAAAATGATCAGGTGTTAAGAGAAGCACAGAATGTACTATCATGTTTCGAAGGTTAATAAGCTTTTCCTGTTTCTGCTTTTTTTTTCTCTATAACATTTTTACCATCTCACGTGAGGCTGCTTCTCCAGATGAAGCCGAGATTGAAATGTCACACCAGCAGGATCAATTAGATGATGTAGAATAGAGAGGCATTTGCTACCTGACCTTAATCCACAGGGCAAGAATGATTGAATGGAGGAGATTGGATATAGGGAGACTCAAAGGTAGAGGCAATCAGTTGAGCATAGTTTAAACAGACACAAAGCAGTATAAATGGTAACTTAAGACAAAAAAATCTTCAGGATGAGTGTTTATTATGGGGTATACTTGTTCACTTATTGAATTCTGAGAGACTGCAAAATGAAATAAACACCTGTTACAAAAAGAAATAGCAGGAAAAGGAAGCAGGTATGTTTTTTGGAAATTCTAAATTTTTGTATCACTTAACAAAAGTGACAAGGAGAAAGATGCAAAATATATTCAGGCTGTAGGATGTCCTATGGAGAAGACAGTAGATGACGTGACTAGGCAACATGATAGCTGTCTTCCTGTAGTTGAAGTCTTGTCATTGCAAGAAAGGTTAGACATATTTTGGTAGGAATGGCAGAAGGGGGGTTTTGACTTAGTATAAGGAGTGGTTTCCCAATGTTTGAAACTTGACAAGCATTGTTGGAGCAGCCTTGCCCAGCTCCCTGTTGCTGGATCAGTGGATATGTACTGTTGCAGAGGGATTCTTGCATTAAATAAGAGAATCTCAGTCACCCCTCTAACTTGCCTTATCTGGAGCTTTAAATCACCTTAGAGAGGTTTGAAATGTTTTGCAGCTTGTTCAGGCTCAGACCTGAATGAGCTTTGAGGCTCCTTAGGCTTTGATAGAATGATACTTCTCAACAGCATGTATGCACATTGTAGGCCTGGGAATGGTTGCTGGTATATTTAGATTATGGGCAGCTGGTGTTAGCTAAGACATTTATTGGATTAGTCATCCCTAGTAACAATGATATGAAGTGTTTCTCCCTGATTGTGAGTTGATATCTGTTATGTTGACTCTTTCAGTTTTATATTTATTTTTCTTTTCCATTCAAACACAGCTTAACGTGAAATCTTCTGGTTGGGAATCTGCTTCCCACAATAAAGCACTATTTTTCTAGAGTCCACTGGTTGTTTCTATTTATGGATTTCAATTTTGAGACATCAATTTATCATAGCTGTGGAAAACTAGCAGAAGGCTCAGAGTAAAGCCATGGAAACCATGAAAGGACTAGGAAAACCAAATGAGAACATGTATTTTGGAGAGGTAAAGGTAGAGGATCGAGTTTACACCTTTCTTGGCATGCCATTTCTCCTAGTGCAGCTATTTAAATACATATACATACATAGATGTTGATTAGCAGGTATAGAACCAATTGTGGTCTACTCACTTGTGAAGGCTAATGTAGAGGATATCTTCTATCAAGACATGGGCATGAGCATCAAGATGTTCCCATAGCAGGCACTCTACTTTAACAAATCTTCATGGATTAAATTGCGTTCCATGTTAGTTCTAATATGAGCATCATACTGCCAGTGAAGGTCATTAAACTTTAAAGCATGTTCCCAAGCAACACTGTGGCATCTTCATTTGAGAACATATTTTAAACTGAGTAGCTAATTATCTATTTAGAAGAAAAGCATAGGAATAATTCTGAGTATGTTGTAAGGACTCATAGAGTTCTTCATTTCACTCGTGTTTTGCTTGCATGTAAGCAAAGCACCAAATCCATAGTTCAAAGGTGAAGTAACAAATATATAAAAGATGACTACATAGAAAGAATTTTCTCATTGGAAATCTGTTTTCCTCCAATCAGAAAGAATGTGATAGTCTTACCTCTGCATGATAAAAATTCCTGACAAAAATGACCATCTATATTGCTGATAGTGCCTAGCATGTATGATAACCTGTTGTAGTTTGATTTGGGGACAGAGAGGATAGACTATAAATGGGAGTTTTCTTTAAAAAGCTACTGCATGTAAGATATACTGTTTCAGAACAAATAATGCCAATAGGAATTAATAATTTCAAGTTGGAATATAGTTATAATTATACGGTTAGAGAAACATTCAGTTCCTTTGTTTCTGGCTAATGAGTTGTGGAGCAGATATTTGGTGGTCACCTCCCCAGTATCCATTACTTCCATTCTGTCACCTTGGGGTAGGGAGGATTGACTTCCCTCCCTTCTCAGCTGGGAAGCTTAGGTGGTGTTGATGCCACCACATGCCCTTAGGTGCAGGCTCTGATTGGCTTGTTCTAGTCATATCCCAGCCTCCCTGTCCACCCGAGAAGAGCATGTAACAAAGTCATGCTAATGAGAATGTGAATCCAGAGAAGACTTTTTCTCTGGAAAGAGATGTAAATGTGTGAAGGCTGAAACTGCTGCATTTTGCTACTAGGAGGGAGAGCCCAGATCCTGTGAAGATGAAGCTGCCCAGATCCTGTGAAGATGAAGCTGACCAGCTCTCTGTTCTTTAGCTTCCTCTTCTTTAAAATGGGGAAGATATAGTACTTTCTTTTACATGTGTTGTGAAATTAAGTTGGTTACCTTATGTAAGATGTTTAGAATATTAAGCACTCAATAAATAATAAAAATATTTATTCCCCCTCCCCAGAACCAATATAATAATTCTTTCAAACTGAGCCATCTGATTAATTACATTAATTTTTTGAATTAATTTTTTTCCTATTGGCTATATATACAAGTGATCGCTGCAAAATCTTGATTGCCTTTTATTCCACAGAATTTGTTTTGCCAGTAATAGAGTCATGTTAGCATTTAAACTATATAAACATAGTCATGGTGGTGTTTTAACATTAAACCTTAGGAGTCTGGTCTTTGAAGAGCCATCTCTGAACTTCTAGGACCTCCAAAGTATCCTGATTCTTCCTTTCCAAACCCTCAGCTCTGTCTGGGAATAGTTTTGCAGAACCTTGGCAGTGAGAAGGAAGAGTTGTGATGCTGATTCCCAAGGCAGAGTATGAAGTGATTATATTTTCAAATGATAATTAACCTGAGGGCATCTGTTGAGCTCAATTAAGGCCTGAGCTAATAGAAGTCTGCAGATGCCTGTGTTTAGAAGGCCAGAACTGTACACAGTGGCTTCCGTGCTGTTCTTACTGTCCTAGTAACATTTATTCCTCTAATATTCATGCATATTTGCTTATTACCTTAAAGATAAGATTTACAGAGATAGAGAATAATGGTTAGAATTGATTCTAGAAGTTATAAATAATAGATTTTCCCTTGAAAAGCAAGGATTCCATTTTAATAAGAAAATTGTCAAGTTTTTGGTTAAATGTGACAGGACAAAGACATCTAATAGTTTATAGATACTCTCATAGTGTCATGTGAAAGAGATAGAAGCAATGTAAAGATATGTACATTTAGACCAAGAAGGGTCTAAAACATCACTTGCCTGTGGTTGGAAGAGTGGGATTGGAGAGGATGAGACACGAGGAGGAATGTCCAGGTTTTTACTCTGTGTATATCTGTATGGTTTGACTTTTATTTTATAGTGAATTCATGTATTACTTGTATAATTTTAAGAAATTAACCTTGACATGTCAATACTTCCACCCAAGTTGAGTTATACTTTCTAAGATTAATTGTTTAGATCAGATTATAGTAATCATTCCAGGTATTTATACTTGAGCCAATTGATGATTCAGATGAATTCAGACTTCATTAAACTTAAATGCTGGGTATACAGCTAACTCCTTATTTATGTCTGGTATATTACATAATTTAATGTTTCTGAAAGGCCATCTTGCCTTTCTCTTTTTTTGAGCACTCTCCCGGTCTCCTGGTTTTCCATACAGCAGATATTTGGGTTGCATTTACATCTGCAATGAATATTTTGCCTGAGAGGTTTGTTCTGATATAAAACAGTATGTTAGATTTCCTGAATATTTATGACTTTGAGCTTTCACAAGTTCCTGCTGAATGAGAATCACTTGCCTTGTGAGTGGGACTTTGCAGTAACCTCACACTCACAGCAATTAGAACTTGCTGCTGCAGTTGGATCTAGCAGCTGATGAAAAGTAGAAATTTTAAGCTGGATGGGCCTTTAGGGTCATTCATCCTAATCTTTCAGTTCATTTATGGGGAGAAAGAGGCCCAGGGAGCTCAGAGGAATTTTCAAGGTCCCTGTATTTGGGGTAGATGAGAGTTAGAAGATAGTCCTGGCTCATTCTGCTTCCTGCCACAAGATGTGGTGAGGAGTCATCCAGAATTCAGCCTGCTTGCTAAGTTTGCATCCTGGAAGCCGGAAACAAAGTTGAACCATGTGGGATTTGGGGAATCCAGAAGATAGGAAGTGAAATTAATGGAGTAGAATATGGTGCAACTAAATGAAAAAATGCAGGCTTAAACTGAGGAATATCCAACATCTGTATAGTAGTTGGAAAAGATGATTTTTTTTCTGCTTGTAAAAACATATACTGCATTTAGAAAATTCCTGAAAGTACAGAAAAGAAAATCAAAATTACTCCTGATTCCATTGCCAAGAAATGATTAAGACTGATATTTTGGGCCGGGGATGGTGGCTCATGCCTGTAATCCCAGCACTTTGGGAGGCTGAGGTGGGTGGATCATGAGGTCAGGAGATCAAGACCATTCTGGCTAACACGGTGAACCCTGTCTGTATTAAAAATACAAAAAATTAGCTGGGTGTGGTGGCATACACCTGTAGTCCCAGCTACTTGGGAGGCTGAGGCAGGAGAATCACTTGAACCTGGGTGGTGAAGGTGGCAGTCAGCCGAGATCGCACCACCGCACTCCAGCCTGGGCAACAGAGCAAGACTCTGTCTCAATAAAAAAAGGAAAAAAAAGACTGATGTTTTGGGATTATTTTTAAAAAATAATGTGTACACACATCAAATCAGATCATATTGCACACGTAATGTTTTTTATGTAATATTATATGATGAGGCCAGGCGTGGTGACTCATGCCTGTAATCCCAGGACTTCGGGAAGCTGAGGCAGGCTGATCCCTTGAGGTCAGGAGTTTGAGGCCAGCCTGGCCAACATGGTGAAGGTCCATTTCTACTAAAAATACAAACATTTGCTAGGTATGATGGTGTGTTCCTGTAATCCCAGCTACTCAGGAGGCTGAGGCACGAGAACTGCTTGAACCCAAGAGGTGGAGGTTGCAGTGACTCAAGATTGCACCACTGCACTTTAGCCTGTGTGACAGAGTGAGACTGTCTCAAAAAATATATATAAATCTGTATATATATTATGACATTTTCCTGTATCATTGAGTATTCTGCAAAAATATGATTTTTAAATGGCTAAATCTCAGATTAAAAAAATCATTTGAAGTGGAACCATGGAGCTGGAGAATGTGGAACGAATCTGATAGAGAATTCAAAGAAAAGGGTCTAAGGTTTGATGCTGCAATCTGAGAGATATCAGCCTGGAATGAGTAGTGACAACAGCAGTGGAAAGCTGCCAGTCCACTGCAAGCGGCAACATGATGTAGTTTAGAGGCAGGTGAAAGAAAGTCAATTCAAAGCCACATGCTTAAGACAATGTAACAGTCTCTCATTTTGTCCACTTCCATTAACATGCATTTATCATGCAAAACAATGTTTAGGCCACAGGCTGGCCACTCCAGCCTGCCACTAGGTAAAGCCCTCATCCCCAAGTGGAAGTGACTCAGATACATAACCATCCTTTGGAATTCGGGCCTTAATTATCCAGCCCACGATGTCTTCCTTTGACACACAGTCAGCTGCATGTGACACTTCTCCCAGAAGCAGGGTAATTACAGGAGCAAGAGGTAAAATTAAAAATAGTCTAGTATGTCCCTTCTTAATCAGTTTTGCTGAAAAGGTGCGATGAAGAATGAGGTAAAGTCTTTGAAGTGCTTGGCTTTGTTTAGTTAATGTATTTCCATTGCCCTCGGTAACTGGGAGCCTGCCAAGTAGGAAACATGACCATCACCTCAAAGAAGAAAGTCGAATCCAGGGTCAAGGCTTGTTTATCATCTGTGGCTGTGAGGCAGCTTAAATGATTAGAGAGGGGACCACTTCTGAAAAGTGCTGAGAGAATGCGGTTGGGACACAGATGAAGTCCAGCCCTTCCTAGTGCTCTGGGCTTAATATGCCTTTCTTTCCCTCTTTCCCCATTTCTGCAGATTGTGAGTATATTAATCATTAAAGAAGCTAATCATACCTCAGTTCTAATGAATGAAACAGAATTCAGGTAGGGAGCATAGTACTTTAGCTGAGAAGAGAGTTTATGTAATGATTACAGGAAATGTTCCTCAGTCTGATAAATACTCACAAGATACAGAGAGCAATAAAGATGCATGGTCCCTTGGCTTTCTCTGTGTTTTCCTTGTGGGTTGGGTTGATGAGTCTGTTGCCAGCAGGGTATCGTTTCCTCCTGTGCAGAAATGCCAAATTTGCAGCTCTTGGTGGATGAGCTGGGAATGTGATTTCTTCCTTTCTCCAGTAATTTTCTGCCTGCCTGCATGAAATGCTAATGAATGTCTCACACATGACGAAGCAACGAAATGTAGCCTTATTTTACTATTTTTGGCAGATTCTGACTTTAGAAGGTCTAGGTCTTAATGTAACAGTGACAAGATAGTGTTAGCAGACCCTTCTCCCCCTTCATACAAATTTATACTCTGTATGCTCTGCTCCCTGTACAGACGTGATGAGTCGTGTCACTGATTTGAGGCGAGTTCTGTGTTTCTGTGACATCCTCTGCATCCCATCTTATTCCACCATGCCTTCATGTCCAAGTCTCTAGAAAACATCTAGCTCCAAGAAAAATAAGTTCTGAACTTGAATCTCAGACCAATTCAGACATTTATTATTAGTTGTAGCTGAGTAGCATTCATGCCAGGTCTTATTTATTAACTAGTGGGGGGTGGGATAGGGCATAAATAGGGAGTTGAACACACTTATGGGCTGCAGTTAAATGCCTAAATAATTTTATGATTACACCATCAAATGAATTGATTTGTAGGAGGGACTGAAGTGAAAACAGAGCTTCTGATAATCAAATTTTAATTGAAGCTCTTGGCTGATTAATAGTGCCAGTGGGAGAGCTTAATTTAGGCACGGTATCCTTCATTTGTGGAATCGATTGGTGGTACTCTGATACTCTGGCCACATCTGCAGGAGGGCCACCCGCAGATTCTGTGAGTGACAGAAGACTGCGTGAGGCACAAGGGCAGAAACGTGATAACAGCAGAAACAGATAAGAGATGCTGGTTTGAGGAAGGACTGTCAGCATTGACTGATGAGGAGCACACACAGGTGATGTTGGGGTTCACCCTGCTTCCCATTTGCAACCGAAGGCTGCTTGTGGTAGTTGAATATAGTTTATTTTGAGAGTAGAAGAGTGAGACAGACAAAAGAGGAGAAAGATGGGGTTTGTAAGTGCAATAAAACTTGGATCAAGGGCAGAGAGGAAAGACTGCCTGGGGATATATTCCTCAGTATGAATCCAGCTGATTCAGGTCCCCCAGGTTCTGGGGTTTAATTCAGACCCCATGTCTTCTATTTCTGTCCATCGTCACCTTTTGCTGTCCTCATTCATCTTCTCAATGACCTTAGAAATTCTAGTGTTTGATCTGAAAGGTATAATCTGAAAGTCCATGGCTCAAAATATGTCAACGAAAAGGCCCTTTGATCACTAATATATCCAGGAAAAGATGTGTTACCTTTCTGTGTCTTGGTTTCTGTCATGTAGGAAAGAACTCAAAAGATACCACAATGGATAGATAACTTAGAAATATAGTAGGTCTGCTGTAGACCTGATTTCAGAAAAAGCCTAGAGCAGTGACTGGAAATAAGTATAACCATTAAGAAAGATGAGTTGGGAAAGTGCTTTATTTTTCTGAAACAGTGTCAATATCTGGAGAAAAAAAATAATGAATTACCATTTGTGGCTAGAATAGCAAAGGCCAAGAAAGTATAATCGAAGATTGTAAAAGTGTGAAGACTCCAGATTGGGTTGACATGCACTGGCCCGATCTAGGAACACAAGCTTGTGAACCTAGAGAATGTACCTCTCATAGAAAAGGAAGAATTTGAAATACAAACGGACTTTAACAAAAGGCTTAGATAAATAACAATAATGAGCTATAAAGGGAGGTTAAAAGTGCCTGGAGGGTGCATTTTCATTTTCATGTTTAATTCTAAGTGTTATTTTTTTAACCAATTAAACATACATTCTTTTGTCAATAACATGGAAAACATAAAGAAGAAAATAAAGATGAATTATAATCTTGTTTTATAGACTTCTAACATTTTTAGCACTTATTTTTTGTAAGTTAAGGAATTAATTACTAGTATTGTTTTTACATATTTATGGGGTACAATTGCAGGTTTCTTATATGCATGTGTTGTATTGTGAAGACTTCTAACATTTTGATGTATTAACATTTACTTTCCCACAGTATTTTAAAATTATCTTACATCATTTTGACTGTAATTTTGCATTCTGCTTTTATAAGTTATGTAAACCTGAAGAATTCTTCAAATCTTCTAGAAGTATTTATTTTAAATGAGATTTTCAGATGTCATTGACTTTGGGGCACTTGCTATTTTACATACTGCTAGGAAAGAAAAAAAAGTGTTTCCAGGCTGGGCGCGGTGGCTCAAGCCTGTAATCCCAGCACTTTGGGAGGCTGAGGCGGGTGGATCACAAGGTCAGGAGATCGAGACCATCCTGGCTAACATGGTGAAACCCCGTCTCTACTAAAAATACAAAAAAAAAACTAGCCGGGCGAGGTAGCGGGCGCCTGTAGTCCCAGCTACTAGGGAGGCTGAGGCAGGAGAATGGCGTAAACCTGGGAGGTGGAGTTTGCAGTGAGCTGAGATCCGGCCACTGCACTCCAGCCTGGGCGACAGAGCGAGACTCCGTCTCAAAAAAAAAAAAAAAAAAAAAAAAAAAAAAAGTGTTTCCAATTAAACTGACACAAAGCCTTAATGATAGCTTTGAATGATATTTTTGTTGGTCACACCAGCCTTTTGATGCTTTGACATTTCTTCCGTCTAGTTCAGGGATTTGGCAATAATTTTTCCTTTAGTTGCATTTCTTGGCATGTAAGAGATGCTTCTTTTGCATAATCCTCAGAAAACAAAATGTAGCACGGCATCATCTACTTAGGTTCATAAACCACGTATGTGATTTGTTGCTTTGGAACAAAATATGTCATAGTGATAATTCGTCCTATGATGAATATTTGCTTCATCAACATAAAATGTACCCACTGAGTCTCTGTTTACATGCTTTTTTTGTGTACACAAAGACTTTTCATCTCAATGCTGAATCACAGCATTACATTTGAAGACATTTTATTTATTGTATTTAAAAATACTTAATTGACAAAGATTGAATATATTCAAGGTATATAACATGATGATTTGATATATGTATACATTGTGTAATGATTATCACCATAAAATTAATAAACACATCCACCACCACTCATGCTGTACATTAGATCCTCAGAGCTTATTCAACTCATAACTGAAAGTTTGTACCCTTTGACCAATCTCTCTCCATTTCCCTCATCTACTGGTCCCTGGTAACCACTCTACTCTTTGTGTCTATGAGTTCAACTTTTTTAGGTTCTACATATAAGAGATCATTCACTACTTGTCTTTGCGGCTGGCTTATTTCACTTGTTGCAATGTCCACGTTCATTTATAGTTACAAATGACAAGATTTTCTTCCTTTTAAAGGCTGATTAATATTCTATTACATGTACATATATATCTCACATATTCGTTATTCATCCACTGATAAACACTTAGGTCGATTCCCTATCAATGCTATTGTGAATAATGCCACAATGAACGTGGAAGTACAGATATCTCTTTGAGATACTGATTTCATTTCCTTTGAATATATAGCCAGAAGTGAGACTGCTGCATCATAGAGTAGTTCTACGTTTAATTTTTTGAAGAATCTCCATAATGGCTGTACTAATTTAAATCTCTACCAACAGTGTATGAGGGTTCCCTTTTCTCCACTCCCTTGCCAGCACTTGTTATCTGTTGTCTTTTTCATAATAATCAGGTGTGAGGTGATATCTCATTGTGGTTTTAATTTGCCCTTCTCTGATGACCAGTAATACTGAGCATCTTTTTATATACCTGCTGGTCATTTGCATGTCTTCTTTGAAAAAAAAAGTCTATTCAGGCTCCTTACCCATATGTAAATTGGGCTTATTTGTTTTTTTTTTGTTTTTTTTTTTTTTTGCTATTGAGTTGTGTGAATTTTTTACATATTTTAGATTAACCTCCTATCAGGTTTTTGGTTTGCAAATAGTTTTTTCCATTTCATAGGTTGTCTTTGAATTTTGTCATTGTTTCCTTTGCTCTGCAGAAGTTTTGAGTTCATTGGAATCTGCTTGTTTATTTTTACTTTTGTTGCCTGTGCTTTCAAGGTCATGTCCAAAAAATCATTACTAAGACCAATGTCAAGGAGCTTTTTCCCTACATTTTCTTTTAGGAGTTTTATGATGTAAAACATTACATTTAAATATTTAATTTATTTCAACTTAATTTTTATGTATGGTTTAAGGCAAGTGTCTAATTTCATTACTTTGCATGTGGATATGCAGTTTTTTCAACACCATCTATTGATGAGACTCTCTTTTCTTCATTGTATGATCTTGGCATCTTGGTCAAAAAGCGATTGACTGGATATGTGGACTTATTTCTGGCCTCTCTGTTTTGTTCCATTGGTCTATGTGTCTGTTTTTATGCTAGTGCCATACCATTTTGATTACTGTAGCTCTGTAATAGATTTTTAAGTCAGAGAATGCGTTTCTCCTGACTTTGTTCTTTTTGTTCAAGATAGCTACTTGGGGACTTTTGTGGTTCCATACAAATTTTAGAATTGTTTTTTCTATTTTTTTAAAAAAAGTCATTGGAATTTTGATAGGAATTATATTTAATCTGTAGATTACTTTGGGTAGTATGGATATTTTTAACAATATTAATTCCTCCAATCCATGAACAAAGGGTATCTTTTATTTGTGTCTTCTTCAATTTCTTCCATTAATGTTTTACAGTTTTAGTGTAGAGCTCTTTCACCTCCTTAGTTAAATTTTTCCTAAGTATTTTATTTTATGTTTTGAAGATCTTATAAATGTCATTGTTTTCTTGATTTCTTTTGCAGATAGTTCATTGTTAATGTATAAAAACACTAACAATTTTTGAATGTTGATTTCCTATCCTGTCAGTTTACTGAATTTGCTTACTAGTTCTAATAGGGTTTTTTTTGGTAGAGGCTTTAGAGTTTTCTTTATGTAAGATAGCACTATATCAGCAAACCGAGACCACTTAGCTTCTTCCATTCCAGTTTGGATGCCTTTTATTTCTTTCTCTTGCCTAAGTTCTGTGGCTAGGATTTCTAGTACTGTATTAAACAGAAGTGGTGAGAATGGGTATCTGGTCTTGTTTTGGATCTCAGAAAAAAAGCTTTTAGTTTTTCCCCATTCAGTATGATGTTAGCTGTGGGTTTGTCATATGTGGCCTTTATTATGTTGAAGTACATTTCTTCTACATCTAATTTGTTGAGTTTTTCTCATGAAAAGATGTTGAATTTTGTCAAATGCTTTTTCTGCATCTATTGAGATGTTAATACTCGTTTTTTATACTTCATTCTGTTAATGTGGCACATCGTATTTATTGATTTGCATATGCTGAACAATCTTTGCATCCCGGGGATAAATCCCACATGATCAGGGTGCATGATACTTTCAATGTGCTGTGGAATTTGGTTTGCTAGTATTTTGTTGAGGATTTTTACATTTGTATTCATTGGGGATATTGGCCTGTAATTTTCTTTTCTTGCTGTGTCCTTACCTGACTTTGTTATGAGGGTAGTGCTGGCATCATACAGTAACTTTGAAAGTATTCTCTCATCTTCAATTTTTTTAAAAAAGTCTGAGAAACACTGGCATTAATACTTCTTTAAGTGCTTAGTAGAATTCACCCCTGAAGCCATATAGTTCCAAGCTTTTATATATTGGGAGTTTTTTAATTTAATCTCCTTACTCATCATGGTCTGTTCAGATTTTCTATTTCTTGTTGATTCTGTGTTGGTAGATTGCATGTTTCTATGGATTTATCCATTTCTTCTAAGTTTTCCAATGTGTTGGTGTATCATTGTTCATAGTAATCTCTTGTGATCCTTTGTATATCTGTAGTATCAGTTGTCATACCTCTTCTTTCATATAGAATTTTGTTTGAGTCTTCTCTCCTTTTTTGCTTGGTTAGGTTGGTTAAGGTGTTTTAATTATGTGGATTTTTTTCCCCTAAAAACCCCAACTCTTAGTTTCCTTGATCTTTTCTATTATCTTTCTAGTCTCTATGCCATTTATTTCTGTTATAATCTTTATTAATTACTTCTTTCTGCTGACTTTGGGCTTAGTTTGTTCTTTTTCTAGTCCTTGCAGGTGTGAAGTTAGGGCAATTGAGATCTTTTCTTTTCCTTTATGTAGGTTATTTGTTGCTATAAACTTCCCTCTCAGCATTGCTGCTACTGCAGCTCATAAGATTTGGCATGTTGTGTTTCTGTTTTTGTTTGTCTCAAAATACTATTTGATTTCCCTTTTGATTTCTTCTTTGACCCATTGGTTGTTCAGGACTGTGTCGTTTCATTTCCACATATTTGTGAATTTTCTGAAGTTCCTCCTATTATTGATTTCTAGTTTTATACCTTTGTGGTTAGAAAAGATACTTGAGACAATTTCAATACTGGAGACATTTTAAATAGCAGCTAAATCAACGTGTGTGGTACCAACAATGTACATAATTTAGTAGAGGTAATGACAACACAAATGTCTGTCATCATGTTCATGCATGCATGGTAATGACAACTCCTTTGTACTTAACTCATAGGGATAATAAAATGCCATCAGCTGATGGGGATAATAATATGCCAACTACTATAAGACATATTCCAATTTCAGAGATGTTAAAATGTGGAAAAGGTGCATCTTAACATCAATGGGTTCACCTGAATTTAATTAACCATTTTACTCTTCTGGGGTATTAAAAATAAAATATAGCCGGGCGCAGTGGCTCAAGCCTGTAATCCCGGCACTTTGGGAGGCCGAGACGGGCGGATCATGAGGTCAGGAGATCAAGACCATCCTGGCTAACACGGTGAAACCCCGTCTCTACTAAAAATACAAAAAACTAGCCGGGTGAGGTGGCGGGCGCCTGTAGTCCCAGCTACTCAGGAGGCTGAGGCAGGAGAATGGCATAAACCCGGGAGGCGTAGCTTACAGTGAGCTGAGATCCGGCCACTGCACTCCAGCCTGGGCGACAGAGCGAGACTGTCTCAAAAAAAAAAAATTTATAGAAACTAAACTTTTTTTCCTTATAGGAAATTTTAAATAGTATTTTTCTTTGCATTTGTGACTTTTTGGGAATAGATTCTGAGAAGTGAAATTATTTAGTCAAAGAATATAAACATTTTAAAGGTGTTTGATCTTTATTTCTGAATTGCTTTACAGAAGGTAGTTCAAACTATACAGTCTGATGAACAATGTTATTTCAGTGTTGTAAACTTGACTTTATGAAAAAAAGCTGGCGTAGGCGGCCTGCAAGGTGGCCCCAACTATCTGAAGCGATGGCATGTGACTTTTCAGGTGAGGGCTGACACAATGCAGCTTCCGCTTTGTTCTTTTGGACACATTCTGTGGGAAGCCAGGTGTCAGGTTTGGCAGACACTCAAACAGCCTGTGGAGATGCTCATGTATGGAGGAAACAAGACTTACAATGAGAACCAGCCTGTGAGTAAAATGCCTTAAAAATGGGTTCTTTTGCCCCAGTCAGGTTTTCAGATGTCCATGGTCCTTGTTCACAGCTGAGTTGCAACTTCATGAGAGATCCAGAGCCATAACTGCCCAGCAAAGCCACTTTCATGTTTTTGACCCTTATGAAAGATTATAAATGTTTATTATTTTTGCTAAATTCGGGTGTAATATATTATGCAGAAATAGATAATGAATACAATAACGGTATTGTTTAATAAAATATGCAAAGATATCACTATCCAAAAGAGAGTACATCTCTAGATGGGCCATTGATTTAATTATTCATGGCAAGTCTTATATTATCATGAGTACTTGGAGTTTCAATCTTAGCTTATTAGCTATGTGAACTTGGTCAATTCTTTTAGTCTCTTGGGTCCTGAGTTTATTTTTTTTTGTCTTTCAAAGGAGATAATGATACTAGCCTTAATTTCTTCAGATGTGTATTTTAAATTAAAAGGAATATTTTATGTTCCATAAAATTTGAAAATTTTCAAATTTTCATTTTAAAATTTTCAACATTTAAAATCATGTGGAACATAAACCAGGTAAATGGATAGTATTTATTTATATTTTATTTATTTTAGACCTTAATTTTAAATAGGTAATACTATTTATACAGTTCAAAATTAAAGGCACACAAAATGGTAGGTATTATAAAGCTATCTTCCTAGCCTACACATTACATTCTCTACATTACATGGCACACAGTGATAATGAACATTGCCAATTTTTTTGTTGTTATCTTTTTTGATAAATTTTATAAAAGCACATGTGTCTATATAGGTCTTCCCTTGAAAACGCAAATCATAGTATAATTACTTTTTTGTCGCTTGACTTTTTTTTCTCAATAATAAAATTCAGAGATCATGATATTTAGTATGTGGCCTAAATAGTTTTTCTTAAACTGTATCTTAAAATTTCTGTTCTGCTATTTCATTTTCTTTTCAGAGACTCCAATTATTTATATTTTTGATTTCTGCCTTAGCTATTTGGGGTCTTATAACAAAATGGGGTAGCTTATAAACAACAGAAGTGGCCTGGCGTGGTGGCTCACGCCTGTAATCCCAGCACTTTGGGAGGCCGAGGCAGGCGGATCACAAAGTCAGGAGATCGAGACCATCCTGGCTAACACGGTGAAACCCCGTCTGTACTAAAAATACAAAAATTAGCTAGGCGTGGTTGCAGGCATCTGTAGCCCCAGCTACTCGGGAAGTTGAGGCAGGAGAATGGCGTGAACCCAGGAGGCGGAGCTTGCAGTGAGCTGAGATCGTGCCACTGCACTCCAGCCTGGGCAACAGAGTGAGACTCTGTCTCAAACAAAAAAAAAACAAAAAATAAAAAAAACAACAGCAACAACAAAAAGCCCCAGAAGTTTATTTCTCACAGTTCTGGAGGCTGGGAAGTTCAAGATCAAGACACTGGTAAATTCAGTGTTTGGTGAGGGCCCACTTGCTGGTTTATAGATGGCTATCTTTTGCAGTCTTCTTATAGTGGGAGGGGAGAGGAGTCTTTCTTGGGCCCCTTTGAGAAGTGTATTAATTCCATTCATGAGAGCTTTGACCTCATGACCTAATGAACACCCAAAAGTCCCAACCCCTAATGCTACTACCTTGGGTTCTAGGATTTTGACATATGGAATTTGAGGGTACACAAACATTCAGATAATTGGAATCTCCTTTACCTGTATTCCATATTATTCATTTTCTCTCTAGTGGTTTTAAGGTCTTTATTTTTGTTTCCTTATTTCTATGTTTTATATCTTTTAGTGTGCATTTTTGCCAATGTTGATTTACCCTTGTGTTCTTTACAGTTTTATTGTTGCTTTCATGATAATTTTATTTTTTTCTTTTATTGTTCTTCTGATATTTGAGAGCTCCTATTTCACTTCCGACTATTGTCTCACTAATTATTCCCTATCGCTTAGTACTGTCACTTGATAGAGTATTACACTTTATGGCCAAATTTTTATCTCATCTATGGCTTCCTTTTTCTGGTGACATTCTTTTTCTGCTGTCATTTTTCCAGTTCCTATCCCCATAATACCTTTGGAGGCACCTTTTGTACATCCTTTTTTGTATGTGAATCATAAAGCAAAATAATGTATGACCTGTGAACCCATCTGTTAGTATGCATTCCTTTTAAAAATTTCTCATGTTGAAGAAGATGGATATTTCCTGGGCCAGCATTTTGGGGGAATGATGTGGGGAGGAGGCATGTCACATTCCAGGCTGGAAGGATTTTTTCTTATCTAGAATTTTATAACTTATTTTGCCTTTACTCTGGACCAAAACAGATGGATAGGCTGCTGTAGTTTTTGTTCTTTTTCATAATGTAGCACCTCTCTTCTCCCTGTCTCCAATTATAGGAACAGACAAAGATGGCTTATTTGTGCCATTCTTCATTCAGTTCCTGCTTCTTTTAGATGAGAATAGGTATAGAGAAAAATGCTGTCATCCTGTGCACCTCTATCCTACTGGAAATAAAGGGTATACCTCATATACCCTTCACTTTGAAAAAGCCTACTTTGTTGGCTTTTTCTCAGATCTGCAGTCTTAGTGACCTATTACTCTTCTCTATGCTTTTGAAAGTTTTTAATTTTATTTGGATTTAACTATTTTCTACTACTGTTCAAAATGCATTTTGCTTTTCTGTTTCTTATTCTCCTTGGTGCTTCTGGTTGATTTCCAGGAATGGTGGGGTGGTGATGGTGATGGTGGGGAGGTGGGGAATTCTGACTTCATACCATCTTTTTCAAACCTGAAGTTACATTTTTAATTTTTTTGTGGTGCTCATGTGTTAAATATCTGTAGTCCCTGGGGTGAACGAGGCTGGATCAGGGGGCTAGCCTCCATATTCCTTCTTTCTCCTTAGACCATGTCCCCTCCTTCATTCACTTTACAGAAATTATTGTGCATGCTATTACATGTCAGGCACTGCAATAAGCACTGGAAAACAAAGACTAAACCACACGTGAGCTCTATCCACACAGAAACTGTAGGAGGTTATGACAATTAAACTTTCTAAAGAGCTTTCTAAAACAATTTTTAGGAGGGAGACTGATGTCTATTAAACATAAATAGAAATACATGCTGATGCTATAGAAGAAAGGTTCCTGAAAAACAGGATGAATTGGGATGTAGAACACAGAGAGGATTAACCTTAGATGGAGAAGTCAGAGGCAGCCTAGTGGGAAAAGCATAGGCTCTGGAGACTAATTCCCTCCATTCAAAACCCACTTTTGCTCCTTCCCAGCTGCATGAACTGGGGAAACTATTGAGCTTCTCTATGCCTCAGTTTCCTCATGTTTTGCTCACAAAATAAGACTCCCTCTGTAATGCATAGTTGTATATAAACCACAATAAAAAGCAGCATAGTAGAATGCTTAAGAACATATATTTTGGAGAAGATTGCTTGTCTGACCTTGGATACATTAGCAAATGTTCTTGTGCCTCAGTTTCTTGATTTATAAAATAGGGGTGATAATAATGCCTATTTCATAAGATTGTTATGAGACTTAAATGAGTTACTATATCTAAAGTGATTCCGATGTTGTCTTGGAGATAAAACAAACCATGTACCTATACCTGGAAGGTAGTAAGCACCATCTGAGTATTTGCCAAATAAGGCATTTATCATCGTACTTGAAATACAGAAAGTACTAAAACATAGTAGCTATCATAGCAGGAGGGAAAAAGTAAGTAGATTTTGTGGCAGGAACCTGTAGTATTTCCTGTGATAGTTTCTATAGGCAAGCTACTTTTGAGAGGGAAGGAGCAGATCAGAGGTTTAGGGAGAAAGGAGAAGATTTGAAATGGCTGCTGTTGAGTTAGAAAAAGAGATGTCTGAGCAGTGTTGCCTAGTTGAGGTTAAATAACACAATGACTCATTGAGGTACAAATATAAGCATCTGTCTTGTTTTATATACCAATACTTGGTGACCTGGTTCTAGGTACAGAGAAGGCAGATTGATATGAGGCTACAGTTCTCCCAGATGTGACAGAACAGCATCAGGGCAAAGAATTCAAGAATGTTGGCAAAAGGTGGTTAAAGCGATAGACCATAAAGACTATGTTGAGTAGGGAAGGAAATAAAGAGAGGATAAAGTAAAGAGTGGAGGCGCCGAGTTCCAGGTGAGGCAGAAAAGCAATTGTAGTGGCAGCAAGTGAATGAGATGGATGGAGAGGAAAAAAAGTCCCTTGGAAATGCACACTGAAGAAAATAAGAAAGCATTTCTTCATAAGGAAGAATAAGTTTAACCTACCCATTTCAAGCCTCTGTAGGGCAGAGACAGCTTTAAAGTGGGAATAGCCTCAGGATCATCTTATCTGCATCATTAGAGGTAGAGTGGGAAGAGAGGTCTCCAAAGAAAAAAGTTCTTATGGGCTCAGAGGTCTAGCCATTTTACTTTTTCATGTGTAAGCCCTACTCCCTAGCATGGCAGACCACTGAGAAGAGTGACTTTCAGGGTGGAGTATATGTGTGTGTGGGAGGGTGTGAGAATATGGAGAGAGTTAGGAGAGTAGCCACTAAAGGTGATCAAGGTTGTTTGAGAGCAAACAAACAATAATTTTAGAGAAGACACTGCAGTCATAGTGCTATTGATTCAAGCAAACTTCTTACAAAAAATGAGACTCTTCTAGATTCTATGATGAAAGTGGAAGGTCTGCATTAAATCTGGGTCAGTATGATGTATATTACTCCTCAGTCAACCTGCATTATGTTGTATATTAAACAGAGCCTTTTAAAATAACATTCCTTTTGCTATGGAATGTATTCATCTCCCTTGAGTTGACATGTCTGATCTGTGAGGCTCTGGGCCTTGCAGTTGGTTTATATGGGTGGGATTCAAATGCGGGTCAAATTGAATATTGCTAGATGTTGAGAGTTTGGGAGAAAATAGGTGGGGTGAAATATCTCTGAGTTATAGTTGAAGGTCACTGTGGCAATTTGATTAATTCATTTCAACAATTATTTACTGAGTGTTAACTCAGCATGAGTCAGGTGGTTTATATAGAGTGGTCACTGAAGAGTGGTCACTGCCCTTGTGGAGCTCACAACTAAGGGACAGGACAACCAATTCCAACTTGCCTGCAATGTGTCTTCATCTTCTGTCATAAACTGTAGGGTTATATAAGGTTTCTTAGAATTCATTAATTGAATCATTTGTTCATTTAATACATTTTGTTCATTCTTTTTGAGTTCTGTGGTATGTCATGCACTGGTGGTTGGAAACTATCCACTCCTGTGATGTCCAGATGAACAACCTGTCATCAATATAATTTCCTGAGACGCTAAGAGTTAATTAGGGTCTGTCTTCTTTAAGTCACCCTAAGACCCCAAAGGTCTATGTCCTCTCCCAGGAATAGAAACACTGTGATGTGTCTTCATCCTTTTTTGGTACGTTCTATCTGCGTGCCATCCTAGTGACCCTCAGAGATCATGTTTCAGAACCGAGGAAATTTCCAGGAATTAGAAAACTTGGAATTAGAAGAACTTGGTTTGAGTCTGGTTCTTCCATGGTCTAGCAGTGTGTGATCTTGGAAAACTGCTTAGCTTTTCTCAATCACCATGGTTCTCATCTTTTTCACAACAAACTTATAGATATTATTCTATCCATTTTACATTGAAAAAACCTGAGGCTTAGCAAGGTTAGGTAATTTTCCTATGAGCCAGGGTTCAAATGCATGAAGTCTGACTTTGGTGTCCATGCTTAAAGACTCCTTTATGTCAATTATGAAGAGTTGAACACACTATCTGGTACATAGAATATACTCAATAAAATACAGCTGTTATTTTGGCTATCATAACTCAGAACCAACACAATGGAAATATTTGCTAAAGGTGGAAGCAAAACATCAATGTTGGAACTGCACCAGTTATTTTGGAATAAGGAATCATTCGTATTTGACCTTGGACCCTAACCACATGTAAGACTAACCTTGATTAGAGTGGTAAATGTCATTTATAATTGAAGGATCTATTTTTTATAATTCTATTTCTGCTGTAATAAAGAATTACACTTTTGACATTTTCAGTTAATGCTCTAGATAGCCCTGGATTGACATATATTGTACTAGGGCCCTTAAACCAAGAGCTAAAATAGAGAGATGAATCCTTAATCAATGAATTACAGATCCTGGTAAAATGTTAAATTTAAATAAAACATCCACAGTTAGTACTGTTTTGAGGTCTTTAAGAATGTTTGCATTCTACATGCACTAAAAACTAGGGCTAAATGCATATAGATTTTCATAAAGGCAGCACATATGAAAATCTTTGCCTAATGATGCACTATTGTGTTCAGCATGGAGAGATGCAGTCTAATTTTCTTATAATTTCCTCCCCTATCTTGCTTCCTTTTTGTAGGTTAATCCTTTGTTAACACAGCTTCTTAGAGTGCTCTTGTTTTTCACTCACAAGTCTTATTTTTTTCTTTATCTACCATAGAAAGATTGTCCTCATTCAATAGCATTTAGGTAGGAAAGAGATGTTCAAATGTCATGTTTAAGAATTTCTTTCCCTTTCTTCCCGATTTCATTCTATTCAAGTTTTCTGTTGTATCTGAAATAGCCTCTAAGTCCCTGGGGATGATAAAAAATAATTTTATGGAAGAAGTCAGAAGAAAAACTATTGTAATTTTTTTTTGTATGTGTGTGTGCTTATTTTTGTTTTTTTGAGACAGGGTCCTGCTCTGTCACTTGGGCTGGGGTGCAATGGCACGATCCTAGCTCACTGAAGCCCGAACTCCTGGGCTCAAGTAATCCTCCCACCTCAGCCTTCAGAGTAGCTGGAGCTACAGGTATGCACTACCATGCCTAGCTAATTTTATTTATTTATTTATTTTTGTAGAGACAGAGTCTTGCTATGTTGTCCAGACTTGTCTCAAACTCCTGGTCTCAAGTGATCCTTCTGCTTTGGCCTCCCAAACTGCTGGGATTACAGGCATAAGCTACCATGCTCTTTCCATTTTTTGTATTTTACAACAGAGGATGAAACTTCATTTTTAATTATAATTTTGACCCAAATCATCTTGTTTATATAGACAGACAGGGCAGTGACTTGTCTACATATCCATCTTCACAAATTGCTAGGGCGGGCAAACAACTTGTGATATGACCAGAAAAACATGTGTTCTGTTTGATTTTTCACACAAGTATGAAAATCCAATTTAGATAATATCCATTAATGGACCCATTAAAAAGAATGTTCTTAACCTTCACCAAGTAAAGAAAAACTTATTCAAGGGCTGTCGGCAACACTGAGCTATGGCGTAGCAGGTTTACACCAGCGTGTTGATAAGGTTCCAAAGTGTGGAAGGACAATGAAAAATCCAAACTGGAACCAAAATATTCCAGGTTTTGAATGAAGAAGAAAAACTTATTGCTCCACACTTACATGAACACTTACAAATATGCAATAAAAACAGTTTGTGTTTTTAGAGGATGTGTCAATTCTTTGAGCTGAGGGAAGTCAGACTTTAGGCCTGGGATCTAACTGGAATCACTTGTTACTCACAATTTAGTATTTCATTTTTTGCAAAGTTCATTACCTTTCAAAGCCCAATAAAAATTAAAAAAAATAGCAGGTGTCCTTTTTTTGCACCACTATAAATGAGAATGTACTATGGATTTTGTCAAAAGCAATTCAGAGTATTTGAAAATTTGTTTAAGATACTCTGCTAATGTGTACTCTGACTGGTATATCATGCTTTAAATATTTTTTCTTAGTGAATTTAGACAAATTAACAAATCAGAATTTATTTTTCGGGAACTTGCTAAGAAACTCCAAAGTTGTATCTCTTAGTGTATAGTTATTGAAAATTGCAAGAGCCAAGAAAGGGAGAGTTTATTTTAGGAGCCTCAGAATATATAATTAAATCACCCTGCTTTATTTCATAAAAGTGACTGAAGACTAACAGAATCCATTTCTATCTGTAGTGTGATGCTGTTCATGATAGAGACAATTCATATGCCATAGAAGTTAATCTGCCCAATGGAAAAATGTGATAAAGGTTTCTGCTTCTGTTACTGAATCACGATTTTTTCATGTTTTTCTCTCCAGTGCATTTATCCTTACAAGAAAACTCTATCAGAAACCGCCAATCATCTGAGTAGGTAGACAGCTATAAAAGTAACTACAGACTTTATTAATGATGGGGGAAATGGCAGATTAACTTCTTTCTTAAAAACTAAGAGGCATCTAATAACATGCACTTTGATTTTACCCAGCTATGAGGGTCTGGAAAATGTCTTATTTAAATATACAGGTATTTTTATGGGGCCTTTTAAATCTTTGCCTTAATACTGTAGTTTCCTCCATATGTTTATTGTCAACTAACAGCTCAGAACTGATAAGCCGTGTGGAAATGTTTTGTAAAGCTGCAGTTCTTCCTTTGTGACTACTGCTTCTTTTATTAAAGTCGAACTTCTTCCAAAAAAGAATGCAATTTGTTTGCGTATTTTTGTCTGCAAAACATGGCCAAGTATGGACACCTTTTACATGACAGGAAATAGGGTTTAATTAGGTGTCTTTCAGTGTGATTAGAATGGATGTGACATGCACATGCTTGTGTTTTGGGAAGATCACTGGCTGCAGTGAGGGAGATGAGGTGAGACTAGAGCCAGGGAGACTAAAATGGGGAGAGTTACACAATCCCTGGGAGAAATAGTGATGGACGGGATGGAGGCAGTAGGAGGGAAATGGGGAAGAGGGAACAGAATTCAAGAATGTCCTGGGAAGTAGGTTCATTGGAAGGGTGTACCAGGGAGGAAAAAGGATTTATTATGATTCAAGCATTTTCCTTGGTTAATAGTAAATCACATTCATGGAGACAGGGAAAGCAGAGGAGAGGTACCTTTTGACACTTACACATGGTTGGCCTCCCAAAGTGCTGGGATTACAAATATGAGCCACCATGATATATGGAAGCACTTTCTAGGAGCAGAAACACAATGTGAGATGCAACTACCTCTATGTGTCTTCAGTTGCCTCCCCATTAGAGAGAGCTGTTCTGCCCATCAGTTAAGAAGTTATCTGTGATTGGAGAGGGCAAGGGCGAGGGCTGGATGAAGGCTTCTAAGATTCCTTAAAGTCTGAGAGGTTGTGATTTTGTGAAAGTGGTTTGAAAAATTTAAGCTCAGCTTCAAGAGGACAGGAAATATGACACTTTAGTGACAGAACACACATGCACAGTGAGGAAAGATGGAAATTCCTCTTCATGTTCTCTTCCAATTGTGACAGCTTAGTCCCCCTCTCACCACATTGCAATATTCAGGCATAGACATTATGCATTATGTGAATTAACCATTCTGAGGAAAGATCAGACAACTTTGCACTGTTATCCTATTTGTATTTGAAAATATAGAGCTATGTTTATAGTTGTTTGTAGTCTGATTCTCATTCTAAATATTATTTTCCGGCAAAGATATGATGTTTCCTAATACAGATGTGTGACTCTGCTAATTCCACATCAGAATTTGAACATACATTAGAGACGTTCACTTTTATTGTGGGACCACAATGCCATATCTGTTGTACCAAAGACTTGGACAGAAGTATCCATTATTCATGGGGAATCCTTAGGATTATATTCAATGGAAATAACCAAATGTGTTGGTCACATTTGATTCTATCACAGTCAGGCAGGTATGGCAGGGTCAAAAAGGGTATAACTTATTTTACAGAACAACATTTCTGATGGGACATGTAGATTCAAATTGCCATGTTGGGATTAGAACTAGTAGACTGGAAGTTGGTGGGGCTGTTTATGTAATTTCTTCTTCTCGATTACATGGACTTTATTATACTAAATTACAATTTGCCTCATTCAAATGCAAATGAATTTTTGAAAGCCCTGTGTGGGCTTCATCTAATTCTTTTGGGCAAGCATTGCTCAATGTTTCACTTACTTGAAAGGATTCAGTGATGCAACTGATTCAAAGAAAAAAAAGTAAATTTGAAAGTGCTGTTCGTATTGGAAGGGATGGTATAATCATATCAAATTCACATCTGGTTTTATTTTGCTGACTGTTTCTCCTCTTGGCTTTCCTAAAGTATATGTGCCCTATGGGATATAATACTCTTTACTTGACTTTCCCTTATTTCCCGGAGTCTGATTCTTCCCAGAGTTATGCTCCTAATTAAATATTGACTATAAAAGTAAGGAACACAAAGGAAAGTTTTGAAAAGCATAACAAGCTAACAATGCTGTTATGGAAATGTGGGAATTCATTCAACAGTAACACTTCATTTTTGGCCTTTATGAACGAATTTTACAGCAGACCAAAGTGCTCATAATGCAGGTCACTTTGTAAGTCACCAAACCTCCCTTAGCAGTTTATTTTAATGTCTTTTGTTCTAGCAGGAAGGAAAATAGTCCCAGAGTTTTTAATACTCTCCAGCTGTTCATTGGTAAAGACTTCAACATGAAGCTTATAGGGAGAAAATTGTGTACTTAGTTTAACTTCTACAAGAGACTCTACAAAAGGCCTGAAGTTCTTTAGCCTCCACTCTCAGGATTTGTACCTTTCTCATCAGTCCAATGACACTTACGTTGCTTCACAGGGCTTTACTGTGGTGATTCTTTGGTCACCAGTTCAGGTTACTTAGGGAACAACTAGGAGGTGTCAGATATTCTTCAGATTTTTTTCTGACCAGGTTTTTTGTTTGTTTGTTTTGTTTTTTCAGGTGGAGAACATGGTGTAGTTCTAGGCAAGCCTTATGAAACATCCATCATGAAGGCTGTTTCATGATAAAAAGAGTGCATGGGACAAATAAGTTTGAGAAATACATTTAGAACTTCGAATTAGAAACAGCCTGTTAAAGGGTGCTATGGTCTTAATGTGTTCTCCCAAATTTATACGTTGAAACTTAATCACCAACGTGATGGTAATTCAAGTGTGGGGCCTTTGTGAGGTGATTAAGACATGAAGATGGAGCCCTTATGAATGGCATTAGTGACCTTACAAGGGGAGCTGTTCACCCCTTCTGTCCTTCCACCTCTTCTTCCATATGAAGACACAACACTTATCCCTTCTGCCTTTTCCATTACGTAAAGATGTCTTAAAACAATGCATCTATAGATCAGGTCCCCACTAGACATGGAATCTGCTGCTGCCATGATCTTAGGCTTCCCAGATTCCAGAACTGTGAGAAATAAGTTTCTATTGTTTAAGAGTTACCTAGTCAAAGGTATTTTGTTATAGTAGTAGGAATAGACTAAGACAAAGGGTCTGAGAAATTCTGTGGTAAAGAAATCCTACTTAACTCTGCTTAAGTCAGTAGTAGAGCACAATATTTAAGAACACCAGGTTTGAATACAAGATAGACTTGGTCTCAAATCAATCCCAGATTCAATGTTGGCAATGAAACCTGGCCAAGTTACTTCCCTGTACAATAGGAATTCCCAGCTGTGCAAGAGGAATAAGACCCATCTCATCGGCTTATTGTAGAAAGCATACTATAATGTAGAATAAAACATTTGGCAAGGTGCAGCATCATAATCAGTATAATTACTCATTTTTAATATAATGTTATCTTATTTGACTGTATGACTTTTTGGGGCAACACATAAGAAACTACTCTACTAAGGAAATATGATGAGAAATGCTAGTCTGACAGACTGATATTGGAATCAATACTTTCAGAGAATGGAGAGGGCCAGGACTGCTTATACCACGTGAATTCTCTACTAAATTGGCTGATACCTCTCTCATAGTGCTGTCTCATGGGCAAAAAATTACAGAATTTTAAGCAAATAAAGTAAAATTGAATTTAAAATGAAATACACAGAGGTTATTATAAACAAGACCTATAGTCTGTCTTGAATATCAAAAGATAAGTTCTAGGATATAAATGTCCAGAAAGAAGCCTCAAGAGGATGAGAAAGAAGAGAAATTTGTTTCCTTATGTCAAGAAGAAATTAATGCAAAATTTTAACACCTATTGAAAGAAGATTGGAGCCATTTTTTTTTCATGTTTAATCTTTTTTTTTTTTTTTTTTTTTTTGAGACGGAGTCTCGCCCTGTCGCCCAGGCTGGAGTGTAGTGGCCGGATCTCACTTCACTGCAAGCTCCGCCTGGCCGGTTTACACCATTCTCCTGCCTCAGCCTCCCGAGTAGCTGGGACAACAGGCGCCTGCCACCTCGCCCGGCTAGTTTTTTTTGTATTTTTTAGTAGAGACAGGGTTTCACCATGTTAGCCAGGATGGTCTCGATCTCCTGACCTCGTGATCCGCCCGTCTCGGCCTCCCAAAGTGCTGGGATTACAGGCTTGAGCCACCGCGCCCGGCCGGCTTATTTTTTATATTATGCTTATTATTACTCCTGTACGATTATGGTTTTTATTTATTTATTTTCTTGAAACAGAGTCTCGCTCTGTCACCCAGGCTGGAGTGCAGTGGCGCGATCTCGGCTCACTGCAAGCTCCGCCTCCCGGGTTCACGCCATTCTCCTGCCTCAGCCTCCCGAGTAGCTGGGACTACAGGCACCCGCCACTTCGCCCGGCTAGTTTTTTGTATTTTTTAGTAGAGACGGGGTTTCACCGTGTTAGCCAGGATGGTCTCGGCCTCCCAAAGTGCTGGGATTACAGGCTTGAGCCACCGTGCCCGGCCTCATTTTTAAAGGTTATTTTTCATCGACTCAATAATTGTACATATACAGTGTGATATTTCAATACAACATATACAGTGTGTAATGATCATATTAGGATAATTAGCAAATCTATCACCTCAAACATTTATCTAGAGTCATCCTACAGTGCTAAGGAACACAGAACTATTTATTTTTCCTATCTTTCTGTAATTTTGTATTTGTTGACAAACTTCTCCTTAGCACCTCCTCATCTTTCACAGTCTTTAGTAACCACTATTCTATCCTCTATTTCTATGAGATGAAAATTTTTAACCTTCACATATGAGTGAAAACCTGTAGTATTTATATTTTTGTGTCTGGCTTATTTCACTTAACATAATGTTCTCCAGGCCCATCCATGTTCTGGCAATTATGGCTGAATAGTATTCCATTGTGTGTATGTATCATTTTCTTTATCCGTTGAACTGTTGATGGACACTTAGGTTGATTCCATATCTTGGCTGTTGTAAATAGTGCTGCAATAAACATGGGAGTGCAGATATCTTTTTGACATACTGACTTCCTTTTCTTTGGATAGCTATCCAGTAGTGGGATTGCTGGATCATATGTAATTATATGTTTAGTTTTCAGAGAAAACTCAATACTATTTTCCCTAATGGTTTTACTAATTTACATTTCCACCAACAGTGTGTAAGAGTTCCCCTTTCTCCACATCCTTGACAGCATTGGTTATTTTTTTGTCTTTTTTATAATAGCCATTCTAGCTGGGGTGAGATGATATTTCATTGTGGTCTCGATCTGCATTTCTCTGATGAGTGAAGTGTATTTTTTCATATACTTCTTGGCCATTTATGTGTCTTCTTTTGAGAAATATATGTTCAAATCATTTGACCATTTTAAAATTGGATTATTTTGTTGTTGTTATTGAGTTGTTTGAGTTACTTGAATATTCTGGATATTAATCCTGGAGCCAAGTCATTTTTTAGAACAAAGATGAAGTAAATTTAAAGTTGAATAATCAAACTAATAATCAGCTGATTATTAATAAGGATCTTGTGGGTAATTGGTTTTTGAGCACCATTGAATTGTAGGAAAGTTTGTGTTTAACTAACTCCAGTAATTGCTTTTTTTGTTTTCTTCTCTCCTTCTGAGGTACCCCCTCCCCTTTCCTTAATTCCTCCTTACCGTAAGCACTTTCCTCAGATGAGATAAAACCAACTGAGAACTGCTTTTAGTTAGCTAAATTTTTGAAAAGATCTGACAATTAATTCATGTATAAATACAAAGCAGGGTTTCTCAGCCTCTACTCTGTTGGCATTTTGGCCTGGTTAGTTCTTTGTTGTGGGGGGCTGTCTTGTGCATTGTAAGATATTTAACCAAATCTCTGGCTTCTACACACTAGATACCAATAGCATTCTTCATCCTAGTGGTGACAACCAAAAATATCTCCAGATATTGCCAAAATGATTCCTGGAGGGCAAAATCCCTCTCCTCTCCAATGAAAACAATTGAGTACGAAGATTTTTTTACAACAGTTAAATCTGCACCACTGTCTGAGTTAATTTCTCATTTCATCATGTATAGTTTCTTTTTCTTATTTTATTTTATTTTATTTATTTTGTATTATACTTTAAGTTCTAGGGTACATGTGCACAACGTGAAGGTTTGTTACATATGTATACATGTGCCATGTTGGTGTGATGCACCCATTAAGTCGTCATTTACATTAGGTATATCTCCTAATGCTATCCCTCCCCCTCCCCACAATAGGACTTGGTGTGTGATGATCCCCTTCCCGAGTCCAAGTGATCTTATTGTTCACTTCCCACCTATGAGTGAGAACATGCGGAATTTGGTTTTCTGTTCTTGTGATAGTTTGCTGAGAATGATGGTTTCCAGCTGCATCCATGTTCCTACAAAGGACACGAACTCATCCTTTTTTATGGCTGCATAGTATTCCATGGTGTATATGTGCCACATTTTCTTAATCCAGTCTGTCACTGATGGACATTTGGGTTGATTCCAAGTCTTTGCTATTGTGAATAGTGCTGCAGTAAACATATGTGTGCATGTGTCTTTATAGCAGCATGACTTATAATCCTTTGGGTATATCTCCAGTAGTGGGATGGCTGGGTCAAATGGTATTTCTAGTTCTAGATCCTTGAGGAATCGCCACACTGTCTTCCACAATGGTTGAACTAGTTTACAATCCCACCAACAGTGTAAAAGTGTTCCTATTTCTCCACATCCTCTCCAGCACCTGTTGTTTCCTGATTTTTTAATGATTGCCATTCTAACTGGTGTGAGATGGTATCTCATTGTGGTTTTGATTTGCATTTCTCTGATGGCCAGTGATGATGAGCATTTTTTCATGTGTCTGTTGGCTGTATGAATGTCTTCTTTTGAGAAGTGTCTGTTCATATCCTTTGCCCACTTTTTGATGGGGTTGTTTGTTTTTTTTCTTGTAAATTTGATTGAGTTCTTTATAGGTTCTGGATATTAGCCCTTTGTCAGATGAGTAGATTGCAAAAATTTTCTCCCATTCTGTAGGTTGCCTGTTCATTCTCATGGTAGTTTCTTTTGCTGTGCAGAAGCTCTTTAGTTTAATTAGATACCATTTGTCAGTTTTGGCTTTTGTTGCCGTTGCTTTTGGTGTTTTAGACATGAAGTCCTTGCCCATGCCTATGTCCTGAATGGTATTACCTAGGTTTTCTTCTAGGGTTTTTATGGTTTTAGGTCTAACATTTAAGTCTCTAATCCATCTTGAATTAATTTTCATATAAGGAGTAAGGAAAAGATCCAATTTCAGCTTTCTACTTATGGCTAGCCAATTTTCCCAGCACCATTTATTAAATAGGGAATCCTTTCCCCATTTCTTGTTTTTGTCAGGTTTGTCAAAGATCAGATGGCTGTGGATGTGTGGTATTATTTCTGAGGGCTCTGTTCTGTTCCATTGGTCTATATGTCTGTTTTGGTACCAGAACCATGCTATTTTGGTTACTGTAGCCTTGTAGTATACTTTGAAGTCAGGTAACATGATGCCTCCAGCTTTGTTCTTTTGGCTTAGGATTGTCTTGGCAATGCGGGGTCTTTTTTGATTCATATATAGTTTCTTAATTACCAAAGACAAAACTCTGAACAGCAAATCATTTATAAGAAAGAGGTCAGGGAAGGATGACTTTGTACTCTACGTAATCATATAGGTGAGGTGGATATCTCCTTTATTTACCAAGTAGGCCAAATCTATTAGAGCGAGTAAACCTCCCCCTGAGTTAATGACTTCAGACAAGGCTTGAGGCTTCATCTACATTCATATTAAATTTTGAGTTCTAGGCTGGACCCAGTGGCTCACGCCTGTAATCCCAACACTTTGGGAGGCCGAGACGGACGGATCACGAGGTCAGGAGATTGAGACCATCCTGGCTAACATGGTGAAACCCTGTCTCTACTAAAAATACAAAAAATAAATTAGCCGGGCTTGGTGGTGGGCGCCTGTAGTCCCAGCTACTCGGGAGGCTGAGGCAGGAGAATGGTGTGAACCCGGGAGGTGGAGCTTAAAGTGAGCCGAGATGGCGCCACTGCTCTCCAGCCTGGGTGACAGAGTGAGACTGCGTCTTAAAAAAAAAAAAAAAATTGAGTTCTATTTCCCATCTTTCACTGCAAATATTTTTAATGGTTGAGTATTAAACAATAAAAAGGATTTCCACTAGTCAATTGGACTTGGTCATTAATAAAGCAGAATGGATTGACTGGTAGCTTTTGTCCTTAATAACTGAGTTAGGTATATTATTCAACAAACCATATTGCAGAACAGCTCTTCCAACAAAGGCAAAAAATAAATTCTAAATGGATGATATTTCAGGGTATCTCTAAATACACATTTGGCATTGAATCCAAAAGAAGAGGGGCTGAGGTCCAAAGACTGCTGTTTTTTTCTGTAATTTGCATTTGGCTTTGTGGGTTAGATCTTTTTGTATGTATGCTTCCCTTTTTTTGCTCCTCAGTTGTGGTTCTTCTCTGTGAACTTTTGCTTAACAAAGAGGAACACGTATTGTGCAGTAAAAACACTGGCTGTAAATCATTTTAGCTATAAAATGTAGCTGCTTGGAGCCCAGTAATTGGGCCTGTGGTTCTGAAAATAAGGACTGCCAACAACTGAATGTGTTGTTTAATTGGTCCACAGGGAAAGACCCTGAGAGTGTCCAAGAGATGGTTTTTGACTTCCTATTGTTTTAGTTTTTCCACAGGACCTGCAGTATTCCCTTGCTAACCGTTTACCACAACTGGCTGTTTATTCCGTGTGGTAAAATACCACTGGCACCATGGAATTCATAGCACTGACAGAAGGGGAGTCTTTCAAAGGCTTGCATGCTTGGAAGGCAAAAATATGTGCACTTTGTAGATTCAGTGCAAAGTAACTGGGAACATTTCTTTATGGTCACAGTGTGGCTTGGGACACCAGCTACAATGTTATCTGTGAAACCCAGGTTGGTGACAATGTAAAATCCTTAAATTGGTCACAGAGCAAATAAATAATTTACTTTAGATGTCTAAAATTTGCCCAGAATTCTCATTGCTCCATGAAATCCATCCTTTAAGAATGAGGTTGTATGCTACATAAATGTGCTAATTTCAAGTAAAAATCGCGAAAGCAGAGCATGACCTGATTTGTGTTTGAATGATTTGTTCCCTGAAGTCAAATTTTAAGGAGATCTTTCTCTAAAGTTTGGAAATACAAATTCCCTGTGATAAGAGTAGGATTTAGTTCTCCCTCCGTTTTGCCAAACCTGACAGAATACGTTAAAATATAAACCCGCATTTATCTCTTTTAATTAACAAATGTGAATTCTGAGATCAAAAAGTGTAGTCCTGAGGATGTTGGGAGTGTCCATTCCAGAAGCAAAGAGGGAGCGAGCTGAGCCCATGGCTAAAGATCAACCCCTCTCCCTTGGGTGTCTGGGGAGCAACAGTGCTTGAATCCTGCTCTCCTCTCCTGGGTGTTGGAGTGTGAAATCTCTAGCAGCCAGCGTCACAGGACACTCACTCAAAGCTGACTGAACTGGTTAATGGGAGTCATCGCCTTCCTATTATTTCTTCTGGTGACTGACAGGCTGAGGGAAGGCTCAGGAACGTGGAGAATAATGGCCAGGTGTGTGAGTCAGCCCTATGTAGAATGGATCATAAAGAAGAATAATTCTTTTGGATGAAAATAATAGAAACCCTATTTAAAGTAGCTAAACTGAAAGGGGGAAATTTATTCACTGGGACTGAGGTGCCTAACTAAATATAAGGACGAGAATTCAGTCAGGACTGAGGAACTTGAGGCAGGGACTCACAGCACTAGAATATTCTCTCCAGTCCTGGATTCTGCTTTTTCCTGTTCAACCACGTCATCTTTTCTTTATTTGACCTTTGGCCTTCTCTGTCCATTGTTTACCCAGAGCATGAGGCATGACAGATAACAACATCCAAACATCCAGTTTTTCTTCACTGTCTCAAATCTCTGGGCACTGAGTTTAAACTTTCTGGGGAAGGACCTCCTGGTCTAGTTTGGATTAGAGAGGCAGCACTGCCCAAATGAATAGGATCAGTGGTGGGTGTCGTGCTTCCAACAGGGTGGCTCAGGCGTTAGCCTTGGGACAAAGTAAGAGGAATGGTTCCTCGTAGGAATGATACCATAAGTGTCCACAACATAATCCAAATCACAAGCAGATGAGGGGGAAAAAAATATCTGTGATTCCATGAAGGCTTACTATCTGTAAAGAAAGAAGTAAGGAAATACATCAATCACTTCATAGTTCATTTGGGGGCTATTGTGCTGGTGATATGGTTTGACTGTGTCCCCACCTAAATCTCTCCTTGAATTGTAATAATCCCCACGTGTCAAGGGTGGAGCCAGGTGGAGATAATTGAATCATGGGGGCAATTTCCCTTATATTGTTCTCATGGTAGTGAGTAAGTCCCAGGAGATCTGACAGTTTTGTAAATGGGAGTTCCCCTGCACAAGCTCTCTTGCCTGCCACCATATAAGACATGACTTTGCTTCTCCTTTGTCTTCTGCCATGATTGTGAGGCCTCTCCAGCATGTGGAACTGTGAGTCTATTAAACCTCTTTTCTTTGTAAATTAACCAGTCCCGGGTATGTCTTTATTAGCAGCATGAAAACAGACTAATACAGCTGGCCAAGTCAGAAATGGTTCATATGGGAAGGAAAGAGTTGAATCTGGCCTGGAAGGATTTGCCAAATCTGAAGAGGTGCAGGACAGAGAAGAATTTCCAGATAAGGAAAAGGCCACAAGAAAATAGGCCAGAGGAGCTAATGAATTCCCATTGGTGGCAAGGGGAAATAGGCTTAATTGTATCTAGCTATGCCTAAGGAAGACATACAAGATGACTTTGGGTAATTATGGTGGTGCCAGATTGCAGAGGACTTTGCAGGTGGGTAGAGGATTAAGGTTTGGCAAGCAAGAGTGAAACAGTAAAGATTTTCAAATAAAGAGTAATGTGATAAAAATGAAATTTTAGAGGGTGAGTGCACAATGTATGAGATGTACTATATCAAGGCATTGAAGGCAGGATGGCTTCCTAGGAGACAGTTTTGGAGTTCAGCATAAAATAAAGATTCCCAGACCTCATCCCTGCTGTCAAGTCAGAATCTCTGAGATTAGGACTGGGAGTTTCTAGGCTTGGAAAATTCCTCAGGTAAAACGTACTCAGGATATGCCTAACTGATTACTGATCTGCTATTTGTTGGCTTGAGCAGTTACAAACTAAAAATGTTTATAGAAAAACTTATCCTTTGAGAAACACAGTGAATTCTTTAGTAATTGGAGGAAAAGGAGAGAAGAAAGTAATACATAATCCCAATTCTTAGCTAATTAAAGACTAACAACAACTCTTAGCAATCCAGTTTCTCCCCGTTTTTATTTATTTAATCATTATTTTATTTTGTTATTTCAAATAATGCAGTGATTATCTTTGAACCCACCATCTAAAAAACTAAAGCTGGCATCCTGACAGTTACCAGGCCTCACCTGTTACACGGCTTTGTCTCCACCTCATTGTCTGGATGTTTACCCACCAAAGGCAGACATCACTCTGAATCCCATATTCATCATTCTCTTGCTTTTTAAAAAATATAGTTTATTGTATTTATACAGTTTTTCAACAAAGTCTATGTAGTTTTGGTTTAATTATGTTTGACTTTATGAAAAGGGTAGCACGCTGTATGTATTGTTTCGGTGCTTACTTCTGAAACTTACTATTACATTGTGAAAACTGTTCCATATTGTTGGATGCTGCTGTACTTCAGGCGACTGAGCTTTTGGAGTGACTGTGGGAATGAGGCACCAGGACCTGCGGTGAGATCACCAATCACCCCAACAAGCAGCTAAGAGGCACTGAATGTTTCCAGCAATGTCACCTTCCCAGTGCAAGAGAAGAGAAGCCACACCATGGGGTGTCTTTTCAGAAAAAGAAGGAGGCCTAGCCAATGGATTTCCTGTCAACCCAAGTAGCTTAGAGGGGGCAATAGCTTTTTCCCTTTCCATACATGCAATCAGCTGTACTTCTTGCCTGCCTATTATTCAGAAAAATGGCCAGGGAAATGGGTGTTAATAATGGTTAATGTGCAAATTGGTGAATTCACCCTGATGCCAAGAACCAATTGTACATTCAGGCTACTTTCCTCAGATGATATATAATACGTATCTATAATATCCTGCCTTTATGCGAACATACTGTTCTATATAGTATAATGGTATATATCATATTGCTACACACCGAGTAGTGTCCTCCAAAAATTCATGTTGAAGCCCTAACCTCAGAAGGAGACTGTATTTAGAGATAGGGTCTTTAAAGAAGTAATTAAGTTAATGTGAGGTTATTGGTGTGGGCTCTAATCTGATGTGACTAGCCTTGAAATAAGAGAAAATTTGGACACAGACACATATGGAGAGAAGCCTATGAGGACATAGCAAGACGGTAGCCATCTACAAGCCAAGGAGAGAGGCCCCAGAAATAAACAACCCTGCTGATACCTTGATCTCATACTTCTAGCCTCCAGAACTGTGAGAAAAGAAATTTCTGTTGTTTACACCACCTGCTCTGTGGTATTTTATTATGGCAGCCCTAACAAGCTAATATATAATTGTTTTTATTATTACTAGTTTTAGCATAACAATCAAACTAACAGTTCCTATGACTAGACATCCTGGGTTCAAATTCTGGCCTCACTATTTATGAGTTTATAAGATCTTAAATAGTTCTGGTTCCTCCAAGATGGGGTAGATGCATTCCTTATAGGTCCTTTACAACTAAAAATCTTGGGCTTAATACAACACACCAGCATTGGAAGTCTTTGAAGAGTGAAAGAAGGCCGAGCTACCCAGGACCTCTGGACCTGAGGAATGGCATGGTGATGAGCTCCTGGGCTCCCTTATTTCCTTCTGTGTATCTTGCACAGGTGCTGCAGAAGCCTTTAAACCAGAGCCACAAACAGGCACAGACATAAAAAGCTCTGACAAACGCCTGTTTCTAGGGAAAGGACCAGGAAGCGTTTTGGCAATACCTACCCTACTCTAGCCAATGCCAACCACCAATGGAAAAATGCCCTTCTACCCACTACCCCCTGGTGGGCAGAAGATTCCATTCTTCTATCCGGTGGTGCTAGCAGGACGAAATGAAACTGGGCTGCACAATTCTCCTGCCAGGTTGGTGTCAGTGGGGTCCAGTGGTGATTTGGGTCTCCATCTTGACCCAGCAGCAATGAGACTTAAGTGCATGCTGGGGCTCATCACTGCTTCTATTTTCTTCTGGTGTCAGTAGGACCCAGTGGGGAGCTGAGCATCCACCCCCATCCAGTAGCAACAAGGCAGAATTATGTGATGGGAGGCAGGCTAGTTGGTGCCCTGCTTCCCTCCCTTTTCTTACCTGGTGTCAGTGGAGCCCAGTGGGATGGGAGTTGGTGTCCTGCCTCACCAGGAGTGTCAGTAGAGCAGAGGAGGGAGCAGAATAGGAACACCCTATCTGCAATGGAACAGTGTGAGTCAGTGTCCCACTCTTGCCAAGGGAGGGTTTTCACGGCCCAGTGGAAACTTGGAAATACACACCCACCCAAGCCTTGCACTACACTTCCCAAGGGAATTTCCTGCTAAAAACAGAAGATTCAATAGGGTGTAGGGTTTCATAATAGAATATCTAAAATTCCCAGAATACAATAGAAAGTCATTTGTCATTCTAAAAACCAGGAAGATCGCAACATGCATGAGAAAAGCAAGCAGATGTTGAAGTGATCAGACAAAAATCTTATAGCAGTCATTTTAAAAGTTCCCCAGAAACAAATAAAAAATTCTTTTGAAACAAATAAAAAATTAGGAAATCTCAGCAAAGAAGTAGCAGTCATAAAAAAAACCCATGAAAATTGTAGAATTGAAAAAATTCAGTAACCAAAGTAAAACCTGCCTGGATGGGCTCAGTAGCACGATGAAGATGATAGAGGACTGAACCAGTGAATTTGAGGACAGATCAATAGAACAGACTCACTATGGATAGGAGAGAAAATAGGCTGAAAAACAAAGGCCTTGGAGAAGTTACTTACATTGTCTGGATTTTATTTCACTCATCTTCAAAATGAGGAACATAATTGTAGCTATGTCAAAAACAAATTTTGTGACAATTAATTGAGATATATAATAAAGGCTTATCTGATGTAATGACAGGCGCATAGTTCTCAATAAAAGTTAATCTGTGTAATTATTATAATTACCCTAGGTAGATAGCCATGTGATTTCATCTCTGTACAGTTAATTCAATTCAATAAGCATTTATTAATCACCAGCTGTACACCAATGAGAAGTAATATTTAGACTACATAGTCTGGTGGAAATGACATAAGGAGTTAAATTTGTATCCAGAATCTGCTACTTCTCAGCTGCATGATCTTGGACATGATTTTGAGATGCCAGTTCCTCACCCATAAAATGATCAAAGGACCTATGTAAAAGGGCTGCTTTTTGCAAGGATTAAGGAGCATCTGGTTCATAGCAGAGGGAGAAAATATTCATCATATTCCTTGAATTTTCACCACAGATTATTTTATTAGTTGTATTCAGGTATAATGCTATACAAAGAACTGCATATATTTAATGTATACATGTTAATGAGTTTGGACATATGTAAACACTTGTGATCCTATCACTGCAATCAAAGTAATAGACATATCTAACACCTCCCCAATTTTTCTCATCAAAGATTATTTTCCCCAACCTTTCAGATTTTTGGAACACACAGAAAAGTTGCAAGAATAGTATGAGAAACACTCATAAAACTTCCACTTAATCCAAGATGATTTGAACAAATAATTTGAGCATGACATTATAGTAATTTGTGAGAAGTATAAAAGAGGAGATTGGCTTCCTTCCTTTGACAAACTTTTACTCTAAATGAGAAGGTGACAACACTGAATCATAGAACTGTAAAGCTGGAAGGGGCTTTGGAGATGTACAGAGAGCAAATAGCTAGAATATGTGAATCCAAACGATAATTGCTGTTCTTAGGAGTTGAGGGAGAGAGCTATGTGGGGAAAGGCCGGGTACAGAAAATTTCTTGAAAAAAGTGCTTTTAATCAAGGCTTGGAAGAAGTCATCAACCTGGATGAATAGGTTCATCCATTCCTTGGAGAGGTAGAGCATAGAACTGAGACAGACATGGTCAGAAGCTAATAGGGGATGTTACTGGAGTTCTTTCTGTTTTCTTTGGCAAACAAGGATAGAGAGAACAGTGAAAGGAAGACAGGAAGACAAGCCCCAGCCTCTAAGGGACCATTTAGGAAATGACTTTGGTGTTGAACACAGTCTGGCTAGGGGAACGCATAAGAAGCAAGCTGCTGAGCTAATTAACCCATAAATACCTCTGCTCTTTGTCCTCTTCCAGGCCATAGAAATGCCTTACCCCTTTGGTTTATTAGATGTGTTATGCTGTCAGCAACAACTCCTCACCCACACTCACATATACACTCATATTTACTTCCATACATTTTCATACACACATATTCACACATTCACTCATACGCTCTCCTACATGTACACTCACATGCACAATCATACACTTATACATACACTCACATGACATACAAATGTACATAAACACACCCTATACACACAAGCAGTCACACACATACTTATATCCCCCACCATATATACATAAAATAATGTGAACAAGTCTCCTTTGAAATGTCCCAACGTATTTATTTTCAAGTAACATACTTACTAATATGTGGACAATTTTCATAAATTAAGCTTAAAATGGTAATATAATTTACTACTTAGTTAAGGATGAATCTCTACCAATAGTAAGGTTATATATCAAATCACCTTCCGCCACATCCCCCCAAACACTTAGGAAATGTTACTAAAAATGTTAAAACACAGAAACAACAGATTCTCATTTTAAAGTAAAATTGACAGCATCTTCCCAAACTTTCCTGGCACTGTACCATTCCTGTTACTATTACACAACAAAACCAATTTCCAGATCCAAAATAACAAATTAACCTGTTGCTAAACCATCTTCTCATGGCTCTAGCCCCTACCCTACTTATTTTTGTAAATTTCACATTTTTATCTTTTCCAGAATAAATAGCAGTTTTTTTGAGAGTCTCTTTCTTTTTCTTTTTATTATACTTTTATGTTCTAGGGTGCACAACATGCAGGTTTGTTACATATGTATACATGTGCCATGTTGATGTGCTGCACCTGTTAACTCATCCTTTACATTAGGTGTATCTCCTAATGAATAGCAGTTTTTTTTTTTTTTTTTAAAACTGTCACCTTTTTGTGATTTCTCAAGCTTTAGTTTTGGAGAAAATCTCCTGAGATTTTGTAACTTCTCTTAATAGACAACAACAGCAAAGTGTTTCTGTTTTCTTTTTAATTCGCTTTGGGTCACCCTATACCTTTTAATAATGACATACATTTCAGCTATAAACCTTCTTAAAATAACTAAGTGCAGTTTTGTTTACTGTATCCTTTCTATCTTTTTAGCATGTTAGATTTTATTCGATTTTATGAAACAGCCATTTATTTTCAGTAGGTCTTGTAGGTTGTTTTTCTTAGAATCTTCTTTTCGTAGTGGTTACATTAATGTCTCAAGCCTTTGGACTTCTATCCTTGATTTCTGGAACCTCTGTTACTTTTTTTCTTACAATCAATTACTCTAATTTCTTTCCCTTTCACCTCTACTTGTTTTTATAGAAACATCCTTTTTTTAAAATTTCGATGTTGCCATTAACTTCACTACACATTGCTGCTTTGCTCTGGCTGTGAATAGCCTGCACAGGCAGATAGAGAACTAAAACACATGATAAAGAGTTCAATATAATTTGCACAAGGTCCCAAATATACATTTGTCATGCTGGGCACCTAATGGTCATATCTATCACTAAAGCAATAAAGGAGCATATTAAGAAGATATATTGGTGCTGAGTATGATTGCTTAAGAGAACATAAATAAATAAAATTTCTCAAATAGATAAACACCACCTGAGTTTCCATCTTACCGAAGACAATTGGGAGCCATCATGATAACCAGAAATTGCTTCTTCATTGGTTTCTTGGATTTTAGTTAGGTAAAGGAGGGTCTGTAATTTAGATCAGGGCCATTGGCTCCATAATGGGAAAACAGGGACAATTATGCCAGTTAAACAAGCAATATTCCTCATTTCTGACCTAGGATAATGTTCTACAGAATGAGAAAGTGCTTATGTAACTGGGTACATTTAGCCTTATTTCTTTAAACTGGGTCTGTTAACCCAATTAGACAATTTTAGACTAGGCCAGTAGGAAAACTGGGTAAATGTGTAGTGACCCAGAAGTCAACTTGAGCATACCAGGAGATTAGGGGAGGGCTAGGGTCTGTATTGGTTTGCTTTGGTGCTGCTACTGCCTTCTGTATTCTGCCACCAAGTGACTTGGTGAGGATGCTGCCAATTAGGTGTCCACCTAGACTGGCTCTCTTTTTCCATTGACAGAAACTAGTCCAGCCCAGTTGTGCTTCTAAACTCACTTTTTATTCTTTCTCTTAGTGTTGCTGGTGTTATTGGTGGTTGTGGTAGAAATAACAGTAATAGCCTTTTCTGTGGCTCCTTGAAGTGTTAAAAGATCCTCACAGGAATCCCCTTTCTGTTGTGAAATTGCTTGAATTGCCCTTCCCACTTGAACTATGAGAAAATCATCTCTGAAGAGTCAGGTGACTGGTTCAAGAGCCATACTCTTCTTATGCCTGGCAGAAATATTTCCTGAATATCCATGTTCCCCTGCACATTTAGTAGTGCCCTCGTGGTGAGACGCAGCATTTAAGAGCCAGTGCATGACTGTCTGATTTACTTGCTTTTGATTTTTGCTGCCGCAGTGACCTGGAAGCCACGTCTTGAGATACTGAAGCCACAAGATGCAAGTGGCCTGGATTCCTGATTCACTGCTTGAAGGGAGCTACCCTGGAGAGCTGCTAGGCTTGCAGACAATTTTGCCCAAGAGAGAAATAAACATTTGGCATATTTAGTAACTGAGATATTATTTATTACTTATTACTGCAGCATAGGCTAGCCTATCCACCAGAGTAAAATGATCCTTCCTTTTATCTAGGTATTATAGTGTAAAATATATTTTTGTATATATCAAATTTCATCTCCACAAGAACTCTGAAAGTAAAATACTCTATTTCTACTTTTTCAGTATAATGATAATCAATGCTGCAGTGTTCAGATTGTTTTATGCACTTTTAGGCCTCTATTTTTCATTTATCACGACTAGGATTTTATATGTATTTATATAATTATTTGATTGATGTCTAGAGTCAAAGCTCCATGAGGATACTATAATCCCGAGCCTGAATGAAGCAGATAATGCCTGTTTGTTGAATTCAGTGAATAAATGAGTGCTAGTACCAGCGGATGAGTGCATTTTATCCTTACGGACAAGCTACAGAAATTCTACTTTGAATCAGGGGAATTAATTGTGTGGTTTGAATAATCCATGGCATTTGGAAAAAGGAGCTTGATTAATTCATCTTAGTTGTAGGACTATATCTACCCCTGGGACAAGATGGGCCATGTCCTTGGGCCAGGATATCCACCCTTCTGGCTGTTTTGATATGGGAAATACTGACTTCAGAGTCTTTGTGTTTTCATGTTAAAAATGTTGTATATCGATGAATGGACTTTATGCCCAGTTTATTAATATAAGTTGTAATGGCATGCCAAACTTTGTCACAATTCCTCTGGAGGCAGAGTCAATTTCAATGTATTTTATGCTTCAAGACCATACAGAAAAATACACGAAAGCTTTGGTGGTTGTGGTGTCATTGCTTGCATGAACATTAGAATCTGAACTTTTGACGCCGTAGACATTAATTACAGATATTAGGTGTTAGTACAGGTACTGGTTTAGAGCTGTTTACATGAATACTGGGTGGATGGCACTCTTAATGAAACTCTTCAACATTCATTGCTGTTGTTTACACAAGAAAAATGATTCATCTTTTGTAAGGTGGATGGTAGATTTATGCTGACTTAGTCACATTTTCTTAGGCTGTTCTTCCTAGTAACTTATAGTCATTTCCGAGACAATTGCCTGGGACTAGCCTGGTCTGTGATCATGGAATTGCGTGACATTAACTGACAAATGGATAGATTAAAGCCATGGCTCTGACCTTATTAAAATAATGTGCTCATCATTCTAGGTTAAGAACATTGACTTCAAAGAGAACTCTTGGAACTAAGGAAAGCTAAAGGGATAAAACACAAAATTTAAATTTAGTATGTGTTTTCTCTGGATTCAACCAGCAACATAAATCTTGCTCAATGGTATAATGGTATAAATCTGGCCATCATGGACTTAAGGATGACCATAATTAGATAACTTAATCATTTGATCTAATGAAGAAAATGCACTAGCACTATGCTTATTTGGACACATCTCTTCTTATCTGTGCCTGGGAACAGGATGTGTGATAACAAGATGTCAAAACAATTGCTGCACTGTGAGCTGAAGGAGGGCAGTCTACTCAAAGCAGACAGAAGGAATGATCAAGGGCACGTGCGAGAGCCATGGGCAGTGAGGAGGCTGTGGCTCCAGACAGACCCTGCGGGCCTGTCATCTGAGATGAGGCCATTAACTATAGCATGTCTTACCTGTCGGGCGGAATCACAGGGCCCCCAACAGTAAGTGGCCCAATGTCTTTTATGTCAAATACAGGGTAGATGCTGGAAAGGAAAGGCATGTAGGAACAAAAACTGCTTTTTAATCAAACCGTTAAAGTGAACGCAGAACCTGTAGAATAGGACAAAATATTTGCAAACTATGCATCCAACTGGGGACTAACATCCAGAATTTATACGAAACTCAAACAACTCAACAATAACAACAAACAACTCTATTAAAAAATGGGCAAAGAATATGAATAGACATTTCTCAAAAGAAGATGTACAAATGGCCAAGAAGCATCTGAGAAAAATACTCAACATCACTAATCATCAGAGAAATGCAAATAAAAACCACAATGAGATATTATCTTACACCAGTCAGAATGGCTATTATTAAAGAGACGAAAAACAACAGATGTTGGTGAGGATATAGAGAAAAGGGAATGCTTATACACTGTTGGTGGGAATGTAAATTAGTACAAGCCTCTATGGAAAACAATGTGGAGATTTTTCAAAGAACTAAAAACAGAACTAGCATTCAATCCAGCAATCCTATTACTGGGCATCTACCCAGAGGAAAAGAAATCATTATATCAATAAGATATCTGCACTTATTTGTTTATTGCAGCACTATTCACAATAGCAAAGATATGGAATCAACCTAAGTTTAGCAACAGATGATTGGATAAAGAAAAATGGTATATAAGTATGTATATATGCATATACACAGTGGAATACTACTCAGCCATAAAAAATAATAAAATTACATCTTCTGCATCATTGTAGATGGATCTGGAGCCCATAATCTTCATTGAAACAACTCAGAAACACAAGGTCGAATACCATATATTCTCACTTATAAGTGGCAGTTAAATAATGTGAGCACATGGACATAGAGTGTGGAATGATAGATACTGGAAACTTGGAATGGTGGGAGGGGGATAAGGGATAAAAAATACTTAATGAGTACATTGTATCTTGTTTGGGTGAAGGATACATTAAAAGCCAGTATTTCACCACTGTGCAATATATGCACATACCAAAATTGCACTTGTACCCCTTAAATTTATTTTTTTAAACCCTGTTAAAGAGGAGAATCACTGTTGGTCAGATACCGATCTGTCAGTTCAGAGGACCAGAGGACATATGGTCCTTATGCTCACAGAAAGCGGCATGTCTTATGCTCTCCCATCTAGGAAAACCTCTGTACCTCAGACTATGCAGATACTTCATTGTTTATCTAGTTTCCTCCATAATTCCCTGACCAATTATCCATTCATTTGAAGTTACAGCATGTGCTACAGTATTGTGAGTTACTGCTATGAATTATTATGGAAACATACATTCAAGTATTTCTGAAGTCATAGGTAACAGCACAGGGCTCCTGCCTATATGTTCCAAAGATTTTCTCAGCATACAAAGCAAAGAGTGAGTTAAACATGAATAATTGGAAATTCACATGGCTTGGGAAATAGATTGTGAATGAGAAAGATTAACAGTCCCCTGAAAAAGGGGGAAAGGATGATGTTTCTATCAAGGGAGGTGAAAATTGTCAGTGGGTTGTACAATGGGATGGGATAACACTGCTTAGGCCATCTATTTTCCTTAAATTGCCATGGCAGGAGTTACATAAGCAAAGGGTGCTTTTTTAAAAAAAATTTAACGGCACCATTCTCTTTTTGTCTCCTTCTCTTAAATTTATTTTAAAAGAAGCTTAAGAAGCAGCATGCAAAGCATCCAGAATAATACAAAGTTACTCTCCAATGCTGGTAAATGTAAAAAAAAAAAAAAGCTCTTTTTTTTTTTTTGTATTTGAACAAAGTACATTTTTATGTATTGTGCACAGTCTTGTTTTGTGGTAGTTTGTGAACATTTCTCATGGTAAGCAGACTTTTACCAGTTTGGCCATTCCTAAAAACAAGGCCCATGACAATTCTTTCAAAAGTTTCTCTTAGAAGAGCCTTCCTGTGTTTAGTCTCATGGAAAGAAATGCTGGTTGGAAGAAAAGTCCTTTAAGGAAGAAAAACACGATACAAATAGCAAGTTTTATTAAAGCAACCCAATACTTCATTCCATGAAGTAGAAAACAAGCTTTCTTGGAAACTGGTGGCAGAAAGTGTTTCTAGATTGAGAGGAGAATGGGGATGTAGGAGAGGAGAAAGCGTGTTTCCTTATTCCATGCCAGGGCAGTGACCAGGGGATATGCGATAATAGCAAACATTCACATTGCACTTGCTGGTACCTTTCTTAGCACTGCTTTCTGCAGTTTAGCTCAATGAATCCTCCCACTCCCCGTGAGGCAGGTATATTTTTATCCCCTTTTGCAGATGGGAAATTGAGGTACAGAGAGCTCACAGGACTTGTCAGAGATTACACCAGTAGTATGTGGCCTACTGTAAGCCAGCTTTGCTTATAACAGACAAAGCGAAGAACTCAGGTGGTATGATGTATAGACTATTTATAGTCTAAAGAGACCTGTTAATAAAAATTATTCCCTTAATGCTCTCTGAGATTCTTGTCTTAGGGTCCAAAGACTGACCAATGAAAACTTCATTTGAGTAGCATACTGTATTCAAAGATAAGCTACAGTAATGTAATAATCCCATTTTCTTCCCTACAGAAATGAAGAAAAGGCATTTGGAAGGAGGAGTGAAGCAGTAAGTCAATATGCAGGGAGCCTTCTGGGCTGGGGAGGAACAGTGAGGGTGGATGGCCAATGGGAGCAGCCTACCTTCCCGCCAGGGTCATGGCAGAGGGAGAAGGGGGCAGAAGCAAACAGAAGAGGCCTGGAGAATGGGTTTTAGAGCCAGGCAAACCTCACTTTGAAACCCCCTTATCACTTCTCAGGCTAGTTCCTTCATCTATCGAAGCTTCACTTTTCTCCTCTATTATCTCCTGGGGTGGCTTAAACATTTAATAACATCCTGAGGGTAACATACAGTATGTTACCTCCAGACACGAGGGTACAGACATTAGCACACATTGAAGGGACAAAAGAGCCCAAACTCCAGAGCCAGGTTGCCTGGGTACAAGTCCTGGGGACCTCACTCATTAGCTGTGTGTGAGTTAACGTGTAAAGTGGTTAGACTAGTCCATGGTACATAATACATGCTATGTAATTGCTAGCTATTTTCATAGTAAGCACTCAAAAAATAGCAACTGGCATTAGTAAAATATATATTAACCTACTTAGGCTTTGTTTTTCTAGCACATCCATGTATTGATACCTGTCAGCCTATAAATAAGCTCTTCTTGTTGGCATAGAACTTTCTTATACTCCGGAGGCTGAGGCAGAATAATCGCTTGAATCCAGGAGGTGGAGGCTGCAGTGAGCTGAGATCGTGCCACTGCATTCCAGCCTGGGCGACAGAGTGAGAACCCATCTCAAAAAAAACCAAAAAGAAACAAAACAAAACAAAACAAAACAAAACAAAACAAAAAACCAACGTGTAATGCAGTGGGTAATAAGGTAAAGTTTTATTCTATTCTTTTAGGCTTTAAGATACAGTTATTGTAGGAGTGAAGAATTCCATCTTTTGGTTTGGATTGACAATCAAAGCAGGTTTGTAAATTGTACCTGACCTTGTTCTCCAGATTATCAGGGAATGAGCTCCTGGCTTCCTGTTTAGCTTCCTGAACTCTGTGCTCTGACACCACACTGCAGAACTGGAGCTGCTCCAACATTTTGTTCTGGAGCAAGACGAAATGTAAGAACTCTTGCTGGGTGGCCCAGTGCACTTTCAAATACAGGTCGGTGCAAAAGTAATTGTGGTTTCGGATCATGAATTTTAAATCATTATAACTAGGCTCAAACGTACCTTTGTTAATCAAAGTAGCAACCACTACAATCAAAACATTTTTTGCCAACAAGAAATATGTTTGTTTAGTCCTGTAGAATAAAAATCCATGCTTTGGGATTCAACAACTCATGGAAAACAGTTTCTGCATCTTGCTCGTTGTGGAAGCATTTTCCCTGCAAAAAGTTGTTGAGATGCTTGAAGCGGTAATAGGTTGGCGAGAGGTCAGGTAAATATGGCGGATGAGGCAAAACTTTGTAGCCCAGTTCACTGAACTTTTGAAGTGTTGGTCGTGTGACATGCAGTAGCGTTGTGTTGTGGAGAATAATTGGGCCCTTTCTGTTGACCAATGCTGGCTGCAGGCATTGCAGTTTTTGGCGCATCTAGTCAGTTTGCTGAGCATACTTCTTGGGTGTAATCGTTTTGCCGGGATTCAGAAAGCCGTAGTGGATCAGACTGGCAGCAGACCACCAAACAGTGACCATGACCTTTTTTTGGTGGAAGTTTGACTTTGGGAAGTGCTTTGGAGCTTCTTCTGGGTCCAACCACTGAGCTGGTTGTCGCCAATTCTCATATAAAATCCACTTTCGTCACATGTCACAGTCCGTTTGAGAAATGGTTCATTGTTGTTGCATAGTGTAAGATAAGATGATACTTCAAATGTTTTTTTTTTAATTTTTTAATTTTTTTTTTTTATTTTTGGTCAGCTCATGAGGCACTGGCTTATGGAGCTGAGCTTTTTCACCTTTCCAATTTGCTTCAAATGCTGAACAACCATAGAATGGTCGATGTTTAGTTCTTCGGCAGTTGTGTCGTTGTAAGAGGATCAACTTTGATGATTCCCCTCAATTGGTTGTGAACTTCGATGGCCAGCCACTACACTCCTCATCTCCAAAGCTCTCATCTCATTTGCAAAATTTCTTGAGCCACCATTGCATGGTACATTCAGTAGCAGTTCCTGGGCCAAATGCATTGTTGATGTTGCGAGTTGTCTTTGCTACTTTACAACCCATTTTGAACACGAATAAGAAAATTGCTCAAATTTGCTTTTTGTCTAACATCATTTTCATAGTCTAATATAAACATAAAATAAAAAGCAAGTAATAAGTCATTAGCAAAAAAAAATTAAAGTGAGAAATGCCCATTAAAATGATGTATAACATAACCACATTTCTTTAAGAATGTATTCCAATATCAAATGACAAATTCCCAATAATGCAAAAACGGCAATATATCTTTATTATTTTCCAGGGACCTGTTTAAATGCTTTTAGTACTTTGGCCTCTGTTTCAATGTTGTGAATGTCATTATACGCAAGGACATTTTGAACAAATATGAAATGCTGGCAGTTATTTTTCCAGTTAGTAGTTGTTTATTTATTGATTCATTCATTCTCCTAAAACATATTTAATGAGCATCTATTATATGCCAGGAATTGTTCCAATCATTGGGGATTCAGCAGTGAATAAAACAGACACAAATCCTTGGTTTCAAGGTGCCTGCATTCTGATGATAGGTGTGAGACAATAATAACCAAGGTAACTAAGGTATGTGACATGTTGGTGACAATGTACTATGGAAAAAAACAAAAAGGTTGGTAGGGTGAGAGGATGACTAGGAAATCCTCACTAAGAGGGAAATGATGTTTGATTAAGATCTGAAGGAGTGTGGAAATGAACTATGTGGGAAGAGCATCCCAGGCAGAGGGAACAGCAATTATAAAGACTCAGAGGCAAGAGAATGCCTAGCATATGTAGGGCAGAGTGAGGAGGCCACCACAGTAGCTGGAGAGGAGTGAATTTTGGGGAGAATAATTGGAAATAGAGTCAGAGAATAGGGAAGAGTCAAATGATAGAGGTCCTTGCAGGCCATGAGTAGAAATTTGGCCTTACTCCTGATGGGATAGGAAGCTATTACACGGTCTCGGGCAGAGGAATAGCACAATCTGATTTTCATTTTGCCAGAATCAGTCTGGGGCTAGATTGAAAATAGAAGTTGTAGGGGGTGAACAAAGATCAAAGAAGAGTCCCCAATTAAGGGGCTATCACAGTGGTCTTGGGGAGGGAGGACAGTGACTTGGACCAGGGGGCTCGCAAACATCTTGGAATGGAAAATGGTACAGCCACTCTGGAAAGTAGTTTGGCGCCTTCTAAAATCAAGCCAACAAACAAATGAAAACTAAACTAGCCATACGTTGACCATACAACTCAGCAATTGAACTCCTGGGAACCTATCTTGAAGAAATGAAAACAGGTCCACATGAAAATGTATACAAATTTATGCACAGCAGTTTTATTTATAGTTGACAAAAATGGAAATAACAAAAATGTCCTTCTAATAACATCTGTGGATCTCAATGGTATTATGCAGAGTGAAAAAAAAAGCCAACCTCAAAAGGTCACATACTATACATTTCCATTTATATGACACTATTGTAATGACAAAATTATAGAGATGGAAAACAGATTGGCAGGGGTTTTGGATACAGAAGTAGGTAGGCATGATCATAAAGAGGTAGCATGAGGAAGTCCTTTGTGGCAATGTTTTAGTTTCTGTGTCTTGATTGCAGTTGTGATTACATGAATCCACACATAGGATTAAGTGACACAGAACTGTACGCACACACAGTGTCAATTTCCTGGGTTTGATATTGGGCTATAAATATGTGAAGTGTAACCATGGAAGGAATCTGGGTGAAATGTACGCAGGACCTCTCTGTGCTATCTTTGCAGCTTCCTGTGAAAAATATGATTAGCTGACATGGTGGTAGGGCAGAAGTGTCAGGGGAAGCAGGGAAGGAGGGAGGGCCTTGGATCAGCAGAGTTGTGCCTCATTCTTGGAGTCTTTGTGTTCTTTGGGATTCTTGATAGTATTTGTGGCTCCTTTTAAACTCCTGTAGTTGCATGAGGCTTAGTGCCCTTTAATAATAATAGAAGACGCTGATGAAGGCAAAAAATAAATGGAGCCAACAGAATTTGCTGACAGAGTTGATGTGGGGTATAGGAGAAAATGGAGCTAAAGATGACTCCAAGAGTTTTGGCCTGAGCAACCGAAAGATTTAAATTGCAATTAATCATCAAAAGTGCTAGGTTGGGGGGTATATATTGAGAACTCAGTTTTAGATATGATACATTTAAGATACCCAGTTGACATCTTTGGAAGTCATCAGCATGAAAATGGCATTTTTAGCTATAAACCTAGATGACATTACCAAGAAAGTGAGTATAGAGAGAGAAGTGAATTTGGGGCTAAGTTTAGAATGCACCAACATTTACAGATGTCAGAGATAAAGAGGAACCAGAAAAAAACCAGGACACAGTGCCCAGACAAATAGGAGAAAATGTAGATGAGGCAGGTTATAAGAAGATAGTCATGATCTGTCTCAAATACTGCTGAAATGTCAACAAGATGAAGACAGAGATTTGACCGTAGCTTTAGCAGTTTGGCAGGCATGAGAGACCTCCATGGGGTATTGAAGGTCAGAAGGTCAAAGTATAACTGGAGTGGACTCAAGAGACAACGGGAACTTGAAAACACTGCTTATAGTAGCTCCTGGGGAATCTTGCTAGAAAAGGGAAGGTGAAAATATAGAGAAACCTGGAGAAATTTTCTGTTTTTTTCCCCCTTTTTTTATGATGAGAAGGAACGAACATCTTTTGTTCTGGTGGAAATGATTAAGTATAGAGGGCAACTTTTATGGTATGGGAGAGAGGACAGAACAACTGAAGAAATGTCCTTGAGGAGGCAAGAAGGTTTAGGATCTAGTGCACAGGTGAGGTAGAAGCAATAGCTTTTTCCGGGAGAGAAGCAGAGTTTGAAGGTGCAGATAGATGAGGCCATGTGTGCAGAGGGGCTATCTTGTGGGAGTTCTATTTGGGTGGATGCTATCTTTCCAGTGAAATGGTAAGCAAGGTCATTGCAGCTATGGGTGAGAATGGGTGGGTGAGGCTGGAGGTTTGAAGGGGAAAAATAAACTGTGAAAGCATAGAAGAAGGAATGCACCAGGGGAACAAGTGCACCTTCTTTCAGCTGTAGCACATGTGTTTTATGCAATGAGATGTCTCTACCCTTAGTTTGGTGTATTTATCATTGCAATAAGTGCACTTCCTATTTGGTCAATGACTTGGCAATTCATACAACCCTGTGACCTCAAGTCTCTTTTAACCCCTTGAGAGGTTAATTTTGAAATTTTGGATTTTGGAAGAAAGAAAAATACGAAAGGGGAAGGAATGTCTTATTAGAGGAGGTATGGAAACCAGTACCAGGAGAACAAAAAGTAGAATAGTTGTTTATTTCATCATTTATGGAACCCATGAAAGAGTTTTGGGTCACTGACATGCAAACAATGACAGTTTCAGCTAAATGGAATACTTTGTGTATTTTTACTTGTGTTATATTCATCCAAACAAATATTTGTTGATAAGCTAGCATTATCCAAACAAATATTTGTTGATAATCTAGTATTGAGCCAGGAACTATGGTATATACCAGGAACTGGGGAGCAGATGGCCATTGTTCTCAAAAGCCCTAGGTACTGTGGAAGTAGAAATATAAAAGTGTGGTAAGTGGCAGGATGCAAAGGAAGGGAGATGCCTGAATGTGGCTGGGCAGTCAGTGGGCATGATTCGGAAAGAGACTCAACTAGGGATATTGGAATTGAGATTGACAGAAGGAGTGAGGGATAGCCTGGTGATGTGGGTTGTGAGTAGGAAAAAAGCATTTCATGAGAGGGTGAGGGCAAAGGTGAGAGGGTAGAAGGGAAGAGAAGCAAGGAAATAAGGACTCTGAGGGAAAGGCTACAGGGTCGGTGATCAAAAGTCTTGAGATAGGTCCGTGTGGTGGCTCATGTCTGTAATCCCAGCACCTTGGGAGGTCAAAGTGGGTGGATCACTTGAGGTTAGGAGTTTGAGACCAGCCTGACCAACATGGTGAAACACCATCTAAAAATACAAAAACATAAAGGCATGGTGGCGGATGCCTATAGTTCCAGCTTCTTGGGAGGTTGAGGTGGGAAAATTGCTTGAACCCAGTAGGTGGGGGTTGCAGTGAGCTGAGATTGCACTGCTGCACTCCAGGCTGGGTAACAGAGTGAGATTCCACCTCAAAAAAAAAAAAAAAAAAAAAAAAGTCCTGATATGGACAGGACCAGAACAGAGGGGAGCCATGGTGAGGAGAAGGGTGAGGAAAGAGAGCGGCTTTGACCCTGGGTACCTGCATTTTATTACTAAAGCTATCTTAGTGCAGCATCTTCTTACAAGGCTGGCTGTGACCTGGGAGAGAAAGAAGCATTGAACAGAAGGAAATAAAGAGGAGAAGGGAAGGGAAGAATATCAGCTTCTTGGTGGATGCAACTGGGATAGCCCCCAATGCACAAGGCCCAGCATTGACCCTACCTTTCCTTGGCTTCTAAATCTGCATAAGACTTTTACAACTTGTCAGGAAGCCAGGGATGGCTGAAGAGCACTGGACTTGGAGACTTGGATTCTTGTCTCCAATATAAAGTCATTAGGCAAGTTGTTTATCTCTGGGTCCTGATTTCCTCATCTGTAAAACCAGGTGTTTGATCTGAAGCTCAGATGCATCATTTCTAAAAAATATTCTCTTGTGCTATATGTTAATCGTTAGTGAGCATGAGGATATTATATTTAATTCCCCACTCAACACTCATGTAAGTCCTCTCTTTTCATGCTGCAGACTCTTCTAATTCAGGCCTCTTGTGTAGGGCATTTGTGATCCATCCACATCTGTGCTCTTATTCTGTTGCTTAGTGTTACTGGTTTCCATGAAAGGTGATTTGGAAGTTTCACAGAGAAGATGAACTGTCAATCTTAGAGGAGTGAGGAATATGTGTAATAACAATGATAAGATGATGATGAAGATGCTGATGATGGTGATTCTGATCTCCTATTCATTTTCCATATATCACATTGAATCCACACAACAAGCTTTGGATATAAGCATTTCCATTATCTGTATTTTACAGATAAAGACATTAGGCACAGAGAGGTGAGGTAGCCTTTTCAAAGTCATACAGCATTTGAATATATGTCATCTTAACCAGAACTCTATTTGAGTGTGTGAATAGAGAGAAAGGAGATAGAAAGGTGGAGGTTAGGGAGCACATTGTTTTTGAAATTTAATAGGAAGTTTCCAAATATCTAATGCAGAGCAATCCTATAAACTGACTCTCAGAAAGCATTTTAAGGGTTAATATACATTGCAAGATGACAATTGTGACTGTACCAGAAGCAGAAAGGACATTCCAGGGAATCAGGTTCTTCAGTTTAGTTTACATGGAGAGAGTTTGAAATGTGTACCTGTTTTAAAAATTATTTTTTAAATTTCAACTTTCATTTTAGATACAGGGGTAAGTATGCTGGTTTGTTACATGAGAATATTGCTTGATTCTGAGGTTTGGGGTATGGGTCTTGTCACCTGGCTAGTGAGCATAGTATCTGATACGTAGTTTTTCAACCTGCATCCCCCTCCCTCCCTCTCCCCTTTAATAGTCTGCAGTGTCTATTGTTCCCATGTTTATGTCCACGTGCCCTCAATGTTTAGCTCCTACTTATAAGTGAGAACATGTGATATTTGGTTTTCTGTTTCTGTGTTAATTCACTTAGGACTATTGCCTCCGGCTGCATCCATGTTGCTGCAGAGGACACTATTTCATTCTTTTTTTATGGCTGCATAGTATTCCACGGTGTCTATATACCATTTCCATTGTCTGCATTTTACAGATGAGGAAATTAGGCACAGGGAGGTGAGGTAACCTTTTCAAAGTCAGACAGCATTTGAATCCATGTAGTCTTAACCGTAGTTCCATTTGAGTGTGTAAGTAGAGGAGGAAAAGGGGATAAAAGGTAAGTAAAAGTTCTTCATCAGTTAAGTTGTAGAGTTTCTTATTAAAAATAAGCATCCTCCATTAATGGGCACCTGGATTGATTCCATGTCTTTGAGACCTGCACCTCTCCCCTCATCTTCCTCCCAGTTCTGAAGAGCATCTTCTCTTCGCTTCGGCTTCCTCTAGTCAAGAGGCAACTCACCTTGACATGCCTTGTTTTGTCATGTGAGTCTACTTACATAAAAAGTGTTATTTGGGCCAGGTGCAGTGGCTCACGCCTGTAGTCCTAGCATTTTGGGAGGCCAAGGTGGGTGGATTGCCTGAGCTCAGGAGTTTGAGACCAGTTTGGGCAACATGGTGAAACTGTGTCTCTACTAAAATACAAAAAATTAGCTGGGCATGGTGGTGCGTGCCTGTAATCCCAGCTACTGGGGAGGCTGAGACTGGGGAATCTCTTGAACCCGGGAGGCAGAGGTTACAGTGAGCTGAGATCGCACCACTGCACCACTGCACTCCAGCCTAGGCGACAGAGTGAGACCCTATCTCAAAAAAAAAAAAAAAAAAAAAAGAAAAAAAAAAAAAAACCAACGGTATTTGGAGGTAGTTACGATCTTCTGATTCTTTAAATGATTCATGTTGTACAAGGGCAATGTAATAACCTGCATTTGTGTCATACCTGACAGTTGGCAAAGAGCTCACATAATATTATGATTAACATTTATTGAATGCCAATTGTGTGCTAAGCTATGTCAAGCAGTTTTATATGGGTTATTTCACTTAATCCTCACAACAACCTTTTGAGGTTGATTTCATTGCTATCCCTATTTTACAGATGAGAAGACTGAGACACATACATTAAGTTTTTAAGTTTAAGGTCACCTGACTAGTATAACAGGAATTTGACTCAGACCAAAATGACTAACTATAAAGCAGGAATCAGGTTTCCCATTTGTTACAAGGAAATTTTCTTCACATTTCAAATTTAATATGTGGCAACAATTAAACTTGAAATGTGATGGAAATATGGGGCTATTGCTGTTTTTGGTTTTATCAGGGACTCTGCACTCTACAACTTGAATGATGAAGAATATTTACTTTTTTTTTCTTTGAGACAGCGCCTCGCTCTGTCACCTAGGCTGGAGTGTAGTGATGGGATCTCAGTTCACTGCAACCTCCACCTTCTGGGTACAAGTGATTCTCCTGCCTCAGTCTCCTGAGTATCTGGGACTACAGGTCTGTGCCACTATGCCTGGCTAATTTTTGTATTTTTTTTTTTTAAGTGTAGAGAGGGGTTTCACCATATCGGCCAGATTGGTCTCGAACTCCTGGCTTCAAGCAATCCCACCTGCCTTGGCCTCCCAAAGTGCTGGGATTACAGGCATGAACCACTGTGCCTGGCCAGAACTTTTACTTTCGTCAGAAATCAAAACCTCCTCTATTCAACAAGTAATCTTTAATAATTTTTGGATCTTTTCTCTACCATGCTGTGAACCGTTTCTGTAAATAATGATCCCCTTCTTTGCAAAAGTCCTGCAAAAGAGGTCAATGGGTGAAGGAAAGAAATGACACATTTCAAAAGATCTGCTTTCCTCTTTCAAGTTCTTTTCTGGCCACTTCTTTTTCCTGTTGTGTAATCAAGCAACTCTGGGTCTGATAAGGCAAGTGTGAACCCTCTTGCTATGCATTTTTGGTGGCTGGTCTTTGTGGAGGTGCTGGGGCTGAAATTAGACCGACAACCCACTGGGCAGCATTAAGTTCTGCTTGGCACTTAGTGGACCCTTGATGCTCAGTAAGTGCTAATTACCAATGATGATAACAAGGCATAGAAATTCAGCCTGTTCTTACTGCTCAGCTTCCCTCTCAGGGGAGGGAACAGACCAGCATGAAACAGAAATGGTGGCCACTTCCCTGTTTAATGCAAAGTTCCTTGAGCACTGTCTGCAGCTCTTGATCACAATTTGAATAATCTATTGTACTAAGAATAGAGGAACTAGTTTAATTTCTACAATGCTACTGGGATCTGCAATAACTCATTTTATGATGTTGTAGTTGCATGCAATTGTCTTGCTAGAAAATGAATAAGGATTTGGAAAATTTAATCCCTTGTGGTGATGCTGTTGTTTGTATTTTGTTTTTAACCTGGCTGAATGACATTCATCTCCCTTAGCCTCCAGAGCTCTTCAGGAAGTCTCTGTGTATAAGTGATGCATTTTAGGGAAGTGAGTGCTTTCTGTGCTTTTCCTCTGGCTGTATTTTTGGTATTTTCTGCCTCCTGACTTAACTTGTGGTTTCAGGGACCCATTTCACATTGCTTCTGAGCCTGGGATGTATCTTTTGATATCTGTATTTTCTTACTGCTATAATTTCTGTTATCAAAAAACAGTAAAGGAAGGCTTTATTTCTGAAGCTAAGAGTAAGCTTAGAGATTAAATAAACACATTTCCCAGTGAGTATAAATGTTGAAGTACTAAAATTGCTAAATCTTTTTTTTTTTTTTTTTCTTGAGACGGAGTTTCACTCTTTTTGCCCAGGCTGGAGTGCAATGGCACGATCTCTGCTCAACACAACATCCACCTCCCAGGTTCAAACAATTCTCCTGCCTCAGCCTCCTGGGTAGCTGGAATTACAAGCATGCAGCACCACGCCTGGCTAATTTCGTATTTTTAGTAGAGACGGGGTTTCTCCATGTTGGTCAGGTTGGTCTAGAACTCCTGACCTCAGGTGACCCGCCCTCCTTGGCCTCCCAAAGTGCTGGGATTACAGGCACAACAGGCCACCGTGCCCGGCCAAAATTGCCCAACTTTTGAGTAAAATGATACCAATCTAGAGATCTCTGGGTGATCTATGAATGTGTGAGTGTGTCTTGTTTGAATGTTCAAAGCACACAGCCCAAATGTGTGTGATGAGGTGAATTTTGTGACCATATGGTTAGTTTGGTTCAACGCTCTCTCTAGGGGCAGTGGTGAGGTGAGGGGCTTCTGTTATGATCTATGCAAGGGTGTAGATGGGCACCCCACTTTTCATGTGTAGATGGAGTGTTGTGCTCTAGAGAGGAGAGACCTGCCCCTGGGATCTGGGGTGACTCAGAAGATCTGGAGCTTTGTGATTTGCCACTGATGTTTGCGTTGGAGCCATGGGAGGTGATTTTTGTACTTATGGAGGATGAATCAGCTCCCAGGCCAGGTTACCTGGAGAACAGGGGATAGTATTTGGAGCATCATAGAGGGTAGTTTAGGCTTCTTAGGACCTATAATGGGGAATTTTATGAGTCAACTTGGCTAGGCTATGGTGCCTAGTTGTTTGCTTAAACGTGAATCTAGATGTTCCCATAAAGGTAGTTTTATTTATTTATTTATTTATTTTTAAAAGTTCCATAGTTTTTTTGGGGAAACAGATGGTATTTGGTTACATGAGTAAGTTCTTTAGTGGTGATTTGTGAGATTTGGATGCACCCATTGCCCAAGCAGTATACACTGAACCTGATTTGTAGTCTTTTATTCCTCATCCTCTTCCCACCGTTTTCTCTTGAGTCCCCAAAGTCCATTGTGTTATTCTTATGCCTTTGCATCCTCATAGCTTAGCTCCCACTTATAAGTGAGAACATATGATGTTTGGTTTTCCATTCCTGAGTTACGTCACTTAGAATAATAGTCTCCAATTCCATCCAGGTTGCTGTGTATGCCATATTCATTCTATAAAGGTATTTTATAGATGTCATTATCATTTAAATCAGTAGACTTTGAGTAAAGCAGATTACCCTTCACAATATGGATGAATCTCATCCGACCCACTGAAGGCCTTCAGAGAAAAGACTAAGGTCTCTCCAAAAGAAGGGAATTCTGCCTCTTGACTGTCTTTAGACTCAAGACTGAAACACTGACTCCTGCTAAAATTTCCAGCCTGCCAGCTTACTCTACAAAATTTGGACTTGCCAAACCACATCAGCCAATTCCTTCAAATAAATCTCTAGCTATGTCATACATCCAGTTGGTTTTGTCTTTCTGGAGAGCCATGACTAATACAGAACCCTACTGGATCCTGTGTGGAAACTTCAGCATGGGTTCTTGGGGCCGCTGGAGGAAGCTTCACCTGGAACTGTGGGCAGCTATGGGGATTTGTAGTGCAGCTGCCACTTCCAGGGCCGCCTTAAGTCCCCAGTTCACTCAGGCTATGCCCTGTGGGTTGTGTGTAGGCATCAGTGGATTGTGGTAGCTCATGTCCCTTTGGCTTTTAAGTCTTATAGGTGACAGGTGAGTGGTTTGTACAGATTGAGTATCCATTATCCAAAATACTTGAGACTAGAAGTGTTTTGGATTCTAGATTTGGGAATATTTGCATATAAATAATGAGGTATCTTGAGGATAGGACCCAAGTATAAACATGAAATGTATTTATGTCTCATATATATCTTATATACATAGGCTGAAGGTGTATTTTATATCATATTTTAAATAATATTTTGCATGACACAAAGTTTGATTACATTAAACCATCAGAAAGCAAAGGTGTCACCGTCTCAGCCACCCATGCGGACAGTCTGTTGTTGTCTGGCATCACCATCATTCCTGACTTTAAATTTATATGCTACCAATAAGCAATAATTTTCTTAGCACACATAAGTATTTACCAGTAAAACATATAACCTACCATTAATATAGGTATATTAATGTGTTTAGGGTAACTAAGCAGCACAGTGCCATCACCAGAATAAGCAACAGCAACAACAAACAATGCAGGCTTTCAGTTTCCACCTGTGGTGCTATGTTTTGATTAAAAGGTTATTGTCCACTGCGTTTTTTTTCGGGTGAGAAGAAATATCAAAAGCAGTTGAGGGACCAAGAAGTGGGTTCTGTAGGGATAAGGAGACATTCTGTTGGATGGCTTTTAAAAATGTTCCTTCCAGAATTGCCTACTTCGTTAATAATGGTTTTTGTCTTAGAATTCTCTGATTTTATAAATTGACATGATTTCTTGTTCTGTTATGGATTCATCATGCCCTTCAATAAGCCCATCACACATTTTCACCATGTTTTCTATAGGCACTTTTTCTGCAGTGTTAACCATGTCATCTTCTTATCACTGTTTTCACAGTCACGTTGATTGAGAACCATTTTGGCTATCTCAAGTCAAGATAGAACAAGTGGAGTCTCATTGATATTAAACAAACTTCTTTGATATCTACTTTCATCTTACTGGCAGACTGAAGGTATATTTTTTGCATATGTAAGGAGGTCACACATTTTTTTTTCTCAATTGACATTCAGCATCCTTCAAAGTCACCACCTTGTTCATCATCACTATACATAGTTGCAGGCCAGAGGCTTTGCTAGGCATGCACAAACATGTCTTTAATCATTGTGTTTCAGGCATTGGCAACAGCATATACAGCATCTTTCATGACAACTCCTTTTGAAAACCTCCACATCCATGTCTCTGTGTACTGTGGCTAGCATGCTGTTCTATAAAGTGCTTTTATATTTACTCTTCACTCATCTAAGGATACCCTGATCACATGGCTGAATTAATGAAGTCACACTGGGGAAAAGTACACGGCATAAAAATTATTTTTGATGAAAAGTTCAGGTAGAGGATGAGTAGAACAGTCATCAAGGAATAACAAAAGGTTGTAGCTCTCATCCAGTCCAGCTCTCCTGCAGTGACGATGAGCCACTGGTATAAAATGTCTGTGAAACCAATAAGAAAAGATGTCCCTGGTGATCCATGCTTTTTTGTTAGCAAAATTGTAACAAGAAATTCACTCCTTGCAAACAGCAAGGACTCAAGCTTTTGCCAATCACAGCAAGTTTACATTTATGAATGCCTCTTGCATTAGCACATCCCAGTACAGTTACTCTGTCCTTGACATCCTTAATTCCTGTAGGGGTTATGTTATTAGCTGTAGTGAATATATGTCTGGGGCAAGAACACCAAAACACTGAAGTTTTGTTGGCATTATAAACTTGTTCTGGTGTCAGATTTCCATCAGGAATGACCTTGACAAACTCATCAGTGAATTTCTTCTCTGCTTCATGACCAGCAGATGATTTATCATCACAAGTCTTCAAAAATTTAATGCTGTATATTTTCTTAAACTTTTACAACCAGGCTGTTGAATAGTCACAATTTCCTTCAATTTCTAGTTCACCATCATAGATCTTTGCTTGTTTCATGATCAGCATACCATTAAGTGGCATGTATTCATTGCAACATTGACTGATCCACTCTTTCTATACACAATCAAGATCTTCATTTTGAGCCTTATGCAATATTTTTCTATTTTCATTAACTTCTGTACATCACTTTCAGCATAGAACTTCATTGGTTTGTTTTTCTGTTCCTTCAGGTCATATATGGTGGTCATTCTAACACCATGCTCTTATGTAAGATGTTTCACATGTAACAGCATTGTCCAGTTTCTCCAAAAGCTTGGCTTTCTATGCTATAGATAAGCATAAATTTGTCCTCTTTTTCTTTTTACTGTTAGCCATAGGGATATTTTGCAGGCATTGTTGACATTTCCAATAATATCTACACCATAGAGAGAGAAAAACAATAAAACACAGTGAGTAATATATGTAGGTCTTGGCACAATATAGGGCATTGGGGGGAAACTGCCGTTGGTGTGTCCAGCCTGTACAGATACCATTTTATTATCCTTTGTGGGCATGCTTGAGTGGGGGAATCTGGGCACACACAGAAAATACATTGCAGCTAAAAGAGACTAGGAGGATCTTTCTTCCTTGGGGGATACTGAATAAACTATGTTGTGTGCCTGCATTTTGGCTGTGACATCATGTCAACACTTTAAAAGTTTTGAATTTTGGAACATGTTGAATGTTTGATTTTCAGCATAGGCATGTCCAGCCTGTATTTGCATTCAGCCACTAGGCAGTTTTACAGTCCTTCAGTGGACTGAGATTTATATCACCTACTTTGAGTATATGGCAATGTCTCAGCATCTCCACTTCTTGTATTTTAAAAAGTAGTGGCTATCTCAGCCAAGGTGGAATGGGAGGCTGTCTGGTAGGTAGCAGGGAAGATGTGGCAGAAACAACAGCATGTGTCAAGATCCAAAGATGGAGGACAGGAAAGGATGGGATGTTGTTGATGGAAACTGTGGGTTATAAGAGGTTATCAATTAAAGGAGCCTGTAAGAAGAGAGATAGAGACTGAAAGTCTCAAAAATGAAGCCAGGAAAGAGACAGACGAGAGTTTCAAATAATGGGGCAGGAATGTGATAGCAGGTGTGGAAGTCTGCAACTTCTTTTTAAACTGCCACCTGCATTAGAGGTATCCTGGGTGCAAGGCCACAACAGGTGATTTAAGTTTCTATGAACGAGATTGAATCCTTTTCTTTTTCCCCTCAGGGATTGTTTTCCTTTTTGCTTTTTACAGGTTTTGCTTTGGTCAGCTTCATTGTCTTTAAGTTTTGGCAGAAATTTCATCTGGCAATAATCTCCATAAATGTGAATTTAGCCAGATAATTTGGAGGTGCTGGGGTACTGTGTGCATTGTATGCTTTTAAAGCCTTGTCACCGGGGCTGGAAAGTGAACTTCCCATGAACATGTCAGATATACACTGTGGCACTGCAAGATATTTATATCTTGGCTTCAACTCAGTTGAATGCAATTACTACCTTGCTCCAAATAGACATTGCAATATCATTTTAAAGATTAATTAGAATGACTCTTATTTGTCCCTCAGACATTTTTATGACATGTAAATGAGAGACACTCCAGGTCATTCTCATTATAGTTATACTCGAATTTTCAGTTTAGCTTTCTATACAAGAACAAAGTTACATGGATTATATCAAAGCTATCATCAGTGGCATGTAAACCAAGAGATGGGGCATCTGGGGTGTTTTTTTTTTTTTTTTTTGTGGGGCCAGGAAACATTCTGGAATCGCTGAATTCATCTGTGCAAGTCCATTTGTAAAGATGCTGCCAGGGAGCTGCAAATGCTGAGAGATGTAGAATCTTTACCCACATGGGAGTTACCAGGAAGCACCAAGTAACTGGTGATGGAAAGGAGTATAATTAATGTAGTCTCCATTGCTTCAAAAAGGGAGATGCAAACCAGTTATGCACAGGTGATGAGTCTGATCCATCAGTTATGTCACCTGGTTATTTTGTCCCCTTTGCCTGTGATGCATGGTGTGTATTACACTTTCTGGCATCCATATTATAAATTTGACTACACACTAGTCATCCTTGTGCCACTTAACAAGCTAGTGTAACAAGCTACTGGGGCTATCCTGGCAGCTTGGCCAATGGAAATGGACACCTGGTGTTACCCTGAAGGGGCAGGGACAGAGGTGAGCCCCATTGTAGCTCATAAATCCAGTTTCAGGCTTGATCTAGAGATCAGATTAGGTCACAAGTTAAAGATTGACTCCAGGACTCAGGAGGACCTGTACAAGTTACATTCTCCCAGGTTACTTAGAACCAATTAGAAATTCCATAGGATGTTCCAGACAACCCTGCTCTTCAGGTCATTTCTCTAAAAGTCCTCCATCCCACTATGATTTTGAGGCAAAGTTTATAGTGCATCTGAAAATATTGGCTTTAAAGCTGTATCTCCTATGATTGAAATAATGTATTAGGGCAGTGGCTAAGTTGCCTTAACAAAGAGGTCTGAAAATTTAGTGAATTAAAGCTAAGTCACGTAACAGCCTATGGGTAGGCAGATGTATTGTCAGGGTTGTCTATAGACCCAGGCCCCATCTCTCTTGTGCTGCCGTCTCCATGTCCCTATTCACATGGTCAAAACTGACTCACTACTCATGGGAGGTGAGGAAGGAGTAGGGAGTATATGGGCAATGGTTAAAGGCATGCCTCAGAGGTTGGCATATCACTTCTGCTTACATTTCATCATTGCCCAGATATATTAATATGGACACAATTAGCTGAAGGGGTCATTCTCTAGCTGAGCTAAACTTGTAAAGCTTCTATCACTAAGAGGGAGAAGAGGAGAATGGGTGCTGGATGATAATTACTGTCTCTGCCACGATTTAGTTCTGAGTGACAGAAAATCCTGAGTAATTATGGCTTAAATAGGATACAATGGCTTTTTTTTTTTCCATGTTGAAGAAGTTAAAAGAAAAGCACTTGAGAATAGTAGTGGGCTTCTTGTAGTTGTTAGGGACCCTGAGTCCTTCTATTATGTTGCTCTATCATACTTAGCACGTGGTTTTCACCTCATGGTCCAAGATGGGGGCTGCTTATGCTCCTCCTGTTCCATGTGTCTTCCAGCCAGCAGTTAAAACAAAACTGAAAATGAAGGTTGTATCCTGCCATTCTCTTTAGAAACACTCACATAAGTTGTATATAAGACCTCCACTTCCATCTTATTAGCAAGAATGTGGTCCATGGCTATACCTAGTTGCAAAGGCATCTAGTCAACTAGCTCAGAATCAGTAATTGCACTGCTAAGAAAGTGGAGGTGAACACTAGGAGCCACAGTCTGCTCTTTTGGTTACTCAGTGATTTCTTCTTTATACCTTTACCTTCTCCTCAGAGCAGTTGATGCCCAAATCCCATCTATATTAATTCGCCTGGGCTGCCATAACGAAGTACCACAAACTGAGTGGCTTAAACAACAGAAATTTACCTTACAGTTCTGGAGGCTACACAGTCCAAGATCAAGATGTTGGTAGGGTTGGTGCCTTCTTCCGGCTGTGAGGAAGAATCTGTCCCATGCTGTCCCCTGACTTCTGGTGGTTTGTGGCAGTCTTTGGCCTTCCTTGGCTTGTAGAAACATCCTCTGATCTCTGCCTTCACTTCACATGGTGTTCTCCTTGCATGCTGTCTTGTCCAAATTTCCCCTTTTTGGAAGGATGTCTGTCATACTGGATTAGGGGCCCACCCTGTTCCAGTATGACCCCATCTTAACTAATTCCGTCTGCAATGGCCCTATTTCCAAATAAGGTGACATTCTGCGGTCCTTGGGATTAGGACTTAAACATATCAATTTGGGGGCAGACGCGTTTCAACCCATAAGACCATCCAATAACTGCACTGAGCTGCGTAACTAGAAAACCTTGTCATCAGTTCTAGATGTGGCTCTGTGTGCCACAGCAGCACAGAAACTGAACTGCATAGGCCTCTTCCCCATACTCATCCAATATACCAAGGCAGAGTAAGAAGAGCACAATTATGACAAAAGCTCCATTTTGTAAAAGAGAGTGAAGCCCAGTGGCTCATGCCTGTAATCCTAGCACTTTGGGAGTCTGAGGCGGGTGGATCACAAGGTCAGGAGATCAAAACTGTCCTGGCCAACATGATGAAACCCTGTCTCTACTAAAAATACAAAAATTAGCTGGGTGTGGTAGCACATGCCTCTAATCCCAGCTACTTGGGAGGTTGAGGCAGGATAATCACTTGAACCCACGGGGTGGAGGTTGCAGTGAGCCAAGATCGTGCCACTGCACTCCAGCCTGATGGCAGAGCAAGACTCTGTCTAAAAAAAAAAAAAAAAAAAAAAAAAAAAAAGACAGAGAGAGTGGAGAACAAATGGCAGTAGTTGTTTCACAGCAATTGTCTTATCCTGCTGGGCAGGACTCTCTGCCTTGGCATTAGAGGAAGCGCCATGGTTTTCCCCTTGGGAAGTCCTGAATCTAGTCCATGGAGGATATGTTCTCTTACTCATTGTTTCTTGTGGCCACTGGCTTTGCTCTCTCATTTTTTCTTCCTTGTTCATTTGTCCCCACATTGATTCTGAGGTGAGCATCAGAGAATGCCCCACTGAAGGTTGCACAAGTCTCATGACTGTCATAAGTACCCCCCGATGTAGTTCCAGGACCTGAGCATTGCTTTGAGCACTCATCTGTCACTGTCTTTTGTAGGCTAGGTTTGAGGTTGCTTTAGCAGTACAAAAAGGCTTACAATTGCTTTGCTTCTGATCAGTTCCATAGGTAAGAAACATACAGTGAAATATCTTCTGATAGAGGCCTGACTAGGTGGAAGCAAAGAAGGTACCCAAAGCACAAAGTTGAAGGAAGCATGCACTGTCAGGTGCTGCTCTGCCCTTGCCCAAGCCTGTGAATGAGGGCTTCTTTAGTTTTGTGCGCTGGGCACTTCTTTTTTTGTTGGTGTTTTATTTCTTTTGAGACAGGGTCTCACTTTGTTACTCAGGCTGGTGTCGAAGTCATCCACCCACTTCAGCCTTTCAAAATGCTGGGATTACAGGTGTGAGCCACCACACTGGGGCCCCTGGACCCTTCTTTTGTCTCACCCTTGCCTTGGCCCTGAGAGATTATATTTAACTCTAAAGTCTCTGGCCTTTAATTTACTAATCTCTTGGCTTTGCTTGTGTTATTCCCCTTCTACCAACTTAATAATGGCTTTAACAGTGGATTGATTTAGCAAAATACCACTTTTATTTTTATTTTTGGCTTGCAGGCTCGTAAAATTTGTAGGACAGGACACCCTTCTTATCTCCTGCTAAGGCTACTGTGTTGCTGCTGCCACAAAATCCCTCTTCACTTTGGCGTACATATGTTGACTTTTTCAACCCTGCCAGGATTCAGATTATGAGTCTTTCTGTCAAGTTGTAGGGGAGGCCACAAGCAGAGAGCGCTTCCCTTAGCCAAGTGATGTTTCCTTCATCTCTGTTTGGAGACTCATTAGCTCCGACCTTGAGTAATTTTGGAAAAGGTGGCAAGAAGGAGCTAGTAAACATTACATTTTCCTTACACTGCAGCCTCAGTCAGCAGGTCATCTGCCTTTTAAGGTCAGAGGATTTCATTTTGACCAAGGGTTTTACCACTGCAAAATAAATGCTGTCAGCTTTCCCAGTCCTCAGTGCTTGAATTCTCAATGCCCACTATTTGATTGCACTACTAAGTCATTGCAACATTTTTAAATGTTGTCATGAATCTCTCCAATTTCAGGTTTTAAGTCCTGTATCAGATAAGATTACACCAGTCTACATGTCACAGAGAACTTAAATATGTTTAAACACACATGATATTTCTCTCATGTAAAAAGTTCAGAGGGAGGCGGTTTGTGGCTGGTATGAGGTATTTGGGCCCCTTCCTGCTCTCACCTCCACAGTTCCTAAGGTGCAGGCTTTATTTACATGGTCCAAAAGAGTCATTCCTGCTTTAGCCACCACTCTGATGTTCTAGGCAGTGGGATGAAGGAAGGGTGAAGAAGGATGTGCTCCTTCTCTTAGAAGACTTCTCAGAAGTCTCATACATCAGCTCTGCTTACCTTGATTAGTCATAACCTAATTACCTGAGTACACTGAGCTGCAAGGAACACTGGAAACATAGTCTTTATTCCCAGAGGCCATGGACCCAGCTAAACATCTGTGCTCAATGACTAAGGAAGTAGATGCATATTTTAGACAGCTACCACCTTCCACCATGTGTTACTTGATATTATTTAAATTATAAATATACATATTTTACTGTAAGAATTATTTAATGTCTACTGTGTGTCAGGATGGAGTCAGATCCTATAGGGGAGTGGAATATGAGCAGGGCAGGAGGCTATATAAGGTCACAGAAATGAATATGCCATAGGTTGTCAAATACAATGTTAGTTTTCATACCATTAAAAAAGAACACCACTGCCATTTCATTGTAATAAATTTTTTGTTTTAGATATGCTAACAATTTCAGAGCTGTTTAACTGTGAAAAATATGCCTCTTAGAAATAATGTAATTAACGACTTCAAAGTACAGATTCTTTTTGGTGTCTTTATTTAGAAACCTCAGTGACCCTATACGTAAAATGAGGGTAAGAATAGTTCCTACTTCAGGCTGGGCACAGTGGCTCACACCTGTAATTCCAGTACTTTCGGAGGATGAGGCAGGTGGATCACCTGAGGTCAGGAATTCGAGACCAGCCTGGCCAACATGGGGAAACCCCGTCTCTACTAAAAATACAAAAATTAGCTGGATCTGGTGGCACATGCCTGTAATCCCAGCTACTCAGGAGGCTGAGGCAGCAGAATCACTTGAACCCAGGAGGCGGAGGTTGCAGTGAGCTGAGATCATGCCACTGCATTCCAACCTGGATGACAAGAATGAAACTTTGTCTCAAAAAAAAAAAAAAAAAAAAAAAAGGTTCCTGCCTCCAAGGGCTGTGAAAGGATTAAATGAGATGATTCACATGAAGCTTATAGCCCAATGTCAGACATACAGTAAGTGCTCATTAAATGCCGGCTTTTAGTAGCTTTAAGTAGAGTCCTGCCTTTAAAATAGTTTACCCTCTAATGGGAAACACCACTAACATAATAGAGGTAACAAAATGGGGAGAGGAGAGGGAAAATTCCCCAGCCTAAGTTCTAAGTGAGAAACTGATGTTTCGGTGTGGGCTGTTTCATCAGTTACACCAAGATGCACGGTTTGAATTCCAGGATAGCTAACACGTGTAATAAATACTATGCCAATTTAAATGATCTGAGGAAAGTCACCCTGAATAGTAGAAGAAAAATATTAGCCATTCAGACAATTCCAATGCATGGTGTCTATTTCATACACAGCCACCGCCCCCCACCCCCTGTCTAGGGTGGACCCGAGCAAGAAGACTGCGTCCCATGTGGAACTTCAGAGTAAATGGCAAGCCCTGAGCATCGCTGAAGGTTGTTAGAAGTTCCTCTTGACAGGAGATTTATGGAATGTGTTCTGCAAAGTTCTCACATTTTCACCAATGACTAGACAGATAAATTCCCCAGTGGCATTGCTCCTTGAAGGCAAAGATCCCACTCAGACAAATAAACTGCCATCTGTTTTCAAGAAATGTTGACTATTGCAAAAGAGTGGAATCATCTCCCCAGGAAAAGCTAATTATAATAGGCTTCTTGATTCTTTGGGAAATCACCCTTTCCCATTGCGTTTTCTTCTTTGGTATGTTTGATTTAGAACGGACCACATCTATCTTAAGTATGTGTATTCCCTTTGGTTAAGTGGTGCCTACAATATTTACAGCCTAGAAGAGTAAAATATAACTATCGTGTCCTGAAGAAACTAACTACCTGAAGTTTACCAAGTTGTCTCTTGAAACTTTTTGGCTTCTTAAACTAGCTCATATGTTATATTACATAGTTTAAATTTGGGAGAAAAAATTGAAAACCTGAGATTTTTAGCTCTCTCTCAAAATAGAATTTTATTGTATTCCAATAGATTTTTAAAAATGAATTTGTCTTGCATAGTAATTTATTTCTTATATTACTTAAGGAGCAACTTTGGGATATGGCAATTTATTAATTATATTTATACAAAATATTTTCATTGGCATCTATAGGACCTGAATATTCCCTACATTCCACTCACTTGTGGAAGTTACCTGGTGATATGGTTTGGCTGTGTCCCCACCCGAATCTCATCTTTAATTGTGGCTCCCATAATTCCCACATGTTGTGGGAGGGAGCTGGTGGGAGATGATTGAATCATGGGGGTGGTTCCCCCTTACTGTTCTCGTGGTAGTGAATAAGTCTCATGAGATCTGATGGTTTCATAAGGTCTTGATTGTCGTTCTCTCTCTTGCCTACTGCCATGTAAGACATGCCTTTCACCTTCCACCATGATTATGAGGCCTCCCCAGCTATGTGGAACTGTGAGTCCATTAAACCTCTTTTTCATTATAAATTACTCAGTTTCTGGTATGTCTTTATTAGCAGCATGGAGAACAGACTAATACACTTGGGTAAGGTGACTTGCACAGTTGTAGTTCTTGTGACTAATGGATCAGCAGCCCCTTCCTGTGAGGGGCAGGATCTGATTTGTCATGGTGGCTGTGTCACTCAGGGAATCCTCCAGAAGACAGAAGAGGGGAGGGACCCGTGTATGCAGTAAGAGTCACTGCCTGGGAGGCCACAGTTCCTGTGCTCTGGTTGCTACTGGTGCCCTCATAGATGTCAGCGCTCTTGGTCTCTTTCGACCTGGAGAGCGGCTATTGGTGCTTTGTTTGGCATGCACAACTTGCCCTTGACTTCAAATGACTGGAGTGTTTATTTCTGAGTTGCCATGGGTGGACTTCTGCCTCCTGATCTATGTGCTCACTTCACTCTTCAGTCAGTAAGAAAACACCTTCCCCTTTTAGAGCCCAGCTCCCTTCCTTGGGCATGCGGCTGTGGGGAGATATCTTATAACATAGACACCAACATATACAGCTGTTTCAGTTATAGTGCCAAGCTTTCCGGTGACAAAGTGGCAAAATTCACGTGGCACAGCGGCTTAGGGTCTTAGAGATACAGCTTTGCACATTAAAGAATTTTTTCTACATATTTCTCTCTTTTTTTAGGGTACATGGACAGTGCTGCCTGCAACATATTTGGACCCCAGACTAAGAATATTCACATACAAACGGTCTAAATACTTGAGTATAAATCAAGCGAACATACTGTTATATAAAGTATATCTTATCCTCTTACTTGACAAATATTCCTTTACTACAACAAAATTTCTTTTTTAAAAATTTTAGGCCGGGCGCGGTGGCTCAAGCCTGTAATCCCAGCACTTTGGGATGCCGAGACGGGTGGATTACGAGGTCAGGAGATCGAGACCATCCTGGCTAACACGGTGAAACCCCGTCTCTACTAAAAAAAAAAAATACAAAAAACTAGCCGGGCGAGGTGGCGGGCGCCTGTAGTCCCAGCTACTCGGAAGGCTGAGGCAGGAGAATGGCGTAAACCCGGGAGGCGGAGCTTGCAGTGAGCTGAGATCCGGCCACTGCACTCCAGCCTGGGCGACAGAGCGAGACTCCGTCTCAAAACAAAAAAACAAAAAAACAAAAAATAAAAATTTTAACATTTTTACTTTTCTGAACTGCATTTTATGTTTTCTATTATAATTGTAGCTTGTTCTCAATGTCAGTGATCTAAGTAATGACAAAATAAATTTAATTTTATTTGGAGTTTTAAAAAATTGAATACATTTGAATTCTATTTAAAAATATAAATTAAAATAAATGTAAACATTAAAATACAAAATCCTTTCATGTTTTCAAAAGCTTATTTTTCTAATGAAATATTTTTAAAAGAGCTATTGAAATTAAATAAGAAAATTCAAGTTATAATGAATGAATATCAAAGAGTTCAATCAATTATTCAAATGGAGCTGGAATTTTAATTTTAATTTTATGAGTATAAATTAAATTATTTAAATATATCTATAAAAAATAAAACTGCTACTAAGCCTAGTCTTCAGTGTCCCTCTAATTATTGAGGTGAAGAAATATCTCACTTTATGCATGCTATGTCTGTATCTTCAGGTACAGTTTAAGAGGATAAACTTACATATGTATAACTTAAGACATGAACTAGTGTATTTAATAATAAAGAATATTCCTCAGCTTCCACATGCAACAGTTGTGAATATTGTGCTAATTTATGAGTGCTTCCAGAGCCCTAATGTGGAACATAAAGAGAAGAAGACAATAGATGCCCAGTAGTTATGGGAAATTATACTTCATTATGCAAGAATTCATTATACTCATAGTACTTGAGAGGATTATGACATGTTATTTGTTTTTCCCTTGCTTGAGCTCTTTTGCTGCTTGTATTCTGAAGCATTATTGATTTCTGAAGTTGGTAATGGCACAGCCCAAAAACCTTCGTGGCATTTGGATACAGGGATATTTTCTTTCAAAATCAGAGTGTATTAGTCTGTTTTCACGCTGCTGAGAAAGACATACCTGAGACTGGGTAATTTGTAAAGGAAAGCAGGTTTAATGGACTCAGAGTTCCATGAGGCTGGGGAGGCCTCACAATCACAGCAGAAGGTGAAAGGCACTTCTCGCATGGCAGCGGCAAGAGGGAAAATGAGAGCCAAGCAAAACAGGGACCCCCAAAAGCATCAGATCTTGTGAGACTTATTCACTACCATGAGAACAGTATGGGGAAACTGCCCCCATGATTCAGTTATCTCCAGTTATGTCCCTCTCACAACATGTGGGAATTATAGGAGCTATAATTCAAGATGAGATTTGGGTGGGAACACATCCAAACCATATCACAGGGTAATAGATGTGAAGAGTTTTCCTGGGGCCCGAACAGTATTGGTAACAAGAGCAAATATTTAGGATTACGGATTGTGCTAAAATCCCATGAGACAGAGATGCCCAAGTGTTCTTTAAACAACTTCTTTTGCCTTGGTCTAGGGCATGGGGACCACCAAGAGACCGAGTTATAAGGGGTAAGGTGTCTGTGCATAGCTTTGCACTGTACCTGCTAACATTTTGTCTTTGGATACTCAGATCCTGTGCTACTTCTCTCTCACCATGCCAGATTATCTCCTCATTCACAAAGCTTTTCCCTTAGGGACTTAGCTGTCTCTTCCTGATATCTGGCTTCCTTTGGACTTTTCCAGCAGAGATATCTTTAATGTGTCTGAATATCATTGCCGTCATGATTCAAGTTCTTTCCTATTGGCCTTTGGCTAGAATCTGTCTGAATGTCTATGAACATCCTGTGACAGTGATAGACACGTTTTGTGCTAAGACCCTAAGGACTTCTAGGACTGTTGCCTAACTCCACATTCAGATCCAACACAATTTCCGTTCCAGCCTACAAAAGCACCCTATTACACATAAAGTATTGTCTTTCCAAATGATTTATTCTCATGAATGGTTTTTAAAATGACAAAATGTTCCAGATATTTAATGCACTTTAAAGATAAGCATGGTATGGTTGAGAGAGATTAATCACTCTGCTCCTTGGTTCTTCTGTTGATCTTACTTCTTCATAGGAGGTTGTCACCACCCAGGTGACAAATCCAGGTGTAAAAACAGAGACCATTTTCTCTTTGTGGGCAATATTCTGAAGCTTCTAGTCTTTGGCTTCTCTAAGATCACTTTTCCCAGTTTATCTATAACCATGCAAAGCAGAGCCCACACAGCTAAATTATAATTAAAGTAGAGAATTTAGGGGCGCAGATTACTTATTGCTGAGACCAGGCTTTTAACTTTCTTTTTAGGTGTCTCTCATTAGTTCTGAGCTCTTTAATCCTACTGTTTTTTTCAGTGACTCTCTTGCTTCAGAACGGTAGATCAGCAGTTTTGATGCCAGTGCCACCTTTTCAGTTCTTCCCTTATGACTTAATTTCATATCCTTCTGTAACCTCCTTCTCTTTCACGTTCTTCATCCTCCATATGGATTGATGTATGATAATTAAGGATAAGTCTTAAATCCTAGTTTCATCACTCACTAGAATGTGACTCTGGGAAAATTACCCAATCTCTCTAAGCTTCAGTTTTTCCACTTATAAAATGGGACTGATAATGCCTATCTTGTGAGATGGTGGGAAGGATTAAACGAGATAATTCAGGTAAATAATTTGGTAGAAATGATATACGCAAGATGATCACTAAATAGTGCCTCTCTGTTTTAACTTCCTCCCTTTTGTCTTTAGGTTGTGTCACACCTTTTCCTGAACTTTGGCTCAACTGAAGAAGGAAACTTTCAGGGGAATTCCAATGGTAAACAACAGAACCAGCAGTTTTACAATAAACTGCAGTGCTCCATTTCAAAACACAAAAATAGAGCATCTCTGCAGTGATGTACTGCCTTAAGGAAGAGAAAGATTTTTTCACGGATGTTACCAAACTTTAATGAAGTACTTGTTGTCCTCTCCATGTATGGATTTTTGCATGATTTCCATTTTCCAATGAAGTTCAAGTTAAATAATTAGAACATCACTTTATATAAAATGCTGACAAATCTCTACAAAACTCACAAAACAGAAAAATTCAAGGCCAGTCCATCTTTGGCCTATAATCTGGCTCTCATGCTCTTCTAGTTTCTCCTGACCCTCTGTATTAGTCTGTCTTTACTGATAAAGACATACCTGAGACTGGGAAGAAAAGGAGGTTTAATTTGACTCACAGTTCCACATGGCTTGGGAGACCTCAAAATCATGGTGGAGGGTGAAAGGCACTTCTTACATGGTGGCAGCAAGAGAGAATGAAGAAGAAGCAAAAGCAGAAACCCCTGATAAACCCATCAGATTTCACGAGACTTATTCACTATCATGAGACTAGCACAGGAAACAGCAGCCCCCATGATTCAATTACCTTCCCCTGGGTCCCTCCCACAACGTGGGAATTCTGGGAGATACAATTCAATTTGAGATTTGGGTGGGGACACAGCCAAACCATATCATTCCACCCCTGGCCCCTCCAAATCTCATGTCCTCACGTTTCAAAACCAATAACGCCTTCCCAACAGTCCCCAAAAGTCTTAATTCATTTCAGCATTAACCCAAAAGTCCACAGTCCAAAGTCTCATCTGAGACAAGGCAAGTCCCTTCCACCTATGAGCCTGTAAAATCAAAAGCAAGCTAGTTACTCCCTAGATACAATGGGGATACAGGTATTGGGTAAATACAGCCATTCCAAATGGGAGAAATTGGCTAAAACAAAGCCCCATGCAAGTCCTAAATCCAGCGAGGCAGTCAAAATTTAAAGCTCCAAAATGATCTCCTTTGACTCCAGGTCTCACATCCAGGTCACAATGATGCAATAGGTGGGCTCCCTTGATCTTGGGCAGCTCCACCCCTGTGGCATTGCAGGGTACAGCCTCCCTCCTGGCTGCTTTCTTGGGCTGTCATTGAGTGTCTGTGGCTTTTCCAGGCACAAGGTGCAAGCTGAAGGTGGATCTACCATTCTGGGGTCTGGAGGATGGTGGGCCCCTTCTCACAGCTTCACTAGGTGGTGCCCCAGTAGGGAGTCTGTGTGTGGGCTCTGACCCCACATTTCCCTTCTGTACTGCCCTAGCAGAGGTTCTCCATGAGGGCCCCACCCCTGCAGCAAACTTTTGCCTGGGCATCCAGGTGTTTCCATACATCTTCTGAAATCTAGGCGGAGGTTTCCAAACCTCAATTCTTGACTTCTGTATACCTGCAGACTCAATACCACATGGAAGGTGCAAAGGCTTGGGGCTTCCCTGCTCTGAAGCCACAGTGCAAGCTACATGTCGTCTCCTTTCAGTCATGGCTGTAGCGGCTGGCACACAGGGCACCAAGTCCCTAAGCTGCACACAGCATGGGGACGCTGGGCCTGGCCCACAGAACCACATTTTCCTCCTGGGTCTCTGAGCCTGTGATGAGAGGGGCTGCTATGAAGGTCTCTGACATGTCCTGGAGACATTTTCCTCAGGGTCTTGGGGATTAGCATTAGGTTCCTTGCTACTATGCAAATCTGCAGCTGACTTGAATTTCTCCGTGGAAAAGGGGTTTTACTTCGTTTAGATTTCATCATCAGGCTGCAAATTTTCTAAACTTTAATGCTCTGTTTCCCTTTTAAAATGGAATGCTTTTAACAGCACCCAAGTCACATGTTGAATGCTTTGCTGCTTAGAAATTTCTTCCACCAGATACCCTAAATCATCTCTCTCAAGTTCAAAGTTCCACAAATCTCTACGTCAGGGGAAAAATGCCACCAGACTGTTTGCTAAAACATAACAGGAGTCATCTTTGCTCCAGTTCCCAAGAAGTTCATCTCCATCTGAGACCACCTCAGCCTGGACCTTATTGTCCATATCTCTATTAGTCTTTTGGTCAAAGCCATTCAACAAATCTCTAGGAAGTTCCAAACTTTCCCATATTTTCTTGTTTTCTTCTGAACCTTCCAAACTGTTCCAACCTCTGTCTATTCTCCAGTTCTAAAGTTGCTTCCACATTTTCAGGTATCTTTTCAGAAACACCCCACTCTACTGGTACCAATTTACTGTATTAGTTTGTTTTCACACTGCTGATAAAGACATACCGAAAACTGGGAACGAAAAGAGGTTTAATCGGACTTAACATTTCTACATAGCTGGGGAGGCCTCAGAATCACAGCAGGAGGCAAAAGGTACTTCTTACATGGAGGCAGCAAGAGTAAGATGAAGAAGAAGCAAAAGCAGAAACCCCGGATAAACCCATCAGATCTTGTGAGACTTATTCACTATCAAGAGACTAGCACAGGAAAGACTGGCTCCCATGATTCAATTACCTCCCCCTGGGTCCCTCCCACAACATGTGGGAATTCTGGGAGATACAATTCAATTTGAGATTTGGGTGGGGACACAGCCAAACCATATCACCACCCATGCCACTATTTTGAGGCTGAGCAGTAAGAATGGGCTGTGTGAGAAAGATATGCTGCTGTCATGAGGTTTCAGGAGTAAAGAGGTCATGCTTTGGTTATTAGGAAACACTACTTCAAGTCTTCCATGTAGTTTGCTACAAAAAAAAAAAAAAAAAAGCAATTTGTGCATTAAAGAAAATAGGTCTATCACAGAGGATTTTCAGGGTAGCGAACTGCCCTTAATGATAGATATTATAATGGTGGATACATGTCATTGTACATTTGTTCAAACTCACAGAATGTATATCACCAAGAGAGAACCCTAATGTAAACTACGGACTTTAGGGGACTATGTTGTGTCAATGTAGGGTCATCAGTTGTACAAATGTACCAATCTGGTGGGGAATGTTGATAATGGAGTCTGTGTATGTCAGGGGACAGGGGATATATATGGGAAATCTCTGTACCTTTCTCTTAATTTTGCTGTGAGCCTAAAATTGCTCTGAAAAAATTAAGTATTAGTATTTAAAAAAAGCCTGAGATAAGTGAGAAAAAAATTTAATATCTATTCATAATATTTGATGTCCTAAAGAGAAGAAAAATGACCTTCTCATAGAATTGAAATAATTGAAAATCTCTTTTAACATGTTAATTGGCTTTCTCTGCTTGCTTCGTTTTAGGTCTACTCTGTAGTCCTGAAAATTCCCAGAGTGTTCCCTCCCTCGTGCTTTTAATCTTGCTGTTCGAGGTTGAATTCCTCTCTTTTTGCCTCTCCAGGAATCCTAATTGTTCAAGGTCTTGCTTCTGGTCCTCCTGAGGCCTCCCTACCTCCTGTGGGTCCCTTCAATGATCTCTAAATTGTTTCAGTTAAATTTAAACTCTGTAGGAACAAGGACCATGTGCTGTACTTAAAAATGCCACATCCCTTACAGAGCCTGGTTATAGTTCTGGGCGTGTAGTAGGTGTAAACTGAATACGTGTTGACTATTTAAAAACTTCCGTTAACTTAATCGGAAAACAAGAAAAATTTGCTAAGTCTTTTACTGCTTTCAAAACATGTCTAGTATGTATGTTTCTTATGTTTTAAAATGCCTCTGCTCATTTTATTCTTGTGCTAATGCAGAGCAACAGCAGAGGGTGAACATCAGGTGTGCTTTTTTACATACGGTAGAGAAGGTGGAGAGATGCCATTGAAATCCATCTGGAAGAGTGAAGAGAGTAGAAACACCAAAGTAGTAAATAAATTCGTAAACATAGGAGAGAGTTTGTTGATAGCCCGAATGCATTAAAAACAACCGCAAATTCTCATGATGCTAAGCTAGGGGAACTCGGGCAAGTAATTGCGTTTGATTTGCTTGTTTTTCTCGACAAAATCAAGAGAACAACATGTAAATGGAATGCAACGTAGTGGCCAAAGGAAAAAGGAAAACCCCAAACTCAGAATGCTGTGAGTGTGAAATGACCTTTTAGTTACTTTCTCCTGTTTTTTTCTGCTGCTGTTTGCAATTCAGGAAAGACAGCTTTTTATGTGTCTCTGCTAAACCTGCAGTAGCTATTCTTTCCATTTTTAAAAGTCTCTCAACAGATGCTACCTCCTGAAACACAAAACAGAACAGAACAAAACAAAACAAAAACAAAGAAGAACAGTACAAACCCATAGATACTTCTTCCTCCTCATACCAAACTAGGCATACTCTGAAATTGGGGAAGAATAATTCTTTTTTATGTTTATCTGTGTTCGATGGTAGGTTTGGGTGTGCATAGGTTATGATTCTTACAGCATTCTCATTTTAGAATATTTATGTTATGTTCCTTTTGCAAATCCACATCAGATAACATGGATGGGGAGGGTTTCTGCTAATTCTCCTGTAAATCATCCCAGTGGCTAAATAACAGAGATTGTTGTTAGATGAGTTATTGAAAATAAAGCACTCATCATTTTCTATTCTTTTGGCAGAAACAGTAGTTGCATGAGGCACTTAGGCATGGTTTGTTCTGTTGCTGATTTAATTCTTCCTCTTTTCCTTCCTTCTCTCCTTGCCTTCCTTCTATTTCTCCTTCTTTTTTCTCAGCTTGCTGTGCAGTGATTCTAAAACACATTGACCTCCCAAGGTCTAGCACTTGCCCACTTCGTATGGGAAGTACCCTAGTCTGAGTTTCCTGCTTTCTTAATATCTACTTCCACGGCTGCATGTTGTCTATGGACACATAATCAAAATTTTAAAACAGTTTGGCTCCCATGTTTAGCTACACTCAGTGTGATCTTCCTTAATGTTTGGCCCCTTGTGTCACGTAAATTTTCCTTGCATTTTAATACGCATTTTCCTCCAGTCCTTGTTGAATTCATTTGCATTGCTCTTTAGTTCTTGCTGATAATTCTTTTCAGTAATGGTGTCATATCAAACTGAAAAATCTGGAAAATAGTTTGACATTTATAAGGTATGTTTTGATTTTTCAGGAAAATAGATGTGCTGTTTTGTTTGTTTTTTGGTCTCATTCTCCTTCTCAATTCTTTGAAAAAAAATAACAGGAAGAAGCAGCTAAATAGTAGCCAATAGGTATTCTAGTATGTAATGAGGAATATTAAATAATCACTCCTAAAGCCCCTGGCGTTTGCCTATCATGGTGGAGACCAGTGACAAATAATAATATATCTGTAACATTGAATCAATAATGGTAGCTGGAGTGGTGAGCACCCTTGATTTTGAAAGCAGCTTTGAAACTCAAGTGTGCTAACAGTAGAGAAACTAAGAGAGAAGAATCTACAAGATGTGTTAAACTGAGAGTGAGGGAAGGACCCAGGGCAGTTTAGCTTGCAGCAGACGAGACAAAATGAGATGTGAAAGAGGGAGCAGACTCTGTTCACATTGACCCTGAAGGCCTGCTGGGTTTGCTGCCTTCTGGAAATAGTCTAGTAGAGGTTGGATGACTAAATTTCAGGAATGTTACCAACAATGCTTTCCTGCGGTGAGTGTGGGGCAGATGGTGTCCTTGGTCTGTGTGTGGGAAACAGGATTCTGAGCTGCACAGTTAAGAAAGTGCAGGGCATCATCAGGGGCAGAGAATGGAAATCTGGCATTGAGCTTTTCGGGGGGCTTGAAGCTCTGACCCTGTTACATGTGACCGCACCTCCTGCTTCCCGTTTGCTGTGAGTTTGAGGTTGCGGCCTGCAGCAATTGTTAGGGAAGTCTGTAAGCCTGCACCTACGGAGTGGGGCTTTGGGGAGCCTGGGAGGAGCACCACTCAGACTGGGCTCAGCAACTTGGTGTTGAATATTTCTTTTCTTTTTTTTTTTTTTTTTTTTTTGAGATGAAGTCTTGTTCCTTCACCCAGGCTCAAGTGCAGTGGCACAATCTTGGCTCAATGCAACCTCCGCCTTCCTGGTTCAAGTGATTCTCCTGCCTCAGCCTCCCAAGTAGCTGGGATTACAGATGCCCATCGCCATGCTGGGCTATTTTTGTATTTTTATTAGAGACAGAATTTCACCATGTTGGCCAGGCTGGTCTCGAACTCCCAACCTCAGGTGACCCACAAGCCTCAGCCTCCCAAAGTGTAGGGATTACAAGCGTGAGCCACCACGCCTAGTTGGGGCTGAATATTTCATTTGGTGAAGTGATGAGGAAATTGATTTATTATTACCCAGGCCTGTATTATTCTTCTACTAGCATTACAAGAGGTTTCCTCTTGTTAATTTTAGAGAAGTGGGAGGAGTGAAGAGTAAAAACATTTGTGTCGGCCATTAAAGGACACACTTATGAAAGCTTACAAATCCTCTTAGTGAGGCCCTGAGCACAGTGTGGACTGAATATGAAAACATCAGTTGGGACCTTGTGTCTCATCCAGGGACACAGCTGCTGTGGAGGTTTTCACTGCATTTTCAGTGAGGCATTATAGAGACAGCCTGTTCCTGTAATGACATTGGTGTAGCAAGCTAATAGGAAGAAAAGAGAGGGCACCATGGTCTTGGGAGAGAGAGAAACCGTGTGAGAAATACATGAATGTACAGAGAGGGGAGAAATCACTGTAGGATGGGAATTTGAAATATGTAAATAGGAAAGGAAAAATAAATGTTCTTTGGATGCTAACAAAGCGAAGAACTAGATCTGGCAAATGAGACTGACTTATAGAAACACAAGTTGGTCTTCACTAAATAAGAGGAGAAGCAATGGAAATAATTATATGTCATGTAAAATAGAAGTCAGCACCTCTTCTTGCTATGCCTAGTCTTCTCTGTGAAGTGGAGCTTTCCTTTGGTGAAAGATGCATTATCTGGCTTACCCCTACTCTCCAAGCTCTAGAAGTAGGCGCTTCTGATGTTCCTTCTTTCGACTGAGGAACGAGGTGGATCAATCACTGTAGACTTGATTTTAAAAAATCAGTTAAAGATAGCTTTTTACCTAGAATTTCATGTTGCTAGAAATCAGAAAGCTTAAGAAGTCTGTAAAAAACGACAGGGCTTATTTTGGTTTTCGTTTCAACAACATTTTATTTGAAACATAAGAACCTAGAGGTGGTCCTTAAAAACTGGTAGTGACAATAATAAAATATCTGTGAATAATATATTCAGGCTGAGCTAGAGACCAACATAAATCCCAGTTTCTTGAGGAGGTGGAAGGATACTCACATTTATGAAAGTGGAAAGAGAAGTTACACTTGTTGAATGCTAACATTGTGTCAGGCACTGGGCTAAGACTGCAATCTCATTTATTTGTCACAACCCTGAAATTAAGTATTATTATTGTTATGCCAAGTAGGAAACTGTGGTCCCATAATTTAGAAAAAAAAATATGGACTATAAGTTTCTGAACTTATGCACTGACTATCTGGGCTTGGATTAAACATAAAGTTTCTACAACTTGCCTTTCAAGTCCATAAGATTTCTTTTGAGAATTTGTTACTTCTCTTTTTTCATGAGAGTATATTGAAACACTAGACTTCCTACCATTGCCACTACCTGGATACTACTCCTGTTACTAAGATGGTGGAAGGCTGGAGACCTTCAAGCCATAATGCCACCTCATCCTCAAGCTTCACCTTTGGTGCCTGGAGACAACACCTGTTGAAACTTGGTTAAGCCCTGCAGCCAGACAGTGTAACGACTTGCTTGACCTTCCATTGACTCAGGTTAAGCAGCTCTCTCACTTGTAATGAAGAGGGCTTGGAGTAGCAGCGTGGAAGTGATATCTCCCTCCTGGAAGGTCCTTTCTTAGGGTGACCTCCACCCAAAACTGAACTTGTGTCAAGGGTTTGCATATAAGCAGTTTCTTTGGGATGTGATCCCAGGAGGCACTGCAAGACAGTGGCAGAAGAGATAAAAGAAGGGAAAAAACCACTACAAAGTGTGGTAATAAGCGGGCTATTGCTGTGAGCAATTGGAGCTTCATCCTTCTAGGGACCTTCTGAAAGACTGTGGAACACATTTCAGAACCCTCCTATGGCTCTGCATTTATCCACCAATTCCTACCCTTCATTAATTGAGGGTTCCTTCTGGGGTAATTCCAGCCTGCCAAGCCTTTCCCACTGTCAGAGATTGCCTACACAGGTGGAGAGAGGTAGAAAGGCATTTAAACAAGAATAGTACCATAGTTACCTTCTGCATGGGTGGAGGGGATATGGCGGGCCGCCAACAGGGTCTTCCCATCCCCCATCTCAGGGAGCTCTGAACCTGCCGACTCACATGCTTTCTTCCCAGTGCAGGAGAGAACCTTTCTCCTGCCAGCCACATGCTCCTGCTTTAGCTTGTAGAAAAAGGAACAAACGTGTGCCCACACTTCTGCCTTCCAACACTTGTTCCCTATGGGGGCAGGCTTATGAAGGGAACTTCTGGCCTCTTTCTCCTCCTTACTAAGGATGCTCTAAGTGAAAGAAAGTAAGCAATGTGATTGTTGGGAAGCCCACTGGTCCTGGGCAGGCTTGTCTGTGGGATCAGGGTCCTTGTGTTTTGTGGAATGGCCCCTTTCCCCCATCTGTGACATATGTTGGTAAGAGGGCCAGGGCTTTCTTTGCTTCTGTTTTCCTGTGAGGTAAGCATGGACCTGGAAATGGGTCTGCGGAAGATTTCTAGAAGGAAACAGAGCCATTTTTTCTCTCGCTCTTGCCATCGCATCAGTGTCTGATTGTGTGAGGCTGACCCGTGATCCTGTGCCCAGCAGCTCATGGTTCTGAGTTGTTTGTCTAATCTCTTTCTAGGGTAGACCCCAAAGTCTTGATTCAGAGAAGGAGAGGAGACCCCATTGGCCTTCAGACTTCAGTTTAGTTCTCCCACGTGTTTGCAAAAGATTCTACTTTGACTCCACTTGCCAGCCTCTAAGGAGGGTGATGCTAATCTCCATGTAGATTTTCATTCTTTGGGTGTTTGTGCCATTTTTTAGGACATTGTAGGTTTCTTACTTTCCAAAAGAGAGACAGGATATGGGCTCCAAACCCCACCCTGAATCCCTAATCTTTTAGTTATTAAAAATTTGTGACCTGAATTCAAATTTCAGTGCTGCCATTTTTAGTTGTATGAAATTGTCCAATTAAATGTATGGCAGAGGCACCTGACAGCTGTAACTGAAGCATACCATGAGGATGACCCTATGGTTTAAGCAGAGCATTGGTTCAGAATTCTGAGCTAAGGAATCTGGGAGTGGCCAATCCAGAGACTGATCTTATCTATGAAGGACAATTGAACCCCTTCCCCGTTCTTTGGAATGTAGGTCATACAGGGGATTGGGAGGCCCTTGTTTTAGGTTAAATGGAGGTTGCTATGATAAAATGCTATATAAATTGTATGGATTTTACAAATGGTAGTGGTTCCCTCATCCAGTCTGCCGCCTCTGTACTATCCCTGTGTGTAAGTGCCCCCAGTAAACTTTGTGTGTCATTCCCTGTCTACAAGTCTCTTCTTCGGCTTCTCAGACACAGTACTATCCCTATTGGAGTCAATAGGTGACTGGCACGACATTAAATAACCACCTAGGGCCTCAATTTTATCTTTTTAAAATAAAAAATGATGCCTGTCTTATAGGGTTTTAATGAGGATTACCTGAGATGGTACAAGTATCACATATTACCTTGCACACAGTAGCTGCTCAGTAAAAGGTAGTTGCTATTAGCTAAGGCAACTTCAACTTCAGATTTTAATTTCAGTTACTATCCTCCTTAAACTCAAAAAATATGAAATGTATTTTTTATTTGCCCTATGGCAGTCAATACCTGGAGAAGTACTTCTTTCATAATACTAACAGTTAACTAAAGTTATGAAAACCAAGGTTGTCATTTGTTTTCCTAGTATCTCTTTAGGGAACTTCCTTCTCCCCCTGCAAGTTTTAGTCTGAAAAGTTTGAGTGGGGATAATCCCAACTCCTTGGCGTCAGAGGTTGGTCCAAGCCCAGGATTTGGTAGTCTAATTTTGCCTGTTTTTCCTATGAGACCAGGGAGAGCTATTTGTCTCTTACTTTATCTTTTCCCTTTCCTATATGAATTCGTCATTTTTGAATGGGACCCGTTGTTTATTGACAAATAGGAGTGTTTGTGTATGTCAGGACACAGAGAGATTAAGGTGAAGCAAAAACAAGGCTCCTGGGGTGTAAAATTTAAGGAGGCAGCTCACTTTTAGGGTTTCCCTAGGCTTGCTTGCCTGACCTTACTTCTGTCCCTGGTGTGTCTGTACGTGTGTGTGTATGTGTGTGTGTGCAGAGGTAGTGCTGGGGTGATGCCAACATGGAGGTAGTAGTAATGGTGGATGAGCCATAGATATCCATTGGCTCCCTTAGAGTTTCTTGTCTTGAGAACTTTCTCCCTTCATCAAATCTATTCTCCTTTTGCCTGGGAGAACAATATCCCTTTGCTTTTCAGGAACCAGAGGATAGCATAGGTACCAGCAAAGCCATTGGGATCACAGGCTTGTTGTTCTCTGCTCACCACTGTTTCATTTCCTCCCTCCACTCAGCTCTTCCCCTGGCTTTTTCCCTTAGATAACAGGTTGGATCATCCCAAGAAAAGATAAGATGTCCTGTTTTCTCCTATAGCTCCCTCTGCTCTCTTTGGTTTTGTGATGTTGCATTGTGACTGTTCAAGAACATTTTCTGCCTCTCCCATGATCTGTCCTCACACTGAGAATTCAAGGCTTCAGTTCAGAGATTACTGGTTCCCTTGTTGTAGGGGATGTCTTCATTCTGCCTAGGGTCTGAGGAGCTGGCCCCTAGGTAGGCTTCCTGAATCAATCCTCACACAATACCTCCTAGGTTGGCCTTATAGTGTGTGACTTGTGGTTATGACAGTTTCTGTATTTCACTGAAGTGGGAGACATTCTATCTGTATAGTTTTAGATTTTTTTGGTGAGTTTTTATGTGGCAAGCTGAGCAAAAATGCTTTTATACTATATTAAGTGACAGCATATTCCCAGGCACATAGTAGATACACAGTAATTACGTATTAATTATTGGTAGGGAGATCTGGGGGAGGACTTTAAAGGAGGCAGAGTGCAAAAGCAGATGTGAAGGATTCAGAAGTGGGGCACTGCTGTTACTGGCTGTGACTTCTACTAGGTACAAACTCTTGTCATTTCCCTGACCTCCAAGCTGCAGTCTTTAGGGGCATTGATTAAGAAGGGAGGGAGACTTCTCTTAGTCTTTCATCTTCTCTCTTACAAAAAAGCTCAGTTGTTGTCTAGTTTGCATATTTTTCCCTGCCCAGATCTCATGTTGAATTGTAATCCCCATTGGTGGAGGTGGAACCTGGCGGGAGGTGCTTGGATGGTAGTGATGCAGGTCTCTTGAATGGTTTAGCACCAGCCTCTTGCTGCTGCTGTTGTGATAGAGAGCTCTCTTGAGATGTGGGTCATTTAATGTGTGCAGCACTTTCTTGCCATGTTCTCTCTTTCTTGCTCCTGCTTTTGCCATGTGATTGCTCTGCTCTGCTTTCTCCTTCCGCCATGATTGGAAGCTTCCGGAGGCCTTCCCAGAAGCAGATGCCACTACGCTTCTTATACAGCCTGCATAACCATGAGCCAATTAAACCTCTTTTTAAAATAAATAAATAAATAAATTACCTAATCTCAGGTACTTCTTTATAGCAGTGCAAGAATGCATTAATACAGTAGTGGAAAGCCTTTTCCAAGTCTAGGTCTGAAGATCCAGCTATCAATAATGCAAGTAAGTGTAAGTTACTCTTGCATTGCCATTTCCAGACAGAGATGAGCTGTGGTGATTCACCACACAGGAGAGTCACTTCATTGCTGCCATCTGATTTGATGTCTCCTTGGAGCCAGGGTGATGCTTGTCTGGGTCTTTCCCAGGCTCCTCTTTGGACTAGCTGGCCTCTTTACTTGATCTAAACAACTTCTGATTTTAGCAAAATAGGCTACAGTGTAATTTAATATGTATTTTTTAATCAGAAGAATGCAGCAAGTTGATATAATTTCAAAAGACAATAATATTTAGAAAAAAGTGTCTTTTTCTAAAAGTGGATTATTTTATTTCTGTTGGTCTCATGTTAGAGTCTAAAAGATAATCTTTCAAGGTTGTTTAGAATTGACTGATGGGCGTTTTCAAGACTGACCATAGCATCTCCTTTTCTAAGCCTGGTGAAAAAAAAAGTTAAACAGGAATAAGTTTTGCTTGCTTTGAAATCACTATTGGGAGAAATGTGGATTTTTACACAACTGTTTGAGGTAAGTCCTTCCAAGTTTTCTAGTGTAAAACTACTATTTCTAGAAAAATCAGGAAAGGAGAGTTATTATCAATGATTTCTAGTAATATTGTTGGTTATCCTAGAGCCAGGCCTTTTTTATTTTCTTCAACAACTTGTTTGACTTACTGAGTCTAAAAATTCATTTTTCTGTTAAAGACCTTTGTCTCACTTATAGAATATGATAATGTTCATATGATCTCAATAAATCTGTCACATCAAATAATAATTTTTGTTTCAGGTTTGGATATTCTAGAATCAGCTGCCCTCAAGTCTTCATGTAGACTTACAACATTTTAAGAGTCAGCGCATTATTGAAATTATTATGTTGCTTTATTTGACATTTTCCATTTCTTCTCTTATTAAGTACATTTACTGGCCGGGCGCAGTGGCTCACACCTGTAATCCCAGCACTTTGGGAGGCCGAGACGGGTGGATCACGAGGTCAGGAGATGGAGACCATCCTGGCTAACACAGTGAAACCCCCTCTACTAAAAGTACAAAAAATTAGCCGGGCGTGGTGGCGGGCACCTGTGGTCCCAGCTACTCGGGAGACTGAAGCAAGCTCCGGGAGGCGGAGCTTGCAGTGAGCCGAGATCACGCCACTGCACTCCAGCCTGGGCGACAGAGTGAGACTCTGTCTCAAAAATAAAAATAAAAATAAAATAAATAAATAAATACATACATATATACATTTACTTTCATGGTATATTATACTATGTAACTTCTTAGTTCTAAATAGCTACAGCAACAACATCTTTTAGATTCACTACTTCTTCCTTCTTAAACTATTTCAGTTTTTTTTTCCTGCTTTTAGCAACTTAGACATAAAATTTAAACATATACCTTGGTGACTAGGAAACCATTTCTTGTGTGTATGAGTGGTTCCTTTCCACTGTTCCACATCCTTTTCTTTCGTTCTCATCCTTTACTTCAGCCTACACTCTTCCTCTGAATGAACACTAATTTATTTTGGAGTTGTCATTAATTGCTTTGCAACCAATTGCATCACCAAATGGCTACATAATTTGATATAACAATAGTCCAACACTCTGATATAATCTAGATAATACTGTGAAATTGAGAATATAGGTCAATATGTTGGAAAAAATTGAAGAATGAGTACTAGAAAAAAATTAAATTTCACATGCTCTAGTCACCTCATTTTTTATTTTCTTTTGTCAAATTGCCTCTTTCTCATCCCCTTCTCCACATATTGCTTCAATCATGGTATTTTTTTTAATGGTTCCTCTTTCGCATAGTTCTTTCTCCACTCACATAAATGCTTAGCCCAGCATTGGAATTTCTCCCCTGTGGGCCTTTCCTTTCATCAGGTTCCATCTTCATTCTTCTCAAGATGGATTACAAAAGGAGCTGATTTAAAATTCACTGTCTGGTCATGAATAAACACGATAAAGAGAGATGTTAATGTAAAATTATATTATAAAATGTTTGTTTAAAAAACTCATCATCTTGCTCCTTTGGGGCTTTCTCTACTAAATTCACTTCAGCAAATAATGACATTCATAAAAAATCTACCCAAGGGCCTTCACGAAACAAAAAGAGCCAAAATGCAGCATTTCATGGCATGAAAATAGCTCAGAAGTTAAGAGGTAAGATCACTGCCTTTTGTTGAATTTGGTTGTTTGGTTTTCCAGTACTTCCCTCGCATTCTTTGTGAGTACATACATACACATAAGCACGCAAATGCACACAACACACATACAGATTAGAATTGGGTTTATTTTAATTTCCTGATTGTTTTTGTTCATCTAAGTGCTGTTTAAAATAAGTGAGGTTAATGGCAGTTCCCTCCCCTCTCATTCTGTCCTCTTCTCCAGTCTTCATTTCCCGTGTGATAGGAACTTGTTGTTCTTCCCAGATAGTTCAGTTGCAATTGGGAGTTGCAATTTGAGTTGGTAGGTTCTCTCTGGGGCGCTGAGTAAAAGACAACTGTTTGCTATAATGGCCTACACAGCTGCAAGAAAATCACTGTTTATTGCATTTATAAAAAATAAAATTTGCTGCTTTCCTCTTAGCTTCCTTTGAACCTTCTCGAGAAAATGATTCTGAAGGGCAGAATCGCAGACCACTTAAGGGCTGGGGTCTGGAGTTGGATTTGGGTTTAAATCCTGACTCTACCATTTACTATGTGGTATTGAGTAAGTTACTTAACCTTTCTAAGACTCAGTTTCCTCATACATCAAATAGGTATTTATGAAGACAAAATAAACTCATGTATGAAACAACCCTTATCACAGAAAATATGAAATATAATTCTTAGTATTGTTGTCTTAATAATGCTAATTTGTATTTGTAAACCAATTTATTATTTTTAAGTAATTTTAAAATTTATTTTTACTTTATTCCTAGTAGATTTCCACCTTTGAAGGAGTCTTACAAAACCATTGCCTTTATCTACATTTAGCAGGTATTTTTTAAACATTATGATTGGAACAACATAGAATTGGGCTGTTTGGGCATTAATAAAAAAATACTAGAAGCATCCATTCATTCTCTTTGTGTGCTAAATGTCTGGCCCAAGATAAGCGTGAAGGCTGTGGAATTCAGTAAGGAAAGAAGACTTATTGGAGAGAGGAGTACATATTTAGAATTCTATGAAGTAGGCAATATTCTTCCTCATTGCACAAAATAGGTCAGGAGTCTGAAGACTTCCATTTTAGTCCCATCTCTGCACTAACTAGGTGTCTTAGCAATTAACCTTTTGGAATCTAGGCCTCTTCATTGATCAGATTAATTTTCCAAAAGAACAGCTTCAATCATGTTGTTCTATGACTTAAAAGCCTCTCCATTGCTCACTGAATTAAAGTCTAACCTCTGTGCGTGGCATTCAAAGTGCTGTAATAGTCAGGGTTTTCCAGAGAGACAGAACCTATATATATATATGAGAAGGGATTTACTAGGGGAATTGGCTCACATGGTTATGAAGGCTGAGAAGTACCACCAGAGGCCCTCTGCAAGCTGGAGAACTAGGGAGGTGGATAGTGTGGCTCAGCCCAAATTCAAAACCTCATAACCAGGGATGCTGATGGTAAAATTCTCAGTTTGAAGCTGAAGGCTTGAGTACCCAGGGTCACCTGTGTGAATCCTGGAGTCCGAAAGCCAGAGAACCTGGAGTTCTGATGCCCAAGGGTAGGAGAAGAACATCCTGGATCTGGAGGGCAGAGAAGAAATTTGCCCCTCCTCCACTTTTTTTGTTCTACCTGGACCCCTAACTAATCAGATGGTGCCCACCTACATTGAGGGGGGATCTTCCTCGCTCAGTTCACAGACTCACATGCCAATCTCCTTCAGAAACACCCTCACAGACACACTCAGAAGCAATGCTTTGCCAGCTAACTACGTATCCCTTAATTGGGTTAAGTTGATTCCTAAACTTGACCATTGCAGGTGCTCAGCCTCCTTTTCCAACCTCCTCTGCCATCCTCCTACTATGTGTACCCCACTCTCCATCAGAGTGCTGTCCTTGTTCCCTGAGCACTTCTGATGCTCCTCTGTCTCGGCCTCTCCCAGATGCCTTTCTCCATCTCTGCCATGCTCTCCTGCAGTGAACCCACTCTGCTGCCAAAGGTAGAGGTCTTCGCTTTATCTCATATTCCCTCAGCATCCCTTATCAATCACTTGCCACCAATCAATCATTTGCCACACATCAGTCAATCATTTGCCACCCAGACCTATTCATTTTCTCTCACTGAAATATTTTAATACATTTCCTTCATTCCCTCTGTATTGTTTACCTTAGGTTAGACCTCTTTCATATCTTGCCTCTATTATTACAGTAGCTTCCTGTGATGGTTAATTTTATGTGTCAGCTTGATTAAGCCATGGGATGCCCAGATATGTGGTTAAACATTATTTTTGGGTGTGTATGTGAGCATATTTCCAGAAGACATTAGCATTTGAATTGGTGGGTTGAATAAAACAGATGTCCCTCTGCAGTGTAGGTGGGCATCGTTTAATCCATTGAGATCTAAATAGGACCCAAAAGGGAGAAGGTTGAATACTCCCTCTCTGCCTGACTGCTTGAGGTAGGACATAGCTCTTCTGTCCTTGGACTGGAGTTTACCTACTGGCTTTCCTGGGACTCCAACTTGAAGATCATGGGACTTCAAACTTCCTAATGCTGTTTGCCTTGCTTGCCCCCTTTCAATCTGTCCCTTCATCCTTCTGGCAGGGTGATTTTTCTTCTTTTTTGTTTTTTTGAGACGGAGTCTAGCTCTGTCACCCAGACTGGAGTGCAGTGGCGCAATCTCAGCTCGCTGCAACATCTGCCTCCCAGATTCTAGTGATTCTCTTGCCTCAGCCTCTCCAGCAGCTGGGACTACAGGCACACACCACCAAAACTGGCTAATTTTTGTATTTTTGGTAGAGATGGAGTTTCGCCATGTTAGACAGGCTGGTCTTGAACTCCTGAACTCAAGTGATCTGCCCACCTTGGCCTCCCAAAGTACTGAAATCACAGGTGTGAGCCACCGTGTCTGGCCAGGGTAATTTTTCTAAAATGCAGTTACAATCATGTCACTCTCTTGCATACAACAATCCTTTGATGCTTTCCCATCAGTTTATACATAACAATCAAAATCTTTTCATAGTCCACGTTGTATTATAGTTATATGTGCTTTTGTTTTGTCTTTCCTCTGCTATTAAAAGCCACTGGACAGCAGGGACTAAGTGTTACTCAGCTTTGTATTCCCAAAGTACCTAGTAGAGTAGCTTGCATATAGTAGGTGTTCCTTAAATGCCTGTTACATGATTGTATCAAATGGAATTAATATTATCTCCTTTACCTTTCTAAAGGTAAATGCAATGACTAAATATGAAGAAGAGCATTGACAAGATGAAATGGACTCATCCTCAGCAATGTTATTTCACAAAGAAAACCTGAGTGATTCACATATTCATATGTCCATCTGAAAATGTCATTCTCTCAACAAGCTACTCAATGAAAACTCATCTTCATATAGTTAATGCTGGAGAGCTAATAAACTGTTGTAAATTTCAAAAATAGGGTCATAGGTTCCTATACAGAGTCTAAAGAAGGTGGAGGTGTGATGTAGTCTAGAGTTATCAATAGGGCAGCATGACTTGATGGGGCTTAAGACTTCTACACACAGCCAGCAAGCATTTAATGAGCATCCTTGAGGGGCTTAATGTTGCATACTATTACTCAAGGACTTTCTTTTTTTTTTTTTTTTTTAATTTATTTATTATTATACTGTAAGTTGTAGGGTACATGTGTGCATAACGTGCAGGTTTATTTACATATGTATGCCATTGCCTTGTTGGTGTGCTGCACCCCATCAACTCGTCATTTTACATCCAGGTATAACTCCCAATGCAATCCCTCCCCCTCCCCTCCCCATGATAGGCCCGATTGTGTGATGTTCCCTTCCGAGTCAAGTGATCTCATTGTTTCAGTTCCCACCTATGAGTGAGAACGTCTCGCGGTGTTTGGTTTTCTGTTCTTGTGATAGTTTGCTAAGAATGATGGATTCCATGCATCCATGTCCTACAAAGGGACACAAAACTCATCCTTTTTATGGCTGCATGAGTATTCCATGGTGTATATGTACCCATTTTGTAAATCCAATCTGTCACTGATATGGACATTTGGGTTGATTCCAAATCTTTGCTATTGTGAATAGTGCTGCAATAAACATACGTGTGCATGTGTCTTTAGAGAGCAGCATAATTTATAATCCTTTGGGTATATACCCAGTAATGGGATGGCTGGGTCATATGGTACATCTAGTTCTAGATCCTTACTCAAGGACTTTTTCTTATTTGCCAAGATTACTTGGTAAATCTACAAAGCCAAGTGGCCTATGGTCAGAGTTCAAATAGTTTCTAGTCAATTCTTCCCTTCCTCTCACAGTTGCAAGGCATGGAAAAGAGGAAATGAGATGAGATGGGATGGCTTTCATCCTGGCCTACTTCAAGCACTGTTTCACCATAAAAATGGAACTCTCCACTGCTCCTCTTAAACAGATAAAATATTTTCTTCTTAGAATTCAATGACTCATCCCACTTGGACATAACTACATTCTTTCTAGGGCGGAAATCTTGAATTCAAGTGCAGCTGGCCAAGTTGAAGAAAGAACTTCAAGGCAGTTCTGGGAAAGAACTTAAAGCCTTAGCCTTGATTATGAGAAAGAAGTTTTGCTCTTTGCAAAGGATTAGGAGCATAACTGTGCTGGTGAATAACACTCTCGGACTTGGCCAAAGAGTGCTTGGGTGGGATTTTGATTGCCATTATGTTTTTTGTTTTTTAAAAGCTAAGCATCTAAGTCTTCAAATTCTTGGATAAATTTAATTTTAATATTTAATTTTGGGCAATCAAAGCACAAAGAAGTAGAAACTGGAGTGAAAATGGGGTGGGTTAATAGATACTTAAAATAATAAAAGTGTCATTTTGCTAACTTCTTTTGTAGCTAAAATTGCAATTTTCAATGCTATATGTAATTGAAGATAGCCATCATCTGTGAGTGCTTATTATATGCCAGGAACTAAGCTAAGCACTTAACCTGCAAAATTTCATTCAATCCTTGCATAGACCCTATGTGATAGATGGACTACAATTGCCACACTGAATCAACATTTGCCTGATAGGCCAATGGGCATTTATTTAACAGTATTTAGGGATTAATGTGAAGCGGTGGCAAAAAAGGAAAGGTATAGCATTTAGAGGAATACATTATTTCACAGAATCTTAGTGAGGGAAGGGATGTTGAAGGACTAAGGCTGAGGCCAACTCTGTTGGGCAAGTAATCATCTCTTCTAGCTTTTATAAATTATGAAAATATATTTTGATTTCAGCTTTTCTGATCTGTTTCTATTGTCTCTTAAGTCCTTTAGAATCACTTCATACTATGCTGTCGTCCAGGTAAAAGGGAACTCAGAAAGAATGTAATTAGCCTCATTTTCTAGCCGAAAACCTTGTGCAGTGGACCTAGAGGCTCCCAAACACCTGCTAAGGTTTTAGGGCCCATGAGCTGCATTTCAGTAGGTAACCGAGGCATTCTTTTGTGTATATGTTGCCAAAATCCCTTAAGAGCACCTATAGATCTTGACAATTTTCAGTACAAATCCTTTTCAAGTGAAAAATAAACAAGTATTTAATACTTAAAAATCTTTCTTTCTGTTTCAGATAGAATTCCAGGTGTCTGCTTCTTCCCTCCCTCCAACAAAAACAAAACAAGGGACTTGCATCCATTTACAGTCTATGAAGTTTAATCTTCATGCTATCTTATAGGAGGAGTTCTTCTTGCTGTGTTTCTGATATTGGCAAGCGGTTCCATTTTCTGCATACTCTCTGGTGTCCCTTAATGCTATACCATAGTCATTGCAACTCTGAATTCAAGCCTATATTAGTTATTTTTAAATTGCTGTTGCTTACTAATTTTAGGTTCATTTTCAGTCCTACCCTTTTCCTACCAATCTACCATGCTGCCGCCATTACCTTTACAAAACACACCGCAAGTCTTATCTGTATTAAACCTCCTTAAAACTGGTGATAAGCCCTCACTCTTCCTTAAGGCCTACAGGATAAAATACCAACTCCTCAGTGCTGGGGTTTGGAGCAGAACTTAATTACTCACTTTTCTTCTTTTGCACATTGTGGATCAATTGTGAATTGGACACACAAGTCAGATGGGAATGAAAATGCAGTGCCCGATTCACTGCTGAGAATGCAGCACTGGGGCTAGGGCCAGAGGCAGGCTAAAAACGAGGCCATGGCAATCTTTCCCCTGAGTTTACCTAAGTTCAGGAAGAGCTGCCGGGGAGCAGTATCCCATTTTCTTTTGGTGCAGGTTTGGGGGTCTGGAGATTGCTTTAGAGGTTGAACAATCTATAACAAGCCTGTTTGCAGGGTTTCACGAGTCTCTAGAAATAACCTTTAGAATCTCAGAGGGAGGCCAGACTATTCGATATTCAGAAATTCAATGGGCTAGTCAATTAGACTGGGGATCTACCATGGCATGTTCTTTAAATCCAAGCTGGTTTTGGAGTTTCTGTCTCTGAATAATGTCTTTACCTTCTTGCCTCTTGGTCGCTGCACTTAGAACCATGGGCTGGCATAATGAGAGGGGCTGTCTCTTTAAAATGAGCCTGTCTTTTAAGGTGAGGAGTACACAGCCAGAAGTTTTTGGTAAGGGCCTAGGAAATTAGGATTCCCCCAGTGCTCCTGCTGTTCCTGCAGGAAATTGATCTCCTTTCAAAACAGAAAACCCATACTTTGTGTCTTCTCAAGGATTGCTGGAGGGAGAAATGATCTCTTTGGTGAGGCTACGTAGGCCCTTCCCTTTCTGCTGTAGAGGGACAGCTTGGTCTGAAGCTTCTAGCATAATAAAGGCTGCAAAATACGGTCAGCCCATTTTAACTGTCAAAAGATATCTGCAGACACACGGAAATGAATTAGTTGAGTCCCAGGAACAACAAGGAAAAACCTTCCCTGCTGCTTTGCTACCACTTAACAGGCACCACTAACATCCCAGTGTTGACTGCCCAGGGTCTCACCTGTTGTCAGGCTTTCTCTTCATTTTAATGCCTGTTAATTCCAGCACCCCACTTCCAGGTACCCATCTCTGCATTTGGCAGGATTGTTTTGGGTGCAAATGAGAGAAACTCAGCTCAAGCTAGATTATGGCTGGAAATACGAAAGTCTAAGGGGTATCTCTGGCATCAGGCTTGGCTGCATCTAGGGGTTTAAACTACATTATGAAGACTTTCTCTATTCATATCTTGGCTCTTCCCTCTGGTGGTCTGTAGCTTCAGAAAGTCTCTATTTTTATAACTCTTTCTGGTACCAGAGAAAGAAAGACCCTTCTTTTCCCAGAAATCTTATATCAAATATGATGAAGAAGGTCTGATTGGCACTCAATTTGGGGCTAATCTCCCTGATCACTTGCAGTGGCCAGAGGGATGAGTTACTCTGAACAGCCAGGTCTGAGACATATGTCATATGCTTATCTACCTCTGGAGCCTAGAGGCAAAGGTGGAAGGAGGTTGGGCTTTTCTGAAGGAAGAGAGTGGAGCAGACAAGAAACATATGTTCACTATACAGACTCTGTCACACTGTATTGTAATTGTGTGTTTATGTGTCTGATTTAGTTTCCACATCAGACTCAGAGCTGCTACATGGTGAAGATCACAATTTGTCAGACTCAGAAAGTCAGATGGACATGGCTAAGTCTGGATTTCGTTCCCTTCATAAAGGAAAAAAAGAGAATTTCCCAAGCACTGCAGCCATGTGGCCATGTGGCATCTCCCGTAACCACCAGAGCCAGCTGGGTCAACACCCTTTTGGTCACACTGAGAAAGGATGCTGGCACAGCCCCTAGCCTTCAGCGTTGCTGTTGTCTTGGAGGTCTGCAGAGAGGTGGCCCTGGCCAAGCCATCTGCTGAGCTTTTCAGTGCCCCACATGCTGCCAAATTTTCCCAGGCCGCAGGGGTTTCTGAATAGAGGATGGAGGATTCTCCATGACTCAGTGGTGCACACACTCAAGGGCACTGCTACCCAAATGGCCTATACTGCAAGTTCCTTTTTGTCATGTTCTTTAAAAAATAAATGTCTTATGCTGAGTTAATTTTAGCTTTACAGAACAGTTACAAAGAGAGTACAGATTTTCCATACACCCTTCACCCAGCTCCTCCTTATGTTAACATCTTATATAACCCCGGTGAATTTGTCAAAACAAATGAATTAATATTACTATTAACTAAACTGTAGGCTTCATTCAGATTTCTGTGGTTTTCTCACGAATCATTCTTTTTAATCTTCCAGAATACCACATTGTCTTTAACCAAGTTCATTTGGTTTACTCACAGAACTAATTCTCTGACCATCAAGATGCTGGTGTGGAAGGCTGATTGCCCTAAAGGTCTGCATTGATCATCCCTCTTTGTAAACATGCTGCTTGTAATGCAAAATATTAGCGCTTCCTATAAAAAGGTGGAGTCTATTTCCCCTCTCTGGAATGTGGGCTGGCCTGTAAATTGCTTTGGCCAATAAAATACAGCAGATAAGAAGATATGGCCATTTTGAGCCTGGGCCCCAAGAGCCCTCATTCATTCTCTTAGATTCCAGCCTCCTTCACAAGAAAAGGCGGAGCTAGCCTGCTGGATTGAGTACCTGAATCAGACAGGAAATATCCCAACTGAATATTGAGGTTGTACTAGACCCACCAGACCCCAGCTGAACTTCTAGCTAACTGCTGATTCATGAATGAATCCAGCCAAGATCAGTTAAGTCCCGGAGCATCGGGATTAACCAGGTGTACTGTCAACTTGTGAGCAAAATAAATGTTTATTAATATAAGCCACTGAGATTTTGTGGTTGTATTTATGTAGCAGTATCGTGGCAATAGATAACCGATATGGCTGGGTCAGGATGGATTTTGGTATCAGCCATCCGGTAGCTCAGGTTGCACCGTCACCAACAAGTTCAGTTATATTTGTCGAATTTTTCAGATTGGGGGACTTCTTGGGACTGGTCTCAGAGTTTTGTAACCGGCTTTAGTGAAAATTTCTTATAGGAGCCACATTTTTTTTCACCTTAGTGGATTTGAATAGAAAACCCATGCATGGAAAACAATTTCTCCCGTAACACTAGGGGGTTTCGGATGTTTTTCGAACCCTTGGTATGGTTGGTTGACTTGTGTACATTGAGTGCCATGATGGGTCATCACACTATGTCTCAAGTTTCTTTCTCTCTAATTTCAAAGACAAGAAATCTACACATATTTGCTCTAGGACTTTGCTGCTGTGGATATTTCCCAAATAAGCTGTCTGTATTGGCAGAGCTTTCTGCTGACTACAGTGGGTACAAGTCTGGAATTTAAATTTCATGTCTTTAGCCATCTTAGAGAAAAAAAAAATGTTATTTTTTTGTTTTCTTTTTTCCACCAGAGAAGCCAAAGTCATTTGAACAAGTATTCTCAAAACGGTGGGATGCTGCTTTGCGGGGCAAAATCAGTTTCAAGGGGGTATTCTGTAGTACAATGCTCATTAATCAACTTTGTTTTCTCAGTCTTGGAGCTAAATTCTAGTTTCCCTGGAGAAGGCTCTGGTTCTGTCATTAGAAGATCTCCAGCTTTTCCTCTGCCTTTTTAATCTCTTGGATATCTCCTGATTCCTACTGGGATAGTGGCAAGTTTCCCCAGGATTACAAAGATGCAGGCACTAGTCTCAAGTTTTTGCTATTCTCCCTTCAGGGAATACTTTACTCCTATTATAATTCCCTTGCAGGGGGAGTTTCCATACTTGTGGATGGGAAAGTAAGAGAGAGGGCAGCAATGTACTTCTGAGCTCAGATCAGTAGGAATTGCAAAGATCGCTATTATTTAGTTTTGCCACCCAGTCCTTAGCGTCTTACCCCTTAGTGGCTTGCAAGAGTGTGACACCTGCTTTGCAAACTCTGCAAGTCTGTGCTGTGGCTGTTCTTGTTAGATCCTCACTGATGCTGCTACTTCAGACTTAAGGGTTATTTTAAAATCACTTACTTGAGTGCCCCTTTCAACAACTGGAAGAAACTAAGGAGCTAGGGTTATCCCTCAGCCCTGCCATTCTGTGTGCTCAGGCAGCCTTGCCTATGCCTGAATGCATTACTCATTTTTTTTTAAATATTTGCATTTTGTTTAAAAAATTTAAAACATACAATTACTGTGAAAATTTAAGCATAACAGAAGCATATCAAATATGCAAAAAAATTACTGCCCAGAATTCTGTATAGTTGAATGTTTATTCCTGAAACATTCTTTCTTTAAAAATATACATATAATAATCACAAAAATACATGGATATAGATTCAAAAGTTAAATAATTCAACAAGACTTATAAATGAAAAGTGGGTTTCTTTGCTCCACTCCTCTCTACTCCTGAGTTCTAGTTCTCAAAGACAATTTCTTCATCTGTTTGTGTGCGTTCTTCTCTGATTTTCAAGTTTTAAGATAGTTTCTTCAACTATCTGTTGATCTGTTTAATTAAAAGTGAGGCAATCTGAAGATGACGGAAGGTCTGTGTGAATGGATGGAGGAGAGCCACATAGAGAAATGAAGTGGGGTACTGACATTTTCTCGGGTCCCCACGAAAGACCTTATGCATTGGTCTTTTCTTCTGAGGCACTTCGGTTTGTTCAGGTAAGACTCTTTCAATCTCCTTCCAGGGCCCTGGGTAGAAAGGAAGATAATATACTTGGTCAATGCCATTCTGGGGGCAGAGCCACACAAGGGGCTAGGAGTCCATTAAGTATGGAGACTTTCAGTGTTGTACCTTTCTCCTTCTCTTCCCCTCCCCTTCTAAGCAGCCCTCCTCTATGCCTGGTGTCAGCATCTAGAGTGGGCTTTTTCAACCCGAGTTTTACAAGAGATTGAAACCCTACAGAAAATTAATTGAATATCTATTTTCTTTCTTCAGTTCACTCAAGAATGGTACATAGTTGGTACTGTTTTAGAAGCCTACAAGAGAAACTGATGTATTGTATTCAATGAATGCTTTAGGGTGTTAGGGATAAATTTTCTCCTGAACACTTGTTGAGAAGGGCTGACCTGAAGTCTTTTTGATTGAGTTTGTTTGTTTTTTGCTTTCTTGTTTTTTTCTCCCCAAAGAATAAATGTCTCATCTCTTGCTGGGGCAGGGAAGGGTAGTTGTCTGGATGCATGAGATGGGGAAGAGGATGTGGAGGTGTAACTCCCTCTTATAGGATTTTAGACACTCCTGTTTGCAGTTCCCTGTCCAACTTTTGGAGGTAGCGGGTACCTCCGGTGGCTGAGTGTTTCTGGGCTTCATGGAAACAAGAGACTTGCTTTATATTTGCCTTCTCATGCCCACACTTGGTGTTCAGCTTTTTCAGTTCCTTCCTACTTTTCAGTAAGGAAAAGTGTATTGATGTCTCTTTGCACTATTGAAACTGTGTTGACGCCTCTTTGCACTATTGTGTGCTCTTACATTCTCTCGGACCTTACGGGTTTATATCTTGATTTTATTCTTCTTATCTCATTTTTGTGGGTTTTGTAAAAAAGTAACATCCATGTTCTGTGTGCTGTGAAGTCTTCAGTTTTTAGGCTTTTTAGGGTTTTTCTGAATATAATTTTTTGCTCTATATCAATAATTATATTCTTTGGGAATCTTGTCTGGCTTTTTAAAAATTGCATCATAAATTGCTTTAATAAGAAAAGGGGTTTGAGTTAGAGAGTTTAGAACTTCGAAGCAATTTTTTTTTCTTCCCATAGGGATTTCAGTAACTCTTAAAAGAACAGCAACAAAACCTAAATGTCACTGGGCATATTAGCATTTGATTATATACAGCATTTCTTCAAGAGGATGGATTTTCTTTTCTTACAATTGCCAATACTTTGATTAACACAGAGCTCATATTCATACCATTCTCATCATCCATTTTTCCCCATTATCATAAAAACAAAGCAGGAAGTCACACAAACAAAGCAGCTCTGGTGCTATATTTTCTCTGTGTGAACTTAACTTTGGCTGTGATGTCAAGGATTTGGTGTGATAGTCATATCATATGTAAACCCTCACACACAAATGTATATTTAAAACATATAAACTGGATCATAATGCACCTACTGTTTTGCAACATGTCATTTTTCTTTACATATTGTGAGTCTCTTCCAGGTCAGTACATAAAGAGCTAACTCATTCTTTTTTTTCCTGAAACATTTGATTGTTTCTATTTTCTTTCTTTCTATTCAAGGCAATATTGTAATAAACATGCATTGATACACTATTGCTCATTTGTTTACATATTTCAGAAGGATTTCCTTCCCCTAGAAGTAGAGTTCTGAATCAGAGTCTGCACCCTGCACACTTTGATAGTTAAGGCCAATTGCCTTTCCAAAAGCTTCTGTCAATTTATGTTTTCCCACCAATTAAGTGTCAGGATACTCACTTTTTCATTCCCTCTCCAAACTGTATGTATGTCCTTTTCGTCTTTGCCTCTCTGATAAGCAAGACAGTATCATGTTATTTCACACGCCTTTTTTTTTTTTTTTTTTTTTTTTTTTTTCGTCTTTTTTATTATTTAATTTTTTTTTTTTTTCCCCCCCCTTTTTTTTTTTTTTTTTTTTTTTTGTGAGCGAGGTCATTGTTCTTTGCTGTACTTCTAGTCTCCACACACTGATACTTTCCTCCCATGCCTGATAAATGGTTGAAGAGTGACTAGCTCAGTCCTAAGGTTTTCAACAAATCCAGAGGCTTGTTCATTAAAGGGTGGTTGTCCTGATAACATGAATAACCGGGGTAGCTTATCTTTTCTGCCTCCTGGTTCTGTAACTCTTGTTGCATTTGAGAAATATGCCAGGTCAGGACTCAACTGCTCCTTCCCTGGTGCTGCTTTCCCTTTGCTCTCCAAGAAGTTTGAACTCTCAATAATAATTGTCTGCAGCTATAGGCAGAATAGCCTCTTTAGTTGCTTTTTTTTTTTTTTTTTCTTCTTGATACGGTGTCTTGCTCTGTCACCCAGGCTGGAGTGCGGGGGTGTGATTTCTGCTCATTGCAAGCTCCACCTTCCAGGCTCACACCATTCTCTTGCCTCAGCCTCCCAAGTAGCTGGGACTACAGGTACTCACCACTGCGCCCAGCTAATTTTTTGTATTTTGACGGAGTTTCACCATGTTGGCCAGGATGGTCTCGATCTCCCGACCTCGTGATCCACCCACCTCGACCTCCCAAAGTGCTGGGATTACAGGTGTGAGCCACCGCACTCGGCCAGTTGCCTTTCTTGGTGCTTTTGTCTAATTTTTGAGAGTTTCAAAAATTTACTTTACTCCTATTATAACTCACTTGCAGGGAGAGTTTCAATATCTTGTGGATGGGAAATAAGAGAGAAAGGGCAGCAATGTATTTGAGAAATGCATGGTTCCCTATGGTAGTCATGACAGATATACAAACTGGCTGAAGTTGCCTGCAGCTTTAGAGTAGAGCAGGGAAGTGAATTGGACCCCTACTATGAATCTCTGAGTATTCTTTTTTTTTTTTTTTTTTTGGATGCTACATTTATTTTTTTCTCTTTGAATTTTTTTTTTAATTGTACTTTAAGTTCTGCAGTACATATGCAGAACATGCAGATTTGCTACATAGGTATACACGTGCCATGGTGGTTTGCTGCACCCATCAGCCTGTCATGTACATTAGGTATTTCTCCTAATGCTATCCCTCCCCTAGACCCCTAACCCCGGACAAGCCCCGGTATGTGATGTTCCTCTCGCTGTGTCCATGTGTTCTAATTGTTCAACTCCTACTTTGCGGCACTGTTCGCAATAGCAAAGACTTGGAACCAACCGAAAATGCCCATCAGTGGTAGACTGGATAAAGAAAATGTGGCACATATACACCGTGGAACGCTATTCAGCCATAAAAAAAAAAGGATGAGTTCATGTCCTTTGCAGGATCATCCATGAAGCTGAAAACCATCACTCTCAGCAAACTAACACAAGAACAGAAAACCAAACACTGTAGAATCTCTGCCTATTCTTTAGGCTTCACCTCTTTCTCCAGGTACTGCTACAGTGTCCAGTTCCATGCAGTTTCACCTTTAACCAAATTTGGGAGGTGAATATTGATTGTACCTTACTTTGAACCTCGTGCCTCTGGTTTGGGGGCTTCTCTGAGGCAGCATCATGGTCTACCACAGGATCCCAGTCGGCACTCATGTACATGGCTCCTGGATTCATGGAGGAGTTAACACCCTGGGGGCAACCTTGATCAATAGGGGATGGGTGCTGCCAGATAATGTTGCCTCCCTCTTTTCCCCTAGGTGGATGGTGCAGTGATGCATTTCATATGATTCCTCAGCATGTTCTGCAGGAATGAATTGCCTATAGCAGTGGCCAATGCATGTATGGTGAGCTGAATAATGATACCTCAAAGGTGGCCATGTCCTACTCTCAGAAATCTGTACATGTGTATCTTATGTGACAACAGGGCCTTTTCAGATGTGATTAATTTAAGGATTTTGAGATCAGTAGAGTATCTGGGATATGCAACTGGCCCAGCGTTATCACAAGGGCCCACGTAAGATGGAAGCAGTAGAGTTAGAGGCAGTAGAAGATGTGATGACAGAAGCAAGGTGCTGGAGGAACATGAGAAAGGTGTCACAGGCCAGGGAACACTGGCAACCTTGAAAATCTGAAAAAAGCAAGGGAATGGATTCTACTTTCAGAGCTTCTAGAAGAAACCAGCCCTAGAGACACCTTGATTTTAGCCCATACGATCCATTTTAGTTCTCTGACCTTCGGAAGCATGAGATAATAAATTTGTGTTGTGGTAAGCCACTAAATTTGTAGAAATATGATGCAGCAGTAAAAGGAAATGAATAGAGCATCCATGTTCCATTCCCATCCCTCGTTCCCCTTCCTTGGGATCACATTGTCAAAGTAAGTGCTTATATAATAGGCTTTGTCTTAGAGTCTGCTTTGGGGGGAACCCAGGCTAAAATAGGAAGTAATTGAACTGCTACTGGCAATTTCTGGGATGTAGTTTGGATATTTGTTCCCCTCACCTCCAAATCTCATGTAGAATAGTAATCTTCAGCCTGAAGTTAGGGCCTGATGGGAGGTGATTGGATCATGGGGGTGGATTCCTTATGGCTTCCCTCATGGTGTTGTCTTCAGGATAGTGAGTGGTTCTCAGGAGATCTGGTCATTTAAAAGTGTGTAGTACCTCTCCCGCCTCTCTCTGTTCCTCCCTCCCTCCCTCTCCCCCTCTTCCCTCTCTCTTTCTATCTTTCTCTCTGTCTCTCTCTCTCGCTCCTAATCTGGCCATATGATGTGCCTGCTCCTGTTTCACTTTCCACCGTAACTGTAAGCTTCTTGAGGCCTCTCTAGAAGATGATGCCAGAGCCTGCAGAACCGTGAGCCAATTAAACCTCTTTTCTTTATAAATTACCCAATCTCAGGCATTTCTTTATAGCAATGTAAGAATGGCCTAATATATTCTGGGTTGTGATTTTCCTGAGGAACAGATCTAGGACATGGAAGCTGATTCATCTTAGGTTTCATCCAAGATGACCATTGTCAGGAAAAGGAGATGTCAGCTGAAAGATGCTTGTGTTCTCAGTGACCAGGGATGGAGGGACAAACCGTCAGTGGCAGGCCAGAGTACTCTCCCTGTCAGAGAATTGAAGGTGAGGTCCCCAGTGATGGGGAGGCCATGTGCATGGGTGTTGGAGGTAGATCAGTCAGGCCCTAACTACGAAAACAGAGACAACTTCAAGTGCCTACAGTAGAGGAAGTTTACTGTAGAGAGTTGTTTATACTGGTGACATAGGAGCTGAGAACCAAACAAAGGATGCAGAGGTAATCCAGAGGTTGGCAAAGCAGGAAACCACTGCATCCTTATGTTGGAGGGAGAAAGCAAGGGATGGTATTATGGGAGCCTGTGGGTTGGGGCCACTGGATAAAAAGCTGGAATCAGAGTGGGACTTTTCAGTAGGAGGTCATCTAAAGTAGTGGCAACATATAAGTTTTATCTCCCCATTTTGAAGAGTTTTGCAAATAAATTTTTGAAAGAAGAGCACAATTATTTGAATCCTTTTAATCCCATAGGTACATAGAAACTTTGTGACTGGTCCCATTGGAGTGCCTCTCAGTTGACTAGAGGTAATGAGAAGGACCCCACTCTCCTTTCTTTATATCTGCTAGTGGGTTGGAGCCAATGGTCACATGATGTTTTAATTAAATCCACTGTAGGAACAGAAATGTGAGAGCTCTTGGCATTTGGCATTTATCATTTTGGGGTTTCAGCACCAATTAAGACTGAAACATTCATTCTGTTTTAACAGTCTCTAATACTTATACTTGGGATGATTACATGAATAGAAAAAAAAGGGGGTTTAAGAGTATTAGGTTATAAAGGTATAAGGAAAGCTCTACCTAGGCATGTTTACCTTTTGTGATTGTTGAAATTCATATTTCTTATACAGGCACACATGTCTGGAATTCTGAAGAATCCTTGTATAAGGCACATCTACTCTACAAACTAATATAATCCTAGATAAGAATTGGAACAAGTGAGTCTGAAACCAGAGTTTTGACCCTTTGTGAAAACCGGTGTGCACCAAAGAAGTAGATTTTCAAAAATCCCTGTTAATTTTGGAAGAGAGACTGTCATAAGAGCATGGTTGAAAGTGTCACGGTCAGACAGAGACCCATTACAGAAAGAGATGGACATGGAAAGACTGCAACTTCAAAATATCGAGCCACTGAAAGCATTGAATCTCTTCCTAAATATGGAATGCCATATCATCTGGGATGAGAAGAATGGAGATCTGGGGCATAAAGGGAGTGTTTTTGCTTTGAAGGGGGGGATTATACCCCATAATTAGGCAAGGAAAAGATCTTAAAGCTAGGAGTCGGGACATTAAAATGGGCTTGGGAGATCTGTGGAGATCCACATAGGGACCAAAAAGTAGAAAACCTTTGACTTTTTCTGCCTGAGGCAAAAAACACAGGTGACCACACCTTAGAGACCCAGTGACTCTCGGGAAGAAGAGGGAATGGTAGGAGGTTGGGTTGGTGTTTCACCTAAGACTTCTCTCCGCCTTTAGGTAAAGACTTGTCCACTGCCTGAAGCCATTTCAACATTTGGGGCTGAACAAGTTGGGTAGGATAGTAGCAAGTGAGGTCAGTAATGTTGGGTAAAAGGAGAGCATCCTGAAAAAACAAATGGTGATTCTCTATTAGGAAAACATGAGTACTCCACTAGGATTTAGGTCCAACCTACATGCTCTTGGGAGCCTAGTATTCTGAAGAAACAAATTTCAGATGTTAACTTTGTTCCTACGTTCTGGGAAGGGAAGTTGTATGGGGTGCACTAAGATGTTAGCAAATGTCATTTATAGGGATGCAAAGCTTTATGGGGGGATAAGTGAAGCAGGGCAACACACACAAACACACACACCAGGAAAGAAAACAGATGAAGAGCCTTGGCAGACTAGACTGGGGTGGTCAGTGTTGCAGGGTGGTGCTGGAGGAGTATGCATGGATCATGATATGCGAGGTCAGTGGGCTGTGTGATGAGAACAGACTTGAAGGGACCACATAGAGAAAAGCAGTGGAGCCCTGAGACGCTGTCTGGCTTCTGCATGTGAACACGATTGAGGGCATGGTAGTCCAGTCGATGTCTACCCATCCCCACCTAAGTGACCTGTGCCAGCAGCTTGTGCAGAGGAGCAATGGCAGCTGTTTTCCTAGTGGATGTCTGGTGAGGAGCTTCGTCAATAGCTGATGTAATGGACTATGAGAATGCCTGTTCAGCTCTGTCTGAAACCCCCAGTATAAATCTCTCCCTTTTAAGGATCCAGACACTTACCAGTCCAACTCTCCAACCTCATCTACAGAATACAAACAAAAATGGACATTTAAGTCTTTGATACCCAGGGGGATGGGGAACGTAGGTGAGCAAATCCCCATATCGTTACTTGGGTGACTGAAGGGAAACAACCTGAGATTCTTCCCCAGAGATGGGACATGTGGAAGCATGGACATGTATACCACTGTTAGATGAGCAACATCTGATGTCATTTCCCTATCCTATAACTCACATGGCCATTTTAGTGAAACCCAATTAATATTCTACTTAACTTTGCTTTTCCCCAAATATGAGTGTCACCAAAATTTTTATCATTTGCATTTCCCTTTGACACTGTAGTCCACATTACCTTCATGATCTAAGTATCAGCAAATGTTATCTAGAGTTCATAGGTGTTGCTAAAACTCTACACTTTCCTCTCCTATAGTCAGGCTTGAGGTGGGATTGGTAAGTTCTCTCTAAAAGACCAGGTAGCCTGCTTCTTGACAGGGCTTGTCCTGATTGGAATGATTCAGAAGTATAGGCAGAAAGTCAAAGGTTTTGTAATTATTAGCAATTTATAAATATTTAACATAAGACCACATCAGATATAGATTTACTTTGCTGTTTTAAAAGTACTTTCAACTGCAAGTCTAGAAATACATTCAGCCCAACTCTGGAAAATTTACATTGAAGACATTAGAGCAGATAGCTTGGCAGTTGCTTAATGTACGTCCTGTCTTGGGCCGGGAAGGGAGAAAGCCCAGGCTTCCCGGTATGATACAATATAGAAAGGCAAGTGGAAATCTTTTCTGAGTGATTCCACAGGGGATTCACTTTCTCTGTGCATGTTCGAGTGTCCTGTGGTAACCTCTTAGGCTGGTGATGAAAACATTAGGGAAATGCTGAGTTTGGAAAATGCCAGAGGTTCTCCATATCCATTTGTTTTGCTGTTTAAGTAGAATAAACAATTTGGATGCTATTAGAGGTAACTGGCTTGCCAATTTCAATTTGTCAGAATTAATCTGTTTTGAGTTATATGAACACACACAAATATAAACTTGTCAGAAATTTTTTAACTAGTTTAAAAATTAATTAACCAGTTTTAACTAATATTTTAAGCTTAAAGTCCCCCAAGAGTTAATGTAAACCTTCAAATTAGGTCTTAAGCAGAGTGTAAAGAAAAATCTCAGTGAAGTCTCAAACCAGAAGATATAATTTTTTAAATTTCCAAACTCTCCTGGATTTACAAGCATTTGAAAAAAGGAATGACCTTTTGGGAGTTACCACCTGAGACACGACTATTCTCATATTTCATCTCGCTTGTGTTTTAGACATGGTAGAGCAGATTTGGTAAAGTATAAAAGGAACTAAATGTTTTAAATTTTTGCATGAAAATTTTTTGAAGGAGTAGAGGGTATTTGTACTTTTAAGACTGCTTTCAGATTTCTGTCAAATGTAGCTTCATGACTATAGAGAGAAATGAACAAGACTGGAAAATGAGAAGTGAGACCCTATTAACTTAGTGATGAACTACTCTCTATCCCCATGTTAGGGCACACTGGCTGCTAGCAACAGAGATCAACTCTTTCCAACTTGAGCATATGAGGACTTTGTTGGAGGCATTCTGGATAGTGAACAGATTCCAAAGAATTGCTGAATCACTGTGCTGCTGGAAGGAGAGCTCCAGGGAACTGTCAGGAATTCACTGACAATCATGTCTTCTTCGGACTCTGCCCCTGGAAACACTCAGCCCTAATGGCGTCCATCTGTTCTTCATCCTGCTATAGATAGATGCGGTCTCCCGGGAAAGAAAGTCCAATTGGTCTAGCCTTGGTCATATGCCCTCCCTTCAGGCGCCTTGAGACAGACAGGAGCAGAGGGATGGGAAGAGGTATGGTCCTCTGAAGGAAAAGCTGGGGCTGTTACTGAGAGAAGACCGGAAGGGAGTACTGTGGCAAAGTAGAACTATCAAATGGAATTTTATTTCCTGCTGCCCGTTGAGCCATATCACACCAAGTCAACACGAATGCAGTAGAAAGACTACGTTAAGATTAACAATCTACTTCTTAGACATGTTTTTAGCGTTCTTTTTCTGATGTTTTTGTATGGATTCTCAGTGAAAAATTCTGGAAGAAAAGGCACTGAGCTGATAAAACGGGATAGATTAGGAAAGTTCAATGGTCAAAGCAGACTGTCAAACACATTCCTCATTGTTAGTGGAATTTTTTTTTTTAAGTCCAGTTTACATTCAGACAGAGCTGAACAGGCATTCCTATAGCCCATTACATCAGCTACTGATGAAGCTCCTCACCAGACATCCACTAGGAAAACAGCTGCCATTGCTTCTCTATTCTATTTTCTCCCATAATTATAATAATAATGTGCTGTATAATTCATGCAGATTCTTGGTAAATCTAAATAAGAGTAACTGGAAACCAGTGCAATCAGTGTTCTAAATATACTCACCTTGACATTGGGAATTACCATGCATTTAAATGTAATGACATAAACTGTTCCTATCTGATTATAGTAACATAATGAGATGGTTTCCATATCGGATATGCATTTAATTAAAAGAATGTGTCAATGATGAGCATATAGGAAATTATTTAGATAATTAATGATAAACATTGACTTTATAAATAACTTTATTTTTAATATTCCCATCCCTTCTCCCCTCTATCCAGAGTTCTGAGGTTCTCTTATGTGAAGAAAGTCTTGCCCAACATTTGTATTTCTCTTTTTTTTTTTTTTTTTTTTTTGGAGACAGAGTCTCGCTCTGTCGCCAGGCTGTAGTACAGCGGTGCGATCTCGGCTCACTGCAACCTCTGCATCCTGGATTCAAGCAGTTCTCCTGCCTCAGCCTCCCAAGTAGCTGGGACTATAGGAGCACACCAACACGCCCAGCTAGTTGTTGTATTTTTAGAAGGGACAGGGTTTCACCATGTTAGCTAGGATGGTCTCTATCTGTTGACCTCATGATCTGCCCACCTTGGCCTCCCAAAGTGCTGGGATTACAGGCGTGAGTCACTGTGCCTGGTTGCATTTGTGTTTCTTTTAGGAAAAGTTTCAACAATTTGCCTGATAAATAGGCAGATGATCATTTACTTTGACGCCAATGAAGCTTTGATTTCAGTATCCCTCACTTCTGTGGGCCTCTTCCAAGTCCCTGTAGCTAACTATATTTTTGTGGAATTTTTCTTAAAGTAATACCTCAAATTGTGTTAGCTTTAGGTCCTACAAACCTGGATCTGTCCTGCTGTAGATTTTGTAGATGTAACCAACCCAGCGTCGGCTATCCTCCCTGCCACACCCCGATCGTTCAGCCTGCATCAACCCAGATTTGGAACCTTGTACATTCAGTGGTTTTGTTAAGAAATCCAATAAACAGCTAAGATTTTGCAACGTCATTTTTTCCCTTTTAAAATATTTTGTGAATATATGGTGGAGAATGGGTTAGCAATCATGTAGACATGCGAGACCTACCGTATAAAACATAGAACATTTAGAAAAAATGTCATGTTAGACACCTATGTCCACTGAACTTCTTTCTTAGCCTCACTTCTACCCAGATTCTCACCCTTCTTCTTTTGGTCTCTTGCTCTCCTTTCTCTGGATCCTCCTCCTGTCTTTTCCCCGAGGTCTCCAAGCTCCTTTGCTTTCTATTACACAGTGTGATATGACTCCTACCCCTGGCTTGCTTGCTTGCTTGCTTGTCCACAGTAGGACCTGGGGACATTTAACTGGCCTCTGATCCTTGAAAAATGCTTTAATAAAAAATTTTTAATGAGTTTGTTCTCCAATCATTGAGGTGCCTTAAATGTCACTAACATGACTCTTCAAAGTATTTTGTTTTCTAAAAATGTGCAGTGCTTCAATTCACAATTGCAAGGATATGGAATTAACCTAAGTGCCTATCAACCAACAAGTGGATAAATAAAATGTGATACATGTGTATATATATAACAGAATACTACTCAGCCATAAAAAGGAATGAAATAATGTCTTTTGTAGCAACCTGAATGGAGCTGGAGGTCATTATTCTAAGTGAAAGAACTCAGGAATAGGAAAGCAAATATCATATGTTCTTACTTATAAGTGGGAGCTAAGCTATGAGGATACAAAGGCATAAGAATGATATAATGAACTTTGGGGACTCAGGGTGGGAGGACAGGCTGGGAGGGGGATGAGGGATAAAAGACTACATATTGGGGCTAGGTGCGGTGGCTCACGCCTGTAATCCCAGCCCTTTGGGAGGCCGAAGCAGGCGGATCATGAGGTCAGGAGTTCGAGACCAGCCTGACCAATACGGTGAAACCCTGTCTCTACTAAAAATATAAAATTAGCCAGTCATGGTGGTGCACGCCTGTAGTCCCAGCTACTTGGGAGGCTGAGGCAGGAGAATTGTTTGAACCTGGGAGGCAGAGGTTGCAGTGAGCTGAGACCACACCACTGCACTCCAGCCTGGGAGACAGAGCAAGACTCTGTCTCAAAAAAAGAAAAAAAAAAAGACTATAGTGTATACTGCTTGGGTGACGAGTGCACTAAAATCTCAGAAATCACCATTAAAGAACTTAGCCATGTAACCAAAAAACACCTGTACACCAAAAACTATTGAGATAAAAATAAATGTTAATAAAAAATAAAAATAAATAAAAGTGTGCAATTCTTGCACCAAGGATAATTTTAGAAATTGAAATATTCTCAACCTCCACATTTTTACAAGCATGATTTCATGTTTGAACTGTATGTAATTTAAAAACATTTGGGATTGCATAATTTTCTGCCAGGTTACTATCATGTGTCATCGTCTAGACTAGGAGTAGTAGCACATAGTAGAGGTTCAATATATGAATGTTGAATGCTTATTGATGAAATTACTATTTATATAAGAGGTGGCATATTGGTATCCATATTTAACATGACTTGATATAAGAAGCTGCAGGAAACACACACACTGACTGGGCCTTTCCCCAGAGGGCTCACAGAGTCTCTATAGATTGGAAGAACAAAGAAATGGAAAGAAAATAAAACCAAACCAAATTAATGTATCTATTTACAATTTAAATGATTCATAATGAGGACATTTTGAACTAATTTCAACTATTGACATTTGTGTGCCTTCATAATATAAACAATGCTTTACAGGCTTTGAATTTTCACAAAAAGAAATACTCTTTTTTTTTTTCAGGTTCATTTTCTTTATTACTTAAAAAAAAACCTCAGAAATCAAGAATGGAAACTTCAAGACCATGATAGATAATGTGCAAAAATCATTACCAGAAAATCATAAAAGATAACATTCTTTTTCTGTGAAAAATAATTTCACTTTTCAGACACCATTTAAAAACATATTGCACCCAAGAAAATACAGCGATGAATATGTAAAATGACAAAGAATGGATTTTATGATATAGAAAAGAGCTAACAAGGCTTTTTGTTCCTTTCAAATATTCTGAATCCTACTGAATATTATCATACAGGGAAAAGCAATTTTCAAAATAGCAACTGAAGAAATAAAGTATTTTTAGGGCTCTGAAACGGTTTCTACTTCCTAGGACTCCTTGCTTGTACCAAATTGTAATTTATATTTCCCTTTGATTAGTGCCAATTCTTTTCTCAAAAAGGAGACATATTTTCTGATTCAACCCAAGTGTCCCCTTGCTGCCATCTGTTATTGTTGTCTCATCCTTGGAGTTGACTTGTACCAATTTTTTGATTCAGATAGTAAGAAAGCAGTAGTCAGGGGAAAAGTTTCTGGCTGATGTGCCAGCATATCCTATCAGGTATTTCTTAGGTTTTGTCACAGTGCCACTTGACTAGGATGAAGAGGATAACAGCCACGGAGGTGTTATCATCATGCTGCTGGAAGGCTGAGAGTCCCTCACTGGGTAGGTTGAAGGGATGTGTAAATGAACCAACTTGGTATTTTAGTGGAGCTCTTACTATCAACCATTTCCTCACATAAGCTTTAAAAACGATAGTTACATCAATTCTTACAGCGCAATATCTTTATTTCTAAGAGAAAACAATCACACCAGAATTTTCCATGATAAGTCATAACTCGGGAACACTTGGTTCAGTGTATCTTATAAGGAATAAAATTTAATAGAATAAAATAGAGATTAAATTTTAACATTTTAAAACATGTTTTTATTTTGCTTGTTCCCATGACACTATGTCCTATAACCCCATCTCCTGTTCCCTCTCAATCAGTTTAATTATCACACATTTTCTTAGCACCAGACATAAACTGAAAAATCTAAACCTAAAATATTTGTATGGGCAGATTGACAGGAACTGCATTTCATATTAGGAGACATTGTTAGTTTGGGACAATATGTTCTTTTAAAAAGTACAAATGGCTAAGGACTTCTGTCAAAATTCATTTTTGAAAATTAGAAAGTAAATAAGGCAAACGTAAGAAAAATTTCCCTTTAGCATTTTGTTCTCTGTTATTACAATATATATTTTTAAATGACAGCAGCCTCCATTTATCGCTTCACCTATTGATGTAACCATAGTGGTATCATTGATTTCCAATTTTCAGGCAATCTTTTTCTTGCTGTTGGAAGCCCAGGTCTATTCATTTATTATTGTGTGTACTCAGGGGAGGGAGATGAGCCCATTGATCTAGTGGTGCACCAGCTGGTAAATATTTAATGTTTATTCCTATCATTAAAATTATTTTAGGTTGGGATATTGACAGTTATTCACATGCACAGATTGGTATAGCCTGCAATATATAACATACTCTTCTGTCGGTTATAGTTCATTGCAGCTTTGCAGATTGGCTTACTTGCTGTGTAGTAGTTTTGCAGCATTATTTTCCAGATGGTTGTCCTATTGTTTAGATTTGAATATCAGTTAAGCTTGATGTCTTCTGGTGGAAGGATTATGTAAAAGACACTTCATCCCTACACTTGAACACTGTTACAACTTTAGCATCCTCGAATGTACTTAAGAATCATCAGCCGGGCGCGGTGGCTCACGCCTGTAATCCCAGCACTTTGGGAGGCCGAGGCGGGCGGATCACGAGGTCAGGAGATCGAGACCATCCTGGCTAACATGGTGAAATCCCATTTCTACTAAAAATACAAAAAAATTAGCCGGGTGTGGTGGTGCGCGCCTGTAGTCCCAGCTACTCGGAGGCTGAGGCAGGAGAATGGCGTGAACCTGGGAGGTGGAGCTTGCAGTGAGCCGAGATCGCCACTGCACTCCAGCCTGGGCGACAGAGCGAGACTCCGTCTCAAAAAAAAAAAAAAAGAATCATCAACCTTTATAATGATCCTAACACCTATGTTTTCTCATGTTATTTCTTACTAGAGATCCTTGGCTGCACCAAGAGAAATTCTGCTTTCAGATTTTCATCATGCAATGAGTACTTTGCTTCTTGCCATGCTAGTTATTTACATTTAAACCTTCACTTGTATTTTGGGATCCTTCGTGGTCTGCCCAGCCTCAGTCTTGGAAGCCATTGTCATCTTCCCAGGTGTCATATACCTGCTGGTCCTTGCAGGGGATCATGAAGGCCCAGACATATCTGAGACAGTTCTTCTAGAAACCCATTTCCTGCTGGGTTGGCTCTGATCAGCTCAAATTTTGACATCAAGGTCACAGGGCTTTTTGATCCTTGCATTGATTCTTGCCTTTTTTTCTTGGATTTGACACTTGGCTTCTATCTTTTGGGCCTTTGAGCTTCCTTTTTTCCGCAAAGGTTTTTGGTCTGGCTGTCCCCCTGGCTCTGAGTAGTCACAGCTTCTTCTGTTTCTCATCCAGGCCTAACATATCCAGTCCTGATCCTAGCCAAGTACTTGATCATCAACCCAGTTGAGTCAGACCAGCAGCACCTTCAAGAGGAAAAATTTCCAAATTGTTTGATCTTTTCTGTCTCCTTTATAACAAAACAGGTATAAGACTCCTGCTTTCTGGTTAGGGGCTTCAGAGGTTCTGTGCTATTATAGCAGTATTTCTAGTTCCATTTTAAAAATTGTAAATTAACTACAGCTTGTTCATTAAAAATTACACATTCACTGGCTTCTCTACAGAATTAGCTCTATAATTTCTCTCATCTTTGGGGAAGCTTGTGAGAGTCTGAGATAAGTAGGATCTCTAAGCAAACTTTTGACTAGTCATACTTGTGAAGTAAACAGGAAATTGGAAAATGATGAAATATTCTACCTATTATATGTTTAATTCAGGAAGTGCTTTTTTTTTTTTTTTTTTTTTTGAGATGGAGTTTCGCACTTGTTGCTCAGGCTAGACAATGGCATGATCTCAGCTCACCACAAGCTCCACCTCCCAGGTTCAAGCAGTTCTCCTGCCTCAGCCTCTCGAGTAGCTGGGATTACAGGAATGCACTACCACACCTGGCTAATTTTGTATTTTTAGTAGAGATGGGGTTTCTCTATGTTGGTCAGACTTGTCTTGAACTCCTGGCCTCAGGTGATCTACCCACCTCAGCCTCCTAAAGTGCTGGGATTACAGGTGTGAGCCACCACACCCAGCCTCATCAAGTGCATTTTTAAAAGGAAAGTTTCTTTCTGCATAGTTCTAATAAGGGATTAATCAAATATGCTAAAAGATAATGTTTTGTTAAAAAAAAATTATGGGTGTTGAAGGAGGCAGGCTGCCTGGGTTCCACAACTGACTGTGTGTGATTTTGGATGAATCATTCAATCTTTTGGTCTTTGGTTTCCTCATCTCTGAATGATAATGTTTTGAGGATAAAATAAAATAACCTATGAAGTATTTAGCATGGGGGCCTTCTTCACATTAAGAGGTAAATAAATGTTATGATATGTATATTAGTTGCCTGCTTTCATTTAAAAGTAACAAATTCTGATTCAGACTGGCTCAAACACTAAGGATATTTTTTTCTCATGTAACAGGCAGATCAATGGTAGGGCATTGGTTACCTCCCTTAAGGGGTGGTTCAGTCCACAGCTCCATGATGTTATAGAGATCCAGGTTCTTTCCATTTGCAATCTCCAATTTTTAGTGTCCAGCTTCATGCATAGGTAGTAACATGACCATAGCAGATTCTACATATGAAAAAACCCAGAAGAATAAGGGATGCTATTTGTGGACTGAATGTTTGTGTCACCCCAGAATTCATGTTAAAACCCTATTCCCCAATGTGATAGCATTGGGAGTTGGGTCTCTGGGAGGTTAGTAGGATTAGATGAAGTCATAACGGTGGAGCCCTCATAAATGGGATTAGTGCCCTTATAAGAGTCGCAAGAGAGTTTATTTCCCTTCTCTGCTCTCCACCATGTGAGGATAAAATGAGAAGTTAGCAGTCTGGAACCCAGAGAGAACCCTTCCTCAGAAACTGACCATGCTGGCACCCTAAAACTTGGACTTCCAGCCTCCAGAATTGTAGGAAATATAATTCTGTTGTTTATAAGCCACCTAGTTTAGGATATTTTGTTATAGCAGCCTAAACTGACTAAGATATTATTCCATTTTGCAGCTTTCTCTTAAACACGGGGAGTGGGAACCCTCATGAAAACATCTTTGTACTTTTCTTTGACCATTACCGAATCAATCACTAACAAAGGAAGTGAAATTCCCCTCAGGCTCATCAGGTACATCTTCTGATTTTGAAAATGGAGGTTTTTTTTTTTGGGGGGGGGGGGTGGGGGACGGTGGAGTGGATATTCCAAAATTATGCAAACAACTCTGATGGCATAAGAACATCTTCAGGGCCCGGTGTTACAAGTAATTGAGTTCTCTGCACCTTTGGAGATGTATCATATTGACATCACTGAGGAAAAAGCACCAGGAAATAGGTTTTCTTTGCTAGCCATTAGGATGATTTTAAAGATCCTAATTTTTATAGAATAAAGAAGTTAAATTTAGAAATTTTGGTAATTCTCACGTTTATAATAGGATAGTAAAATACCGATTATTCAGTATCAATTTTTAAATGGAATCATTACAACAACTTAATTTGCTTGGGCATTTCATATTCTTGTGGTTTGAGCCTTAATGCACCCGTGGATGAAGGTAGGGCAAACATAAATGTGTTTATTTCACAGATGCAACCAGAGATAGAAAGGTAAAGTGATTGCACTTAAAGTCACTCTTCTGACTAACCCTAACCCCAGGCCTTTTCATTTTACCATGCACCATGTGGCTATTGTTTCCCTTGATGTTCTGTCTCTTCAACTAGGGGATATGCTCTTTAAGGCAAGGGATGTACCTTCTATGTATTCTGGTGTTTAGTATGTTCGATTTGGGAAATGTTCGTTGATTACAAATGAGTTGCTGAACTAAAACAAGATTAAAAATCTTGAGTTTGAATCTTTCCTTGACAATGATACACTTCTAGGCGAAACAATTAATCTCCTGCCTGTGTCAGTCTTAGAGGGCATTTATTTATACACAAGGAAACTCGTTATCTTACGAAGCTAAAAAAAGGCAGTTTGGGTCTTAATTTCCTCTTCTTGGCTTTTCATGGCTACTTCATAGAATTTTTCACAGATTAGACTATATTTTAAGACACAAAGCCACTCGCGCACCAGAAAACCTGAGGATTATGAAGTAAGCCAAAGACAGATGTAAACAAAGCCAAAATCAAACCCAACCAAAAAAACACACAAAAAACAAAAAACACCGAAACCATTCTCTGGAAGCAAACAGAATTATCAGCTTCTAAATAGGGCTTTTTCCAGGAGAGAAGAGCACAATCAATTAGAAATTGATCGAACTAATATATGCAGTTCAGGATAAAATAACAGCACTAGCATCAGCAAAATCCACCATGATTAATTAGTCTATATGATATGGTTTGGCTCTGTGTCCTCAGGTGGGCCAAATCTCATCTCGAATTGTAATCTCCACGTGTCAGGGGAGGGAGGTGATTGAATCCTGGGGGCGGACTTCCCCCTTGCTGTTCTCGTGATAGTAAGTCTTCACGAGATCTGATGGTTTAAAAGTGTGTAGCTCTTTACGCCTGTCTCTCCTGCCACTATGAGAGGACATTCCTGGTTTCCCCTTTGCCTTTTGCCATGACTGCAAGTTTCCTGAGACCGCCCCCCAGGTCCTGCTTCCTGTAAGCCTGTGGAACTGTGAGTCAAACCTCTTTTCTTCATAAATTACTCAGTCTTAGGTAGTTATTTATAGCAGTATGAAAATGGACTAATAGAACATATGAGGCCACTTTCTGGCATAAATAAATAATTTTTATTAAGTTATGTTATTTTAAACTAAGAAGAACTTTCTAAATGAATTAAATAGTACTGAGTTTTCTGATAGCCTCTCTTTTTGATTGCTGCTCTGTGGATTCCATTGGAAACGCCTGTATGGGTCATTTCTATCCTTGGGCTTAGTTGGGAGGATTCCTCCCTGAAAGGGCCAGCGTGATGAGTGCAAGGCTAGAATCTATAAACCCAGATGGAGAAATATGTGGCATTATCCCAGCGGTTATCTGCTTGAAGTCATTTAAAAAGCAGGCTAATTAAAAAAATTTTTTTTTCTATTTTCACCTGATGAACTCTGGAACATTCCAGAATCACTTTGTATTTTACCAGTGCTTTCATAACAAAATTAATAGGATAATCTGAATGGACTCTTACTGCAAAGGCTTTTAGAGGCAACAAAGGTCTTTATTTTGTGGTGTGTGGTTTGCACAAATCCACAGGAAGAAAAATACATAAAAATGCATATTAGCATTCAGTCAGAATATGACAATGCCCGGTAATGTGTGAATAAGCAAAATAATTTTTAAAATTCTAATTATTAAAGATGGTCATCAAATACAGTATATTTATTTTATGAATGCTATTTGTAAGCAAACTTTGTGATTTCTTTCATCTTTGATGAATGAGAGAGATTTCAGTTATGTAAAATACTGTTTTTGATGTCACACCTATGGCTCTGGTTGTCATTTAAAAACAAGCATTTTTTAAAACCAACAAACAGGCTGGACTTGGTAGCTCACGCCTGTAATCCCAGCACTTTGGGAGGCTGAGGTGGACGGATCACTTGAGGTCAGGAGTTCGAGAACAGCTTGGCCAACATGTCGAAACCCCGTCTCTACTAAAAAAAAAAAAAAAAAAAAAAAAAAATTAGCCCGGCATGGTGGTGTTAGCCCGGCATGGTGGTGCTTGCCTGGAATCCCAGCTACTCAGGAGGCTGAGGCACCAGAATCACTTGAACCTGGGAGGCAGAGCGTGCAGTGAGCTGAGATGGCACCACTGCACTCCAGCCTAGGTGACAGAGTGAGACCGTGTCTCAACAAAACAAACAACAAACAGGCTATTTCAGTATTATGGTAAATGTTGCACTTTTCAACAGATGCACCGTGAGTTCATGGATTATCTAGTTCCTTTATGTTCTCTCCTTTTAAAAACTGGCCTGCATTTTAGTCACTTCATCAGAGAAGTTAAAAAAGAATGATACTACTTTCTTTCCTTTGATACTCTACTAAAAAAAAAAAAAAAAAAAGAAAGAAAAATTAGCCAGGCATGGTGGCGCATGCCTGTAATTCCAGCTACTCAGGAGGCTGAGGTGAGAGGATCCCGTGAGCCCAGGTGTTCCCGGTTGCAGTGAGCTATGATCATGCTACCACACTCCAGCCTGGGCAGCAGAGCAAGATCCTGCCTCTTAAAAAAGTGAACTAACTGTGATGGCTAAATGGAATTATCTTGTTTGAAATATCTTTCAGACACTCATCTTGGCCTTGTCTTCTCATTTATTAAAGCCACTTCCAACCCTGAGATTCACTGAGTTTTAATGATGTGCTGAATTGTTTGTAAGCCTCTTAGCTGTTTTGGTTTAGTAAAGCATGGCAGCTCCATTTTAATTGACAGCGGCTGTATTCCAGTTAACTGCCAATGACCCTGACAAGTTACTTTTCGGCCAGTATATTTCCATAAGATATTTCTACATGCTAGGTGAAACCAGATTTGAAATTAGAGTTCAGGTAAAGAGAAAAGGCTTTTGAAAGTCCTGATATAACTGCAGATTCCTTGTTGGAAACACATTTAGCTGTAGTTTTAGCAATACTTTCTATTAATCTTATTGCTAAATTACTAAAATATTACTTAGGAAAAAGGATTAATTCATTAAATCTGACAAGTTCCATCGATTTTAGATGGTGGGTACCTCTGTAGGCACTAGAGCGTCACTCAGTTATGTAGATCCTCAGTACTTATTGCCCTGAACTATGACAGCTAAGGGAAATTGCTGAAAGAGGCATTGGGTTCTTTTTTTTTTTTTTTTTTGAGACAGAGTCTTGCTCTGTCACCCAGGCTGGAGTGCAGTGGCTGGATCTCAGCTCACTGCAAGCTCCACCTCCCGGGTTCACGCCATTCTCCTGCCTCAGCCTCCCGAGTAGCTGGGACTACAGGCGCCTGCCACCTCGCCCGGCTAAGTTTTTTTTTGTATTTTTTAGTAGAGACGGGGTTTCACTGTGTTAGCCAGGATGGTCTCGATCTCCTGACCTCGTGATCCGCCCGTCTCGGCCTCCCAAAGTGCTGGGATTACAGGCTTGAGCCACCGCGCCCGGCCGGCATTGAGTTCTTGTATAAGGCAGTGCGTGAAGGAATATTGTTTGCTTGTAATAGTTTAAATATGTCCAAGTTGTAATCTGGGGAATGGACTAAATGACTTCATGAATTTCTTCTGGACCAAAGAGTCGATGACATTTCCCCACAATTAGGTCTAATTGACCTTAAATTTCAATATTGTGTTCAGACCCCGTATGCTCCATTGCTTATTTTCATATGTAACCTACATGCAAAACAAATCCTTTCATGCTCCTGATAGCTAAATATTGTTTTATAAGACCCTTGTTAAATGTCTTATGATTTCTGTTAATTTTAAGAAGCTTTCACTCAGTCTATTTTTCTGCATCTCTTTTATCTTTCAACCAGAGTTCAAAATTTTCTGCTTTTTTCAGAGTAGGTCTCAAATGCCTCTCCTCTCCTAAACTTGCATACCTAAACTCATAAAAGTACCAAGAGAACAAAGGAGGCTTCATCTCCTTATATCAGTTGGGGCCATTGCTAGCAAAAAAGAAAAAATAGAGATGATATGGGGAGAATGGAAGGTCACTGGTCTACAGTGTTTTTCCCTGCATATTTTTTAATCAAAATTTATTTAAGTGATAACAGCTGGTCAAATGTTTTTCCTAGTCGAATTCAAAGAGGATTACCTCCTAGGGTGCCCACTTTGGCAAGACAGCAATTTATTAAGCATATGTCACATTTGATTCCATTAGCTCTCCTTTCCCAAATATCAGCTGCAAAATAATCTTTCTAGTTCCTTTTCTAACCTCTCTCCCTTTCCAATCATCTTAAAAACTTTGATTCCATGTCCTAACAACCTGTCTGAAACTATTTTAAAGTAGCCGGCCCCTGTCTGTTAGCACTCATCTCTGGGCATAATCTCTGTAACTTCTCCACTTAGATTAGGATACGGCCTGGGAAAATGGGGCAAGAGTAAAATTCCAACACAGTTGTGTCCAGTTGATGCTGACAAGCTCTGCTATTTCAGCCTGGTCTCTGTTAGGAATACAGACGCAGTTTTACCTAAAAGGTAGCACATTGAGATAAGTTGGAAAGGATCCAGAATAAAGACATTCCCATTGTAATATTTTTCTTTGTATTTATAATCAAATCCTCATTAAGCCTATAGGACCACCTGGTACTATTACATTGAATACTGAATTCAGCACCGATAATGCATCCAGCTGGGAATACTTAAGAAAACTCAATTGAATACTTTCTGATGTTTTTAATAAAAATAGATTTTAATAAATGAAAAACTGCAAGATGTAGGTTTCATTGGATGCTGGTCTAAATTAGAATAAACCACAGTTGAATATTATCACTGGAGAAATGCTTTGAATGTCTTTTGATTGTTAGCCACAGCTGAGTGTAGCAATTTTTTTCTGAACATATTTGAGAGTTTGCAAAACTGCTTACAATAGACACTTAAACAATTATATGTTTGAATTTAGTTAGTAGGACTCTGAAGTAATTATATATTTAAATCTACAGAATGCGGCTCTGGTATTTGTTAAGTTGTAAGCTTTAGCAGTGTGGCAAATCTGTACATTTATCTCTCTACCTATTAAGCTTGCTGTTACCTGCATGATACACTTCTTTTTCCTTGGAAGAGATCTGTTTTCATTGTATCCTGAAATTTGTTTCATCTTTCATATTTTTTCATTTAATTCGGGGATTAACTTTATTATCTCCTCTTCTCCCCGCCCCCTCCACCACCAACCAACAGCTACAACGTTTTCATGATCTAAATCTTGCAGCACGGAATAGAATATAAATGGAATTCCAAACAAGCAGATGCATAATAATCCATCACCTTTTTCTAGGGCGGACAGATGTCAAAGGAAGTTTATGCTTTGCTTTCAGGGTTTTTACATTCACATATTATTTTCACTGAGGCATTTAAAATACTTTATTAAGTTTTAGTGTTTTCTGAGGATCTTCTTATTTTATATAAACGGATATGTTGAGTAAGCAAAATATCTTTCTGTAGTTCTGCTATTGGGCTATTCCAAAGAAATATGTTCTTTTCTCAGGAAGGCTACACAAGTGTGCTTGATTTGTAGTTCCAGGGCCAGCAGGAGACTACTCAACATCAGTTTCAAATAATAAGACCAATGCCCTTATTCTACAGAAGAGCAGATACGTCTAGAAGAAAAGTGAGATAGCTAAGTTAACAGTGGAGCTTGATATACCTTCAAGTATAACCTTGTTGCTTCTCATGTAGGAGTTTTCCCACATTTATTGAGCACTGACTGCATGCAAAGACTGTGTAGATGACATTTTTATATGGTATACATTTCTTCTTAATCTTTATGACTTTGCAAACTTCATATACCCGTATTGTCTCTATATAATACATATAACTATGAAAAGCACATTAATAGTTACTGTTTACATACATTTTAAGAAATATTGGACCTAAGCAAACCAAACAAATAATACTAATTCACCTAAAAGAAGGACACTAACATAATAAGTAATAGGATTTGTTATCCCAGAAGTAATGATTCAGATAATTTGACGTAATTTTCATATATATTTTCAGATAAGTTACAATGTAAAAATCAAGAGATCATAGGCTCTGATATCAGAAAGGCCCAGGTTCAAATCCCATCTCTATCATCTATTGGTTGTGACTCTTGGCCGTGTTACTTGGACCTGGGGAAAATCAACATACAAATAGAAATGTGTATGATTTAGCAAGTACTCTGAGACATGGCCACGATGCTCTAAGAACATGGAGAAAGGGCCCCTAGCAAGGCTGGAAAGTGTTGGAGAAGCCATACCTGACCCTCGACAATTGAAAAGCTAACATTCAGATCTGTGGGATGATCTGAAAGATGCAGGAAAGGTCTCTTGTTCAAAAAGTATCCTTCCATTATCAACCCTTTCTCTCAGTAACATAAAGCTAGGATAGACTTGCTATTGTTATAACTTCTATGGAATCAGGCTTTCTCCATAAAATACAAACATGTCCAAAGAGTGGGCTAGTATATTCAGAATACATATCCCTGCTCTCTCTTCTCTCCTCTTACATGACAGGAGGGGCAGGGATTTGGGGAAATGAACAAGGATAAAGGGTTGTGTATATAATGGAACATTATCCAGCCTCAAAAAAGGGAATCCTGCGCTTTATGACAATACAGGTAAAACTGTGAGGAATATTATGTTAGACTAATCACTGAAGGGCAAATACTGCAGGATTCAAGAGTTATTGAAAATAACCAAACACAGAGTAGGTGGTTGCCAGGGGTTGGGGGAAGGGGAAATGGGAACTTTAAGCTGTTAAGGGGCTTAAAGTGTCAGTTATACAAGACGATCTAGAGACCTGTTATACAGCATTGTGCCTATAGTTAGCAATATAGATTATACACTGAAAATTTTGTTGAGATCTCATGTTAAGTGTTCTTATCATGATAATAAGGGTTGTGAGGAAGAGGCTGGGAGGGATTTGGTGGGCACTTCTCTGCAGCAGGAAGGGAGCGGGCAGTGGGTGTGGGTGAATGCTAAGGAAGAATTCCACTGAGCCCATTATTTTTCTTAGGCCCAGATGAGTTCCTGAATTATTTAAACAACAGTGTAGACACATTTTGGTACTGTGACCATTTAAAATACTGACAGTTGGAACCTGACAGTGTCGAGGAAGGGTTTTTCTTCATCTACGGTTTCAGCTTATACATTTTATGTAAACAACAATGAGAGGGGAGTGAGCCTATCTACGAATGTGGCAGGTGCGGTAAAATAACTACTACAAAGGAATTACCTTTCATATGAATAGTTTTATGTATTTGTCAAAGCCTGAAGCCATGGTTGCCTGAGAGCTAGAATATGAAGAGAATCTTTGGGAAAGGTATCTAACCAATCCCAAAGCTGCAGTTTTCAATCCTGTGTCTCTTGTTACAGTGGCCTGCTGACTGTGCTAGGAAATGGTAGGATTTCCCTTAGATCTCCTAAGTGCACCACTGGGCAATTTGGACCACAACGTTTGGTTCAAATATCCTCTGAGGCTTCCATTTTAACCCTTGGAAAACCAAATAACTTAAGGTTTACTTCATTTCTGGTTCCCAGCTTATGTGCTTTTAATAAGGTAGATTTCCACCGTATCTTGTCAACACAAAAAGTCAGTGACATGAGCAAGGCATGCTTTTGGAGTAGTTTTTAGTAAATTTATTTTCAAATATAGGTATGCACATTAAATATGACCCAGAGCAACATAATATCTTCATGTGCTTTGTATGTCAAATGTTATCAGACGTTTGAAGACAAATGAGTAATAATTAAAGATGAATTTAAGTTGTTTTATACAGAATAAGTGAGATTTCTTTTTCTTTTCTTTTTTCTTTTTTTTTTTTTTTTTTTTTTCAGATGGAGTCTTACTCTGTTGCCCAGGCTGGAGTGCAGTGGCGCGATCTTGGCTCACTGCAAGCTCCACCTCTCGGGTTCACGCCATTCTCCTGCCTCAGCCTCCTGAGTAGCTGGGACTACAGGTGCCTGCCATCGTGCCCAGCTAATTTTTTTTTTATTTTTAGTAGAGACAGGGTTTCACTGTGGTCTCTATCTCCTGACCTCGTGATCTGCCTGCCTCAGCCTCCCAAAGTGCTGGGATTACAGGTGTGAGCCACCGTGACTGGCCAGTGAGAATTCTTAAATAGCTAAATAGGGAAACAGATTGACAGTTATTAAAATACGAAGAGTATTTTAACTCAATGCCTTTAGAAGGAATACTATATGCAGTTAGACATATGTTTATAGAAATGCATTACAATAGAGAGTAGATATAATTCTAAACTTTGTGAATTTTTTAGTGAGTTAACACTAAAAATGAAAACAAAATAACCTTTAAAAACTTTAATTTTTATTTGTTTTTATTTAAGGCTTAAGCATTTCAAAAAATCCTTTTAAAGAATTATTTGAATTTGTGAGGAACAATTCAAAGCAGAATGTCAATTCAAGATTTAAAAGGAGAAAAAATCTTTCTGTACAACAGCAATGAAAATAATCACTGATCCGGATATAATGAAGGCTATAAAGAATGCAAGCAAGAAGTGATTAGATGTTGTTAGGCAGAGTAGCTATGATGACAACCAAACATTCACAAAAAAATTGATAAGCTGCAAATTTAGGAATTCCAGAAGTGATGCTGAAGTTTGCATTTGACTGGCCTTCTGAAGGCCAAGGCTGAAGCTAATTAGCAGATTTTGGAAAATTCTGTGGCTGAATTTGAGCTACTGTACATCTCCACATTTGGAGGGAATAAGGACTGCCTTAGACAGTAGCATATCATTAGAATGAATAATGGTAAGTCATATGATAAGTGTGTGCCTGCCATTCAGAGTGAGTGTGAACAGTGCTAACACAGGAACCCATCAAAGCCACTTATAGGACAGAACATTACTACACCCAGGTACACAGAGGCAACGACTCAACATACTTTGGGACAAAAGGTCTTGGTTTTCTTTGATGCCACAAAGTAGTTACCTAGGTAAACATCAGGGTCTTAGCTTCCGCAGTGTGATTTACCATACTCCAAACGTAAATGTTTTCTTAACATTATTTCCCTTACCTGTTCTAATAGACTGAAGTCATCAAAATCTAGCCAGATCTCCAAGTCATCTTTGGCAGGAAGAAAGGAAAGAATGGAAGATAGTATTGTCTCAAGAAGACGAAAGATCCTATGAAAACCTCTTTGAGGTTGAAAGAGATAGGGTTTCCAACCCACATTTACCTTCTTTCATTAATTTCTTCCATTTGGCTAAGGAGAAAATGATCTAAAATAGCAATGTGTGAAAAACTAGATACGTTGCAAACACATATTAGACACCACTGGGATTGCCTCTGTGTTGGAGATCCTTGTTTCTATGATCTTATTGAATCATTAGTGTAAGCTGGCCAGTAAATTCTGCAGTCAGAAATTCTCTACTGTTGGATGAAAGAAGCAGGAAACGTGAGCTGGGCGGTAGTAATTGGGGTTTGCAGAATATTTTCTATACTACTACTGACAATGGAGATGGTATAGATGAACCACACTATAGATGAGTATTTTAAAAATATTTTTCATTTTTTTTGAGATAACCAAATAAAAATTATAGTCAAGATACGCAGAATGATATTTTGAAATACATACACATTGTGAAATGAATGATGACTGCATTCAAGCGAATTACTGTATTTATCACTTACATTGTTATCTTTTTGTGATAAGAATACATAAGATCTGCCTGGCAAGGTGGCTCACACCTGTAATCTCTGCACTTTGGGAAGCCGAAATGGGCAGATCACCTGAGGTCAGGAGTTCTAGACAAGCCTGGCCAACATGGCAAAACCCCATCTCTACTTAAAAAAATAGCTGGGCATGGTGGCGCACGCCGGTAATCCCAGCTACTTGGGAGGCTGAGGCAGGAGAATCCCTTTGAACCCAGGAGGCAGAGGTTGCAGTGAGCCAAGATCATGCCACTGCACTCCAGCCTAGGTGACAGAGCAAGACTCCATTTAAAAAAAAATACTTTCAGCAAACTTCAAGTGTACATTATTAAGTATAGTAATAAAGCTGTACATTAGGTCTCCAGAACTTATTCACTTTGTGACTATGTATTTATACCCTTTAACCAACATCTCCTCATTCTTTACTCCCCTCACCCCTAGGACCCTTCTATTCTGTTTCTATGAGTTTAATTTTTAAAGAGTCTACATCCAAGCAAATTCGTGCAGTATTTGTCTTGCAGTATCTGACTTGTTTCACTTAATGACTTCTGGATTCATTTATATTGTCACAAATGGCAGGGTTTCCTTTTTCAAGGCTGAAATAATCTATATATAATTTTAGATTGAGGCTGGTGCAATAAGCTCTGCATATGGCTAAAGCCCTTTAGTTATATCTTCTTACAGGCATGTATATCAGGATAGTTAGCACCACTTGTGTCTTTATCAAGGTAGGGCAAAGTTATTAGTGTGAGCCATATCATTCCCTAGATATAATCAACTCCAGGTCTACTGCCATGGCTTCTGTCAGATCTTAGTTGAAGATGTTGGGGACCATGAATTTTCAAATGACCTGTTTGCTCTTTAAGTGCTTGACAGAACTTTAGGAGGAGCAGTAACTTTGGTGGCTGGCTTGGGTTGGAGCTGGGAAGCCTATGATGGCAGATCTTTTCTTCAGGCCACAATTTATGGAGCTGAGCCTGAGCCAAAAGGCTGCATCTAGGATGGAAAACAATGAATAGCAAGACTGTCCAGTAGCGTTTTCATCCAAAGTCAATATTCAGAGACAGGAATCCAAGTATGAAGCCACAAATACTTATTGCATCCCCATGTGCTAAGTATACTAGGCACTGGGAATATATGCCTAGTATATTCCCAAAAATATACAAAAATCACTCTGTCATGGAGGGTACAGTAGGCCTGAAGGGGTCTCTGAGCTGGACTTGTAATCTCAGCTGCTTTGCATAGTACATTTGAGGCCCTGGGCACAGCACCTTGGGATTACAAGGTCTGATCAATGACTATGCCACATTTTCTCTTGCTCCTAGAAGTGTGAACCTATTTTTCCCTCTGTTTTGAATACTTTTACCCATTCCCTTCTTCCATCATGGATACAAATTTCCTGGATAACTCCTACTTATTTATTCTAAGTCATATGGCACTTCTCCTGGGAAATTGTTCCCAATTCCCAGGCCTAGGTAATGTGTCTATTCCAAGTGCTTCCAATACTTACCATCGTTAACATACAAAACACATTGAATTATAATTTCCTGCTTACTTTCTGTATTACCTATAAACCTGTAGCTCATTAAGGGGAGGGATTCTGTAATGTTACCAATATTTCTCCAGACCCTAGTGCAGTGACTGAAACATAGACTCTAAAATATTTGTAGAATATGGGAGTAGTTGACAATATATGGGAGAAGCAACCATTGATCAACCAACTGGGACAGAGAAATGTACTGTACCAAATTATTCTGAGTTAACCAGGTGAAGTCTGTTTACCTATCTGTCTCTTTTTATAGCCAAACTTGGAAGCCACAAAGTTTATTTGTAAGAAACATAAAGGATTGTTTCAGATGTATCTGGTAATCTGGCAAATTGTATTTTGTAAATATGGCTTCACCAATATATATCCCATCCCATATGCTTGTCAAAGAATATGACATTGACAATGTTGTCTCCTCATTAAAACTGAATACACATTTGGAACTGCCTTGACCAATAGGACGTAGTAGAAGTGATGCTGTGTGACTTTCAAGTCCAGGTTGTAATTAGGCAGTATGGATTCCTCTTTTTTCTCTTAGCTTGCTTACTTTTAGAACACAGCCACCAGGCTGTGTGGAAGCCCAGACCACGTGGTGAGGCCATGTGTGTGTGTTCTGGCCCATAGCCCCAGCTCAGACCTCAGCTGACAGCTGGACTCAAATGATTTCAACGAGCCTTCAGTGAGCAGCCTTTGGATGATTCTAGGCACAAGATTTTAAGCCTTCCAGCTGAGGTCCAGACATAATGAAGTACGGACAAGCTGCTCTGTGGTCCCAGTATGAATTCCTGACTCACTGATCTCATGGAGATATAACAAATGACTATTGTTTTCAGCCACTACATTTTGGAGTGATTTTTATGCAGCAATAGCTAATAATACAATCAGGAAAGTAATTTTCCCAGCTTTCATATTCGTGATGCTGGCTTTCTCACTGCAGTTAGAACATACTTCTTCATAAACAAGTCAATACTTGTTATAAACAAAACAAATTTGTATAAAAGAAGGGAATACTGTAGAAATGGTAATTTAAAAAAAGAAGTGACTGAAAATTAATGTAAATTAAAACTATAAAGATTAATAATAAAAGTTTAAAAATTTTACAAACTAGACTATAGTAGAATTATAAAAGTTAGGACTAATATAAGTAAAATGAATTAAAATTGTTAAAATGGGAAATCCACTTCCTGTTTCAGCATGTCCTTCCTTCATTCCTTCCTTTTCTTTCCTTTTTCCTTTCTTTCCTTCCTTCTGATAACCAATTTGCGAAAAATTCTGTCCTTATTAAAAAAACACATGAAAATATGCTCAATTTTACTTGCAATTAAATATTCAAATTAAAATTCTAATTATGTATAAGTACATATATGCGCACACATATAATTAGTACTTTTTATACTAAAGCCCACAATTTATTCAGATCCCCTTTGCTTTTACCTAATATCCTATTTCTGTTCTAGGAGTTCACAGGATTCCACATTACATTTAATTGTCATGTCTCCTCATGCGTCTCATACTATGGCACATTCTCAGGCTTTCCTTGTTTTTGATGACCTTGACAGTTTTGAGGAGTACTGTTCAGGTAATTTTAGGAAGTCTCACAATTGAGATTTGGTTGATGCTTTTCTTATGATTAAATGAAGGTTATGAGTTTTGGGGAAGAATACCGAAGCGGCAAAGTGCCATTCTCATCACATCACATTGATGGTAACGTGGCTTATTTCTGCTGATGCTAGGCTTGATAAGGACTAACAACACATCATGTTGGATGTCACAGATTATTGAAAGATTTCTCCACTGTCAAGTTATTTTCCCCCCTTTCCCCACGTTACTCTTTGCAATGAAGTCATTGTGAGCCCACACTTACGGGACGTTATACTCTACCTCCTTGAGAGCTATGTATCTGTATCAATTTGAGCCTTTTTAAAATTAAAAAGTCTAAGGATTTATTTAGTTGTATATATTATGTACAACGTGATATGCTCCCATTTATTTAATCATTTATTTATGAGTTCTTTCTTTCCTCTTCAATTGAGCATTTCATATGATCCCATTTTATCTGTTTTTTAGTGTGTCAATTATACTTTTAAAAACAGTTAGTGGCTGTCCTTGAGTTTACAGTATACATCTTAAACTAACGTACATCTATTTTCAAATACGCCTATAGCACATCACAGGTAGTGCAAGTAATTTATGATGGACTATTTCCAATTCTACCCTATGATCCCTTGTGACAGTATTGTTGTCATTCATTTCATTCAATACATCGTGACTGTGTTTTTAATAGTCAACCATTTTTTGGGTTAATTAAATAAGGACAGTTTAAAAAATTATTCTAACTCTGTATGAGTCAAGATTCAACCAGAAAAAAACAACAGAAGATACAGAACTTTTTTTGTAAGGAATTGGCTTATGCAAAAAAAGCTGGCTAGACAATCCCCAAATCTGTAGGACAAGCTGTCGGAAAGGGCAGGCTGGAACTTTGGCTGCTAAACCTGAAGCTGCAACTGCTGTCCACAGGTAGAATTTCTGTTTTAGGAAAAGCTTGACTCTACTCTTAAGAATTTTTAACTGATTGGATTAAGCCCATTTGAATTATCTAGTATAACCTCCCTTACTTTAAAGTCAACTGATTATAAACTTTGATCACTTTTGCAAAACACCTTCACAGCAGTACCTTATTTTTTATTTTTCCATAAGTTCTTGGGGTACAGGGATATTTGGTTACATGAGTACGTTCTTTAGTGGCAATTTGTGAGATCCTGGTGCACCCATCACCCAAGCAGTATACACTGCACCATATATGTTATCTTTTATCCCCTGCCCCCCTCTCACTTTACCCCCCAAATCCCCAAAGTCCAATGTATCATTCTTACGCCTTTGTGTCCTCATCGCTTAGCTCCCACATTTCAGTGAGAACATGCGATGTTTGGTTTTCCATCCTGAGTTACTTCACTTAGAATAATAGTCTCCAGTCTCATCCAGGTCATTGCAAATGCTGTTAATTCATTCCTTTTTACGGCTGACCAGTATTCCATCATATATATCTCAGTTTCTTTATCCACTTATTGATTGATGGCCATTTACCTTAAGATCAGCATTTGATTAAATAACTGAACTGCAGCTAGCTAAGTGGATGCATAAAACTGACCATCATGCCTCCATTTATTTCTTCTCTGATACTTTCTTAATGTGGATCCATGCTTCTCACCAATGTTATTTTCCTTCTGCCTAAAGTTTTAAAAACACTTCTTAAAGGGAACTTCTCTTGGCGATGCTTTCCGTGCTTTTTTTGTTTGTGGTTTTTTTTTTTTTTTTTTTTTTTTTTTGGCAGCACTCTTATTTCTCTTTCAATTCTAATAATTTTGATGTACATACAATTCTACATTGGTGGGAGTTTGTGCTTATTTCACTTTTGTTTTTTTCTTATATGGTTTCTGGCAAGAAGTATACTGTAACTCCTATTTTTGTCTGTCTAAAGGTAAGGTGTCCTCACATGCCCCACAACAGTCTGGCTTCTTTAAAGATTTTTTTTGTCCTTGATTTTCTGCAGTTTAAATATGACACGCCCAGGGATGGGTTTTGTTTGTATATATTTTACTTGGTGTTTTCTGAACTTCCAAAATCTGTGGTGTGATGTCTGTCATTAATTTTGGAAAGTTCTTGGCCATTTTTATTTCTGTTAAAAGATAAACTTTGGCACATTACAATTTTAAAGAGTTTATTTGCACATTCAGCAATTCATGAGTTGGGCAGTGCAAGGCACAAGTACTTCAGGGCTCCACTGAGGGGCCTCAAGGGGAAACTTTTGTTTCCAGAAGAAAGATTAAAAAAGAATTTGATTGGTTTTAAAACTGGAAGTCCTTAGAGGTTAGTTGGTGATTTCTGATTGGTAAAGTCTCTAGTTAAAAGTCAGTTGGAGGTTTCTGACTGGTTAAGCATCAATTTTGTTTGACAGTTTTGTTTCTATGTTAGGAAAGTTTCTATTGATCTATCTTCAAGTCCACTGATTCTTTCTTTTTTTTTTTTTTTTTTGAGATGGAGTCTCGCTCTGTCGCCCAGGCTGGAGTGCAGTGGCCAGATCTTGGCTCACTGCAAGCTCCGCCTCCCGGGTTCACGCCATTCTCCTGCCTCAGCCTCCTGAGTAGCTGGGACTACAGGCGCCCGCCACCTCGCCCGGCTAATTTTTTTGTATTTTTAGTAGAGACGGGGTTTCACCATGTTAGCCAGGATGGTCTCGATCTCCTGACCTCGTGATCCTCCCGTCTCGGCCTCCCAAAGTGCTGGGATTACAGGCTCAAGCCACTGGCGCCCGGCCACTGATTCTTTCTTTAGCTGTGTCCAGTCTACTGATGAACTTATCAGTGGCATTATTTGTTAGTGTTTTTGATTTGTTAGCATTTCCATTTGATTCAATTTCTCTGCTTACCTAATCTTTCTATTCTTGCTTGTCATTTACTTTTTCTATGGAGCCCTTAATAAACTAGTCATACTTAGTTCTTTAATTTTCTGCCTAATATTTTAATTGAATTTATTTTTTATTTTACTTTTTTTTTTATTATTTATTTTTTGAGACGGAGTCTCACTCTGTCGCCCAGACTGGAGTGCAGTGGCACAATCTCGGCTCACTGCAAGCTCCGCCCCTCCAGGTTGAAGCAATTCTCTGCCTCAGCCTCCAGAGTAGCTGGGATTACAGGTGCGTGCGTGCCACAATGCCCGTCTAATTTTTTTTTGTATTTTTAGTAGAGACGGAGTTTCACCATCTTGGCCAGGCTGGTCATGAACTCCTGACCTCGTGATCCACCCGCCTCGGCCTCCCAAAGTGCTGGGACTACAGGCACCTGCCACCATGCCCGGCTAATATTTTGTATTTTCAGTAGAGACGGGGTTTCACTGTGTTAGCCAGGATGGTCTCCATCTCCTGACCTTGTGATCCGCTGGCCTCGGCCTCCCAAAGTGCTGGGTTTACAGGTGTGAGCCACCACATCCGGCCACTGCCTAATATTTTAAAATTCTTTGTTTTATCTGAGTCAGCTGACTGTTTGGCACAATGTAGCCACTCAAGTCTTAGTGAAAAGAGTAAATGAATGAATACCAAAATAAATAAGGATTACAGAAAGCTCAATTGAGGTTCAAAGGTATAAACGTTTTAAAAACACATTAAATGTTTAGTAAAACAAGTTAAAAAATGGATGGTAACATACTGTGATACGTTGAATAACGCCTCTCAAGATATTCAGATCCTTATCTCTTAAAACTGAATGTTATCTCATGTAAAAACGAGACTTTTCAGATGTGATTTGGTTAAGGACTTTGAGAAGGGGGAGTTATCCTGGATTATCCTGGAGGACCTTACATGTAATCACAAGTGTTCTTACAGAAGGGAAGCAGTACAAAGAAGGCAATGTGACCACTGGAGTAGGATTCTATGCTGCTGGTTTTGAAGATAAAAGATGGGGCCAGGATGCAAGAAATGCTCTAGAAGCTGGAAAAGGCAAGTAAATTAATCTTCCTGTATCGTACAGTACTGCCAACACTTGGTTTGGTCTAGTGAAAACATTTCTGACTTGTGATCTCCAGAAGCATGATGGAATAAATATCTGTTTAGGCTACCAAATTTATGTTAATTTATGACAGAGGTCATAGGGAACTAATACACACTGTGAAGTCCTTAACAGATATGTGAGTTGGCCCTGGCTTTCTATAGACTTGAAGACCCCTGCTGGAATGGAAGCTGTCTTTGTGGTGGAACCCCACATAAAGGGAGAGGATGGGATAGAATCCCATCGGTGCCATCTCTTCTCAGTCATTGCCTTGCTAACAACTTTAACTCCATGCCAGAACATCTGTTTTAAGTGGAGTTTACCTGCCAACTAATGAGAGATTACTAGGCAAAAAAGAATGATTCATGTCTCTCAGGCTGTGTAACTTCAAAGTCTCTAAGGTTGAGCCTCTTGGCAAGCCACAGCACTGAATACTCAGCAAACGTTTAGAATGAAATGAAAATTGTCTTAGATAAATTGGCCAAAAAAATCCTGAATATGAGCAAAAATAGAAAAGTATACCTTTGAAAGTATAAAAAAGGTAAAAGAGGCAAAAAACATGCCAGCATATATAGAATGCTACTAATTCGTTCAACTTTTTTTTTAGAAATAAGAAAGTAAAACAGATGTGTCTCCAAGTTGACTTGACATTTTTGAAGTAGTTTCTCGAAATAGAGAAAATCTAAAAGAATAGAAAAAATCTAAAGTTAAACTGATAGAGCATAAATAAAACAACAAATTTTGAGGATAAAAGAATATCAAGTAAATATACCATTAAAGACATTAATAAGGAGTCCATATAAGTAATTCTTATATTTCAAAGACTGTAAATGTCTATAGTACGTATCACTCTACTAAGTGCAACCTATGAAAGACCCCTATTTTATTTCAGTGAGTCACTAAAATACCTTCATCAAAAATACACTGTTGGGCCACTAAATTCCTTTTTTAATATCTACCCTAGCAATCTCAAGTCTGCTCCAGTGACTTACAATGTACAAATCATTACACGCCATCCTTTCAAGTCAGTGAACATTCGTTATCTACTATGTAGTGGGCACTACTGAAGTTTCTGTCTCCAAAGAGTTCCATGAATTTGAGGATTTGTGGACAGTATCTGATCTATCATCTTTACTTATTAATTTTCACATTCTTATTACCTTAAAGCAAATGGGTCTCATTGTGGTTTTGATTTGCATTTCTCTGATGGCCAGTGATGATGAGCATTTTTTCATGTGTTTGTTGGCTGTATGAATGTCTTCTTTTGAGAAATGTCTGTTCATATCCTTTGCCCACTTTTTGATGGGGTTGTTTGTTTTTTTCTTGTAAATTTGTTTGAGTTCTTTGTAGGTTCTGGATATTAGCCCTTTGTCAGATGAGTAGATTGCAGTTCATTAAAAAGTCAGGAAACAACAGGTGCTGGAGAGGATGTGGAGAATTAGGAACACTTTTACACTGTTGGTGGGATTGTAAACTAGTTCAACCATTATGGAAAACAGTATGGCGATTCCTCAAGGATCTAGAACTAGATGTACCATATGACCCAGCCATCCCATTACTGGGTATATACCCAAAGGATTATAAATTATGCTGCTATAAAGACACATGCACACATATGTTTATTGCAGCACTATTCACAATAGCAAAGACTTGGAATCAACCCAAATGTCCATCAGTGACAGACTGGATGAAGAAAATGTGGCACATATACACCATGGAATACTATGCAGCCATAAAAAAGGATGAGTTTGTGTCCTTTGTAGGGACATGGATGCAGCTGGAATCCATCATTCTTAGCAAACTATCACAAGAACAGAAAACCAAACACCGCATGTTCTCACTCATAGGTGGGAACTGAACAATGAGATCACTTGGACTCAGGAAGGGGAACATCACACACCGGGGCCTATCATGGGGAGGGGGGAGGGGGGAGGGATTGCATTGGGAGTTATACCTGATGTAAATGACGAGTTGATGGGTGCAGCACACCAACAAGGCACAAGTATACATATGTAACAAACCTGCACAGTATGCACATGTACCCTACAACTTACAGTATAATAATAATAAATAAATTTAAAAAAAATAAAAAAAAAAAGCAAATGGGTCAAATTGAAAAGATGATTCTGTTTTCAAAGGATGCCCCTAAGCAGGTTACTGAAAACATTTCACAATTTGGTGTATATATATATATTTTTTTTGGTTTATGCACATATTTCTTAACAGTCAGTATTAGGAGCAATTTTCATTCTCAAGTTTCCTATTTTGTACTGAATAAAAATTTAAGGATAACTTAATCATTATATGAACATAATGAGTCTACATACCTTCCCCTTTGTTTTAGCTTTAAAAATTATTTATTAAATTTTATTTTAAAGTTATATAAATTTTGTTTTTAGAGACAGGGTCTTGCTCTGTTACCCAGGCTGGAGCGCGGTAGCACTCCAGTGAGCACAGCTCACTGTAACCTCAAACTCCTGGGTTCAAGCAGTCTTCTTGCCTCAGCCTCCTTAGTAGTTGGGCACGGGCTCAGGCCACCATGCCTGGCTGATTTTTTTGTTTTATTTATTTATTTATTTTGTAGTGATAGGGTCTCACTATGTTGTCAAGACTGGTTTCAAACTTCTGGCCTCAAGCAATCCTCTAGCTTCAGCTTCCCAAAATGCTGAGATGACAGATGTGAGCAACTGTGCTGGTCTTATTTTAGCTTTTATCTGATACACATCCCTTATGTCAATTCATGCTGTTCTCTTTTTCTACTTATTAATTTAACTTTTACCACACTAGTTGGTTTTTGCTAAAAATCACAAAGCTGGACCAAGATAGGGAATTTGTGTCACATAAAAATGAGAGTGTAATGGGGGATGGTGTGGCCTCATTATGTGAATTAATTGCAATGACATCTGACTTTTTTTTAACTAGTTCATAGCAAGAAAGATTATAATTCAGAGTGTGTCATAATTGCTGAAGTGAAATTACATGTAATAAACTTCCTTGGCCCACTGTCCCTTAAGAATTTCAGTCCTAGCAGCCAGATCATCTTTGTTCCTGTGGAACTGGTAGGGACACAGCAGAGGCCCTGGGCATTTGGCAAGCTCAGGTAGAGGCTCGTGGTCAGGCCAGCTGTGCTGCGTGGTCTTCTCTAACCTTGGCCTAGTTAATTGGGCTTTCATCTTTTAGTTTCAAGAAGTGAGCCTTGGTCTTACCTGTCCATATTATTTTACATCTGGGGATCCTGCTAGGATCCCAATTCCTTCATGACTAAAGTTTCCCTGTATTCTTGATAATCTTCTCAGGTTTGGACTCCACTTCTGTCTGCAAAGTCCAGGTATCAGGACCAGATGGACTTTAGTTCTTTGTTATCTGACTTTACTGCTTAGTTTATTATATTTTCTTTATCCCCACCTGGTACCAGAGCCACCCAAAGTCTACCAGGAAATATTCTCTGTCTAAGAACTGACTCTTGGCTGTTCATATCACTCACTGTTTGAGCAACTCTTGACTTTTCTCTATAGATTGTGGTTAAGGACCCTTCCTCGTTACCTACTATACCTATCCCATTGCCAAGCCTCAAGGACAACATCAACTGCTTTTTCTATATCCATAAGTAAATGACAGAGGAAACCTTGAAAAATATTTGTTTACTTTAAATTTGGTATATTACTTTATAAAAGAAATGTATACTTGTATCAAACACATTATGTAGTAAAAAGTGAATGGCCCACCTTCTGTATCCTCTCATATTACCCCTTAAAGAAACCAGAGTTAACTGTGTACCAGGAGTAGTTAGTTGTCAACCTCACTGCCATGTTAGAATCGGCAGAATTTAAAAATAAGGATAACTAGGTCGGGTGCAGTGACTCACGCCTATAATCCCAGAACTTTGGGAGGCCGAGGCGGGTGGATCACTTGAGGTCAGGAGTTTGAGAGCAGCCTGACCAACATGGTGAAACCTTGCCTCTACTGAAAATACAAAAAAATAAGCTGAGCATGGTGGCGCGCACCTGTAGTCCCTGCTACTCTGGAGGCTGAGGCAGGAGAATTGCTTGAACCAGGAGGTGGAGGTTGCAATGAGCAGAGATCATGCCACTGCACTCCAGCCTGAGTGACAGAGTGAGACTCTGTCTCAAAAAGTAATAATTAGTCTCTGCTTGGTGGTGTTTAACAACCAGTCATGTGAGGGTAGGGGAAAGAGGAAGGGTCTAGCTTGTAGCAACTGTTGGTTACTCATAACTGCTCCCACTATGAACAATTTCAAGCAACCAACATGAAATTGTGAAGTTAACTGGCTGATTGAATTTCTGAAAATCTTACAATTGCTTCTTCGGAACCTGGATGAGCTAGCTTTTGTAGACAACTGCCTCCAGCCCCATCTCATCCCATCCCATCCCATCCCACTGTAAATGAATCAGAATCTCTGGGGATCAGTTCAAGGTAAATCTTTCTCATGTAGCGCTCTTGTAAGGCCATATTAGGAACCTGGGTTTGTAACTTGTCTCTGTCACTTAATATCTGTAACTTTGGGAAGCTTATTACACCTTAATTTTCTCCAAGGATAACATGGTGATCTTAATTGTCCCTATTTCACAGGGTCATTACAAGATTAAATGAGTTGATCTAAGGCCTGGCATGTTAGCTATTACTAGTTTGTCAGAGCTCAGTTTCTTCCTTATAACTGGGCTGCTTAAAGAAGACTACTTAAACTTGAATAGTAATTCTTGGTTATTGAGTTATTCAAAGCAGCTTAAGGATCTGTGGTGCAAAAAATTTAAGATGAGCCTAGATTAAGAATTGAGACTGAGGTCAAATAAGAATTCCAGTTAAAATGAGAACTAAAATTTACAGGACATTGAATTTCTTTCCTTGCTCCAGGCTTGGATGAAAAGGTTAGGGAACATTTGTTCAGCTTGAAACGTTTCCTGTGGACTTACCCCAATATTGTGAACCTAGTTAAAAAATGCATGCTGCTTTGGCTGTGCACATCACACAAAGGGGCACATTCCTTTAAAGAAACTCACCTCCACAGAGTAATAACAGGCTTGGGCTTTGAATACTGAAAGCATAAACCACTGCCTTGAAATGAATTTCTAAAAAAGAGCTTAAGGGTTCGGATCCACTTCTCATATCATTAAAATACCTGCTCTCTTAAGGAAACCTTGTCCACTTTAACTCATAGAAATTTAGAGCTTGAAGGCACCTTAGAGATCATTCCTTATTCACGTAATGGGAAACAAACTGTTGCTAGGTAGGTCTGGGGTTTAATAAGAAAGTTCTGAACAAGCCTCTGGCATTTCCTCAAATGTTTATAGGTTCTCAATTTTTCCCTTTTCAACTGAGCCTTCTAATGGATTTTTCAACTTTTGTGGAAAGTCCTGTTTAACCACACTTTGCGAGGTCACTCTAAACAAAGGGAGAGCTATTAAACAAGAAGATAAAGGAACCATAATAGGAGTTATTTCTAAGTAATAGCATTGGATCAGTTTAGAAATAAGTCCCTTTGCAGCAACAAACATGTGGGATTCAACTCCAAACCAAGTTGTGGTCAGTGTTAAACGATAATGAAAGGTCTAACTTTTACAGATAATCCACATTCCCACAGCTCTTTGCTTCTGGAAAACTGTTTACAGTGGAAGAAGTAAGATAAAATTACCGTGGAGGCTGCCCCATAGAGTAGCAATTATGTTCCCAGCTTTGGGCATTTTCCTCTGTGGTTCAGAAATCTGGAATTCATCTTTTAAAAACATGTTTTGAAATTTGACAGATGACATGAGATGTCAAGGAGGAAAGAGAAAGGAGCCCATATTTTTTTGAAGTTCTTTTTTCACACAAGACACAGTAAGTAGTGGTTTCCATATGTTTTCCCATGGAGCTTCATGACAACTGTAAAGTTGGGTGTCATAATGTGGTTGAGTCTTAGGATGAACGTTTACCGAAATAGTTTTGTGCATCTCTGACTCCAAACCTCTCGGTCAATCTTAGACACACGCTGCTTATGGAAGTCAAAGACTAATGCAGTATTGTTATAAGGGCATTGACCTGTTTAGGTGTCTTTGTGTATTCTTCTAAAGCTCCACTGAGAGTAGCAACACTGTTATGCATCTTTACATCTATGACCAAGGATTGCCCCCTGGTGCATAGAGGAAAACTCTTGCTCTGCAATAACGGGAAAGATTTCAACATTAACATATGATTATATAATTATAGACCCTATCAGACTTTCCATGATTAGATTTTCACATGCCTTTTAATAGGAAATTAAGTAGGACTTAACATACTACTTCATTTTGGCACTTAGTAGTTTTCTTCTCCCACTGAAAACGGTCCAGTAGTCCCATAGAGAGTTGTTTTTGGATAAACATAGAAATTGACCTTTCTGCTGTTAAAACTTGAAACTTGCGTTTGTTTTATCTGAGTTCCTTCCTCAGGAAAGAACCTTTAGGCCTCTCAAAGTATCAAAGAACTGAAACTCACCAGATCAGGGTACCAGATGCCTCCTTGTTCCTCATTAGTTCCTGCTTTCTTACACCTTGCTACATTTCTTTCCTGCTGCATAAACCCCTAGTTTGAGTCAGAGAGATGGATTTCAGGCTGAGCTCCCATCTCAGCTGTACTATGTGAATAAAGTCTTCTTGCTCAGCAATACTCACTGTCTAAACGATTGGTTTTCTGTGCAGCGAGCAGCAGGACTTACACTGAACTCGCCAGTTTTTTTTGGCAACACACACAATCCTGGAAGTGGGAGAAGAGTTTGTGTGAGGAGGAGGCATGTTGAAGTAGTTTGTGTTTGGGGGTTCTCGAGTATACATGGAGGTTTAGGTTTACTACAATGGAAATAATTCAATGAGTGTCAAATGCCAATGCCTTAGGAATCAAATGTGCTAATGAAGATTGATATCTGTCATTTAAGTACCACATATCATTTTCTTTATGAAAAAACTCACTGAATCTCAAATAATTTACAATGAACTTTTAGACCAACACTAGTCCATATGTTATCTGAACTATATAGGACTCATATTTAACTTCAAGTATTTTCAGTTAAATATGCTGAAATGTTTCAAGAAATTAAAAGTTTTCTGAGAAAGTCCTGGCTAATTTTATTTTTTCTTCACTAATATTCAGCAGGTGATGTTTTCATGGTACAAGTTTACATAAGAAATCTTATCTATCGTGTTGAACAATTAGTCAGGTTTCAGTTGGGAAGCATACTGCAAGGTAACAGTCTGAATGATGTCTGAAAACATTGCATCTTGTGTGAGAAGCAGGTCTGGTGAACTTGCCCTTGTATATACCTAATCTTAAATACATGCTCAAAAAACAGGTAGAAAGTTCCTGCCCAAAGATGTTTCAGTTTTTAAAAAGGCATGAGGTAACCAGTCAAGGGCCTAAAACAAGAAAGACTCAGTTTTTTCCACAGCAAGAACCTAGGTTGTGTGTTTCACAGGTCAGGCTGAAATAGGAAGTCTGTAGAAGGCAGGTCCCACCTCAGAGTTTCAGCTGGGGAGATTCTAGACCCACAGAGAAGCTAGAAAATATACACAGGGAAGGTTCCCACTGACACCCTTTGAAGCTGTAGGGATTTCTTTACAACATGTGAAGCTGGAAAACCTCTATCTGTGAAGTGCCAACATAGAATATTGGGACTTACTGAACTCAGATGGAACCAGAACACTTACCTTTTTCTTCCCACTCAGTTCTCCCAGACAGAACCCTTGGCGTTCTAAGTATGGGTTGAAGTGGCTAAATGTAGCCTCTGGATGATGAGAAAACTATAGATTTCCTTTTGGATGACCAAGATGTGGGAAGGAGCTATTGGAGTTATTCAAAACAAAAACAAAACTCCAACAAAAACCCCAAATCAGTAGAAAAGAAATCAACCAGCTGACCTTGAAAACCCCTGTGAAAATCTGCCTAGTCAGACTTTGTGATTCTATTTAAAATCTTGTTTCTGCCCTGTCTTAATAGGCTTAGACTCTTTTTACTATCTTTTATTTCTGTTTTTTGGCAGATTTCATATTACTAAGCTTTTGCTGTCATTTTATTTGTGTTAATATCTGTTATTGTTTGGGGGTGAACAGCAGGAGTTGCTTTTGGGCTCCCTGAACATGTAGTGATTGATTCTGGTTCTGGATTCTAAAGTGAATTCCAGCAACCATATGGATGTTTAGAGATGAGAGTGAGAAATTAGTCTCTAAGAATGGGAGGAACTGGCTGGTGGGAACAGTCACGGGGAAGAGGTCTTGGGACAGGCAAAGAAGTTGGAGATTAGATTAGGTATATATACCTCAAGGCATGCCTAAGTGATGATAGATTTCCTAGCCTATGGAAAAGTTAAAAGTAGCTACCATGGCCTTCAGGTTCATGGAAGAAAGAAAAAGAAATAACAAAACCCAAGCAGAGCAGAGTAGGCAAACCTGATTAAATTAACCCCTTGGTTTCAATGCTAACCTACTTCTACCCCCACCCCCCAATACCATGATGTTTCAGTGCCTGCAACATGTGGGCATTGAAATATTTGTTGAAATAAAATGCTGCATTTGTGTGAGCGTATTGTTGAAATTGAGCTATAATCTCTGACAGGAAAACCAAGACCTTGGATAAAGACAGGAAGAGAATATGATGTGACTTCTCCCGTTTCTTCTAAATATAACGTGATTTTACTTATCTTCCTTTATAAACATGGAGCCTTTTCTCAGCTGTAATTGGTTATTCTTTTATTTAAGGTATGATTGGAAATGTAAGCTCTGAAGATGGAAATGTAGTTGGGGAAAGGTTCACAAGGGGTACAAAGGAAGTCCCCAAAGTATTTATACAGCAGTTTATCAGACATGGATGCTAAGTGTTTAGAAACAGGTGGTACCTGCAGCTGACTAAAATGTGTAGTCAATAAATTAAAAACCAGGTGGGAGTGGTACAGAAAGTAGTTTTACAGGTGTTAGAAAAGCAAAAGGCATGCCAGATTTAATGGCACTTGATTTTATTCTAGTTGGGTAATCTCAAGATTTCCTTATTGGTGAAAACATTTAGGCAACCTATATACTGCAATAGTAATATTAAACATTTCTCAATAATTATCTAACAGAGTTGATAAGATCACTGCAGTTATTTCTGTAGCTGTTGTGATAAGAACATTGATTTTTTTCACTATCATAATTTTAGAATATAATAGTTACTTTCTTTTCCCAGGAAAATAAAATACTATTTAAAAATTCAAACCTAAGAACTGTATTGATGAAAGGTATTTATGTGCATTAAAAATTAATTTCAGAGTTTTTTTAAATAGCAAATCTCCTTTGTGTATTTAAAGTGGCATTTCTATTGTACAAATATTCAGAAAGATCTTAATTTGTCCAGAAATGCTACATATATTTGCTTGCAGCTTTTTCAAAGGATTTATATTACAGAGGTAGAATTATAGAGAGGAATGACAACTTAGTAGCTATGAGATCTTAAACATATTTAACTGCTCTGACCTAATTTGTAAAAGGAGGAAGCTGAGATACACATTTCTAACATAGTTTCCAGTTAATCTACCCTATAGGTCTATAATTCCGCTACATATGAGACAGTTTTCCTAAATAACAAAATTATCATTGTATTATTGTGCAAGCATATTTCTATTTACTAGAAAATTAGCCAAAGAGCAGAAGCTTATTTACCTGATTGCAACCCATTCTCCCCTTTCTCTGTTTGCTGTCTCTGTAGCAGTCATACTGTTGTGCAATGAGGAGAAACTAGCAGAGCTATTTCAGAATTCTTCCAGCTTTTCTCTTGTTCCAACAGCACAGTTGCAAGTAACAGTCGTTTTAAATGCTTCCTCCCACTCCACTCTCCAATTCAGACACCTTCATTTCTCCTAAAAGGAAAAGAACCAGTCAGCTTAAAAAAAAAAACAAACCCTACTCCCTAACAAATTATGAGAACCAACATATGTAGCAAAATATTTTGTAATCATTTAACCAATCTAACAAAAGAATTAAAGTGTATGCATGACCAGAGCATGCTGTGCTCTTTATTTTCCCACTTATGGTGCCCACGAGTATGGGTGTTCATTCTTATTATTGACTGTTCTTACTAGCTATGCAATATGTTTACTTCTCTAGTTTTCAGAGGAGGAAATTTTTTTAGCACAATTTTAGTCCAACACGTACTCCTCTACAATTCATGTGGTTTGTCAAAAAAGTTAATATTGCTGGAAAAAAGAATGAATGCCAACACGAAAACATGGTTTTCAGTGTCTGGAGTACTGGCCCTCCTCTTTGTCCATCTGGCAAAGCCACGTTTTCTTCAGCACTCTGCTCCAAAGGTTTAGCCCCAGGTGGCTGGTTACTTTTTAGTGTTTTAAAATGTACTTTTGCACACCTACCTCTAGGGATTCAGTATATATTACATTCAAAGATTATCTCACCCCACTTTAATTTTTTGATTTTCATCTCTGTCTCCTACACTTGTCTGAATTTGTAGGGGGATTCAGTACCATGAGTGGGTGAATAAATGAATTCTTTCCCATGAATGCAAGGGAAGGAAATAACTATGAGAAGGAATTTGCAGAGATTTTTTTTTCCCCCAAGAATGAATGAGGACATGGTACTAACAAGAGAGACAGAGAAGGAATAGAAAGAGGACAAAAGGAAATCCAGGAAAGAAGATTGATAGAGAAGTTAGAGAAAGGGTTTATATTAGAATGTACGTCAAGTTAATAGGGTCAAATACCCATTTTCAGATGAGATCAGGTGTGTTAAGGGCCATAGATGAAAAGTGTATTTTCAATCAATAAGTATTCTATAAAAAGTAGTTTAGTACAATAATTAAGAAATATGTGTTCACTGTAATTGATAAAACAATGCAAAGAGATGTATTTAAAAGATATTTTTTCCTCGTTCCTCTATTCCCAGTTGTTCCAAACGAATATTAAATGTATGTTGGATGTTAAAACTTCTATGACTTTCTCAGCGCTTATGCAAGCAAACATATATACATATAGAGGTATTGTTTGCTCTTTTACAAAAATTTAATTGTACTATACCCATTCATGGGCAGATTAGCAATACATCATGGACATCCTGCAGAAGACTAGATAGTGATCTAAGTCTTTTCCTTTCCTTCCTTTTCCCTTTATTTTTCTCGTCCCTTTCTTTTCTTTTCCTTTGTTCAAGGTTTACATCTGTAGAATGGATACTCCACAATCTATTTCTGTATCAATGATAATCATTTGTTTCTACAGGTTTTTTCTTTTTTTTGTCTCTGCAAAAATGTTGCAATAGTCATCCCATTATACATAGGTGCTTTTGTATCTATGGGGTGGATTCTCCAAAGTGAAATTGCTTGGCCAAAAGGTATGTATATTCTGAATGTTAACAATGACCAAATCTCTTAATGTTAGCTTATTATGAGAAGCTTAGGCAACTTGTAGCTCCAGAAATAAAATTGGAGCGCCCATTTTCCTGCATCTTCATCAGTTCCAAATGTCATAAATCTTTTTGGTTTTGCTGATGTGGGTGAAAAATGCTACTTTATTTTTATGTCTCTGTACTAATGAGGCTAAGCATCTTTTCATATTTATTGACCAACTGAATTTTATCTTCTGTAAAAAACCATTTCATCCATTTTTCTTTCATTGTTTCATTGTTTTTCCTAATTGGAGGCATTCTTTTTGCTTACTATATGTCGTGAACTTTTGTCATATGCAAATGTTTTCATAGTTAATCATTTTTATTTTGACTTTGTTTATAGTGAATTTGCCATACAGCGTTTTAATTTTATGATGTCAAAATATGTCTCTTAAAATTTATGGCTTGAGACAATTCTTTTTCGCATAGGGAGTTTTTCTCTGCCTCAAGATTGTGAAAACATCTTAATTTTCTAATTTTTATAAACCTATAAAATATTTTTGCATTTAAATTTTATCCATCTGGGATTCATTTTGGCATATGGCATGAGGTAGATGATCTAGCTTGTTTTCTTCTACACAGATAGCCAACTATGTCAGGATCATTTATTAATAAACCAATTATTTCCCACTGAATCAAAATGCCATTTTTGTGGATTTATTTCTGAATTCTATTTTGTTCCATAAATCTACTTGTCTGTTTTTGTGTTGGTGCCAGAGTGTTTTGATTAAAGTGACTTTGTAGTAAATTTAAGTATCTCATAAGGTATATAATCCCCTTACCACTTTTCTTTGTTCATAATTTTCTATCATATACACTTTTTATTTTTATTTTTTTAACAAGAGAAAAGAATACAAGTTTATTTAGTGAAAGTTTTGCAAGACATGGGAGCTTTCATAAAGCAAAGAAAACCCAAAGAAATGATGTATGGTTAATTTTTTAAAATATTACTATTTCCCTTTTTTTAAAATGTCAATTTTTAATTTCAAAGGACACATGTGCAGGATTGCTACGTGGATATATTGTGTGATACTGAGGGTACAAATGAGCCCGTCAGCCAGGTACTTAGCATAGTACTCAATAGGTAGTTTTCAAGCCCTTGCCTCCCTCCCCTGTAGCCCCCCTCTAGTAGATCACATAATCTGTTGTTCCCATCTTTATGTCCATGTGTACTCACTTATAAGTGAGAACATGCAGTATTTGGTTTTCTGTTTCTTTATCAATTTGTTTAGGATAATGGTCTCCAGCTGCATCCAAGAAAGGATAATTTCATTCTATTTTTATGGTTGAATAGTATTCCATAGATAGAAAATTTTTAAATCTCAACTTTAATACAATTTTATTCATTTTTCTTAAAAACAACAGAATCATCATTGAAATTGTATTAAATTAAGAAAGTAATATTGGTTGAATTGAATTTTTGACAAAGCTACTATTTTTGTTTGTTTGTTTTCCCGAGATGGAGTCTTGCTCTGTCACCCATGCTAGAGTGCGGTGGTGCAATCTCAGCTCACTATAACATTTGTCTCCTGAGTTTAAGCAGTTCTCCTGCCTCAGCCTCTGGAGTGGCTGGGATTACAGGTGTGTACCACCACACCCACCTATTTTTTGTATTTTTAGTAGAGATGGGGTTTCACCATGTTGGCCAGGCTGGTCTCCAACTCCTGACCTCGTGATCCACCTGTCTCAGCCTCCCAAAGTGCTAGGATTACAGGCATGAGCCACTGCGCCCGGCTGCTTCTACTTGTTATAAGCATTGTTTGGACATTTGTGCATTCATTAGAATATTTTTGTTTTCTTAAATGACTTTCTAATATTAATTCCCCTCAATTTTTAAATTGTTTTAATTTTTATTATAGTTTTAATTTTTATTATGAAGGACATTATACATATAAATCATAATTTTTAATTTTTGTCATTCTGGTGGGTTAATAGTGATATCAATTTATGATCTTAGCTTGCATTTCCTTGCTTACTATTGGGGCTGGGCAGTTTTCATAACTTTTTTGGCCAGGTTATAATCTTTTTTTGGTGAAATGATTGTTCAAGTCTATTGTATTGTCTTTTCAATATTGATTGGTAGTAGCTCTGTAGTCTGTGTATGAGTCTTTTGCTGGTTATAAGTGTTGCAGATACTGTCTCCAATTCTGTAACTTGCTTCTTGTTCTTTTTTTGTCAATATAGGTATTTCAATAGAGAGTCTTGATTTCATTATAATCTAGCTTATGATTCTCTTAATTTTGTTTTGTTTCTTTTTGTTTTTGTTTTGAGACAGAGTTTTGCTCTGTCACCCAGGCTGGAGCGCAGTGGCACGATCTCTGCTCCCTGCAACCTCCGCCTCCTGGTTAAGTGATTCTCCTGTCTCAGCCTCCCAAGTAGCTGGGACTATAGGCATGTGCCACCACACCCAGCTAATTTTTGTATTTTTTAGTAGAAACAGGGTTTCACCATGTTGGCCAGGCTGGTCTCGAACTCCTGACCTCAAGTGATTCACCCGCCTCGGCCTCCCAAGGTGCTGGGATTACAGGTGTGAGCCACTGTGCCCGGCCTTGTTCTTTTTTGTTATCAGCAGAGCTTTTTATGTTCTGTTGAAACTACTTCAAGGTCCTGAAGAATTATGCAAACATTCTCGTCTAGGAACTTTGGTGTTTCTCATTGAAATCTTCAATCCACCTAAAATTTTAAAAATATTATGTGGGGACCTAGTTTCTTTTTTTGTCGTTTTTCTAATTATCTATCTGGTTGACCTAGAATCACTTATTGAAGCCCTCTCCTTTCCCCCGTGCTCTGGACTTGTTACTTGGTTGTATTGGTCTACTTGTCTAAACTTCAGGCAATGACATACCATTTTAGTTGTTGTACCTGTGTATCTAGCTAAGCATTCATAACTCCACTTTGTTCTTCTTCTTGGTCTTTTGCCTTTTATATGGTGTTTAGATTTCCAATTTCTACTGGGGGGAAAAAAAACCCACACAAAAAAACCAAACTGTAGAAGCTTCCCTCTCTTTGCTGAGGGAACATTTGGAAGAAAACTTGGTTCTGCCTTTCAGTCTTTTCTCAAAATAGAGGACACAATGTCCTTTAAAAATATGACTCAGGGCCAGGCATGGTGGCTCATGCCTGTAATCCTAGCACTTTGGGAGGCTGAGGCGGGTGGATTGCCTGAACTCAGGAGTTTGAGACCAGCCTGGACAACACGGTGAAACCCTGTCTCTATTAAAATACAAAAACATTGGCCTGGCATGGCAGCATGTGCCTGTAGTCCCAGCTAGTCGGGAGGCCAAGGCAGGAGAATTACTTGAACCTGAGAGGCGGAGGTTTTGCGGTGAGCAGAAATCGCACCATTACACTCCAGCCTGGGCGACAGAGTAAGACTCTGTATCAAAAAACAAAACAAAACAAAACAAAACAAAACAAAAAAACCCTCAGATCATGTGATATACTTGTCTTTATACCTTCTTTGATATTTACCATTCACTTTCCCTCTCCATTTCCTTACTTTTATTGGCTTGGTAAAATTTTTCTTTTCTTTTTATTTCATTGTCAGTTTGAAGGTTCTATTATACTTTTACATTTTCAAAAAATGTATAAACCCATGTAACCACTATCACAATATAGTGAACATTTCCATCACCCCAAAAACCTCTTCATGTTTCTTTGCATTTGAGCTCCTGATTCCTGGACCTTAGGCAACCACTAATTTGTTATCTGTCACTATAAATTAGTTTTGTATGCTATAAAGTTTTATATAAATCCTTTGGCGTATGGTCTTTTGGTTCTAGTTTATTTTGCTTAGCGTAATTATTTTGATATGAGGTTATCTTGTTACATGTATCAATAGTTCTTTCTCTTTAATTGTGGAGTGGTATCCCATTGTAAGTATACACCACAAATGGTTTATTCTTTAATCTTGACGAACATTAGAATTTCTCCATCTTTTGGCTATTATGAATAAAGCTTCATGAACATTTATGCCAAACCTTTTTTTTTTTTTTTTTTTTTTTTTTTTTTTTTTTTTTTTTTGAGAGGGAGTCTCACTCTGTCTCCCAGGCTGGAGTACAGTGGCGCGATCTCGGCTCACTGCAAGCTCCGCCTCCCGGGTTCACGCCATTCTGCCTCAGCCTCTCGAGTAGCTGGGACCACAGGCGCCCGATATCACGCCTGGCTAATTTTTTGTATTTTTAGTAGAGACGGGGTTTCACCGTGTTAGCCAGGATGGTCTCAACCACCTAACCTCGTGATTCACCCGCCTCGGCCTCCCACAGTGCTGGGATTACAGGCGTGAGCCACCGCGGCCAGCCCACATACTTGTAAACAACCCGATATTGTGAGAATTCTATCTTGAGACAGCACTGGGGGATGGTGCTAAACCATTGGAAACTACCCCCAGGATTCCCTCACCTCCCAACAGGCCCCGCTTCCAACCAGAGATTTGGACAGGGGCACAAATTCAAAGTATATCAGTGGGTGTTCCATTTGGAGTTGATTTTTGTATACAATGTGAAGTAAACATCAAAATTCATTTTAATCCCACACCGATATGAGTGCTCTTTGTTGAAAAAATGATTTTTTCCCCGATTACATGACCTTGGTCCGTTGTGAACAAACAAACAAAAAAACAACCAATGAAACAAACCCAAACTGAGCACATATATGTGGGATTCTCTGTTGTGTTCCATTTATTTATATGTCTATATACAACTTCCACGCTGTCTTGACAACTGTAGCTTTACATAGTAAGTCTTGAAATTAGGTTTTGTAGGTTGTTACTATGAGATTAAAGTACATACAGAAAGATCATGGTAATGTTGGAATCATTTTGTTGGCCCCCTCAGGAATATATGTGGTTCACCTCAAAATCAATTCAGTCATGGACATTGTTACTGGTCACTGAGAGACTGAAATGTGTGGGTGGGCTAGTTCTGCTGGTGGCATTTAGTGCCTGGATACAGATAGTCATACATTCAATTTCTTTTATTGCAGCCATTATCCCACTGGATTTTTGAATTTGGGAACTAAAATTCGTATCTAAAAATGTTGTTTCTCAGTATCAAAAGGGATTAGATAGGATTTCTGTTGTGGTAAATGCATTGACTTTGTAGCTATATTCTTCAACACCATCCAGAAAGATGGAGATGCTAGGCGACATTTTGCCTACAAGGCTTATATAGATTTAAGTGTTCTCAACAATGACAGACCTTACTGCAAACTGCCTTGCACACATTATTTTTTCTGATTTGAAAAAAGAGGATTGCTAAAATTAGATTTTGAAGACTAAATTATTTGTTTGTAGAACACCTAGTTATCAATATCATTTTTGATGTGTGGGCTCTTGCTCACGTTTTCTCAAATAAGTATGGTTGCCAATTTATACTGACTTCTGGTTCCCCTCTCTGCTGTGGCATTTATGGTTGGTTCCTTTCCAAATCTAAGACCCAGACAAAATGAGGCACTTATATGTAACTCTCATACATTGTAAGTAATTGGGGGAAAGAATTACCATATATTATTTGTTTACTAATTTCTGCCTATCTTCATTAGCCTGGCTTCTTAATTTTCATTAAATTCATCCTGATTTCATTAGGACTCTGTCTATTTGCTTACTGAGATGCCTTATAATTTATATGAAGATGGTTTTCTATAATCTGTTATTTGTTAGAATGGTCTGTCTCCTTTAAATTAATTGCCATCTCACTGTTATGAGCACCATCTGTGGAGTCAGGAGGTCTGGGTTTTTGACCCTGTTCTGCTTCTAACTAACCGTGTAACCTTGTAAAAAACACTTCCTCTTTCTGGGATCCAGTTTCCTCATTTGTTTGAGGAGCTTGGTCTTGATGATCCTTGAGATCCTTCATAGCTTCAATATCTCAGGATTATAAATGAATTAAAGTTCTTCATTGGAAATGAATTTCAGTCTCAATGAACTCCTGAAATGGATTACATGTGGCTGTTTGGTTTTTATACCAAATTTGTTCTGATTGGGTATATCATACAAATTATGTCAAATAGGTTAAAGATTCCAAGGTCAGTACAAGTATAACAGCCAGCTTCATAGATGGCAAATGATGCCTATGTTGTGTCAGTAAAGGAAGAAGAAATTCCTGCACTTGTATTAAAACACTGCCTTTATATTTATTGCCTACCTAGAGTGAAACAAACTATTTTGTCACATTACTGTTTCCCAGATGAGAATGTTTTGCAATGTACTTTCTGAAACTGAGGAAATTATTTTTCTGGTTTCTGACAAGTCTTTCAATAGTCTTCTGCTGATTCAAGAAATCATTGCCTTAGAGCCAATAACCCTCATATCCACTGGAAATCTTCATCTTACATTTTAGAACTCCTTTGGAGTAAGTTTTATGTAGGCGGAGTAACTGAATCGTCATGCATGCTGCCAGTTTCGCAAGCAAAATTGTCCATGATAGAGAAAAAAGTGTTTATAGCCTCCCAGTGTCTTCCCTTTACATAAGAAGCTTTCAAATAAAACGTTTCCATGAGCCTCCTGGGAGTTTGGATCCTTTTTATAGAATGTCACAACTGAGAATAATTGAAACCACACCTTCTTTGGTGAGGCAAGCACCCATTTTCAATTTGCTAGCATGAGCCCTTGGTTCCCTTTCTGTGTGACTTTCACTTTAAACATCCTATATTTAAAAAGGAAAGAAAAGAAAAACTCATTCCTCTACAGCTACAGTCCCATTTCTCTCCTCTCCTTGGGAACAAAATTTTTTGAAAATAATTTTTTTCACATTTTGTATTCTCTCCCCAACTCACTCTATTTGAACTTTTGTCCCCTCAACGAAACTGAGGTGATTACTCTCAAAATCATTAACTGACCTCTGGGTTGCCAACACAGTGTTCTTGACTGCTCAGCATCATTCAACCTTGGAGTATTCCTGGGCTTATTCTTTTTTTTTTTTTTTCGTCTATGTATTCTCTCCTGGTAATTTCATCCAGTTTTGTGTTTTTGAGTACAACACACATGCCAATGACTCTCAAGTCTGTATTTTGAGTCCTGATAGTTCCCCAGAGTTCCAGACTTACATATCCAATACTTACTGGAAATTTCTACATAGATGTCTTGTTGGCAATTTCAACTTAACAAAGCCAAAATAGAAATTTTATTCCTGTACCTCCGAACTCCCATGATTAGTCTTTCTCATTCTAGTAAATGACATCACTCTCCTCTTAGTTTCTCAAGTTAAAAATCTAGGAGTTATTCCTAAGCTTGTGCTTTTTCTTGTTACATCTTGTTCCTCAATGAGTTCTGTTGATTATACTTCAAATATACTGACTGCCAGGTGCAGTGGCTCATATCTGTAATCCCAGGACTTTGGGAGGCTGAGGTGGGCAGATCACTTGAGGTCAGGAGTTTGAGAGTGGCCTGGCCAACATGGTGAAACCCTGTCTCTACTAAAAATATAAAAATTAACCAGGTGTGATAGTGCACACTTGTACTCCCAGCTACTTGGAAGGCTGCAGCAAGAGGATTGCTTGAGTTTGGGAGGCGGAGGTTTCAGTGAGCAGAGATTGTGCCACTGCATTCTAGCCTGGGTGACAGAGCAAGACTCTGTCTCCAAACAAAACAAAAAACAAAAAACCAAATATACTGACTACATTTGTCTTCATTTCCTTCTCTACCCTCCTAGTCCAACTTTCCATGATTTTCATTTGACCTACTGCAATAGCCTCCTTGTCTCCTTTTATTTTTGTCCTCCGACTTGGTCAACTGTCTTTGGTTATCTGATCTTCTGCTCAACACTGAACCAGGAACTAAATTTCCCAAACTCTTGCCCTTCTAGATAGATTCAGCCAAAAAAGGGCATTGGAGGAAGACTGCTTCCTGTGATGTCTTGTATACCAGTTGCATTTTTTTTCCGTGGCTCCAGCACCTGCTACCATTCCCACCTTCTGTAGACCTAAGTCTATTAGAAAGCCCTTGCCAAGATAATGCCAAGTGGATGACTCCAGCTTCTTGACCCTGCTCACATATTACATCCTTCCTCTTAGAAGTATTAGTTGCTATTGTGAGTCTCAGGTTGCTTCATTATACCCTGTGAACTCTTAAATCTTCGATTATGTATCTGATTCCTAGTATTAATTCTCCTTTGTTTAAAAGATGCAAAGTTGTATCTATATTTTTTAAATTTAACTTTTAAAGTTCAAGGGTACACGTACAGATTTGTTACACAGGTAAACTTATGTCATGGAGATTTGGCATACAGATTATTTCGCCACCCAGGTACTAAGCATAGTACCCCATAGGTCTATTTTTCTGAACTTCTCCCTCTTCGCACTCTCCACCCTCAAATAGGCACCAGTGTCTGTTTTTTCCGTCTTTGTGTCCATGAGTTCTCATCATTTAGCTCCCCCTTATAAGTAAGAACATGTAGTATTTGTTTTTCTGTTCCTGCATTAGTTTGCTTACAACAATGGCCTCTAGCTCCGTCCGTGTTGCCACAAAGGACATGATCATATTCTTTTTATGGCTGCATAGTATTCCATGGTGTATATATACACATTTTATTTTTGAGACAGAGTCTAGTTCTGTTGCCCAGGCTGGAATGCAGTGGCGTGATCTCGGCTCACTGCAACCTTCGCCTCCCAGGTTCACGCAATTCTTCTGCCTCAGCCTCCTGCATACCTGGAACTACCCTCATCCCCTACCACACCTGGCTAACTTTTATATTTTTGGTAGAGATGGGGTTTCACCATGTTGGCCAGGCTGGTCTCAAACGCCTGACCTCAAGCGATCTGCCCGCCTCAGCCTCCCAAAGTGCTGGGATTACAGGTATGAGCTACTGCACCTGGCCATGGACACATTTTCTTTATCCATGCTACCATTGAAGAGCATTTAGATTGATTCCATGTCTTTGCTATTGTGAATAGTGCTGCAGTGAACATATGTGTACATGTATCTTTATGGTAGAACAATTTATATTCATTTGGGCATATGACCAATAATGGGATTGCTGGGCCAAATGGTAGTTAGGATTTTAGTTCTTTGAGGAATTGCCACACTGCTTTCCACAATGGCTTAACTAATTTACACTCCTGCCAGCAATGTATAAGTGTTTCCTTGTCCCTGACCTCACTGTCTGTTATTTTTTGACTTTTCAGTAATAGCCATTGTGACTGGTGTGAGATGGTATGTCATCATGGTTTTGACTTGCATTTCTCTGATGATTAGTGATGAGCATTTTTTTCATATGCTTGTTGGCTGCATTGTATGTCTTTTTAAGAAGTTTCTGTTCATGTCTTTTGCCCACTTTTTAATGGGGTTGCTTGTTTTTGCTTGTGAATTTATGTTCCTTATAGATTCTGGATATTAGACCTTTCTCAGATGAATAATTTGCAAGTATTTTCTCCCGTTCCATAGATTACCTATTTACTCTGTTGATAGTTTCTTTTGTGGTGCAGAAGCTCTTTCATTTAATTAGATCCCATTTGTCAATTTTTTCTTTAGTTGCAACTGCTTTTGCCATCTTCATCATGAAATGTTTGCCAGTTCCTATGTCCAGAATGGTATTTACTAGGTTATCTTCCAGCGTTTTTATAGGTTTAGGTTTTACATATAAGTCTGTAATCCATCTTGAGTGGCTTTTTGTATAAAAGAGTGGTGTAAGGAAGAGATCCAGTTTCAATCTTCTGCATATGGCTGGCAATTTTTTTTTTTAAGTTCTGGGATACATGTGCAGAATGTGCAGATTTGTTACATAGTTGTACATGTGCAATGGTGGTTTGCTGCACCTACTGACCCGTCCTCTAGGTTCCCTCCCCTCGCACCCTACCCTGCAACAGGCCCTGGTGTGTGTTGTTCCCTTCTCTGTGTTTATATGTTCTGATTGTTTAACTCCCACTTATGAGTGAGAACATGTGGTGATTTGTTTTTTGTTCCTGTATTAGTTTTCTGAGGATGATGGCTTTCAGCTTCATCCATGTCCTTGCAAAGGACATGATCTCATTCCTTTTTATGGCTGCTAGCCATTCATCCCAGAAATCAACCACACAATCAGACATAAAGCAATTCTCAGCAAATTTAAAAAAAAAAAAAAAAAAAAAAGGCTGGAAGGGTGACTCACACCTGTAATCCCAGCACTTTGGGAGGCTGAGGCAGGCAGATCACCTCAGGTCGGGAGTTCGAGACCAGCCTGACCAACATGGAGAAACCCCATCTCTACTAAAATAAATAAATAAATAAATAAATAAAAATAAATACAAAATTAGCTGGGCATGGTGTCACATAGCTGTAATCCCAGCTACTCAAGAGGCTGAGGCAGCAGAATCCCTTGAACCTGGGAGGCAGAGGTTGCAGTGAGCCAAGATGGTCCCAGTGCACTCTAGCCTGGGCAACAAGAGTGAAATTTCGTCTCAAAAACAAAAACAAAAACAAAATATTCTCAGACCACAGCACAATAAAAATAGAAATCAATACTAAGAAAATCACTCAACATCATCCAAGGACATGAAAATTAACCTGCTCTTAAATGACTTTTGGGTAAATAATGAAATTAAGGAATAAATCAGGAAGTCACTTTGAAACTATTGAGAACAAAGATACAACATACCAGAGTCTCTGGGATACAGCTAAGGCAGTATTAGGAGGGAAATTTATAGCACTAAAAGCTCACATCAAAAGTTAGATCTCAAATTAACAACGTAACATCACGCCTAGGAGAACTAGAGAAGCAAGTGCAATCCATCCCCAAAGCTAGCAGAAGAGAAGAAATTTCTATATCATTACTTGATCTTGATTGATATATCCCTATACAATATATTTTCCACATAGCAGCCAAAGAAATATATTTAAGAAAAAAGTTACTTGGATCCTGTTAGCTCCACCTCCCCTTTCCTTTCCTAAACTTAGTTAAATATTTTTACAAAGCTCTTATCTCAATGAGAATAAAATCTAAGCTGCTTATATTGGTTTACAAAGCCCCACATGATCTAGTTCCATTTTGTCACTCTTGCCTCATTTACACCATGTTCCCTTTTACCAATTTGTAAATCATATGGGAAGTAGATTATACTCCAGCCGTGCTAGCCTTTGCTTTTTCTTGAAACAAACTAAGCTTGTTCTAGCGTCAGGACTTTTACACAAATTCTTCCCTTTACCTGGAATACTCTTCTCTCTGATCTACTGGAGCTCTTCTTATTCAGATCTGTTTTTTTTGAGAGAGTCTCGTTCTGTTCCCTAGACTGGAGCACAGTGGCGTGATCTTGGCTCATTGTAACCTCCACCTCCCAGACTCAAGCGATTCTCCTGCCTCAGGTGCCCAGGTAGTGGGGATTACAGGCAAGCGCTACCATGACTGGCTAATTTTTGTATTTTTAGTAGAGACGGGATTTCACCATGTTTGCCCCTGGTCTCAAATTCCTGGCCTCAGGTGTTCTGCCTGCCTCGGCCTCCCAGACTGCTCGGATTTCAGACATGATCCACCGTGCCCCGCCTAGTTCTCAATTTTTAATATCAACTCTCCTATAAAACCTTTCATTACTCCCATTCTAAAGTGATTACTCTTTATCCTCACACAATAATCTATATTCTTTTCCTATCATTTGTTAATACAACATCATTTAAATTCCTTTCTCTGTCAATTTTATGATGTTTTCAAGGTTTTTTTTGTTGTTGTTGTTGTTGTCTGTATCCCCTGGAAAGAGATCTTGGTATTCTTGTTTTAGTTACTAGAATAATGTTTAGTACACAGAAACTATTAATATGTATTTGAGTGAATGCAAATCAGAGCTCTAGTTAGGTAAGAGTTGGATGAATAAGGACCAAAATTTCCCTAATTCCTAAATTAAGTAGTAAATAATTGCTTAGTGTTTTTAGAAGATAAACTAAATGTTGGCTGGGCATGGTGGCTCACACCTGTAATGCTAGCACTTTGGGAGGCCAAGAAGGGGGGATCATGAGGTCAAGAGATTGAGACCATCCTGGCCAACATGGTGAAATTCTGTCTATACTAAATATACTAAAAATACAAAAATTAGCTGGGTGTGGTGGCACACACCTGTAGTCCCAGCTACCTGGGAGGCTGAGGCAGGAGAATCGCTTGAACCTGGGAGGTAGAGGTTGTAGTGAGCCGAGATTGTGCCACTGCACTTCAGCCTGGTGACAGAGTGAGACTCTGTCTCAGAAAAGGGAAACTAAAAGTCAAAATATTGAAGTACTAAGTACAATGTATAAGAATATTTTAGCCTAATATGAAAGGAGATAAAATACTAGGGTCAAATTTACATCTGTTTGCATGCTGAGCCATGAGCATACGCTTAGGCTCTTCATACCTGAGTGGAAAGGAGGTTAAACAGAGTGACTGCCACTTTCATATGAGAATTCTACTTCTGGTAATGGCCGATAAAATAATTCAGTCCAACCCTACCACTGAGAATAGTTAGAAAACTTGGAAAGAAAAGGAAAACATCTGCTTGAAATCATTGGTAAGCTCGCAGGGCAGTAAAGAATTACGGGGTCAAGATTTAGAATAAGAAGACATCCAGATGGGGAAGCTCAGCACTCGGATCAGTTTCCCAGCCAAGGATATCTGTTGATTCCAAGGGAGGCAGTAGAGAGCCTGAGAAACATAGCAGAACTTTTGATAGCTCTGTGGGACCGAAGGGACAAAACTGTCATCAAAGTAAGGGTGAATAAGAAATAGTCTGAAAATGTATTTATATGTAGGATCTATAAAGAGCTACAAATCAGTAACGACAGTGAAATAGAAAGCAAAATACTGAAACAGTTATATCACCAAAGAGGATGTTCAAAATGAGTAATATTACCCAACCACCAGAAAGGGTAAAATCGAGGAGAATGAGAATGCCAAGTGTTGGTGAGGACATGGAGGGAATGGAACTCCCATATGGTTGGTGGATCTGTAAATTGATATAACTTTGGGACAAAGCTTACCATTATCTTTCAAAATTGAAGTCAGGCAACTCCAAAAGGTAGATATGCATGTGCCTGTATATGAAGAGATAGGCACAAAAATATTTATACCAGTATTATGTGTTACTTCAAATATTTCTTCTACTTCTTTCACTGAGGATTCCAGTTATGTGTATGTTAGACCTTTTTATATTGTTTCATAGTCCTTGGATATTCTCTTGTTGTTTTTTCATTATATTGATATATCTGAAAGCTAACTGATTCTTTCACTGGCCATATCCAGTGACTCATGAGTCCATTGAACGCATCCTTCATTTCTGTTAGTGTTTTTGACATGTAGCATTTCCTTTGGATTCTTTACTAGTTTTCATCCCTCTGATTATATTACCTTTTTGTTATTTCATATTGTCTACTTTTTTCTATCAAAGCCCTTAAATAGCTATTTTAAATTCTCTATGTGATAATTTTAACATCCATGTCGTATCTCTGGTTCCGGTAATTGCTTTGTTTCTACAGATTTTTTTTTCTTACCATTTTTTGTGCCTTGTAATTTTATTTATTTTTGAGACGGCGTCTTGCTCTGTCACCAGGCTGGAGTGCAGTAGCATGATCTCGGCTCACGGCAAGCTCTGCCTCCTAGGTTACTACCATTCTCCTGCCTCAGCCTCCCAAGTAGCTGGGACTACAGATGCCCGCCGCCACACCCAGCAATTTTTTTTTTTCCCCAGTAGAGATGGGGTTTCACTGTGTTAGTCAGGATGGTTTCTGTCTTCTGAACTCGTGATCTGCCTGCCTCAGCCTCCCAAAGTGCTGGGATTACAGGTGTGAGCCACCGCGCCCGGCTGTAATTTTTTATTGAATGTTGGACATTTATATCAGGTATAGGAATTGAGGTAAATAGGTGTTTAGTGTGAGATTTGTGTTAATCTTTGTAGAAGTTGGGCTGTGTTTAATGTTTGCTGTGGCTATAGGTGCTAGAGGCTTCAATTGCCTCTAGTTTTTGTTTTTGTCTCCTTTCTTGACTTCAGGCTTTCCTAATTACTCCTGCTCAAAAAGAGTCAGTTTCTTGCAGATTCTTCAAATGTAATCCACTGTTACACTAGTGCCCTGTTGGTGTGGTGGTAAAATGTAGGGGTAGGGAAACATTGTACCATCTTCCAATTAAATCCCAGATTTGTAGTGGGCCTGTGTCTCGGGACTGTGAACTTCATAAGTATTTCTGCAGTGATAGGGCCTTCCTACCTCTTTACCCTCTACTCCTTTCTCTGGATGCAGCATTCACAATCTGCTTCGTTGAGGCTGTGATCCCTGTTGAGTACACCCCTGCCAAGTCAGGTAAGACAGGAGGAGGAAGGCTGTACAGGGAAGAGTGTGTAGGAATGCCTTTTCTCCAGCTGGGAGAAGGCTCTGGCAATGTTCTTTCCCCTGGACAGAAGGCTTTTGCTGTGGAAAGGTCTCTGGGTGTACTTCTCAGTGATTACTCTTTCCCTCCTCCCTACCAGAACCACAAGGGGACCATTCTGAAATCTTCACCGTGAGAACCTAGTGAGATTCCTGGAGGAAACTGGGAGGCCTAAAATATTCCTTTTTTGTTGTTGTTGTTGTTGAGACAGAGTCTCGCTCTGTTGCCCAGGCTGGAGTGCAGTGGCCGGATCTCAGCTCATTGCAAGCTCTGCCTCCCAGGTTTACGCCATTCTCCTGCCTCAGCCTCCCGAGTAGCTGGGACTACAGACGCCCACCACCTCGCCTGGCTAGGTTTTTGTATTTTTTAGTAGAGGCGGGGTTTCACCATGTTAGCCAGGATGGTCTCGATCTCCTGACCTTGTGATCTGCCCGTCTCGGCCTCCCAAAGTGCTGGGATTACAGGCTTGGGCCACCACGCCTGGCCTAAAATATTTCTTACTCCCAGGTTAATCCACACTCAGTCTCCACTAATTTGTCAAAATTGCCATTTGGTTGCACTTACCAATGTGGATTCTATTCTAAGTAAGCAAATCTCAATTGTGCTTTTTTGGGCGCTCTTCTCTCTCCAAATCTTGGGCTGGTATTTTGCTCTGGAACCTCTGTGTTCTGCTGGATCTAAGAAAAGTTGTTGAGTTTTGGTGTGTCCAGCTTTTTTCTTTTCTTTTTCTTTTTTTGAGACCGGGTCTCTGTCATCTAGGCTAAAGTGCAGTGGTACCATCACAACTCACTGTGGCCTTGACCTCCGGGGCTCAAGCAGTCCTTCCACCTCAGCCTTCCAAGTAGCTGGGACCACAGGCATGCGCCACCACACCCAGCTAATTTTTTGTATTTTTTGCAGAGACAGAGTTTTGCCATGTTGCCCAGGTTGGTCTCAAACTCCTGAATTCAAGCAATCCTCCCTCCCTGGCTTCCCAAAGTGTTGGGATTACAGGCGTGAGCCACCATGCCAGGCCTCCACTTTTGCTTGTGTAAAGATGAAAGTGACAGCTTTCAAGCTCTTTACCCGTTGAAGCTGAAAGCAGACCTCCATATAGTATTTGTAATAGCCTGAACTTAATGAATCTGAATGTGCTTCACAATAGAGGCAATAAATAGAATGGAATAATATACAGCAATAAAAATAAGCACATAAAGGATTGATCTCACAATAATAATATTAAACTGCAAAAACAAAAGAAAAAAAATCACAAAAGGAAAACTATGGAAGAATATTAGAAGCGTGGATATAAGTTACCTTTCTGGAGGAAGAAGAAGGTAGCTATTGTGGAAGACCATGAAGAATATTTCATTTCTTAATGTTGGTAGTGATTATGTAGGTTTTCACTTTGTGATATTTCCTGGAGCACGATTTTCTGTTAGTGTGTTATATTCATGAGAAAAAATTGTTTGCAAGAAGTGACTGCCATACTTTGGGTCATATACATTTTCTAAAATAGAGATCACTAGGAAGATAATCTTTTCTACCATATATAGTAAAGTTTTGGTTAAACAGTGAACTTTCTCATTGAATACTTGGTATTTACACATAAAATCAAAGCCTACACCTTAGAAAATCAGTAGTGCTTCCATTAACAGGACACTATACATATTCTGAGTCCCTGGGAGAACCAGCTCAGATTCCCTGGTCATGCACTAGAATGGAGTAGTAGTGTTTGACAAGCTTGTCCTGCCTGATGACCCACAGAAGTGACTGGTTCCTTCCCAACTAGCCCATTGAGAAAGGCTTTTTGGTCAGAGGCAGATCCCTGGGCCCTGAACCCACAGAATTTATGATCATGAGTGAATATTGTGGTTCTCATAGAGAACGATGCATTGTTCAATGTAGGGAAAATGTTTAGCAGAGATTCATGCAGAAGGAGAGGGCGGTGTTGTTCAGTGCTAGAAAAGTTGTAGAAAGAACAATCCATATTTAGATAGAAAATGAAAAGATTGGAGATCAGAAGGGACCTCAGAAGTCCTGTCTCAGAAAAAGTCCGCCCTGTTTACTATAGGAGCTTACATGGCTGCAGGGAAACCTCAAATCCTTTTTGGAGAGGTAGGGTGGAGTTACAGTGAGGTATGGGGACGTGCAAGACAATGCTCAGACCTCAAGATTTTGGTTCAAAATAGGAAAGGTAACGAAGAACAAATTGCTTTGATTAAAACATTATATTTGGCAAATGAATCAGCTGTGTAAGTGGTAGGCCATTTAAGGAGAAATAGTTTCCTAATGTATTAGCCATAGACGAGTTACTTATGTGTAATCCAGAGTCGTCATTAGGTTTCATTCACAAAGCTATTTTGGACACCTTGGAGCTATCTAAAGTCCTCCTGGTACTTGAACTACATAGTTCTTTCTGACTTGTGGTGATGGAACCCCTGAAGAATTTGGGAGCCTTTTCCGTGTCTATACTTGGATTTGCTGGGAGTGAGTAATAGCAACAGTTCAACCAAACAGAAGTCGTTAAGAAAAAAATACCCTAAGGCAAGGAAGAACCACTGGGTCTTACTCCTGTCTCAAGAGCAAAGAAAAGTGTGGTCTGAGAAGGGAATGTCGAAGGGACTTAGAACAAAGGGTCTTTGAACAAGTTCTTTAAAGACGAATAGCATCAGCATCATAGGCAGAACTTCTTGGAATGTCCTTCAAGATCACACAGCCCCTAATGCCTGGAATCTGTGGATGTGATGAGAAACCACTTCTTTGATGTGTTGTGTTATATGGTATACCAGTTTTCTAGGGCTGCTGTAACAAAGCACCACAAACTAGATGGCTTCAAACAACAGAAATTTATTGCTTTATAGTTCTGGAGGCAAGATATCTGAAATCAAGGTGTTGGCAGGGCCATGCTCCCTCTGAGAATCTGGGTAGAATCCTTCCTTGCCTCTTCATAGCTTCTGATGATGGCAGGCAGTACCTGGCATTCCCTGGCTTGCAGTCACAGCCATCCAATCTCTGCCTCTGTCTTTACATGGGGTTCTTGCTGGGTATCTTCACATCATCTTCCCTCTCTGTGTGTCTGTGTCCAAATTTCCACTTTTTATAAGGACATCTGTTATTTTGGATTAGAGCCCACCCTTATGACATCATTTTCAATTTGGTTCCTTCTTAAAGACCCGATTACCAAATGAAGTCACATTGAGAAGTGCTGGAAGTTAGAACTTGAACAAATATTTTTTTGGGGGATACAATTCAGCCCATAGCATATGACACAGTTGACTTTAAAAAGGGAGATTATCCAGGTGGGCCTAATATAATCACATGAACCTTTAAGGACAAACTTCTCTGGCTGGTAGCAAAAGAGGAAGTCAGATTGGACATGTGAGTGGGATTGGAGGTGTGTGCTGTTGTTGGCTTGAAGATGGAGAGGCCATGAGCCAAGGAATATGGGCAGCCTCTAGGAGATGAGGGTGGACTTTGGTTGACAGCCAGCAAGGAAGGGGACCTCAGACCCACAGCTGCAAGGAAATGAGGTCTGCAAACAACATGAATGATTTTGAGAGTGAATTCTTCTTCTGAGCCTTCAGATAAGAGTCCAGCCCAAACAACAATGTGATTTCTACCTCTGCAGAAAACTCAGTTGAGTCCATGTGGGCTTTTGACTCTTGACATAATAAATGTTGTTTTAAGACACTAAGTTTGTGGCAATTTTAAATATAGCAGTAGGAAATGACTATGGAAATGCATAGAGTAAGTAGCCTCTTCTCCAGAGTTGATACTAAGGATTCAGAACCCTATAAGAGCTGCTGACACAATCAGATTTGGGGACAGACTGTGACTAACAGTAGAAACAGATTCTGACGGTTGCTGAGAGCTAAGAAACAATTCAAGAATTTTCTGTGCTGTTAATGGGCACCTGAAGCCACCTTTGAGCCTAGCTAAAGGCTGCTTCCCGGTGGTGCCAGAATAAACATATGGACAGGAGCTGTCAGTGAAGCAATGGATATTGGCTGTAGAAACCTTTTTAATTGGAAACTTCTAGCCTCTTACATTATTATTCCTAGAAATAGGGGATTGCCACAGATTAAATATAACTCCTGACAACCAAGCTGCAGTTTAGGGCAAAATTGAGGAGTCAGTGGGGGAATTTGAGTGTCTATTAGGAATGAGAGAAGAAGCTCTGTCACAGGAACTAGGCCCACACAGTAAGGCTGAAACATAAGCCTGTAGTTTGGGGGAATAGAGATCCTTAAGGGCTTACTTGGGACAAGCTGGATAATATCCAGGTTGCAGCCTGAGTAAGGGTGAGGCTAAAGCTCCTACATATGGCAGAGCTCATTCATCAACTATGGGGTAGGGTTGAGACCAGCAGCTTGGAAATATCCAATATTCACCCTTGGGCGGGGGCTTGAACATGTGGGAGCTGACTTGAGGTGGTTAGAGGCCCAGAAATCCTGAATAAAATCATATATTACTGCAGAATTTTAAAATCACACCTAATAGTCATATTCTCAGCTTTATAGGGAAAGATTTGGGTCTGGAAAAAGAATACATATGTGCTTATTTCCTTAAATCTTTCATCTCATTTCTAAATCAGTATTTTCCCAGAATTTTGTGTATTTCTGTCACTTAGTAAAATATAGAATGAGTAACTGCTTAAATAAAAAGTGAAGGTTATATACTGTATTGTGAAATAGAATGTGGCTTTTTATTTATACTCCGTTTAAAATTACATACCAGTAACTCATGCAGTAAACATGTGAGGGAAATAACCGGCTAAGAACTGCTTCGTCTCAGCTTCTATAATTCTTTCCCTTTGACTGGAGTCATCGGCACCCTCAGTACAGTGATCCAGGGCTCAGCACCTGGGCACAGCCTGACCAAGTTGGGTTTAAGGGCTGCTGGGTCAGCATCAAGTCACTGTTGCTGCTCAGCTGGCCCTGTTCTTGGTCGCCCAGAATCTGTACCTAGACTCTGCACCAGCCCACCTCACTACACAAGTTTAGGTCCTGTGTCCTCCCCATCCAGCTGCAATCATTCAACCCAGCCTGTGTTCTTCCTGGGACTCTGGCCAGGCTGTGGTGACTGATCTTTACTCTGAATCTCTCTAGTCCTCAGTATCTGTAGTTATTCAACACCTAGCATGAGTTGACTTGTCTCTCTCTCTCTCTCTCTCTCTCTCTCTCTCTCTCTCTCTCTCTGTGTGTGTGTGTGTGTGTGTGTATCTAAACCCATTGACATTTTAGAGCTATGAGAGATCTAAGCAAGCGTATGTAACCTAATCTCTTCGTTTTCAGAATATAAAATAAGAGACGAACTATTTGGCTAAAATCATATCAAGGAAGAGCCAAGACTAGAATTGTATCAAACCAATCTCCTGGCCTTCTGCTATTCTTGTTGCACAGTGATGCCGTAGTGATTTTGCAAGTGTCAGTTCCCCAAGGGTCAAGAACCTATCTTTGTTTCCTTTCAGGATACCTGTCTCTATCGTAGATAGTCCATGTTGATATCGTTGATGAGAAAGCTCACAGATGGGCATCTTAACCATTAAAGGTCATAATGGTTATGACTACCCTTCTTTACAACAGTGAAGATTGATATCAGTTACACAAATTACTGTTACCTTTACTGACTTGGTATAGATACTGTCCATGCTTCAGCTTTTCTGCAAGTAAAATGGGAACCAATCCTATAGTAAAATCCCATAGAAGTAGTGAGTTTGACAGAAGAATAGCACTAGCCAAAATATATTCTTTAAACATAGCAGAGATACCTAAAATATTACACATTGTTCAATTTTATCTTCAATTTTATTGAGAAGAAAGGCATACTTGAAAGACTAATATAAGTACTAGAGATTTGCAAATGGGTAGAATTTTTTATTAGACTGACTCTGAGGCATTTTGACCATACGTTTACTGATGAATATCGTACAAAACAATGTGCATGTCAAATGTTTCCTTAACTTGTCAGTAATGTAAAACATACACTGTTACTTGCTATAGTCTGGTAATGAGAATTAATAATTTAAGTAAAACTATATTTAATTGTCATATTTCAAATTGCTGGTGTTCGTTGATTAGAAAAGTTATTTCGTGGGTACAGTTGTTCAAGATAAAAAAGTAATCATTGACATGCATATTTACTTAAAGGCATTTGTGTTACCTGGGCCTGAACTGAATTTTCTGGTAAGTCATTAGTGACTGTTCTGCATGAAGGAACAGAATTTCGATCAAGTCTTATTTTCCCTTTTACCTTTTAAAGATGACTACTATTGTAACACAGGCTACTATAGGAAACACATTAAGGAGTTGTTCAACATACTTTACCGAATTTGGCAAACTACATTCAGATGTTAACATACTTATTTGTGATATTTCTGCTGATTCGTCAGTTGGGTCATAGAAAAGACTGAAAGAAAATTGCAGTAAGCAGTAATCAAAATGTAAAAAGCATGGGACCAGGTATGGTGGCTCATGCCTGTAATCCCAGCACGTCGGGAGGCCGAGGCAGGTGGATCATGAGGTCAGGAGTTCGAGACCAGCCTGGCTAATATGATGAAACCAAATTTCTACTAAAAATGTAAAAATTAGCTGGGTATGGTGGCGGATGCTTGTAATCCCAGCTACTTGGGAGGCTGAGGCAGGAGAATCACTTGAACCCAGAAGGCGGAGGTGGCAGAGAGCCGAGATTGCACCATTGCATTCCAGCCTGGGCAACAGAGCAAGACTCTGTCTTAAAATTCTGGTGTTTGATAGGAGTAGAATATAATCTGTGGAATGTCCTACAAGGTCCTAGTTGTGTCTAATGTAGAGTTTGGAGTCACAGGCTTGAGGAGCATGGAGGAGATTCTGGCACAGATTTCTCAGCAATTCAGACAATGAGTGAGCAGTCATTGGAAGTAGTGATGGCCACTCCCCAGCTCAGCCCCCAACAAGAAAATCTCATCTACTGGCGAGTTTAGCAGTGATGCCGGGCAGGAGGTTTTCTCTGTACTGATGTTCAATCTATTCTAAACCAATGCAATTTTAAATTTTTTCTGGAATTAGCATAATCACTGTATCATTTTTTATGGTATGTTAACTTGTACGTAAGAAAGCACAAAAATAAGACAACACACTTAAATGTGATGGTATTTGATTTGAAAATATCTGGCGGGTACGTAGGAAATGAGTGAAGTTGTTGTGGGGGACTAGAGAATAAGATATAAGGAGACATGGGAGTAAGTATTTCTTGATACACTTTTTATAGAGTTTGGTTTTTAAAGATTTAAAAATTACATGATTGTAAATAAATTACTCTCAGAAAACAACTCTTATTTAAAAATAGGCATTGTTAAAAATAAGCACATGACTTCCTCGGGGAAAAACAATTGAAATGTGCAGTTCTCAGCAGTTGACTTTCAATACCCTCTTTTCTTCCTTCTTCGCCACTCAAAGCTGGGGCAGAAAATATGGACAAAGACTCTGAGATCTGACAGAGCCCCCTCTCTTAAGAGCTAGGTCATTTAAAGTCAACTTCTGAGTAGAATTAAACATCCTGCAGGGAGCATCAGCAGTCTCTTAGAAAGTATATGTCCTTTCAGATCTGTGGCCAGTAAACATAGCCAGAGTCAGGTTGCTTCCCAGACCAGACTATGTAGGCAGAATCTTCTCTTAACCTTGGCCAGGGAGGGTATGAAGCAGCTTTTCCTTGAAGCCATGCAGGGCTTGCTATTATGTGCAGCATGATGCCAGGAAAACAAAACCTGAAGCATAAACATGTTTTGAAAATAGACTGTGATCGTACATAATGAACCATAAAAGAACATGGATTTCATTTTAAGGAGGACAAACATTTTTAAGTTTTCTTTTTTTAGGTTGCCCATGTGAGAAATTTCTTGTTTAATTTATAAATTTGGTAGAGCAATAAAATGACATAACATACCAAATTATAAAGTAAACTCTCCTGTTCGAGATGAAAAGAAAAGTCTGTGGACTGAAAGTGACCCATTTAAAGGATGTTGTTGCTTGAACTAGTTCCTGGAAATCTTCCAAGGCTCCTTTTGGGCCCTCTCTTGGCAAAAATATTGCTGGGATTTTTCTCTCAAGTTGTCTTCCTACCATAGAAAGCCCTTCTTCTCATCCTTAATTCCTTTCCAATAAGGTGAATGTTTACTTCTGCTTCTCATGGTTGACCTCCCTTTTTTCCACTCTCATTGCATTTATGGACAGTTTCCCACTGCTTCATACTTTGCTGATATCTAATCATTCCATGTTTGTGAGTTTTGCTTCCCAAGTTAAGTCTGTATTCTTACAAACAGGGGCTTGACTCTTAAAGTTTTTGTTTTCCTTACACTAGAGGTTCTCAAACAGCAGATTCATCTACTCAACTTAAATTCTTAAAATTTGACACAAATTTTTAGAAGTCCAAAAACGTACTTTAAAAAGAAAGCCATGGAGACACTAAGATTGTTTGATGGGATGGCAGGTGGAGCATGACATAGATACATTGGCAAGCCACAACTTTGCAGTACCTAGCACACCTAACTGGGCACAAACTGGAATGAGATGTTCAGTTGGTAACTTGTTTGTGATAGTCCTGGTTGTTTTACTTTCTAAATATAATTTATTAATTCTCTTGAAAAAAAAAAAAAACTTCTGTTAACTTAGTTTCTTCCTTCAAAATGAAAAAAGAGACAAAAATTTCCAACTAAATCTTACTTGAAAGACTTTGTGGAGGAGGCCAATATAGTCTACGATGCTAAATAGAATAATTGATAACAGATGGCCAGCTAAGCGCTACCAGCTGTAATCATAAAGACAAAGAGAACTTTCATGGTCAAGGTTAGGGTCTTGAGCATACTTTTGATGTGAATGGAAGCTTTGTGAGGCTATGAAATAAGAATACAGTGGAATACTACACCAACAGAATGATCCCAAATGCTGAGAAAACTGAAAACTATGCTCATTTTTTTGATTTAAAAAAGTACCTTATATTCCTTATAATAAATCCTTCCTTTATTTTCTACTTCTTATTTATAGATGAAAGAATTTACACAATTAGGGAGAAGATTCTTTACTAATTATAAGATGATTGATGGCCAGAGTTAAAGCAAAATTATCTGGGGAAGCATAATTTGTTCTTAAAGTAATGACATATGGTGTATAGATTAGTTATTGTAATGTTTCTTTGGAAAGAGTAAATTACTTTATAAGTTTATTTTGATGCAATATTTATTTCTGAAAGCCATGTTAGGGATGATGAAGTTAAAGATTAAAATTGATAGATACTCTATTTACCAAATTATATAATCAGAGTTGGAAGAAATTTTTAAAAAGTACTTTAAGGACATTTAAAAAATGTACCTGATGGTACCTAGTGTACCCTCAGAAAGATGTTTACTCCATGTTTTCAGGTAGTCAGAGTAGAAATATCTATAAAGGCTTTGAAGTTTTCCAGTATTTGACAAGAGCTGTGGTTTCAGTGTTACTAGTATTTATGCTGCAACTATCCTGAATTTGATATTTCTTCGTCCCACCCTTAGTATTGATGTGGGAGAAAGTCAAAAGGAAAAATGGCTGTGCTTATCTTCCTACTAAAGATAGTGTTCTTTCTCCTTCAGTTTATTGAAACTCTTTTTTACAGTATAATATATATAACCACAATATACATTGTGGTTCCTTGAAATGTCATAATATTAAATAATAGCAAATAGTCACAAAGAGCTTGTGTCACGTGGTGGTATCAGTACTTTAAATATGCTAACTCATAGGATCCTCACACCAACTCTCTGAAATAGGCACTATCATAATCTCCATTTTACAGATGAGGCACTAAGGCAGAGAGAGAGTAAAGAACTGGCCCAGGTTGGCACAGCTAGCAAGGATGTGGCAGGATGCAAACCCAGGCAGTCCTGCTCCATAGTTAACTATGTTGCCTCCTACTCAAGGTTTCCTCTATCTCTAAATTCCCCTGTCTAGTCATTTTTCTTTTTCCAGTTCTTCTGTTGCTTAGGGTCTTGGTATTGCTTCAAACTGTTGATTCTACTTTTTGGATACCCCATTGGCTTCTGTGACTAGGAAGTCTCCTGGTTCTCCTGTTTGTCTGTTTTCTTGAGTGGATTTTATTATGCTGCTTACATTTTTGTGCCCTATTTTTGTATATTAAACCTCTGTCCTCATTCTTATTTTTTTTCTACTCTCATTCCTTTGGAAATCTCTTCATCAATCACAGCTTTATTTTTATTTTTTATTATTATTTTTGAGATGGAGTCTTGCTCTGTCGCCCAGGCTGGAGTGCAGTGGCATGATCTTGGCTCACTGCGGGCTCTGCCTCTCGGGTTCACGCCATTCTCCTGCCTCAGCCTCCTGAGTAGCTGGGACTACAGGCACCTGCCACCATGCCCGGCTAATTTTTTTTTTTTTGTATTTTTAGTAGAGACAGGGTTTCACCATATTAGCCAGGATGGTGTCGATCTCCTGACCTCGTGATCCGCCCACCTCGGCCTCCCAATCACAGCTTTATTTTCATGGTTCTCACATATCAGTCACCATTTCCAACCTCTGCCTGGGCTATTTGCTGCATGTGTCTTTTCTGAAATGTTTCATAGATACATTAAAGACCATAGGGCCCCGAACCAATTGTCCCCACCATGTCTTGCTGTCTCCCAGATCTGCTCTCACCCTGTCTGTATCTCACTTCACTTAATGGTACCCCCTTCCTTCCACCCACTTGGAATAGGCACTATTGAATCTCTCCTCAAAGTTCTGTTCCCCCATGACTTCCTGGAGACAGTCCTAAGGAATTCTAGAGAGCAATACCAGTTTTAGAAAGGGGTAGGGATGTGCATGTTCTTGGCATGTTAGTAGAATGGTGAGTAACCTGGAGAGATAAAGGATAAAGCAAGGAAAGAAGGGATTGGAAGAGGTTGATTAAAGTTTGTATTTGGTGTTATTTGGTGACATTTGAAGGGAAGTGTTGGTTCTGAGAGGCCAACATGTATTGTTGGCTCTTCATCAATAGGCTTCTTATCTTTAAGGCCACCTAACCTTGGTAAATATGTTGAAGTGAGACAGGATGTTCAGTTTTCATCCTCACAGCTCCAAGACCTCAGCATTATCAGTACTTCTAGACACATCACGATCTCAGAGATGAACTGACACCAGTCACAACACCATCGGTCAGTCATGGAAACTAGAAGCAGAAATTAAGGCTGGGGGAGGAGGGCATTCCTTTCTGGTGATTATGCCCCCTATTCAGGACACTACCCCAAGAATAGAATCATTTGGGAAGCCAGTCCAGTCATCAGAGTACCTTGTGAGCCTGAAGAGAGAGGAAGGAGAAGAAGGTAGCCTGGAAGTGAGGGTGATTTCCTGCAACTCCCTTCCCTACAAGAGCTGATGAGTTGCCACTTCTTTTGGAACAGTCTGGTGAACAGCACCAACCTCTCCTGCACCATGTCAAACACACCTGCCAGAGGCTCCTTTTGACTTCTGGTCCATACCTTCATCCTGGTCATCTCCTTTCAGGCACACACGCTTAGGTAGGTTAATATTATTGGTAAGCTAGGGACAAGGAGACAGTTTTTTAGGATACGGGAAGTACTCCATTTCCTCTTATTGTAAGACCAAGTCTTTCCTCAATTTAGGGAGGTGGGATTTAGGCAAATAAATGAAGTCTTATTGAGTCAGAATAGGCAAGAACTTTATCTTGAACAGAGAATCTATACTCTTCGATTAGGTCCATGAACTGACCTTAGCAGAGGCCTCTAGCTGAGGGTACAGCGCAGATTTTGCAGGTGTCAGATGTAACAGTGCAGTCTAGGGAGAGCCATAAGTATCTGGGGAGTTGAATAAGCGGGGAAAGAAATAGGAGGATAAACCGTATAAGCTAGACAGGAAGGGAGAGATTTTCTTTTCCTCCTACTTGGCTGAGACAAAGGAAAAAGGAATGACCCAGGGGAACAGTCCTGTGAAATCCTCTTTAGACACTTAGATACTGGGCAAGATTTGAAAGTTTCCTGGGCTTTTCTACTTCAAGATGGTTGCTTTTTATTTTGGTTGAACTGGAGTAAGAAAATGTGTTTTCTGAAAATGCTCAACCTATCAGTTCTTTGCCTGTTACTTCATTTTATTTTTTAAGGACGCTGACTTGTTAGAAAATTGAACAAGTCTCCTCACCTCACCGAACAGACAAAAAATGTAGATATCATAGGTTGGTGCCCTCTCAGTGGTTTTTGCTGCCCTTGAATGCTTTAGGGGCTACGTCACGAAGGTGGAAGACAGGTCATACCTCTGTGATGGAAAATATTTTGATGTGTTATTTCTTTTTGCTTTATTTTCTCTTTGTTTTGGTTTCTTCACTATGGTTATTTTACACATAGTCTGTTTTCTAAATTAAGACTTGGCAATTTGTCAAGGAAAAGAAACCATAAACTGCTGAAGAAAAGGGAGAGGGGAGGAAATAGAACTAGTAAAACATAGAAATCTGAACATATGGTGACCATATTTTCTGTGAGAAAAATCAGTACACATGGTCTGGGAACTGTCTATCTGGGACAATAACACCAAATATTTCACATGAGTAGTGTCCCTGACAACTTGGCACGTGCAGTTTCTAGTCCCATACAGACTTCAGAATAAGGGATCTCTGTGGACACCTCCCATTGCCAGCTGCAGAGGGCATAACTGCATCCCTGGAAAGGATTCAGCTCTTCAGCTTTGCTCACAAGGGAATATTAGCAGAGAAGGTACACATGTCCCCATTCTTGTGAAAGCATCAGCCGACTTTGAATATCAAAGTCTACCAATATTCAGATGTTTGAATGCACTGGAGTTTCTAACATAAACTCTTCAGGAGAGCACCCACAGGGTCACAAAGAGCTCAAAACTGCATATCCGATTTCATACCAACCTTACTATGCATTAAAAAGTTAATTAAAATCAGGCTTGATTCTTACTTGAATCACTTTTATTTGAAAGAGATTAACACAGAGCTATATACTTAAAAATAGGTAAATAGGGAGGAGAGGGGATTTTTAGGACTGTGAAACTACCGTTTGATGCTATAATGGTTGGATACATTTGTCCAGACCCATAGATTGTACAACACCAAGAATGAACCCTAATGAAACTGTGGACTTCGGGTGATGATGATGTGTCAATGTAGGTTCATCAGTTGTAACAAATGTAGCACCCTGGTGGGGATGTTGATAATGGGGGAAGCTATACATGTGTGGGGACAGCAGAGATGTGGGAAATCTCTGTACTTTCAATTTGGCTATGAGCCTAAAACTGCTCTAAAAAATGGAAGTCTTTATTACAAATAAAAGTATATGTTTTTCTTTTTTTTTTTTTTTTTTTGAGGCGGAGTCTCGCTCTGTCGCCCCCAGGCTGGAGTGCAGTGGCGCGATCTCGGCTCACTGCAAGCTCCGCCTCCCGGGTTCACGCCATTCTCCTGCCTCAGCCTCCCGAGTAGCTGGGACTACAGGCGCCGCCACTATGCCCGGCTAATTTTTTGTATTTTTAGTAGAGACGGGGTTTCACTGTGTTAGCCAGGATGGTCTCGATCTCCTGACCTCGTGATCCGCCCGTCTCGGCCTCCCAAAGTGCTGGGATTACAGGCTTGAGCCACGTGGAAAATCTCTGTACTTTCAATTTGGCTATGAGCCTAAAACTGCTCTAAAAAATGGAAGTCTTTATTACAAATAAAAGTATATGTTTTTCTACAAACAGAGTTCTTCACTACTATATGTTCTTAACTCCTTTCATGCTTGTATGTGTTTGTGTACCTTTTATATTCCAGTGGTTGGGAACATTTTTGTGACAATAAAAATTTCCAAAAGAATTGTCCTGTAGAAGTGTTCTTCCTCTATTTTAATTTGCATGACAACTTCAACTTTTACCCTGTCAATATTGGAAAAGATTAGAGTGATACTGAATGACTAATAATTGTGTTTTAGATTGTCTGTATATGAATGCCACATGCTCGTATTTGACATGATTACAAGCTATTCAATACATAAAAACATAGAACACTATGAAGATGGGAGGCTTAGGTTTCGTGAATATGAAGAAAACCTTTTTTTGGTGTGTCTTCTTTTAAACTTTCATCTGGAGTTTATTTCTGAAACAATATTTTGACTTTGATGTTTTAATAGGCCTGGAAGTCATTTTGGAAGTGCTAGTTTCCTCATCCATTTTCCTGAATCCATCAGAACACTAATGAAAATTAAAAGGCAACATTGGTCTCTTGGGATGAAAAAGGCCCCTTTTGTTCATTGATTCCTGTCTTTCATTCTTCAGTCCCTCTCTATAGGGAAGCTAACACCCTATCTCTGCCAGTTCAAGTTATTAGAAGGCAAAAAGAAACATTAGTGGTAATAAGACTTACAAATGGTTCCAAGCTGAAGCCAGAAATTATAAATGACATATTGGTCTCCAGGGTGAGGAATTCATTTTACTTTTAACTCAAGCCCCAAAGTACTAAAATAATAGGAAGAGAAAAATGTAATTCCCATACAATAAGCTGCCCTTGTGCTTAAATAAGAAATTCTACATGCTCCCTTCACCTCCACCCCACTACGCATGTCTCCAGATTTCTGCATCATGGAAATTCCTGCTGAAATTTGGGCTTCCAACCTCCAATACAACCACAAGCTGTACTTCCTGCCGGAAAGTAAATTGGTAGGTTGCAGTGTTCTGTCTCCATTTATTACCAAGTAAATGGATTTGGTGAGTCCTGGTTTGTTAAGTAGCAATGTCTGGCCATGTCTCAAGAGAACACTGTTTACTACATTCTAACAGCTGTGCTTAAAAGTAAACAACGGTTTCTTCCTAATAAAGAGCTTCCAAAATGCTTTTCCCAGGTGTCAGTACATATTGTACTCACTTTAGACATTCTCCATAAAAGTGCTAGGACACAGAATCTCTTGCTTTTGTTTCTCCTTTGCTGCCCTTTGTGTTGCAGTCTCATGAAGTTCCTGATGTAAAAATGGGCCTTCTCATCGACTCACGGTGGACTTACACATACAAAGAACTTTGAGAATCTTGGATAAATGTCATAAAGTCCAAACTAGTAATGTGGCTAAAGAGCTGAATGCACCTGTGAAGGACCATGCTGAAGAGGGTTCTAGAGTCAGGCTGCCTTTGTGTGCATCTTGGCTTTGTCAGTAACATTACCTGTGCATCTTGGGGAAAGTTATTTAACTTCACTTTTTCAAATTCCTCAGCTGTAAACTGGGAGCATGAGTGGTACTTACCTAATAAGAATAGCAAAAGTACCACGTGAGATATGCACGTAAGATTTTTAGAATAGTTTTTTTGTCAGTGTTAGTTTAAAAATGCCCATCTTCCCTCTTGCTGCTACCTCTCCTTCCCTTTTTCTCTTCCTTACCCATGTTTTCTGGGTCTTTATACTCCTGACTATGCAGATCCAATGTATTCATGATAACAATGCTGTATTCTCTGGACCTACCCTTTTTCTTGCACACAATTGAAAACCTTGTCACGTGGGTCCTCCATGTAGGACACATGAAGTCATTTATATTAAGATGTTTAATGACTGAAAATGTCTATGCATGTTATTTTAACAGAACACAAGGTCTTAATTCAAAAGGTGTGAGCTCCAAGACAGGATATAGCCCCACTGGTGGTTAGCACCAGCATGTTTTTGACATCTTTCAAGTCATAAATAGAAGAGTGATCAATGTTACCTGATTAAAGGGCTACTAATTGGTTTCCTTGCCCATTTAAAACTTACCATTGTCATCTAAATAAGAACCTTTATTTGCACACCTTTGGCATTTTGCAGAGATTATCTCAATCCTAAAAATATCTGCAAGGTAGGTGCTACTATTGACCTTTTACAGATAAAAGAACTAAATCTCAGAGAAACAATTTTCTGAAAGGCATGTGAGAGGTAAGAATTTGAGATTTGAGCCTGGGTTGTGATCCAGGTCAGTCTGTCTCTGAAAGCAGTACTGTAATCACTGTACATGGCCATGTAGAAATAGGATCAGCCACCTGGTTTATGTCATTCCTTCTCCTGGTGTCAGCCAGGGGACAGCAGGCTCAATGTCTGCCACTTCCTGTGATTACCTCAGTTCCTAGCACAGTGCCTTAACGTAGCAGGGTCCCGCTACATGTTTGTGGGAGTAGTAAGCGGATGTGTGAATCCCTATCTCAACTTTGTACCTTCCTCAAGGAATGCATTGTGACCAGTGACTGTTGGCTGAATTTACCTGTTGAAATGGCTTTAGAAGTATTAGGGATGTAAACTACCACCTCCACTCTGCACAAATCATTTTAGCACATTAACTCAAAAAGAAAAACAGATAATCTGAATTATATCATATGCACCTTACTCAGAGCTGCCTGCTGTTGAAAACAGTATCTAACATTTATATTATTAATTCGGTCAACAAGAACTAATTTTTTTTTTAACTCTAGGATTTAAATGATCTCACTTAGGCGGTCCCCACTGTTAAAATTAACTGACCTCTATGAGATCCTTAACTTTTTTCTTTTTTCTATTACCTACCTAACGACAGATGCTCCAACCTACCTATTTCAGTATTACTGTCTTCTGAGTGTAGTCTTACTTGCATCAATTTCATCATAGTGTGGGGAAATGTATTTCTCGTTGCACAGTAAGGCTTTGCAAGTTGAATGGTGAAACCTTGTAACTGCTTGCTGTGCTGAAAATGAGTCTCATGGTGTCCTATATTTTACTGTCCTATGAACCAAACTACTGAGGAATAATGAAAGTAACAATAACTAGAAGCGTAGACCCAATATCACTACAAATTCCTGCTCCAAAGATTAGCTTTCTATTTTTAAATAAAGGGATGCCATGTGGTGCATAAGTAAGAAATTCTTTTTGATACTTTGGGCTTTCTATTTTTTAAGTCAAAAACATGGTATTGATGATAATAAAATACAGTACATAGCTGAGATTTTCAAAGGGGAGTGCTGCTGTGTCTCTCTTGAGTGAGTGACTTCTAACTTCAAAATAACAAAAATAACCACTAACTAAAACTCAAGGGCACAGAATGAAGATTTTATAACCTAGCATAATTATAAAAAATAAAGCTCATATCTGGGATTCAAACGAATTGCAAAAGCAAAACAAAGCCAACGTTATCTATTCGAATTCAAAAATAGTTTTGTCACTCTGAGTTAAAATTGCACAAGAAGCAATTGATATGTGCAATTGCTTGGGGATATGCAGAAACACCCAACCAAATTAAAAAATTGTTAATTACATTGTTATAAATTTGTATGATATTTTGTTTCTTAGGTTTCTTTTCTTTCAGGAACTTGGTTGTGTTCCCAATGAAACAGTTCTAAAGCCTTTTGAGCAAGTTAACCTGGTGTGTATATATATATGTGTGTGTATATATATATATATATCACATATTAAAATTGCTTCAAAAAAGGTGATTAAAGTCAAATAGACCTACAACCAGCCAGTAAAAGTTGACACACTAAAACTGTATTTTCTTTTTTCTGAGATACTTAGAGAGAAAAATTTGCCATAACTTATATTTTACTCAAGAATAAAGAAAAAAATGCTTACTTTCCTTGTCTTTGCTTTTGTGCATTGCTGATTGTGCTGATACACAAATTACTTTCCATATATTGATTTTCTGTTGAAATAAGAATCTGCAAGATGCTCCAAAATGAATGGGCACGGTCTTAATATCTATAAATAGGGCTGGTACCAATTCAGAGAAACTTCAGTTTTCAAGCTGCAAGTGTTACATGGGAGGAAGTGGGTCCACACTGTAGCCTGGGGATTGATGGTGCCTGAGGTTTTATAAGCACTCTGGACAGTGACTCTGCTGACCTAGGCATCCCTGAGGTGAGGACACACCATCCAGGGGCAATGGATCTGTCACCAATGTGACCACTTAGGCCATCTAGATGCTGAGTTTTGTCCATTTTAATACAACATAGCCAAAAGGAAACTACAATGTAAAGAATATGATATCAGAATAAAACCTAGGTTGAGCCTAGGTAGTATAATCTCCAAAGAGAAGGATTCAGCATCATGTGCCCTAACTTTTCTTGGTAATATTACAGCCCTCTCACTTCCGTTTCTATTACCATGATGCATATAGTCTTGGTTTTCTCATAGTACAGCAGAGGTATTCTAAACATTTCAAAAACAATTTTAATGCTAAAGGTAAACAAGCATCTATAAAATACAGATGTTATAGACAGAAAATTACAATCTGTATGTACAGTATTAGCATTTTCTTGTAATAGTAACCTGATTTTCACTCCTAAAAGAGCATCTTAGACAGGTGTCTTATTTCCTAGCTTTCCAATTGCATCTCACTTCTTGTTTCTAGAAAATGTCTTTATTCACAAGGTTAAGAAAGATGTTTTCACTCTGCTCTTCTCCTGAGGTCATCCAATTCTTTCTAACTTTTAATCTGAGGATAAAAATTCTTCTGGGCCTTTGCCCAGTGTTTTAACTGGCTAAAACACAGAGGAAATAGAATCTCTTAGTGGAAGCAAGGAAGGCACCAGGATTGGTTGATCCAGTAACTCAAAGACGTCAAAAAAGGATTTAGTTTTTTTCCATCTCTTTGTCTGCCATTCACATTGCAAACTTCGTACTAAAGCCGGATCCCTGAAAATAATAAAAATGCTGCCAGTAACAAATGAAGCTGCTGGCTTTCTCAACCATTCTGGCAGAAGAGAAAGCATTTCTTTCTATGACTCTTACTACAGAGAAGCCTCTGGAATTGTTCCCTGATGTCTGAGTGACCTGATTTGAATCACATGCTTACTCCTGAACTGATGTCTGTTTCCTGGGAAATGCCATGAGCTGTTGGTCTGTGCCTGGTTTCTTGATGCTTATGTGGGTAAAGAAATTTTCATGATTGGCATGGACTACTTAGTTTCTCTCCGGGAATGGAGTCAATCCCCTTTCATGATGAACAATGAGAAGTGGTAGAATCAATATTGGATGGTCAATCAAATGTGTATCTTCCCATAAAAAATTAATTTCCCACAAAGCCCAGTTGAAAGGCTCTATCTTTTCAAATGACAACCGTCTGGAATTTCTTCACAAGGGGCCCAGTAGGCATTATAAATAATGATGAAGATGGTGTGGAAACATCTTCAGTCTTAGGCCTATCTTGGAACTCTGAGATCCTCTATTGTATCTGCAGGAGAATGAAAACACTCTCATGTTTACACACACATTTACCTGTGGGATAGATCTCAAGCTATATATGTGTTTAGCTTCAGTTAATTACAGATATGGGGAGTGGTTCTGTTGTACCTCCTACCCCTTTATCAGGTCTCTTGCTTCCCATGTTCATACAGCTCTGGAGTTTAGGAGTTCTTTGGGACAAAGGGATTTTTATATAGAAGTGAGTTTGACAGAGATAAAGCAAAGGCATGGGGCTTCAATGGATGTCACTTATGCTGGCTGTCAATAACTAGTGATCAGTGCTAGCTGCTGTCAAAGATAGATCCTCACTGAACACCGGTGGGGGGAAGACAGTTGGTGTAGCTGGGTTTTTTTTTGGTTCAGACATCACTCACATGAGTAGAGACTGAGTAGTTTATAAGCTCTAACTCTGTATCCATTGTGCTCCTGGGTGTTAGCAATGGCCTGGACTGCTGGGTGAATGGCTTCAATCTATACAGTTTCTTCACAGTGGGACCTCTTGTCCCAAGCTCCACCAGTTATCATATGTTTATTTTTGAATCCTCAGCACAGCCCAGTGAATCCCTTTTAGGCTTTTGCTCATCAGTTGTTCCTCCAAATCAATTGATTATTCCTTGAGGTGTTTCTTTCTTACCTTAAGAAAAGACTCCTAACTGTCGGTTATACGTGTGTATTGACGAAGCAACTTATTTAACCTGTTTCAGAAAATCTAGCCATTTTCTGTGCCTTTAGTTTCAAGTTAGTCCCACTATTCCTCTTTGAAAATTACATGCTCGCAGAGCCCTGAAGACTGAAATATTTTTTATAAGATGAAATAGTAAATCAACATGGTACCATGCCATGGGTCATTTATTTTACATTATGGCTTTGAGCCAACTAGGTAGTAGATTAGATGACTCTTGGAGAATCTTTTTTAACTTTGCTGAGGTAAACATCTTATATAAACTTTCTTTGAGTTTTAGAGGATTTTTGGAAATCAAAAACGTTCTATGCCTAATTTAAAGAATAGTCTAATTTTATTTGACATATCCTAGTTTCTAAGACATTATTGATGAACTTTTAATTAACAATATTTTATATGCAACATACCAATAATTACTAGTGTTTCAAGGTTTCTAGAGATTATAGAGTATTTTCTTATTTTTATCTCAATTATCTTCAGCCTGTGATGGCAGGTGTTATTATGTCTATTTTATAGAAAGTTTAAACAAGAAACTGAAGGTCATGGAAGGTGGTAGAGCTGTTTCTTGAACAAAGATAATCCAAATTCTAAACCCACACTCTTTCTAGGACCAAGCTACTGGTATTTACCACTGGGAAAGGCCCCATATTAAAATCTACGATTTCCCTTAGCCTCTACGAACACTTTCTCTTATTGCCTTGTAGCCTCTATGAACACTTTCTCTTATTGCCTTGGAAAGAATCTACAGAAACTAAGAAAACATTTAGATAAATTTGAATAAAGTGAAAATAAAGATATTGCCATCTCAATGGTAAGAGAGAATGCTAAATGGGATTTTGCTTTTTGGAAAAGATTCCCACTGTTACAAAATATACAACCTGTTGACTCACGAAGTTATCTATCTCATTTTTGTTAAACAACAACATTACTTTTTTAAAAAAAATTTAGGCTAATTAATTTCTAAGAGAATTCAAATGTTAATCTTTTCCAAAAACATGACAGTGGAGACTGAGACATGCCCAGAAATCATGTTTTACCAGCTATCTGGGCATCCCTGAATGTAATCATGTTGATACATAAAATCAGCCATCACAGATGTATTATATTATTGTTTCCAATTACTTATTTCTTCCCCTGTAGGATATCAAGTATCATCACCCTTGCCATGATTCCAAGTAGATGTTTCTTATTTGTCCTATAGTCAGGATGGACTATGTGACATTCTTTGGCCAGTAGAATGGGGTAGGTGTGATGTATGCCCTTCCAATCAGCAACTTAAATGTTCTTTGTGGTTTGATTCAGCCTTTTGCTCTTGCTGTCTGCTAGGAGAACAGGATATGTAGATGGAGCTACCCATTAAACCAACATCCCAAGAATGAGAAGACACATGGAGCAGACCCAGGCAGAGTCTCAGCAGACCTGCAGACCCGCAGACCCTTAGGTAAAAAATAAATGCTTGTTGAGTAAGCCTCTGGAGTTTTCAGGGCTACAAAATTAAAAAAATTATTACTATACAAAATTTGACTAACAATATCTGATTTCTCAGCTGGACTGCCCTACAGGGTCAGAAACTGGGAAGGGCTTGAGATGCAAGAGGCACTTGTGGAAGACTGTTGACCAAAACACCAAAGATGACAATGGGACTGATGAACATTTCACATATAGGAATTCTTGGGGCCTCAGGGGCTTCCAACCTGAACCTCAAGGGCAAGTCCAGATCAAAGGGACAATGATTAGGTTAGATCCAGTCTGAATATATACTTTGAAATGGCGTAGATTATTTTTGGTTTTGAATGCATGAATAGCCAGGTTCTCACAAAGGCAGGTGCGAATATGATCCACACATTAGTGGGCTTTGGTCTATAAATCAAATGGCTTAAGTTAACTCAGATACTGAGATCAAGTTAACAAGATTCTGTTAAGATACTTGATAATTCAAGTTAAGATACTTGATAATTTAAGTATCTAATACTTGTTAACTCTATCATCTCAGATACTTAAGTCAGATCAAGATAACCCAGATACTTGAACAGATCATTAATCTCTCTCCTCATCTTCATTTTTATTACCCATAAATTGGAGGGGCAAAAAGCTGGATAAAAGTTGGATTACCCATTCTCAAAAGTCTCCTTTTTCGGTGCAATTATTCCCTGATTATCTTTATATTTTTTTTCTTTAGCTTTTTGCATTCCTACATAGTTTAGATGTACCCATAGAAAGAACCAAGTCATTACACAGAAGGCTCCTGCACAAAAACACCATTTCAACTAAAGAACCTTAGGTTGCACAGTAAACAGAACCATCAACAGCTCAAGCATGTTTATTTGGTCTTTGCCAAGACAGGAGTGCATCTGGACCATTAAGCATCTTGGCTGTAAGCCTCCTTCTCAGCTTTCTCCTTTGCCATTTGGTCCCTGCATGCAACTCTCAACCCTCAACTCTATGGCTGCTTTGCCCTAGCCCTGGCAAGGTCAAATAGTGACCTGCCCTTCACTGCTGCTTGCAGCTACTTCCACTCAGAAAGGAAGGTAAAAAGACTGTGTGTTTGACTTCTTTGTGTAACTGGTGAACAGAGCAGTTGGTCCCTCAGTGTCTAGAGGCCTCCAGTTATACATGGAGACTCAGAGAACCATGGAGCTAGAATCAAGCTTACCCAGTTCAATCAATTTAGAGATGAGATTTAGCCCAGCGTGGTGGCCAGCATTTTGAGAGGCTGAGGCAGGCGGATTGCTTGAGCTCAGGAATTTGGGACTAGCCTTTGAGACAATCAATAGAAAAATTAGCCAGGCATGGTGGTGCATGCCTGTAGTCCCAGCTACTTGAGAGGCTGAGGTGGGAGGATGGCTTGAGCCTGGAAGGGTGGAGGTTGCAGTGAGCTGAGATTATGCCAGTGCACTCAACCTGGGTGACAGTCAGATCCTGTCTCAAAAATAAATACAAAAAACAACCCCCGCCACCCCAGAGATTTAGACTTACTCAACCCAGTCCCAAAGCTGACTAGTGGTATAAAGTGAAGCTTGAGGAATCTGAAGAAAAATAGACTATATAATAAGACGCAAGAGTGATCCCTAAATTGTATTAGATTAGAAGCAAAATGCTGGATAGTTTGGCTCCAGTTTCCTCAATTCTTACCCTTATCTGTCCTTAAACATGTAATTTTGGTCAGATCATTAGCCAGCAATTCATATTTAAAAGGGCCATTGCATGTAATTAGCTCTTAGCCACAATTAGACAGAAAAAAACAAAAACAAACACAAAAGCTGCTGGTTTTATGAGGATCACAGGGAAACTTACAAATCATGAACCCCCTAAACTTTAGCTACTGTTGTTATAAATTATGTATTATAATTCTTGCTTTTATAGCCTTTAAAATATTCAGACAAAAGACTCTAAAGGGACAAAGTAATTAAGATTGTCAGTCATGACAGAAAAAAGTTTAAATCAATTTTCTATATGTGTTGTCTTTCATATTACATTATCCTTAGTTCTTATTCTCCCTGTTGCAGACACAGGAAATGAGTTAAAAGACACAGTGACAGTGGGATAAAAGGAGCCAAAAGCCTAGTCTTTTTTCAACATGTTATGCTTTTTCATGTATTACCTCATTTAAATTTTTTTTGTTGTTGATTTTTTTTTTTTTTTTTTTTTTTTTTTGAGACGGAGTCTCACTCTCTCACCCAGGCTGGAGTACAGTGGCCCGATCTCAGCTCACTGCAAGCTCTGCCTCCCGGGTTCATGCCATTCTCCTGTCTCAGCCTCCCCGGTAGCTGGGACTACAGGTGCCCACCACCAAGCCCGACTAATTTTTTGTACTTTTAGTAGAGATGGGGTTTCACCGTGTTAGCCAGGATGGTCTGATCTCCTGACCTTGTGATCCTCCCACCTCGACCTCTCAAAGTGCTGAGATTACAGGTGGGAGCCACGGCGCCCAGCCGCCTCATTCATATTTCTAATAAACCCCTCTAAAGAAAAAAGTAAGGAAACTGAGGCTCAGAGAGACTAAGTTTCCCAAGATCACACACAACTTGGACTTAAATGTAGACCTTTTTAACTCCAAAACCTGCCCTCAGGATAGGCTGGTTTCTTTTCTTTTTTTTCGTTTTTAAGTTCTGGGATACATGTGCAGAACATGCAGGTTTGTTACATAGGTATACACATGCCTTGTTGGTTTGCTGCACCTATCAACCCATCATCTAGGTTTTAAGCCCCGTATGCATTAACTATTTGTCCTGATGCTCTCCCTTGCTTGCTCCCGCCACCCCCGGCCCCGGCGGACAGGCTCTGGTGTGTGTTGTTACCCTCCCTGTCTGCATGTGTTCTCATTGTTCAGCTCCCACTTATCAGTGAGAACATATAGTGTTTGGTTTTCTGTTCCTGCGTTTTCTGAGGAGGATGGCTTTGTTTTATCATCCATGGCCCTGCAAACGACATGATCTCATTCCTTTTTTTGGCTGCATAGTATTTCATGATATATATGTACCACATTTTTTAATTTGATTTATCATTGATGGGCATTTGGGTTGGTTCCAAATCTTTGCTATTGTGAATAGCGCTGCAATAAACATACGTGTGTATGTGTCTTTATAGTAGAATGGTTTACAATCCTTTGGGTATATGCCCAGTAATGGGATTGCTGGGTCAAATGGTATTTCTGCTTCTAGATCCTTGAGGAATGGCCACACTGTCTTTCACAATGGTTGAACTAATTTAAATTCCCACCAACAGTACAAAAGTGTTCCTAGTTGATTTATTTTCTTACGTTGTGCATGTATTTTAAAAGTCAGTGGTATGATATCTTACATTGCCAAAGGAGCTTTGCAGATGTGAGCAAGTTAAGGACATTGGGATGGGAAGATTATTTTTGATTATCTGGGTGGATAAAGTATAATCACACGGGTCTTTGAGAAGGAAGCAGGAGGACCTCCATCAGAATGGGAGATGGAACAATGGAAACAGGAGTAGGAGAGTGGGAGAAAGAGGGAGAAAGGAGGCCTCACTGCTGGATTTGAAGATGAAGTAAAGCTCCATGAGCCCAGGAATGCCAGGTGGCTTCTAGAAGCTGGGAAAGGCAAGGAAATGGATTATTTCCTGGAGTCTTCAGAAAGAACTCAGCCCTACAGCCACCTTGATTATAAGTCTTCTGACCTCTACAACTGTTAGCTAATAAATTTGTGTTGTTTTAAGCTACTAGGTTGGTATTAATTTGTTACAGCAGCATACAAGATGCAAAAAATATGATATGAAAACCAGAAAACATAAAAAAGGATAGACTTGACTACATAAAAAATTTGTTTCTGATATGATTTCCATTTCACACACCTGCTGAAGGGCAAGTGAAAACTATGGAAGGTCATATGAAAGGCAAAAAAAGGTTAATGATAATGATATATAAAGCATACTAAAATCAATATAAAAACCCAATTCAATAGAAAATGAGCAAAAAATAAATAGGCAGTATCAGAAGAAACACAAATAAACAGACAAATGTGTTTTGCCAAGAAATGAAAATTAAAACATTAAAATAACCCTTTTTAAATCTGGCAAACTAATGATGATTTGTTAAATACCCAGTGCTGGGCAGAGTGTAGAACACGATTGTCGTGAACCCTAGGCGAAGTATAATTTGGTTAAAGCTTTTTGGAAAGCAGTTTGACAATTATTATTTGAACGGTAAGTATACATACCCTTTGATGTAGCAATTTCATTTCTAGGATTTCATTCTTTAGGAATGTGACTCCAGTGCACAAAGGTATATATCTAAGAGTGCTCATACAGGCATTGTTTGTACAGAAGAAATGCAAATACTTATAGTGGGTATTAATAGGAGATTGATTGAATGGCATTTGCTATATCCAAATCATGGACTACTAGGCTGCCTTTTAAAACATTGAGGTGGGTAAGAACAAACATTTGTTATATAATATATCAATAAGCAACCAAACCAGATTATAAAATTATATGCACATTTTGATTCTGTTATAAAAATAAGTATATATGTTCTATATGCATTTATGTTTGTGAATTATATGCACATACAATTTGTATCAGTGTGTGCATATGAAAAATTTGCTAGAATTGAAAAGCAAACTTAACAGAGGAAAGGCTGAGATTATAGGAGAGTTTTATGTTCTGCTTTATTCATTTTTCTAGCACTTGAAATTTTTTTTTACAGCATATGCTTTTAAATTCAGGAATTAAAAAGTCCTATAAAATTGTGAAAATATATTATGGTAGATGCTTAATGACTCATAAGTGATTCTTAGTGGGGCATAGTGGAGAATATTTTTCTCTGGGTAACAAATGACCAATCTAATTACCTGTGGAAGAAAGAATATAGCAATTACTTTTGCAGAGTAGACAACAAATAACTACTTGTTGAGTGAATAAAGGACTAAATAGAGACATATTGATATGTCTGGGTAGCTAAGCATACAAAGGCTGTATAAATTTTTCATAGGATCTGGCAATCTTATTTATCTGATGCTACCTTAGGAAAGAAGTGCTCAAATATCTCTGGCCATTTCTTTCTCTCTACTTGCAATTCCTCAAGCTGTCCTCAGTGTCTTGACACCATGGAATCTTTATATCATAGGTGCTATCAACATAACTTATTAGGGAACTCAAGAACAGTGTTTTATGTTGATTAGGAATGAATTATTTCAAGAAGAAATTCCAGAGGAAATAGTCTCTGGAGTGCAATATTCTGAATTATGTCAACCAAGTGGCAGCAACTAAATCAAGTAAGATCTTGAAAGGTGTTTAAAGACTTATCATTTTGAATGTGATTCTGTTTAATTATACAGCACTATTTAAAAATATCAATCTTGACAGGTTTTAAAAAATTTTGGCCATTAGTTACATCGTAAATGTCAGTGAGCTTGAACATTCATGTAATCAATTTCAAATAGGCAAATAGAACCAGGTGATTACTGAAGTTTGCTTATGTCTGCAGATTGCTTAAAAAGATCAGGACTTACAGTTGAGGCTTTCGAACTATTATTTATTCACATGTTCCTGAGAGTTCCTTTTTTGTCACATTTGTTGGGACAAGGCAGAGACACCTGGTCTATTCAATTTCTCTGCCTAGGGACATTGGAACTGGATTCAGGAATGGTCATTTCTTCACTTCATACAAGTAGAACTGTCACACATGAAGACGGGGTGGTGGTAGATAGAGAGGTAGAGAAAGCCTGTCAGTAGGGGAAAGAGAAAGAGAATGAGGAGGGAAGGAAATGGAGGATCAGAACGATGAAGAGGAGGAGACAGACACAAGGAAGAGAAGAAGGAAGAAGAGCTGGAGAGGGAGAGGAAGAAAATGTGGAGGGAAGGAAGAGGAGGAGAGGAGGTGGAGAAAGCAGATAAATGCAGAAAGGAGCACAGACAGAATACAGTAGATAAAAACTGCCTAAGTTTCTGAGGGATTCATAGTTCCACTTCCTTCCTGGGTCAAGATTACATTTGTATAACCAGTTCTCCCTTTTCCTTAAGCTACCTTGGTGTGATTTCTACTGCCTACAAGCAAAGAGTACTAATTAGCACAAGAGAGGAAGTAGAAGTGCCTTTATCCAGTATTATTTCAAATAAGCCAGTCAATCAAATATCGGACTCTGGAGCTGAATAACTGTGAGTCTGCCACCCTTAGGCTCAGCATATTTTGGTTATTTTATTCTAACTCTGGGGTTTCACTGGAAGCAGGGGGCAGTTGGTTGCATTTGAGGAATCACATTATCACACAGGTAGTCTGTCTTTTCCTTCTGACCACAAATATACACACACAGTATATTGGAAATAGAAGGAACCTTGGAAATCATCTGGTGCAGCCCCCTAGTTTAACAGATAAGAAAACAGAGGCTCTAAGAGATAGAGGTTTATTCAAGGTTATGTGATAAATTAGTAGCAAAACCATGACCAGAACCTTCCAACATCAGACTCCTCCCTGTGTTCTGCCTGCCTAAGTGAACATCTGTGTTGGGCCACAGCCAAGGAAAAAACAGTGCTGTGGGGAGATGGTGATAAATGTTACAAAAAACAGCAATTTTCATCAACTCTCATCTTCTTGGGAGATGGCTTAGAGTTCTTTTCCCTGCAGAACTTTCAGCCTTGCTCCCACAGCAGAAATAGTGTTCAACTTCTCCGCCTGTATTTCCAGGGTCAGTATACTAAATAAGATGAAAGCCCTGAGCTTAATTGGAACTTCTTTTGTAAAACAGGATGGAAGGGTCATTGAAATGTCAAAACATTTTCCAGTGATCTGGGCAACTTACCTTTCCCTAAAGCAATTGCCAAATTTTTCAGCATGACATTTGCATTGTGGAAGAGCTTGCAGGGAATTAGAAATCACACCAGGCCAAGCTTTCATCCTCTGCAATGATGGAAATACAGAATTCCCACTAAGGTTTTGCACACATTTTTGTTCTTTAAATTGTTTTTTGGCTATCGACATGGCTTCCAAGCTATTTCATGAACTATACTTTTCCTATGTAGAATTTGCTGCCAATAAATAATCCCAGAATTTAAATTTCAACAATTTAATGGGACAAATTTATTAATTTTAAAGAAGTCAAATAAATGTTTACTCTCAAACTTAATAAGCAACAAGTCCATATTCATGGAGATGTCTTAATATTGATTTATACATACTATTCATTTTGTTATTTTCAATTAATAGTAGCTAGTATGTACTTTTAATTACTCATGACATTTTGTGTATTCAAAAAGGATGATACATTTAGCTGGAGTCTTTTATTTTGGTATTTGAAAATTCAGGGCTGTGCTATTTTGAGATTTGAAGTTTAGCCTGTGCTATTGTTTGAATGTGTCTCCTAAAGTTCATGTGCTGAAAACTTAATTCTCAATGCAACAGTGTTGAGATGTGATTCTTTTAAGAGATGATTCACTCATGAAGGCTCTGCCCTGATGAATGGATTGATGCCATTATTGCCAGAGTGGATTAGATGGGAGTGTTTTCCTAGTAAAAGGAAAAGTTCAACTCCCTTGCTCTCTTACTCTTTGATACTCTCTTGCTTCTCTGCCTTCTGCCATGGAATGACATGGCAAGAAGGCCCTCCTCAGATGCTGGCACCTTGATTTGGGACTTCCTGACCTCCAGAACTGTAAGAAATAAATTTATTTTCCTTATAAATTACCCAGGCTGTGGTATTCTGTTACAGCAGCACAAAACAGACTAAGACATCTTAATAATTTTTTATGATTAAAGTATATTTACAGCATTTACAAGGTGTTAGGAAACAGAATTAAAATATTTACCTACCATTAATTGAATATTCTTGTTACTTGACATACATTCTCCCATTTTCTTATCAGAGCAACCCCATAAGATAGGCATTATCCTCATGATTACCTTCTTTTTACAATTGAGACAACAGAGTCCCAGAAAGATTGAGAAATTTCAGACCACACAACTTATTCTTCAGGTGGGTTGGAAAGTAATCCCAAAGTGTTGTTGACTAAGGCTTGTGCCTTTTTCTCTGCCCAGATGCAGCCAGCAACCACTCAGCTGCATTTTATTCATTAATTAACTTATTTACCAAACATTTTTCAAGTCTCACATACATTTACCCGACAGGCTCTGGCAGTGCAGAGATGAATAAAATCCAGACCCTTCTCTGGAGATGGAAGGTAAAGATGGTTATACGTGGAAACAGATGATTACCAAACAATGTGGCCACTACTGTCCCAGAACTATGTATACAAAGCCAACCATTATAAGAAACATGTTAGTTATAATAAATTTTACTTATTTCTCCACTGAAGTCATTTTATTGGCATTCTTCAAGTTCCTTTATGTAAGTCAAAAAGGAGAGCTATTCATTTAATAGCTTCAGTACTTCAGATTACAATAATTCAGGCTAGGCAGCTGCCAAGTTGTCCCACACTAGTTAGTTTTTACCTTATTTGTTTACTCTAGTGATTTCTGGGCTAGGGACATTGTAAATGATAAAGCAAGCCAAGCTGACATTCCAACCAAGAGATGACTTATATCCAGAGTATAAGTCAAGAGATCTTTCTTCTCTTCCAAAAAGCCAGGGAAGCAGTACTTTTGCTACATCAGTATTCTACCGTATGGGTTAGTCTTGCAAACATTTTTCTCTGAAACCCCTTAAGAAAGGTATGATTTTGAAAGCAAACATTTTCTTCAGGTTATAGTTTTTTCAAGAAACATTTGTTTAGTTATTTTCAGGTAGTCAATAAGGCACTCCATTTCTAGCTTTCAAGTGCTGCTAAAAGCATTGGTATATTCAAGGGATAAACATTTATTTGAAGAAAACCTGTTTTATTATAAATCATTTCAACATCTATACATGGGAGATAAGAGCTACTTATCACAGGGCTTTAAATAGGCTCAAATGAGATAATGTAGGCAAAATATTTTGCAAACTCAGATAAATATTGTAGCTCTTATAATAGTAAACTTATGTGCTCCAAAACATATAGTTATAAATTACAAAGTATGTGATTTTGTGGTTTTGGTAGACTAAAAAATTTCATTTTTGAAATATATTCTAGTTGATTAGACATCTCAGTGGTATGAAGGACTTCCTCTAGCATATTTGTTTGATAAGTTCAGGTGTCAAACTTTTTCATAGCAGGGCATACTTGCCATTGCAATGAACGAATGTTTTACCTAATAATTCTGATTCACTCTAAGTAGAAGATATCTTGATAAATGCATATTTGGCCTTTCTTAGAACCCCAGTGTATTTCAGACCCCAACAACAAAAACAAGTTAAAGCTTTTAGCACAGCCCTGTTAAATGTCTAAAAGCTTTTTAAAACCAAGTCTTTAATTTTCTGTACAGCTAGACCCCTGGCTGTGAGAATGACATTGATCAGCAGTGTTATTGTCCCTGAACTGTCATACTGTACTTCAATCCCATTACAATTTGGTACAGAAAGTAATCAGAATCAAATGATTAAATCTGAGCTTTGGCTGCTGTCAAAGTTTCAAGTGGCCACATAAAAGGAGACAAGCCTATATTGTCAGCACCTAGAACTACAGCATAAATGTGTTGAAGGAGTGGGTAATTAATGATCTTGTGTAGATTAGAGCACTGAGTACAGAGTGGTTCATGATGGGTCTTTATTTCTGGATAGAGCTGGCTGGTATTAGCAAAAGTTTCTACTGGAGCTGGGCATTGCCTCTGGGAATATGTCCATACTTCCTCTTAATTCCAGTTACTATTTCCAAAGGCTATAAAACAAGAGTCAATTTTGTGTGGGCCTCCTGGGAAAAGAAAGAAAAACACCCACTGGGCAATTGGTATTATAAAATTATCATACAAACTGTATTTGAGAATGATATGAGAAAAATAGGAGGCAGAGGAAACCTGTTCTTCCGTTTCCAGATAAATGGCAGAGTCTGACAATAAAATTTTATTGTTGATGAAGTTAGAGTGCTTTGATATAATAGTTTCAAGAGAGGTATAGAATGCCACGGATGAATTCTTCAAACCCCAGGCACCATCTATGAAAATATATTGGGGGCAGGCATTGATAGAAGGCAGAGAGGACACTGGTTTTGAACTCAAAGTTAGGTTTGAGGATGAGCACTACTACCATTCATCCAGCAAAAGTGATTTTGCTTCCAAACTTTTTTCGAGATTTTCATTTTGTTATCACATTAAATTTCACAAATATTTTTTCTCTCAATATTCTTAGGTGTATAACCTTCTGTTCCTGTTTTATGGATTAAGTTTACTGCATTACCTCTCTGAGGGTTTCGGTTATTGCTCATTCAAAGTTCCTACCTGCTTACTACATTGTTTGTTTCCCTTGAAGTTTTTTGTTTTTGTTTTTGCTTTTTATATCTCTTAGATTCTCTTTCACATTGGATACTTTTCTCAAATGACTTGCGATTCTTGGCTTCTATTCGTTTTAAAGAATGAGGCAATAAAATGTTAGTCAATTACTGTGTATAAATGAAAAAGCCATATCGATGAATAGCCTATCAAAAATGCCCTCTCCGCCCACCCCCAGTTGCTAGCATGTGTAAGTCTTTCCTTGGTTTAGTCAGTTTACTCTTTGAAAGGTATAAGCCTTTATACCAGCATTCTGGAGAAGTGAGCAGGAATTTCACCATTTACTTAATGCCTGTATTTTCAATATAGCACACCAACCCTCAGCTCTGCCTAAGGGTTGAGTCCAGAATCTTTTGATTCAGTCTTTTCAGAGAGTAAACCTCTGAATTCTGTTGGCTTTGGAGAGATTTCTGAGGTTCTCAATGCAGTTTTTTGTTTTGTTTTGTTTTGTTTTAAATAGTCTTGCCCTGTCACCCAGACTGGAGTGCAGTGCCCCGATATGGGCTCACTGCAAGCTCTGCCTCCCATGTTCAGGTGATTCTCATGCCTCAGCCTCTGGAGTAGCTGGAACTACAGGCACCTGCCACCACACCCAGCTAAGTTTTTGTGTTTTTAGTAGAGATAGGTTTTCACCATATTGGCCAGGCTGGTCTTGAACTCCTGACCTCAAGTGATCCGCCCGCCTCGGCCTCCTGAAGTGCTGAGATTACAGGTATGAGCCACTGCACCTGGCCTCTCAATGCATTTTGTTCCAATTTTCAATCAATTCCTTATTTTAATACCAATTTGTTTTCCCACTCTGTTATAGGAGGTATCCCCAATTCCTGAGCTTTTCTGTGGATCAGATTGGTTTCCCTCCATGGCTGGCAGTAAGGTTACCTTTCTCAGGTCTACTTGCTAGTCACTTCTTATCTACTAGCTTTGTAGTTTGCCAAGTTGTTTTGCTGTTGTCTTCTCTGTTCTTTTTCTTTGGGGGTTTATGCCCTTAAAAAAATCTGCTGTCATCTAGTGGGGTTTGGGGAAGGAAATAACAAACATACATGTTCCATCTGCCATGTGTAACTGGTTTCCGTGTTTATAGTGTTGCATTTTAAAAAATCTGGTTGTAAAAGTAATGTATATTATTGTAGGCAATTTTTAATTAAATTATAAATTATAATAAAAATAATTCAGAAGCCCATTTTCTTAGGGCAATTAACATTTTGTTATTTCCTGAAGTCATCTTTTTTGGCTAGAATTAAGTTTTACATAGTTGAGACGATTTTGTTTCTCATTTCTTTTATTTTTTAATCAACACTATATGGGTTTTCCATGTTATTAAAACAATTTGTAAACACTATTTTTATAAACTCCATTATGTTGATTTCAGCATACTGCCATTTATTTAGCTGTGTGTCTATTATTGGACATTTGGAATGTTTACCTTTTTTATCTTCTTAAATGAAAAAAAAAAGGTAATGAAAATCTGTATATAAAGCCTTTTTATTTCACATTTTGAAATATTTCCTGACAGAGCAGGAGCATCGTCATCTCGGGCAAACACCATCACCAGTTCCAGCTCCCTTTCTAGCCTCATGCATTTCAAGGAAATCACTTCTCTCCTAACTACAAGCAAACAGAAACAGCCGAAAGTAAAACACAGATAAGACAGCTCGGGCACAGAGGGAAATAGAAGGAAAGTCTCTTAGGTCACTGTCAAACTTCACTGTCATACAATTGGCCCCATTAAAACAGTGGGCCTTAATAAGCACATTCCTTTCCTTTCAGGTGCACTAAGATAGGGAAGCTAAAAGCAGATTCAAGGGACATGCCTGCAGCTGCAGAAAGATGTATGGAAACAGACACAAAACTCTCCCTCCTAGATAAGCACAACAGAGAGACACAGAAGGAGTCCCAGCCTCTGATAAACTCTCCCACCCCGAACCCCTAAAAACTCTTAGTCTGTAAGCGAGTGTGGCTCTGACCTAACTTGTCCAGAAGTTCCTCTCAGGTTTATTTAAAATAAACCTGTCCTTGTTGACTGTAAAGCCACCCTTAGTGTTTCTCTCCTCTTTCTTTAATTCTTACATTTTCAAAGACTAAACTCCAGGAAGTGAAATTACTGAGCCCAAAAGTATGAACTCTATTAAGGCCATTAATATATATTAAAGCAAGTATTATATATTTTAACATTTTTTGGAAATGAACTCAGCAGCAGAGTAGTTACTTAGCTATTCCTAATTATGTAGCATTCTCTTGTCTCCTGCCATATCATGGAGAAGCCAAATGGTGGCTAATGGCCATTGTCTGGCTTTACCTCTTCCCCTGTTCTCATGGCCAAGTCTACCTCTGACATTTGCAGGACCTTAGATAAAAAAATAAATGCAGACTCCAGTCTATAGATCTCCCACCTCCATTTGTTAAACCTGGCTCTGGCCTGGAGTACATAGGTACAAATGGTCCCAACAGTTCGTCCAAGTGAATCTATACCTTACCTACCCACATCTTGAACATTTCTCAGGGCTTGGGGTGTCCACAATGTAGTCTACCTTTGGGAGAAAAGACTTGAGCCAGGGAATTTTAAGATTTCAGTCCTCAGAATACCGTTTGGGATGGAAGGTGGTGGTCATGAGCTCTAGGTAGGCCCTTCTTGTCTCATGGAGTCTGCCTTAGGGGGAGGGGTACAGCAATAGACAGACTATTGTCGTTCCTCCAAAGTGCAGGACTCATGTTGGGGACCCTTGTAGCCTACATCTAAAGGCAGCATTACTTACAGCCTTTGCTAAGCTGTACTTTGAAAATGGAATAATGGGACTAATCAGCCATGAGAATGAAGCAGCAGTCTGCCTTTCCTCCAAACATGGTCCAATTTAGCATGGGATGATAGGCAATGGATGTGGGGAGGAAAAGGAACAGAGTAGTATCTTGTTCTTTTTCTCAAGCAAAAATAGACTGATAATCTAACACCACTATATCCAGTTCTCTATGTGAGTGAGAAATAGACTCCACTAAATATAGCATTGTAGTAGGTTGGTGGTATGGTTTGGCTGTGTTCTCACCCAAATCTCATCTTGTAATTGTAACTCCCACAATTCTTATGTGTCATGGGAGAAACCTGGTGGGAGGTAATAGAATCATGCGGGTGGGTCTTTCCTGTGCTGTTCTCATGATAGTTCCGTGTGTTATCCCTCATGATAGTTCCATAAGGAATAAACAATCAAGAGATCTGATGGTTTTCAAAAAGGGAGTTTCCCTGCACAAGTTCTCTCTCTTTGCTGCCTCCATTCATGTAAGATGTGACTTGCCCCTCTTTGCCTTCTGCCATGGTTGTGAGGTCTCCCCAGCCACACAGAACTGTAAGTCCATTAAACATCTTTTTCTTTCTAGTCTCAGGTATGTCTTTATCAGCAGCCTGAAAATGAACTAATACAGTTGGCCACCCAAAGATATTAAATCCCAGTACCTGGGACTTGTAAATGGTACTTCATTTAGAGAAAGAATCTTTGCTAGTGCAAGTAAGTTAAGGATTCTTAGATGGGGAGATTATCTTGGATTATCTGGGTGGTTCCCAAATGCCATCATAAATTTTCTTAAAAGAGGCAAAAAGAGATAATACAGACACATAGAGGAGAAGGTGATATGAAGACAGAGCAGAGAGAGAGATGCAGCCATAAGCTAAGAAATGCTAATAGCTGCTGGAAGCTGCAACAGCCACAGAACATTCTCCGTAGAGCCTCCAGACAGTGTAGCCCTGCTGACACTTTGATTATGGACTTCTGCCTCCATAAGTGTGAGGGAATAACTTTCTGTTGTTTTAAGCCACCCAGTTTATAGCAGCCACGGGAAACTAATGCAAGAACTATTAAATGAAAACTGGTTATCACCTTCCTTCAACCCCTAATACATGGGTTTCAAAAAACAGTGGAATTCTTAGGTCATGTTTTGTCTGGTCAAGGATTTTTGCAGAGCAACAGGTAAAAAATTTTAATATCTTGAGTATGTATCACTCAGGACAAGTTTACCATAATTCCTGGGATTGTTGCATATTACCAGATATCAGTCCCTAATTTCTATTCCCCTAAGCAACATAATGTAAAGAAAAGACTCTAGAGTTTTGAAATTAGACCTTGGCTTAACTCTTAGCTCTACCGCTTACTAGTTTTGTGATCTTGGGCATATTATCTAACTTCTTACCTTGCAACATGGAAACAAACTTATCCTTGTCCCATTGTCACAGACACTTTATTAGGAACCATGTATTCTTCATGAAGATCTCCACTGATCAAGTCTAAACTTCATATATGTGTTCCTTTAATGCAGTCCAGGGCCTCATAAACTCTAGGAACTCAGTAAAGATTGTAGGATGAAAAATATGTTTTTCAATTTTTGGATTATTTGATTCATATTAAAATTTGATAGCTTAACATAGTTCTTTAAACCAAGGGAATAACTCTTTAATGGTAGAAACTTATACATTATAGATAGCTAGTAAGGATAATTTTTAGACAGAATAGCATTTTGTGTGTATCTTTCAGGAACAATCTATCCATAAACCGGCCCTTTTATGATTATTTCTGTTTCATTAGGTACACACACACACACACAGGGGAGAGGACAAAAGGAGTGCAGTTATTAAAATAATAAAGGATTTATCCTTTTATGTTATTATTGCAGTCTGGAAGGGTTTACATTTAGAGCAAGTTTCATTTCCCTTTCTGTGAGAGAGAAATAAATTGAAAACCATGAGGGATAAACAATCCCTATTATAGATCTTAAAGAGTGGAGTCGTGAACACTAAAATTTCCATGAACGGCAGCAGACAATCCCCAGCTTATCAAATGGGATGGAGGCCAACATTCACAGCTACTTTTCGGGACTTTGCAGAAGCAGCCTGTCTAAGGCATCAGTCTTAATCTCTATTTATTTCGGGGGATATGCTCCTTTTGGCTTAGTTTGGAATTAAAATACTTATCACTAAACATTTTCAAATGCTCACTTTTACACTTAATCTGTTTCTTAACATTTTGTCACTGCTTTTGGAGGATCTGTAGGAGGTGGGGTTGAATTGCAAAATGATCGCAGTGATAATAGCTCTTGCTACTATAGAAGAATTATGAGTGATAAGAAATGAATTCCCTGATGTGTGGACCAGATGTGTTGCTGCTGGGAGGTCAAACAGCTGATTTCCTTTGTTTCTTTGTTGTTCTGTGGCAAAGGGAAGATGATAAACAGGTAGATTCAGAAATAGAAAGCATCAAGAAACTGGAACTTGGTGTTCAAGTGGCTAGACGGTTATACAAAGTGGAATACCTCTTTTAAGAAATGAAATTTTGGCTGAGACAATAGGAGTGGAACAGATTCAGTGGTGTTCTGATAGATGTCTAGCAGCCACTCTTTGGAAAAAGAGATTCTTTTTTTTTTTTTCTTTCTGGAATTATTTGCTGATAATGTTTGTTCAGTAAATACTCCCAGGATGGCTGATTTTAAGCTTCCAGTGTAATGTCAACTGGCTCACAGAATTTCTGAAACTTTAACATTTGGCTCTGGCAGCTGGTACAAGCTGGTTTCAGCCCACCATTGGAAGGGTACATGCTGAAATGGGCTGTTGTTTTTTCCTGCTGGAATCCTCCAGTACAAATGAAAGTGGTTTAGTGGAATAGGTAAAGTCTACTAGCATAGCATCTTGGGGCATTTTTGGAAATTGGGAGGTCAGGAAACTGTGGCACTATTTCTGATCTGTCTTTGACCTCACACCTGAGTTGTAGGTAGTAGCATTTTGGGCATGTGTTGGTGTGGGTGCAAGGTTATTATTGTGAATTTCGTGGACCATCTAAATGGCTCTGAGTACTAACCAGGATGACATCATGAGGCATGTGTCTTTTGTGGACAGTGACCAAGTATATTTTGTTCTGTCCTTCTAGAACCAGGTACAAGCTTCTTTTTTGCCTCTAGGGACACCAGGAAATGCTCACATTTGCCCCATTGTTGTTAAGCATTTGTTCAAGGGTAACATAAGAGTGCGTCTAGCTGCTGTGGGGCTATAGACTTATACCTATACTGGTTTCTGCATCTAGATCTACTTACAGAACGCATTCCCCCTTATGCTACTTTTGCTTCTGAGAAAGGACGTTTATATGGCAATTGGTGAACAAATGAGGAAATGTGACTGCCAAATACACTGAAATTCTGAGTTTCTCAATTACTCTGGGTGGCAGAGAAAGGTCTTAACACATCTTCAAGGGGCACCATATTTGTTGGGGTAATTCCTCCATTCCTTGGAGGTGCCAAAAATTAACCACATGTGTTAGCTACTATAATTGACTATAGCTGAGACTCACTGGAGAAACGGGGTAAGAAAGAGGTCATTAGAGCTGTTATTTTCCTCTATTGAATGGTCTACACTGCTATTTTTGAGTTCTCAATTTTGATAGTGAACAGCTGAACTGGGTTAGAGTTGGTAATGCTAAGGAAAGGGATGAACAAGCGCTTTAGTTTCCACAAGACCTTCACAAGCATTAAACATACAGCCAAGCCTACTTTGCTTATTAAACATGTCTTTTATTGGGCCAAATAAAATGTTCAATTAGTTGATCTCCCAAAATATCTAGGAATTCTAGGATGTCTTTATTCTGGACAACTGCCCTTAGAACTGACATCAACTCTTGAAAGACATTTCTCAGGCTTGACCTGGATGAAAAGCTGCCACAGAGAATTAAGATCTCAGACCAGAAGGGTGCGGTAAGGTTAAAAAAAAAAAATGCTACCTAGTCATGTTAGTATTTGTCCAGGAAAACAATACAGGAGCCCCTTCATTAATTTCCGAAAGATTTTTAGTACATACTGCTGGCCAGATAGCACTGAAAGACATTGAACATTGCTAAGAGTATCTGATCTTCTGAGAATGAAGGAATGTGGGGGTCCAGCTCTGAGATATCTATGACTTGTGGAGCTGAATGACGTTCGTCTCTTTGAAGTCTTCGTGATCTCAGGTTTTAGGCTTTAAAGGGAAGAATACCTGGCATGACTGAAATGTAGGCACCAGGAGATACTGTGGTTGCCATGTGATTTGAGGGCAAGCTCCATGTCTAACACCTCCTTGAAGGTAGGGTGTTGTATTTAGTATACATGTGGTCATGTATGGAGCGACTGATGGAAAAATTATTACCCAGCGAAATATAGCATAGACCTTGAGGAAGTCTGAGAGGTAAATGACAGATGATCCCATGCTGTTGACTTTGTTTTTTATGGGACTATGTGAGGAGATTCCAGGGGGTGGTTCATTCTCCCCAGAGGAAGGAATTCTTTCATCAGAGTATACTCATAGGAGATGGCCTTGATAGGCAGTTGAGACCCGGACTAGGGCCTGGTTCTCTAAGTTGCCTAATCCCTCAGAGTCCATCAGTGCCTTCTAGTAGAGGCATGATACCTCTCTTGTTAATTCCATGGCTGAGAGCTGAAATGCAGTGGAGCTGCAGCGCAGGGGTCAGCCCATCTGCCCCCCCTTCCAGGTGGAGTTTCTGTTGGGAGGATAGGTACCTGGAGAGTGACCTGTCACCAAATGCATGTATAGCCACCTGGCCCGGTTGATCCTACTTACTGGGGCCAACTTGATATGGATGCAACTGCATGTAGTTTAGGTTAAGAATAGGTTAATGTGTTCAACTGGGCCTCTATCTGCATCAAAACTTTAGTTGAAAAAAACTGGGGAGAAAGTGGGAGAACGAAACAATGGGAAGCTTAGAATTTCATGAGCATTCCACAATTAACACTTCCTTGAAGACTTCTTTAAATAGGGTTGTAAGAGTTAGTGTGTTTCTTACCATCCAGCTTCCCGGTGATGGGACACCGGCAGCTTGATCAACCAGAAGTCTCCATTAATTCATCCCACTTTTATGTAAAATAATCTGTTTTTCTGCACAGGGATAAGGCTAAGTGCAAACTGATGGGCTTCAGGGAAGTCTGTGTCCCCTGACAGGTGTGGGGCTAAGATTTGATGTGTTTGGATGACCCAGGAACATAGAGTTTAGTGTCTATACAAAGAGAAACACATTAAGAGGAAAGAGTTCAGCGGAATCACAGCATGGTTGTCTGGGATGGGGAGAAGTAACCACAGTGGCTCTGGGGAGAATATTTGCAAATGCAGAGCTAGTATCTCTCATGGTTACCAGCAGCTAGACTAACCAGTGTCAGGGGTGGGCATTTGACTTACGTGAACAGAGAGCACAATGTGCTGTGTCGTCTTATGGAAGCTGTGCTACTCTGTGGCAGCAGTGACAGGAAGGCTCTGGTTTGTAGGTCTGATGGGGGGACACTGGAAGGCCGAATTCAGAAGTTGTGCCCTGGAGGCTGTTGAATTACAAATGTGAAATATCAAGCCCAAACCAGCTGTCATCTTAAGGTAGTTGATTTAGGGATGGAGAGAGGGAGTCAAGTAGGGAGCTAATATGGAAGTAGAGAAACCAGGAAGTTGAGGCTTTGTGTAGTGGAGTAAAGGAACAAAAATGTCTTTGGAATTGTCCTGGAAAGGGCCAGATAGTAGTGGATTTTGGCTTTGAGGCTGTACAGTCTCTGTCCCAAGTTGTGGCATAAAAGCAGCCATAGACAATATGCAAATAAATGGCCATGGCCATGTTACAATAAAACATTACAAAAATAGGAGGGGGATTGGATTGATCCCACAGGTCACGATTTGCTGAACCCTGTTTTGACTCAGTTTGCCAAAGTGCAAACAGCTGGAGGGGGGCTTCTAAATAGGTCCTTCATTGGTTTGCATGGCCATGTTGGTTTATATAAAGGGCACTGAGAAGGATCTGTTGGGTGGCATGTCATGCCTGCTTCTTTTCTTTTCTTTTTTTTTTTTTTTTTGAGATGGAGTCTCACTCTCTTTCCCAGGCTAGAGTGCAGTGGTGTGATCTTGGCTCACTGCAACCTCCACCCACTGGGTTCAAGTGATTCTCCTGCCTCAGCTTCCTGAGTAGCTAGGATTACAGGTGCGTGCCAGCATGCCTGGCTAATTTTTGTATTTTTAGTAGAGATGGGGTTTCACCATGTTGGTCAGGCTGTCTCAAACTCCTGACCTCGTGATCCACCTGCCTTGGCCTCCCAAAGTGCTGGGACTACAGGCATGAGCCACTGTGCCCAGCCCATGCCTGTTTCTTTATTGACGTTAGTTTAGGTTTTAGTACTTTTCATGACACTAATGAGAGCAGAAGATTTTAAGAAATGACAACTGATGGTCAATGTTAAATATAAAATTCTTTCTGTATTTAAATTCTCTTACGAGAAGTATGACAACTTGTGTAAGAGGGTAAAATACATTTAAAATAACTTCCTTTGTTTTAATTTTAGAAGAAATAACCGATTTTTTTTCCCTTTAGACATTTTCCTCTTTTCTAAAATGTGGGAAATAAACCATATGCCCTTCTGATGAAAAGGAACACATTAGTTTTTATCTTTGTTTTTTGGGATTTTTACTAGCAGTAGCTATTAGGTACATTCTTGACAATGATATAGACACAGGCTACCAACTCCTACAATTTCTAACAGAAAATGTCTTCCCACAAGCTCAGCCAAAGGGCAAAATTGTCATATTTTGGATGTATGACACCTTTCAAATATTTGGATCAGGGTTAGACAATTGACTAAAGTGACTGTATGAGTTTTCCAAGACTGCTGTAAGAAAGGACTGTAAACTACATGGCTTAAGACAGACAACAGAAATGTATTTCTTCTCTGTTCTGGAGACTAGAGGTGCACAGGTAAGGTGCTGGCAGGGAGTCTTTAAGGGAGGATCCTTCCTTACATCTTCCCCAAACATTCTTTGGCTTGTGGATATGTGACTCCGGTCTCTGCCTCTGTCTTCCCACAGCCATCTTCCCTCTGTGCCTGTGTCTAAATTTCTGGCTTCTTGTAAGGATACCCATCATAATGGATTAAGAGTCCACCCTAATGACCTCATCTTAACTCAATTACATCAGCAAAGTCCCTATTTCCAAATAAGGTCGCATTCACAGGTATTGGGGGTTAGGACTTCAATATATGTTTTTGTGGCACAGAATTCATTCAATAATACTGACCAAAGATTTATGAATCAAGACTAGACATAAAATAATGAATTGAGCTAACCACATTCCTTGTCTTGGGAATCTGAATTGAAAACAAAAAAGGAATTGTCTTTTTGAAGGGATGTTATAGATCAGGACTGTGGCTTATCCAAAGTCATGTGCAAACTGAAATTATAAGGGAGCAGAAAAGCTATGAAGAGGTGGAGAGAGGAAAGAGAGATATACACAGAAACAGAGATGAAGAAAGGCAAATGAAAAGACAAAGAAGAATTTGCACAGTACCCCAGTTCTTCAACTGAGCATCCTTACGTTCAACTTCCTTTTCCCCCAGATGAAATAACTGCAGTGGCTTTTTATTACTTGAAAACAAAAGAACAAAACCCTAACAAATGGTTCCTGGTCCAGAAGTCCAGTTGTCTCTCATACTCTTGAAGTAGAGAGGTGAGAAAAGGGAAAAGAAGCAATCAGGGAACAGAAACTGCCAGCTCCGTTATTTCCTATTTTGTTTCTCTTTTGCTGCTAGTCTTGGCTCTTTGCCATGCATTCTCATAGGCAGCATTTCTTGGTAAAATCACATTGACCTTCAAATCCAGCTAGTGCAAAGGCTGTAGAAAAGTGCTTATTAATACTACATTTCTTTATTAACTCATACATCTTTCATTCTCCTGGGCTTAGCTAGACCAATAGATAAAGTACACACACACACACACACACACACACACACACACACACACACACATATACATGCACATTCCGTCTTTTTTGCTTCTCAGATTTACTCTCCAGACTTGACTAAAATTTCCCTTTCAATTTGTATAATATGAATTCTGTCGGGCCAATAAAAGACAAGGTGGTATAAAAACCAAACTTTATACATCTCCTAATAAACATGCCAACAACTTTTATATGGAAAGCATTGTCTCAGATGTGCCCTAGACTTGCTATTTAGAGTGGAGAACCCAGCTTCAGGCACAGGACATACTCTTCCCTACAACTGGAGACTGGTGTCACTCCCAAAGTATCTGCAGACATAAATTATTAAGTTCGATATTAATATCAGTGGTAATGTTAATATTTTCAACACTCATGTAATATTCCATAGAGAGCAAAATAAATTGCAGGTAGCCTCAGCATGTGGTTAAATATTGAATATCTAATAGCCAAGAATGTGGCTTTAATATTTGTTATATTAAAGTTTTCTATATCAAACTCCAGAAAACCTAAACAAAATACGAATAATTTTAGTTCTCTTTAACACATTTGCTTTTTAGCACCTTTAAACCTACTCGTAAGTGGGAAACATCTTTTTATCTTAAGAGTTTTCGGGATGGAAATTTTCACCCTTGTTCTCCGAAGATAATATCTTTATTCTGGTTTGTGACATTCATCTTAAAGTAGTAGGGCCAAGTTGAGTTGTAAAATGTGTTTGCTACTTTTGACTTTGCCAAGGAGTTTCCAACCAAATGCTTTTATCTCTCAGTATTTAACAACAGCTACTTCAGATGGAAGAGTGTTCCATTTCATTGAGAAGAGTTTTACCAATTGCCAGAGTTTCTTTTATGTGAACCTTGACATATCTCACTAGCTTGGTTGTAAAAATTTTTACAATCATGTTATCTGTCAGCATCTGAGAGTGATGCATGAACATTGTCAAGGAGAGGATACATCTTGGAGAACAAACTATATTATGCCGTTGCCTGGCACATTTAAAGCAGAAGTGCTTTATTTTAACTAAAGAAAGAGAGTTTATGTGTTTGATAAATTTGAATTATGTGACAAAAATTCTAACACTGTGAGTAGTTGTCTCTCATACTCTTGAAAAATTTACTTTAATTAGACATTATCAATTAAGAAAAAAAAAAACAAATACAGAATCATCCAGAAGCATATGACTGAAATCAATTGAAAATGAGTATGCCAGTATTTGTCTTTCTTTTTATAATTTTTTTATTCCTTATAAATCTAGGTTTTCATGTGTTGTTATGTTACCATTTATTAACTTCAACTTTAACCTTGTGTTTAAAAGTAAACCAGTTGCACAATAAAGCCCATACTTTTCTTTCAGTTTTACTTAAAAGAGATGGGAAATAAAAACTAGGTTGTGGTAATTACCATTGAAGAAACGCTTTTTGTAGTTTTATTTTTTTGTGCAGATTTGATGTATTATGAAGGAAGGGATAATTGCTGCATAATTAAATTTGCTCTCTCAGGTGCCACTGTCAATTTATTTTGTCTTATAGTTTTAAAAGTTGGTAGATAACATATCCTGTGGTTTGCTTTTGGAAAACCAAGCTTGGATCATAAATCTAGTACTAAACCTTTCATTGCAGAACTCAAGCACTCTAAGCTTTTTTGTTATTTTCCTTTCATTTTGGGGAAAAAACTGAAATCTCTAATAAACAGATGAGCCCACATTCTGAAGGCACACTATCTTATTTCAAATCTTGGCTCTACCACTTATTAGCTTTATGACCATGGGTAAAGGTATATAATCTGTCTCCATTTTGGTTTCCTCATGTGTAAAATGAAATAATAATGTTATGTTTCCCATAGGGTTAAAAGAATGCCTGGTATAAGTTGGTGTTATGTAAGTGTTTACTCTTTCTGTATTTCATGATGAATAGACAACCTGTTTCTCATGGCAAATGTTTGATCATGTACACTTACCTGGTAAGCTCATCTGTCACCTGTTCCCCACAGAGACACTATGTGGCACAACACAGAATATAACGTGAATGACACCACCTGGGACAGAGCATTGTACTCTGCATGAATGATGTCTTCTGGTGTTGTGTAATTTTTAGGCCCCGGTCCATCTGCTCCTGTTTTATACCTAACATAGCAGACCATGAAGCATTTGGCAGAACTTCCTAATTATAGTCAGAAGAAGAATTTACTGTGCATTCTAGAAAAGGAGAGAGAAAAAAATCTTCCATTGTAGAAGAAAATAAGTGAAATAAACATATTTATAGTGATGTGACCAAATTGGTCTGAGCAATTTAGCCCATTTAATATTCTGTAATTCATCCAAAATAGAGATATTATTCTGGGGAGACCTCAGGACTATAGTGTGTGCTGCTCAGGTGAGGTAAAGCATGCATAGGAATTGGTATTATTAAATGTTTTGGTTCCATTATCACCGCAATGATTCCAATGGGTGTTCCCCAATGGATGTTGCTTTCAGAAGTGTGTCTTTTATAGACTAAAAAGGCATAAGATATTTTTTTCTATAATTTAGGACTTTGACTATGTGCTCCAGAGTAATGAAGTCAGTCATGGTATTAGCATTTCAGAGCTCACCCATAGACACCAGTACTCAAGAGACATTGATACTCAGTCGGACTAAATTCAAAGAAACACTTTGAACTTTAAGTATGGGAATTTGTGTTTATTTTTCTGTTTCAAAATGATAACCACCTGCTGCCTTGCCAGAGTCTTGTTTCTTCCAGTCAAAATAATATAGCTCCTAAAAATTCATTTTCTCAACTAAGAAGCAGAATGTTAGGAGAAAATGTTCTTTTCTATTTCTTTAGTTTCTATTTGTTCCTCAAGTTGATCACCAAATCCTGAGGGTAAAGAAATTTACTTCAATCATCATATATATAGCATGAGGCCCATTTGGAATCTTCTAGTCCATAATCCAATCACATCATCCTCCCTTTCTGGCTGAAAAAAGACTGTTGTCAACTATACAGAGAAGACATCTGAAATTTCCTTTTTATAACTTCACATTAATAATGATGATTTGCAGAAACAGACAATGCTCAAAAGATGAAGTGCTTCCCCATATTTCCTCAAATAATTATGAAATTACTATGTGCAAATGTTTATAAAGACTTTAATTAGCACCTTAAGATTTCACATAGAGATCTGTAAATATATGATAGGTTGAAATTTGAAAAGTATTTTTTTTGAAATGCTTCCCATGCAGAATATTTTTAATTAAGGTTTAACACCTCATTCTGACTACATTAATTCTAGGAGCTTCTGTAACCCTGTATCTTAGTTTTGACTATTGATTTCTGCCTACATTAATTCTAGGAGCTTCTGTAACCCTGTATCTTAGTTTTGACTATTGCTTTCTGCCTACAATCTTCTTACTGACCATTTTTCCAGTAACCTTATTCTTCATTTGCTTGTCATTTCTGTCACTGACTGACCATGGCTTATCTTTGTGATTCTGATTTCTTTTTTCTTGCCATTCATTTCAGCAACACTTTAAAATACCAAATGTCCTCAACTTTCTGCCATATATTCCCATTAAATCAATTATTTAATTTTGTTTCACAACCTAAATATTCAACATTTTTTGCTCTCAGATTGCTGGAGAAAGTCATGCTGATTAGGTGCTCCAAAAAATGTATGACTTGTAATGTTTTATGGGTTCTCAGCATACCCTGCTAGCTAGTTGCTATGGTTGATACTCATATTCCTCATAGCTGCCATTCCAAAAATTGTTTCTCTATCTTCAGACCTGGAAACCCATCCACAGATCTTTCTTTCATCCTCACTAAGATGAGGAAAACTGTCTGTAAAAGCAAACACAAAGTCCAATTTATTTCCCAACTCCTATTCCCTCAGGTATTTACCATCGTACATTTTCTCTGTATTTTTACCTGTCATCTTATTCTTTGTTCTCATACATTCTTAATTTTTATTATACTTCAAGTTCTGGGATACATGTGCAGAACACAGAGGTTTGTTACATAGGTATATGTGTGCCATGGTGGTTTGCTGCACCCATCAACCTATCATCTACAATAGGTATTTCTCCAATGCTATCCCTCTCCTATCCCCCACCCACTGACAGGCCTTGGTGTGTGACATTCCCCTCCCTGTGTCCCTGTGTTCTCATTGTTCAACTCCCACTTATGAGTGAGAACATGCAGTGTTTGGTTTTCTGTTCTTGTGTTAGTTTGCTGAGAATGATGGTTTATAGCTTCATCCATGTCCCTGCAAATGACATGAAGTCATTCTTTTTTATGGCTGTATAGTATCCCATTGTGTATATGTGCCACATTTTCTTTATCCAGTCTATCATTGATGGGCATTTGGATTGGTTCCAAGTCTTTGCTATTGTGAACAGTGCCACAATAAATATGTGTGTGCATGTGTCTTTATAGTAGAATGGTTTATAATCCTTTGGGTATATACCCAGTAATGGGATTGCTGGGTCAAATGGTATTTCTGGTTCTAGATCCTTGAGGAGTTGCCACACTGTCTTCCACAATGGTTGAACTAATTTACACTCCCACCAACAGTATAAAAGCATTACTGTTTCTCCACATGCTCTCCAGCATCTGTTGTTTCCTGACTTTTTAATGATCGCCATCCTAACTGGTGTAAGATGGCATCTCATTGTGGTTTTGATCTGCATTTCTCTAATGACCAGTGATGATCTTTTTTTCATATGTTTGTCAGCCACATAAATGTCTTCTTTTGAGAAGTGTCTGTTCATATCCTTCACTCACTTTTTGATGTTTTTTTTTTTTTCTTGTAAATTTAAGTTCTGTGTAGATTCTGGATATTAGCCCTTTGTCAGATGGATAGATTGCAAAAATTTTCTCCCATTCTCTAGGTTGCCTGTTCACTCTGATGGTAGTTTCTTTTGCTGTGCAGAAGTTATTTAGTTTAATTAGATCACATTTGTGAATTTTGGCTTTTGTTGCCATTGCTTTTAGTGTGTTAGTCATGAAATCTTTGCCTATCCCTATGTCCTGAATGGTATTGCCTAGGTTTTCTTCTAGGGTTTTTATGGTTTTAGGTCTTACGTTTAACTGTTTAATCCATCTCGAGTTAATTTTTGTATAAGGTATAAGGAAGGGGTCCAATTTCAGTTTTCTGCATATGGCTAGCCATTTCCTAACACCATTGATTAAATAGGGAATCCATTTCCCCTTGCTTGTTTTTGTCAGGTTTGTCAAAGATCAGACGGCTGTAGATGTGTGATGTTATTTCTGAGGCCTCTGTTCTATTCCATTGTTCTATATATCCGTTTTGGTATGAGTACCATGCTGTTTTGGTTACTGTAGCCTTGTAGTATAGTTTGAGGGCAGGTAGCATGATGCCTCCAAATTTGTTCTTTCTGCGTAGGACTGTCTTGGCTATGCAGGCTCTTTTTTGGTTCCATATGAAATTTAAAGTAGTTTTTGAACTGCATGGTGGTTGGAAGTGCTCCTTGCAATGTTTGCTTTGCAAATATTTACTCATTGATTTAACATACTACCACTATCAACTGCTGTCACTAACTGATTCGCCAAAACTTGGTTAAATAATTATCTTAAGGGAACAACAGATACCATGGTCTACTTGAGGGTAGAGTTTGTGAGGAAGGAGAAGATTAAAAAATTACCTATTGGGCACTATGCATATTACTTGAGTGATGAAATAATCTGTACACCAAACCCCTGTGCTACACAATTTGGCTCTGTAACAAACCTGAACAGGTACTCTGAACCTAAAATACAAGTTAAAACTATCTTGTTTTTACTAATCTATTTTAAGTGTATGTATAGTTCACATTTATTACAGTGTTTAATATTAGAAGCATATTGAGTCTCTATAAAGTTTGGTGATGTTTTCGTGATCAGAAGTACGCTGGAAGAATGTAACTCTTTTTGATATCAATTAGCCTATGGTAAAATTGGTTTTGTTATACATACTTTCACTTAAAGTTGTAGTTTTCAAGAGCCTCCTGAGGATGTTAAGTGAGGACTTACTGTATGTTTAAGTGCTTATTGTCTATCTCTACAAACAAGAATATAAACCCTTTAAGAACAGGGACTGTCTCTGACTGGTGCCTCACATTATCCCCTGTATGTCTTGGCTGGTACACAGTTGGCACTCGTAATTATTCATTGAGTAACTATGTAATCACCTAATTTAATAGCTCCTTCTCAAACCTCATTCTGCTTTAATTTTCAGACACTCTGACAATGATTTTGTTTAATATTAATGTTATTGATTCAGTATATTCTTTGCTATCATCTTTGTTGTCTTTCATTTTCCACCACCATATCCACTCAGTCACCAATTTCTTGTCTGCAAACTTTCATACATATTTTCTACTCCATTTTCATGTCAGCATTTGTAACTGGAAAATTCCAGCACCACCAGAGAGTCTCCTAGCCTCCTCCCATGCATCTTGTCTGATCCATCCTGCATTGACTTACCAGTATTATCTTCAATGGAAGCAAAGATCTGTCACACAACTTCCAGTGGCATCTGTTGCTTATCCTCTAGAATTGTAGGCATTCTATGGTTTGGCTCCAATTACTTTTTATTGCCTTATACCTTATTTTCTACATAATTTTTATGCTGCAGTTAAACATTTTCAAAACACACTCTTCAGATTTCATAGATATAAACAACAATTTAAGTAAATAAGTAAATACAAATATAAATGCATTACTTATCCAGTTCTTCTGGAATTTCTTCTACCCTTAGCTGTCTAACCTATTGGTCAAGACTTAATTTAAATACTGCCTCTTTCCTTGAGCTCTGTTGGAACATCCCAAATGGAAGCGACCTCTTTCTCCTTTAAATTCTCACATCACTTGCATTCCTTTTGTGTCATGCTTCATGTTACATATTTTTATTAAGCATTTTGTATTTTTCTCTTGCTTACTAAATTATGTATTTTTTTGAACACAGGAATATGATTATTATATCTTTTTATGTCCTTAGTGCTTAGCAAATCATCCTTTTTCAGATTTGAGACATAATTTACATGCAATGAAATCCATTTTAAGTGTAGTTTGATGAATTTTGGTAATTGTATACAGTTATCACATCACAATCAAGAGAGAATATTTCTATTACTGTAAAAAGTTTCCATATGCATTTTTGAAATTTATCCACTTCCCTGGGATTAGATGATTACAGATCTTTCTGGAAATACGGTTTTGCCTTTTCCAGCATTTATACAAATAGAAACATACAGTTTATAGTTTTTTGTATTTGACTGATTTCATTTTGCATAATGTTTTTGAAATTCATCCGTGGTGTTTTATGTTTTGATTAATGTCATGTGGTAATAGTGTCTTTTGTTGCTGAGTATAAATATACCACAATTTATTCACAAGCTAATGGATATTTTGGTTGTTTCCACTTTTTATCTATTGCAAATATAGCTGCCCTGAACATCCATGTACAAGTTTTGGTATGAACACCTGCTTTTATTTCTGCTGAATATCTGGGAATGCAATAGGTAAGTCATATAGTGGATGTGTGTAAACCTTTAAGAAATCTAAGACTGGGCTTGGGATCAGTGGCTTACACCTGTAATCCCAGCACTTTGGGAATCTGAGACGGGCGGATCACTTGAGGTCAGGAGTTCGAGACCAACCTGGCCAACATGGCGAAACCCTGTCTCTACTAAAAATACTAAAATTAGCTGGGCATCGTGGCATGTGCCTGTAGTCCCAGCTACTCGGGAGGCTGAGGCACAAGAATTGCTTGAACCTGGGAGGTGGAGGTTGCAGTGAGTTGAGATCGCACCACTGCACTCCAGCCTGGGTGAAAGAGTGAGACTCTGTCTCAAAAAATAACAAAAGAAACCTTAGAAACCTTAAGACCATTTTAAGAAGTTACGGAGAAAGCTTAACAAAGTATGGTGCCTCTAGGGGCCAAATAGATGCATGTGCATTTTTGACAAGTAGAATCAGAAGAAGGTACCAAGGAGAAGCAGGAGGCTAAGGGTAGATAGTACAATAAAACTTCACCACCCCTTATTCATTCTGGACCCAAGCCAAGCTCTGGAACCCATTGACTATAAGGCAGCCTCACTCCTAGGAGGAATGTAAACACAACTCGCTAGAAATTGTAAAGTGTAATGATTTTCCCAGTTCTTCCCACCAAAATCTACACCACTGACTCAGGTGACTGCACATTGAGAAGACGTAAATACCCAGACATTTCAAGAACTACTGGACACAGGTAGGAGTTGAATTTGACACTTGGGGAACCAATGCATCCTCATGGCTCCCCTGCTAATGTGGTAGCTTATGGGGGAGGGCAGGCAATAAATGGAGTTCTGACTAACACCCAGTTTCCAGTGGATTCATTGAGTCCATGAAGCTACTCCCCAGTCATTTCCTAAAAGTGCAATCAGAATGGACACACTTAGTAGTTGGAATAATCCATTCACTGGGACTTTGGCCTGTTGGGTAAGAGATAATATAGTGAGACAGGCCAAAGAGAAGCCTTTGAAACTGACCCACCCATACTGGTGAATACAGGCATGGAAAAAGATGTAGTAGTGAGAGTGCGGCAGAGATTAGCGGGACTGTGGTCTCCATCATTTTCTTATCTCCTTTAATTTGCCAGTCTGCCCCCACCCGCAGATATTAATAAATCCTGAAGAATAACTGCAGAGGACTATGAGCTCAACCATATAGTAACCCCAGTTGCAGCTATTGTGCCAAACATACAGCCTCAGCTACATGATACTGGGGCATTAAATTGTTGAATGAATTTTTTATATTTTGATAAGGATCAAAAATAGTTAATGTTTACATGGAATGGACAAAAATATTTGCTAACAGGTTTGCTCTACCTAAGGCTATATTAACTAATTTTTCCACTCATAATAGGATATGAAGAGATCTGGATAATTTGGGTAGCCCACAGTACTTCACATTAATTTACTAGATCAATGACATGAGACTAATTGGGCAGTATGAGAGCAAGGGGTGGCTAATGTGATAGAAACCTACATCTGAACCCAATCTATCCTCCTTTCTTGGTCTCAACACAGGTCTTCCTCTCCTCTTTTTAGAGCTAATTCATTTACTTACTCAGGAATCTTGTGCTATTGATTATGCTTTCTTTGCTTATATAGTAAACATCTGCCTCTCAAGTATATCTTTCTAATAAATTTTTGAAGCTCTCTATTAAATCAAGAGCCAGAAATTCTCTCTGTACCCCAAGTCCCAACTAGTTATTGCACTTTTCTTCATAGCATTTTGAAAGGGTTTTCTATACTTGTTACCATTCCTTTATCCTACCCCATCCCATAATCAATTTTTAAAAATTTAGTGTCAATCCCCATTATGTAATGAGAAAAAAAAGCCATTTTAAGGTCAATAATTACCTCCATGTTGCCAAATTGTATATTTTTTAGTCAATCTCACTTGGTTTTTCAGCAGCATTTGATAATATATACCAACTCTGCAATCCTCTTGAGCTCCAGATTCGTATAACCAATAGGCTACTTGACATTTTTAGTTGGATGATTCAAAGTCACCTTGAACTCAAATTATTTAGACTCAAAGTCATACTCTAGCTGGCACATCTAGTCTTTTCTTCTAGTGGTCCCTGTCTCAGTAGCTCCAGAAACTCAGGAGTTAATGTTCCCATTTCCACCTTTCTCATTCCCAGTATCTCATCTAGCCCCTAGGGAGATTCTTTTATCCTCCTGGTGCTTTTCAAATTTGTCCCTTTTTCTTCTCTACTGTACCTCCCCTGGTTCAAGCCACCTTGTCTCTCACCTAGATGATTGTAATAGCTTCCTAGGGGACGTTCTTTTATTCCCAGTTGTACTCTTCCAGTTTTGACTCCGCAGTCAGTGCTTTTTTTTTTCTCTACACAGAACCCTGATCAAGTCACCCCTTCCATAGAACACTTTCATAAAATAAGAACTGAAATACTTAATGTGGGCAAACGTGCCCTACATGATCGGCCCTCACTTTTCTTCATGTTCCACATGAATCTTCTGCAATTCCCTCATCTTGCATTTTCCAGATAGGTAACTCTTGCCATTCAATCACCAGCTACACAGGGAAGCCTTCTCTGGCCACCTCAGTCACATCTCCCTAATAAATTCTTTCAATACATGTATAGCATTCTATTTTTCTTTTTTTTTTTGGATAAATTTGACTACAGGTTACTCTCTGGCAAACACAGGATAAGCACTTTAAATAACACAGCACTCTTAATAATCCTATACAAGGAATAATTTTAAGGTGTCCATTTTACCTATCAGCAAACTGGGTACAGTGAGGTGAAGTAACTTGCTCAGAGTCACACCCCCAGTCCATGGTAGTCGGGGTCAACCCCAGGCATCTAACTCAGAGTCCAGACTTTTAACTATCTCACTTATGCTGCCTCTGTCTCTCAGTGAGGTTTATCATTGCTAAAATGTGCATTTGTGAGATTGTTCATGAATGTCTATTCCCTCACTGCAAGAAAGATAGTCTGTTTTGCTCATTACTGTGGTGCATATTACAACCAGTAATGAAAGCATGAAAACAATGGAGTAAATTAAATACCAGACCATGTATTGACATGACTGCATTTTAAATGTTGAGTTCCCCTCACATGTGTGCTCTACCTTGGAATTTCATATTGCTAGGTTAAATTAGCATTGGGCAGAAGAGTTTGAAATAAGCAATGAATATTTTCATAGCCTTATAACTAAATAAATTAGCTTAGCAAACTATCACAAGAGCAGAAAACCAAACACCGCATGTTCTCACTCATAGGTGGGAACTGAACAATGAGATCACTTGGACTCGGGAAGGGGGACATCACACACCGGGGCCTATCGTGGGGAGGAGGGCGGGGGGAGGGATTGCATAGGATTTATACCTGATGTAAATGACGAGTTGATGGGTGCAGCACAGCAACATGGCACAAGTATACATATGTAACAAACCTGCACGTTATGCACATGTACCCTAGAACTTAAAGTATAATAACAATAATAATTTTTTAAAAAAAGAGTCTGGAGTAGAGAGATCAGCATTTCAGAAATGTTATGAAAAGTATTCACTTTTTATTCATATTGAAAGTTTCATGAACCAGAAATCATTTTTCCTTCCTCCAATTAATTATGAATTCAGACTGCTTGTCAAGCTAAAGCCAAGGGATAGTGAGAGAAGATAGCATTTTCGTGATTATAGAATAACACTTGCTCATTACATGAAATTTAAAAATGTAGAAGATTGTTAAGAAATTAAGAATCAACCACTGGTTAATTTACCAGGGAAAGAAAAAAACAAACATAATATTTTGGTGTATAAATCCTTTAACACCTGTATACATAAATAATATTTACATATACATATTTGCCAAATAGAAATGCATATATATGTGTGTATGAGTGTGTATACTTTCAAAATCAGCATGTTATTTTAAATGAGCAGTTGTAACTTAACCTTACATTAGAAGCATATTTCCCCATTGTCTTTCAAAAACATGATATTTAATGATGAAATAATATTAATCTTATGGATAAGCTATACTTTACGTTACCATTTTTCTTTTCTTAATTTTAGTGTTTTCTTTTACATAATAGTTCAATGTCCTTTTATGTATAAATCACTGTCCACCTGTCTAAAATTTTCCTCATGATAGAGTTCCCCAAAGTGGAAAGTGGATCAGAAAGAATGAACTTTGAAGTCTGTTGATTCATATTGCCTGATTGCTTTCCAGAAAAGTTACAGGTAATTAAACACTCATAACAGAAGTATTCAAGGATGCCTAGCTTATTATATCTCTGCCAGCATTAAATATTGATTGTGGAAACAAAATCTTTGATGGTCAAGAACTTTGATAACTCTGTGTTAATGTTTGGCAAATGGACATTCTGTGTATTTTTTTTTCTTTCTCTCTTTTTTTTTTTTTGTTGAGACCTTCTCACTCTGTCACCCAGGCTACAGTGCAGTGGCGTGATCTCGGCTCACTGCAACCTCTGTCTCCTGGGTTCAAGAGATTCCTGTGCCTCAGCCTCTGAATAGCTGGGATTACAGGTGCGCACCACCACGCTCGGCTAATTTTTTGTATTTTTAGTAGAGACGGGGTTTTGCCATGTTGCCCAGGCTGGTCTCAAACTCCTGAGCTCAGGCAATCTGCCCACCTCAGCTTCCCAAAGTGCTAGGAATATACGCATGAGCTAATGTACCCGGCCAAATGGACATTCTTATACTTTGTCAATGTGTGTAAAAAATGCTACAAGCTTCCTGTAAGGGAAATTTGAAAATTTCTGCTAAAACTTAAAATTGTCTCCTTTTTGATAGCAATTTAAGTTGCAGGAATGATACCTGAAGATATATTGATGCTTGATATCAAAGTTGTATATAGAAAAATATTCATGGCCACCTTATTGATAATAATAAAAGGTTGTAAGCAAAACAACTGTTCCTCTAAAAGAGGTTGATCATATAAATATGGCATGGCCATACCACAGACTACTGGATCAATTAGAGCTCTGTGTTTTGAAAATAACAAATATAACTAAAAATGGCTTACGCTATCAGAAAATAGATTGATAACTTGAAAGTTCAGAGGGTAGAGTGGAATTTAGAGTGGCCTTAATTCTTTGTCTGTCACTGTCCCCGAAGACCGAGTTTCTTTGCTCTTCCGTTGGTAGTGTCTGTTACAACACAAGTCTGGTTCCACTTGTGACTGCAAGATGTAGATTGACTTAAGTTACATAACCCTTATTATGTTGAAGAAGACTCTTCTATTCTTAATCTTCTTTAAAATATTAGCAATAGGCTGGCATGGTGGCTCATTCCTGTAATTCCAGCACTTTGAAAGGCCAAAGCGGGAGGATCACTTGAGTTCAGCAGTTCGAGACCAGCCTAAACAACATAGTGAGACCTTATCTCTACAAATAAAAATAATAATAATATTTTAATATTGTCAAATGTTTTTCTGGCATTTATTGAAATCATATTTTTAACACACAATCTCTTAATGTAATATTCTACATATTAATATTCATCAGATGAATACTAAAATCAACATTGCATTTCTGGTGAGAAGAGATCTTGTTTGCATAGGTAAATAATTTGATATACTAAAGTTCTTATGCAATTTTTAAGAAAAGTACACAAACTTATGCAAATAGGAAATTAGTGTATTTACATAGTGTTCAGATATTTTATCAATATAGAAGTTTTGTTATCTGCTTTTACTTCAAAGATAGGACCGTTACAGAGAATAGAAATTTAAACACTCTTTAAATGACAAAAATTAGAAGGGAAATAATGAAGCAAAACTTTCATGTCTCAGGCTTATGAAAAAGCAGAAGGGGTCACTGTGTAACATTGCTTCCGGAAGGCTCAGTGTCATGCTAGAAAGAGCCTGGGAACTAAGGTTGGAGACACCTACAGAGACCAAGCCTTGACCCCACTACTAACAGTCTTTTTGAGCTTACAAGTATTTTATCTAAGATTTTTGCATTTATCAGTAAAACTGGGTTTTAAGTTTCTTTTATGTGTGTGTATGCTCACAGGACTTTATGTTAAACTTTTATTAGCACATTTTTCTCTTTATTGAATATTTAAATTCATCGTTTTACTCATTCACTTAGCAGTCTTATTTGTACATAAATCCTTGATGACATATCCAAGTCCTTCGTTGGTTACTAGTTTTTTTTTTTTTTTTTTATACCTTCCTCTTAATTTTGGTAATTTTTATTACACAATTGTAATGTGGTCATGTATACTAGATTAGTTATTTTCAAAGTATAGTCCAATACATTTTTAGGACACTGCAAGGTCAAAATTATTTTCATAGTAAAATGAAGATATTTGCCTTTTCATTCTCATTTTCTTCTGAGTACATGGTATTTTCCAGAAAATAAATAATGCATAATGATATTACTACTCTGACAGCTAGTGAAAACTGTGTTCGTGTATTCTTGTGTTTTAAATATTTCTTAGTTTTAATTTTTAATGTGGTAAATATTGATAGAGATATCTCACCTACACAGAAGCACTTGGGGCTTTTGAAATACATTTTAAGTGTTAAAAGGAGTCCTGAGAGAAAAAGTTTGAGAATGAAAGCCCTATCTAGACATTGTCCCTTTTTTTAAAGTGCAAAGTTTTTACATAATGACTATCGAAATATTTCTTTACTGTTAGTGTTTTCTCTGTAGGTATCTATATCTCCCTTATTTATGTTTCACACATTTAAAAGTTAGATATGCCAGAAGTCTGTCCATTTAATTGGTTTTACTTTTTGCCTTACCATAGCCATAACCCTAATCCTATTCTGAATTATTTAATTTTTAGCGTTTTTGTATCTTTTCTAAGAATCTCAAGTTTAATAGTTCATTAAATTTTATTCTTTATTGTTTAACATGAAAACATTTGAAGCTATACTTGAGGGCAAAAGATTTTGGCCTAAACGTGTGAAACAAGCCAACCTAATGTTCACGTGCTACAGCAATAGAAATAGAAATGTCTTAGACATAAAAAGCCTCAGAAACAATATCCACTTGTTTTTCTTTGAAAAAGTATTTGAAGGGTGGGCGCGGGGGCTCATGCCTGTAATCCCAGCACTTTGGGAGGCCGAGGTGAGCGGATCACGAGGTCAGGAGATCGAGACCATCCTGGCTAACATGGTGAAACCCCACCTCTACTAAAAATACAAAAAAATTAGCCGGGCATAGTGGCGGGCACCTGTAGTCCCAGCTACTCAGGAGGCTGAGGCAGGAGAATGGAGTGAACCTGGGAGGCGGAGCTTGCAGTGAGCCGAGATTGTGCCACTGTGCTCCAGCCTGGGAGACAGAGCAAGACTCCGTCTCAAAAAAAAAAAAAAAAAAAAAAAAAAAGTATTTGAAGACCTATTAGAGTCAATCCAAAATTTTATCAAAATAAAAATGTCAGTAGTAAGAAAGTATTATTATTGTTTTTGAGACAGAGTCTCACTCTTTTGCCCAGTCTGGAGTGGAGAGGCACGGTCTCGGCTCACTGCAACTTCCACCTCCCGAATTCAGGTGATTCTCATGTCTCAGCCTCCCGAGTAGCTGGGATTACAGGCACACACCACCACACCCGGGTAATTTTAGTATTTTTAGTACAGACAGGGTTTTACCATGTTGGCCAGACTGGTCTCAGACTCCTAACCTCCAGTTATCTGCCCATGTAGGTCTGCTGAGATTATAGGTCTGAGTCACCGTGCCCAGCCCAGAAAGTAGTAGTGTAAAAATGAAGTGATGTTATTCATAGCAACTACCTAAACAGAGATTTAGTCAATAAAATTGATATAAATATGTATATTTACTAAATCTTTGGCTTTCTGATGACATTTCTTTTAAAATATATATTTAAACAATTTATTGGGTAAAGTAGGCTTAAGCCACAACATTTTCCTCTTCGAATTTCTTTAGATCATGCACATTAGTATCCTACTGCTGCTGTAACAAGTTACCACACACTTAGTGGCTCAAAACAACACAGATTTATTATCCTACAGTTCAGGATACCAGCAGTCTGAAATCAATTTCACTGGGCTAAAATAAATGGGTGTTACCATATTTGGTTCCTTCGAGAGTCCCTAGTGGAGAATTCCTTTCCTTTTCCAGTTGATAGGGAACATCTATCTACATTCCTTGGCTCATGCCTCCTTCCCCCAGCTTCAAAGCCAGTACAATAGCATCTTCTCTTCTCTCTGATTCTTCCGTCATTTCTCTGACCCTGATCCTGTTCCCTCTTTTAAGGACCCTTATAATTACATTGGCTCCAGCTGGATAATCTAGGGTAATCTGCTGTCCTCAAAATCCTCCGTTTACCACACCTCTGAGGCCCCCTTTACCTTGTAAGTTTGCATAATCACAGATTGTGGGCCTTATGATGTGGCCATCTCTGGTTGTCGGGGAGGGGGTACATTATTCAGTCTGCTACATTGTTCCCAATTATTCTGATACTTAGTATTCCAGAGGAAAAAAAAAAGAGGAAGTCAACCTTATTTTCATTTTATTAAATATTTAGTTGTTTTAAAAGCAGTATAAAAATGTCCTTCTATTTTTATTTTTCAAAATTTTTGAAATAATATGGTAGTGGATTTCACAGGTAAATGTGTTGGACCCAGTTCTTCCTCCCTTTGCCAGAAAACTTTGCAGTCCCTGCTTCAGTGGGGCGTGTACTTCTGAGCCCCTTGTCTTTAGTCTTGGCCAGCTGACTTGTGCCTCAGACTCATTTCATTACTCCCACTTGCCCTGATCTACCCACATGTACCAGGCTTAAGTCACGTGCACATATAACATTTCTTTAGCCTTGAAGATTAATTCTCCCTCTTGGGATACATTCCGTGTATCCTCCAGGTCACTTTCTCAGGGTCACCTTTCCTGACATATAGACAACATTTTACTGCCTAGCAGCCTTTCACTGCTGTTCAGTCTCTTTAAGCCAATGGCTGAGACACAAGACTCCTGTGTTCGTCTGTTCTTGGAAACGTAACTCATTCAGCAAATATTTATTGTGCATTCACTAAATAGTACTTTCGACTACTCTTAATCCCAGCAAAATGTCCCATCTCCCCAAAACAGCCCCTGTTGACTGAAGTGGTAGGATCTGCTCAGGCAGTCTGGCAGCTGTATCTGGAAATCTGTTTTCTACCTATATATGTATTCACACTTATCTGGAGCATATACCTGTAGTTCTTTTTTTGAGTCTGGTACTACAGATCATAGAAAAGACTCCACAATTTAATGAGTTATTCTATACCCTGCTTTCATTTTAATGTAATCCTTCATCTCCCCCATTATATATGTATATGGTTAGGATTAATTTAATATTTACTTTAGATTTTTGTAGACTCAGAACTGCTGAGGTTATGCCTAGGTAGACAGCCTTGACAGGAGTTGGGGCTTACTAGCAATATGGACAATCAGGATCCTAGGGCATCTGATGCATAAATAAACAAGATAGTTTCTCAACAATTTGTATAGAATTTTGCCTTCAGAAAATACGCTTCATGCCGAAAGGCCCTCTGGGACCACTTTGCGGTACACCAGGATTGAGTGATGAGCCCGAGAACCAGTGCTCATTGGAGAAAGCTAACTATGTCATTCCGCATCTCATTTCCCACCTGCCAGGCAGAATGCGATGGCCTGGATGACAGCTGACACCATGAGATTCCATTTCTTTGCACAATGAGGGCACAGAACTGCTCAGTTTGACTGGGAGAGGCTTTGTTTCTAATGATTCTGTTGAAAAGGAGAGAGCCTTCAAATTGTTACAGAATTCTGCTTTCTAGTTATGGTCTCCCTGTGACCTTGAGCTCAGCCATGTATCCATTTCTTTGACACTAAGGACATCGTGTGTTCTTCTGTAGACCACCCCTTCTTCCCCATCCTGGACAAGAGGGGAGTGTAAATGACTTCTTTCTCAGTTAAATTCCTGCCAATAAAGATGCCTCCTGGCACCATTGGCATCCTCCCTTTCTCCCTCCTGTTCTTGAGGCATATCTCTTCCCCCTTATCAAGAAGGGTTACAAGATTCAACATGTTTATACAAATTGTGGATGATTGATCTTCCTAGAAATCTTTCTCTCTCTTTGTGACAGTCTACAGTAACCTCTTACCTCGCATAAACTCAGGTTGCATTGATCACATGCCATGATCACATGCCAGTCACAAAGCTTGTGATTTTTGGCACATTAAGCTGACAACTTTGTTGGCCTCAAGATGTGCTGTAGCAATAAATGTTCTTTCTTAAAACTAGCACGACACTAGACTGAAGCTCCACAAGATAGACACTGTATATTTTGCTCACAGCTATATCCTTAGCAAACCATGAATTCTTTTGACCATGATAAATTTTGAATAATGAATGAGTGAATGGTCTCCTTGACATCCTCTGCAAAGACTTCTGATTTTCTACTGCTGCTCTTTCCCTGCCTTCCTCAATGGTTTATGTCAAGTGAAGTGAAAGTAGAAAGAATGGGTTATGTATGGTCGGTAAGCAGGTCTTCTCAGGTGTTTTCTGGCATCTCTCTTAAATACCCTTTGCCCTGAAAGTGCTCTGGCACCAGTGAATTTGACATTGTGACATCTTCTTGCCCTTCTGTTGCTTACTCTTTGGGTCTGTATTTTACAAACATCTAGCTTTGCGGTATTAGAATTTCAATTTGAATTAAATTAAACAAAAACGTCTCTTCTGTCTGGGGAAAGCTTCTTTTGCTGTGTCCTTTCTGGAGGAACTTTCTCCCCAGTGTGTGGAAAATAGCTGCCAATATTTCATAGGCATTTCATGCCTCTCATCTCAGAATCTCTGTCCCAAAGTGATGTATGGAAAATCATGGGGGAGACTTAGGTTGGCTTGGCTTGGATCACACACCTACCTATGGACCACCCATGGTGGCCAGAGAACCAAAGTATTGATATGATAAATTCTTTCTAGTGAGAAAATTAAATGGCACTCTAAGTCGGTCAATATATTTTTTTTAGGAAAGTGGGGGCTTCTATGCAGTGTCTAATAGTATAGTAAGAGAAGATAGTGATTATTTCCTGACATACCTATGAAGACCAAGTTTGCCTTAAGTTACATTGTCCTTTGCATTACTGAACCCAGGCCAGGCACGGTGGCTCATGCCTGTAATCCCAGCACTTTGGGAGGTCGAGGTGGGCAGATCGCCTGAGGTCAGGAGTTTGAGACCAGCCTGGCCAACATGGTGAAACCCAGTCTCTACCAATTAGCCGAGCGTGGTGGCACGCACCTGTAATCTCAGCTACTCGGGAGGCTGAGGTAGGAGAATTGTTTGAATCTGGGAGGCAGAAGTTGCAGTGAGCCAGGATCTCACCATTGCACTCCAGTGTGGGGCAACAAGAGCAAAACTCTGGCCAAAAACAAAACAAAACAAAACAACAACAACAACAACAACAAAAAACCTCACTGAACCCAGCTATAATAGCTATTCTTTAAATCATTATCTACTAATGCTAACATCTGGCTCATCTTGGAGTCAATTTCTATGGATTATTTTTTCTCTTGACAATGGGTCACATTTTCTCATTGTGTTAGTCCATTTTGTGTTGCTGTAAAGGAATACCTAAGACTGGGTAATTTATAAGTAAAAAGTTTATTTGGCTCATGGTCTACAGGCTATAAAAGCATGGAACCCACATATGCTTGGCTTCTGGTGAGGCCTCAGGAAACTTAACGGTGGAACGTGACAGGAGAGCAGACATGTCACACAGAGCAAGAGAGAGGAGGAGGAGGTGCCAGTCTCTTTTAAATAACCAGATTTCACGTGAACTCAGCAAATGAGAACTCACTCATTACCACAAGGACAGCGCCAAGACATTCATAAGGGATCTGCCCCCATGCCCCAAACACCTCCCACTAGGCCCACCTCCAACATTGGAGGTAACATTTCAGCATGAGATTTTGAAGGAACAAAACATCCAAACCATATCACACATTTTGTAATATATCTACTAATTTTGTATTATATACTGGACATAGTGAACATGGTGTTACAGAGTCTCTGAATTCCACTGTATTTTTCCAAAGACCATTGATTTTATTTGTTTTAGCAGGCAATTAAATGAATGAGCTAAACCTGAAAACTTTGTAGCTTAGGCAGCAACTCTAATTTGGTTTAGTTCTTTTCTCCTTTGCTTGACTGTCTTATGCATGCATGCTTCAGGGATCAACCAGAGATTTGGGCAGAATTTATTTAAAAAATTTAGAATTTCCCTTTTTAAGTTATCTCCTTTCTAGGATTCCTCCACTCACATTCTATTGGCTGTAATTATCCCAAATTTTGTCCTAGAGTTGGAAAATAAGGTATCTGCCTCAAAGATCTTTAACACTAATGTATCTCCCAGTTCTAACATTCTGTGATTTTCGTGGTGGGATGACAGAAAATGAAGACCAGCTGCCATTCCTCTTTTTTAAAAAACAGCTTGCATTGTGGTATAACTGGCATACGAAAAAATTGCACAGACTTAAAGTACTAATATACAACGTGATAGATTTTGATGTATGTATTGAAACCATCACCACAACCAAGATGGTTAGCATATCAATCACCTCCAAATTAACTTGTGTCCCTTTGTGATCCTTTCCTTTTCCTCCTCCCTTAATCTCCTTCTCCCCAAACAGCAACTACTTATCTGCTTTTGGTTACTACAAATTAGTATGTAGTGGCATCTTATTGTGGTCTTTATTTGCATTACACTAATGTCTAATGATGTTGAGTATCTTTCCGTGGACTTATTGGCCATTTATATACCTTCTTTGATAAGGTGTCCTTGAAATATTTTGCCCATTTATTGGATGGTTTGTTTTCTTATTATTGGGTTTTGGAAGTTTAAAGACTATTCTGTCCTTTATCAGACATATGCATTGCAACTATTTTCATTCAGTTTGTACCTTTTTTCATTTTCTTAACAGCGTCCTCTGGAGAGCAGATGTTATGTGGAGCTTGAATTTCTGACCCACAAAATTGTAAGACCCTATAAAATGGTGTGGGGCTTAAGTCATCAAGTTTTAGTGTAGTTTATTATATAGCAGTACATTTTCAGAATGTAAACCATGCAATCTTGAATTAGGTGAGCAATGAAGAAGAGAGGGAATGGAAGTGGAGTAAGGCAACTGATATAATGATTAAAGCTGCTGCTTGCCTCACCCAGTGCATCCACCCCTTTGGGAAGTTGGGCCATTCCTCAAATACTTCAGATCCTGAAGAAAGAGATGAAAATGCAGCTGCTTCTCTACATAAATGAGTCTACCCTCTCTTCTAAGTTACCTGTTTTGGAAAGTAGAAGATTGCTAACCAAGAGGGCAGATCCCTCAGACTCCTCTGAAGTTGGTGAGTCTATGTCAGGGAGCGTTGGAGTGTCATGGTCTCTGCCAAAACTTTGAAATGGGATGGGATTTCTACCATTGCTCCTGGAAGTCCAGCCTCTAATGAGTCCTCTCCTTTTCCTCACCAGGGCCTTAAGCTATCTCTATCTACATATCTGTTAAAATATTCTTAAGAATCCAGTATCACGTATCTTTTAAGGTGGTCTTAGTTTTGCTTTTTTTTTCATTTCTTATCCTGTGCTAATTATTTTCTATAAAGATTTATCTTCTGTGGAGAATTCCATGGAATACCTTTCGTTCATTCATTTAAGTTTTCATTCATTTATCCTACAAGTATTGTCTGTATGGACAGTGGGGAACAAGTTGTAGTCCCCGCCTTCAGGAAGCTTGTAGAGTAATTTCATAGCCATTTTGGGCAGCTGTGGGTATAGGGATGGGGTCTTCCTACATATCTTTTGTCTGTCTGCCCAAGTCCCCCGTAAAACATTCTCAATTAACATAGGCCACTCCCAATAAGAGCATATGGGTATGAGTGCTGCTGAGGGTCTTCCAGTTGAGAAACAGTGTCATGTCGTTCTTCCACAGAGGAAGTAGGGAAGGGAGTGTTAACTTTCTACGTAAATGATATTCTTAGACTACAGTTGAAGGACAGTTGCTTTGCTCACAGAAATACCTCTGGCACCTCAAGATGATAGGTTTGGAAATCCTGAAATATCTTCCTTTTTTCTGACAGTGAAATTTGAAAGTGAATATTTTGATGTGAATTCCTGCACTAAGTGATACCTGAACATTTGCAGACACAATGTAATTAGAGTGTTGGTTGGTGCTTGTACGATGTGAGTTTCAAGAATTAGCTCGATTTACTGTATAAACAAAAATTGTAGTGAACAAAGTTGTTAGCAAAGTTCTTTTTGCTTCAAAATACAGAAGAACACATCACACAAGAAAATGGAAGTCTCTAAGCAGAACATAATCCAAGTGTCTTCTTGCTGCCCTGAAGTCAAAAAGCCACATATGATGGCAAGAACAGTTCTCAAAGCCCAAACAGACTGTCACAATGAAACGCCAGATTCTTTCCCCCTTCAGCTGAAAAAGCCTGTTAATGCTTTATGTTTTTGTTTATAATTGTCTAAAAAATAATTTGGGGACAATAAAGGAAATATAGTTAGAACAGCTAAATTATTTGAAGAACCTGAAATGTTTTCGATTATATAAGGGTGCAATTAAAATTACTTGGAATATTTTTTATTATAAAAGCCATACATATTCATTGTAAATCTTAAAAATACAGATAAAGATTATTTTACTGAACCATCAGCTATTAGTATTTTGTCCCATAGTTTTTCAGTCTTTTTCCTTTATTTGCTTTTATGTGTTGTTTTAATTGCATAAAGAATATAAAATTAAATTCAAGATATAAAAAATAACAGAAAGATAGTATAAGAGGAGTAAGTGGGCTGGGTGCAGTGGTTCATGCCTGTAATCCCGGCACTTTGGGAGGCCAAGGTGGGCCGATCACCTGAGGTCAGGAGTTCCAGACCAGCCTGTCCAACATAGTGAAACCCTGTCTCTACTAAAAATACAAAAACTAGCCAGGCATGGTGGCATGTGTTTGTAATCCCAGCTACTCTGGAGGCTGAGGCAGGAGAATCACCTGAACCCAGGAGGTGGAGTTTGCAGTGAGCCAAGATTGTGCCACTGCACTCCAGCCTGGCAACAGAGAGAGACCCCTTCTCAAAAAAAAAAAAAAGAGCATCTTCACTTAGACAACCACTATCATAAGTTTGTTGTCAAGCACCCTCCATTTTTTTACTATGCTTATATAATGTATTTACCAAAAAATGGGATTATACTCTACATTCTTCTTTATGACCTAACATTTATCTGATCATATATATTTTATAAAATCTTTTACATTTCACAGTTTTAATGGAATGGACAGAGATTTAATTACATAGGCCCTCATTAATGATATTTAGATTGGTTCCAAGATCATCCACATAGTATATGAGTCTTTATGTATCTCCATAATTGGTTCCTTGGGATAAATTTACAGAGAGAAATGTTGGATCAAATATTTTAACTTTTAAGGCTTCTCTTGATATTGAAAAATTTGCCCACCAGAAGTTTTATAAATTTATATTTCTAGCAGCAAAGTATGAAAAAAGCCTCTTTTCATTACAGTTAGTTGTCAATGTTGAGTGTTATGTTTTTGATCTTCTCTGTGATTCTAAAAATAGTATGTTATGATTGTAATTTATATTTCTTTGATTGCTAGTAGACTATAAATATGCAACTTTATAGGAAACAATAAAATGAATGCTTTTAGTATAATACTCAGGGCTTAGCCGGATAACTTATTTAAGTGATACAAAGTGTGAGAGTTACTGTTTAGCATTCTTTAAGATGAAATGGGATGTGTGGCAAAAATTAATCAGAGATTCCATGTCAACAGCCTGAGTCCATGCTTATTTCCCATAACAACTGGCAACAGAATGAGAGGTGCTGGGAGCCGACTGAAGCAAGGAAACCCTTTGTGGTATAGTGTTGTATTTGAACTGTGAGAATTTTTGGCCTTGGGTTCTCTGGTGTGTTGACTTTCTAACTGACTAGACAGCAGGACAACCTCTTTAAATCCTTTTCTTGTTTTAGGAAAATGGCACCAACCAAATTTGGAGTTACTTTTGCAATTGGACTTAATTTTGAAAAACTATTATTTCTCCTCTGCCTAACTCAGTAATTCTCAACCACAGACTAAACATTCAACTCACCTGTGGGTCTTTTCCAACAATTTAGTCTGCTCACCCTCTCTGTTCCCTTTGTTAATAAAAGCAGACCCAGTCGCTTGTTGCTTGCAGAGTTCAATTAACAACAGCAGGGTCTTGTAGAAAGAGAGGACTTTATTTCAGAGCTAGCAGAGGGGAAGTAGTAGTATAGGCTCCTGTCTTGAAGATACCATTTTGGCTTTGGGGTAGAAAGCTGGGGCTTTTAAAGGGAGGGTTGGCATGAACAGCATGCAGGGGAGGGTACAAAGAGGTGAGGGGTCTGCGTGACTGGCTTCCAATGTCTTATTTATCAGGCGGTCTGGCTGGTGTCATAGTAGGCAGAGCTAGGCTGTAAACTGAGCCAATCTCCCAGGGGGAGAGAGTTCCAGAAGCACCTGGTTTACTTCAAAATTCAGTTTCTGGAACTTCTAAGCACACAGTTAGTTAAGTTTGCCCATGTAGGGAGTGTCTGTTGGAGATAAGGTATAGGTTATAATTGCATTCCCAAAGAGCTAAGTAGGAGTTGGGGTAAAAGGGAAAAGGGGAAAACTATTTAATTCCCTTGTACAAATTGAGTACTCAGTTATACCCTTAAGCCAATTAAATGAGAATCTCTAGACAATGGGACGTGGGCATGGTAGTGTTTTATTGAAAACTCCGTAATACGACTCAACTATGCATCCAGGCTAGGGAACCACTGGAGTGATTTATTTCCATCCTTTGTTATCACAGGAACTACTTCTCTTCACATATTCCCCCTCCCTGCGTACACATGTCTTTTCTCCAGCCAGTTCTAAGCTGGATTTCGTTAAGAATCAAAACAACAATATGAGGAAACAACATATAGGTTTCTTAGGCACTTAAACCTCATAGTGATAAATGCCAAAAGGATGCCTTCTTGTTTAATAAGTACTCCATCTTGTAAGGGACAGTTGATTTTGTTCAATGCATAAAATCAATTTCAAATATGTATTTGCTCCAACAAAGAAATCATTCACTTAGCTGTAAGTATGTGAGTCTAAAGGTTCATCCAGAGGACTGGGAATGGATAGTGGTGTTGGGAAGCAGGCTGCAAGGCTGGAGAAAGCTTCCTGTGAGGAGCTCTGTCCTGACCTCTGGCAACTGGTCCACAATCTCAGATCTATCTCCTTTGTTTTCTTGCTGACACCTAGGCTATAAAAATCAACAATCCTGTGGCTAGTCTGACCCATGGCTCCAACTCTCCAACTATTTCTCCTCAGGTTGGCTCTGATGTAGGTCTCTCTAGCTTCCCTCTAGACTCTCAGTGCTCATTTAAAATGTTTATCTTTCTCCCATGGTTCTGAGCAGAAAAGAGTATCCACAAGCCAGAAAGGAAGTCTGCTCCCCTAGCAACAACAGTCTACTTTTTCTATTATCTTCTCCAGTTCCCTCTTTGGAAAGCTTCCCCATTCTCTAGAACAGTGGCCAAGAGACAAAACAGCATTTGATATACAAAGCCAATGTTTAGTATTCAAACAGTGCTGTCCCAGAAGAAAAGTTCTTTTCAGCACTTTAAAATTCTTTGACTCTTTTCTATTTCAATACTTGTGACTCTGCTTCCACTTGCTGCTGGGGGAAACAGGAATGTGGCGTAAAGAAAATGAAATAGTGGTCAAATAGCTGCAGACACTCAGGAGACTTTAGCAAGTCATACCTTACTCATCAGTAAAGTCCATAATAATTGCTGCATTGCTGGTTCCATAGAGTTGCAATTGAGATGACATATGGGAATATGATTTGAAAACAGTGAGGTGATAAACACTTCAAGTTATAAACAATAAAATGCACAGACCTAACGTTCAGTACATTTTAACAAATATATACACCTGTATAACTAATACCTAAAGCAAGATGCAAAAGCTTACCTGTGGAAAACTGCCCCTTGCTCTTTTCCAGTTAGTCCATACTGTACCTTTCCCAGTCACCACACGCAACTACTATTCTGATTTCTAGGACCATTGATTCAGTTTTCCTGTCTTTCAATTTTATTTAAATGGGATTATATACTAGGTATTCTTTATATTTGAGTTTTTTCCTCTAATGTTATGTTGGTGAGATACATCCATGTTTTGTGTACCATTTCTTTTACTGCTGATGAGTAATTTATGGTATGAATGTATCATGCTTTGTTCATCCATATTCCTGTTAATGAATATCTGTGTTATTTTTCACTTTAGCTATTATGAGCAAATTGACTATGAATATTATTGTACATGTTATTTTGTGGATATGCACTTTTTTGGAATACATGTTTTTCTTGAGTGTGTACTCAAAGTGGAACTCCTAGGTAATAGGGTAGGTGTTTGTCTTTGTAAGAAGCTGCTAAACTGATTTCCAAAATAGTTGTATGAGAATTCAGGTTGTTACACATTCTTGCCAATCTCTTTCATTTCTTTAATTTCAACCACGCTAATGGATTTCAATATAATTTTAATTTGCATTTCCCTAATACTAATTGTCTTGTCATATGATTAGTGGTCATTTGTATATATTCTTTAGTGAAGTGTTAAATCTTTGCTTGTTTTTAAAAATAGATTACTACTGATTTGTAGGAGATCTTCATATATTTTGAATACAATCCTTATGCGATATATGCATTATGAATATTTCTTTCATACTATGGCTTGTTTCTTCGTTTTTTAAAATTATTTTGAGTAGGAAACATTTGAAATTCTGACAAAGTCTAATTTATTTTTTCCTTTATGGTTGGTGATTTGCATGTCTTATATAAGAGATATTTGCTTAAACCAGGTCCACAAAAAATATTTCCCTACGTTTTCTATTTCACCGCTGCCCAAAAACTTGATATATGTTGTGCTTTGGTGTGGGTTTCTTCATATTTCCTTTTCTGGATGTTCATGGAGACTCTTGTATTTAATGAGTTTATAGTTTTCATCAAATTTGACAGATATCAGTTGTTTCTTCAGATTTTTTTCTGCCTTCTCATTTTCTAGGACAATTATATGTATGTTAGGGGGACTGATGTTGTCTCAGAGTTCACTGATACTCTATTCATTATTTTCTTCAGTCTTTTTACTTTCAAGTTTCATTTTGTATAATTTCTATTGCTATATCTTCCAGCTCACTACATTTTTCTTCTGCAATATTTAATCTTGTGTAAGTGCATTCATTGTATTTTTTTCTCAGACGTTGTATTTTTTTATGTTTAGAGGTTAGAAATTGGTGTTTAAAAAATACCTTCCATGTCTTTTCTCATCATGCTCTGTTTTTTTTCCTATGATGGAATATATCTATAATCAGTCTTTTAATGTCCTTTTAAAAAATTCCATCATTTGCATCTTTTCTGAGTTCATTTTTGTTGACTGATTTTTATCCTTTTTATGGGTTTTAATTTTCAGCTTCTTTGCATGCCTACTAAATTTTTACTGGGTATCAGACATTTTGAATTTTACATTGTAAGCGTGTTAGCTTTTTTAGTATTTTTGAAAATAATTTTTACCCCAGTTCACAATGAAGCTTACCTGAAGCTAGTTTGATCACTGTGAGGCTTGTTTTAAGGTTTGTCCAGTAGATCTACAACAGCCTTTAGTCTAGGTCTTCACTACATGCTTTGTGTGTTAGGAAACCTTCTACTTTGTTTCGGGGAAACAAACTTTTTCTAACTCTGAATGAACTCCAGGAGTTTTGTTTCTGCTCCTTTCTGATAGTCCTTTCTCCAGCTTTACTAGTTTCATCATATGAGTGCTCTGATTCGTATTCTGCCAAACACCTGATTTGAGTCCTCTCTGAAGTAATCTACTTTTCAGTATTTCTCCTCACCAATTCTACCTTCCTGGAAGGCTTCCCAGACCTTCCAACTATCTTCTTAAAGATCTTCCAACTATCTTTCAACTCAATGAAACTTATGGGCTCTGTCTAGGAATTACAATACGTATCCTCACTATGTCACACACTGTCTTGAATTAATTTTACACTACTTCATTTATAATATAAAAACCTTATGAAAATGTAATTCTATTCCCCAAGTTTTTGTGTTATCATGGTTATATGTTTAGTCTCTACATGTGATATAAATCCTTTATAACTGTCAAATATCTGCTAAAGAAATTTAAATAATACGGTTTTTACTTTACATATTGACTATTTCTAGCACTCTATTTTTTCCCTATATTTTCAAGTTTTCATGTGATACCATTTTCTTTCAGCATAAGATTTCCCTTAGCATTTCTTCTAGAGGGAGTCTTCTGTAAATCGATCCTTTTCGACTGCTTTTAACATAAAGTGTCTTCATTTTGTCTTCATTTGTGAAGAGCATTTTTCAATGGATATATGTAATCCTAGGTACATACTGTTTTTTACATTAAAAATTCATTCCATTATTTTCCCGCTTCTACATTTCCTGGTAAGTTAGCTTCCTTTCTTATCATTGGGCTTCTCTTTAAAATGTATACTTTTCTTCCCTCAGGCTTCTTTAGATTTCTCCTTTATTTTTTGTTTTCAAACATTGTACTATGTTGTGAAATAGGTGTAATTTTTTTGAATGTATCTGGCTTGGGTTTTGCTGATCTTGAGTCTGTGGGCTGATTTTTCTACCCCACCAAAATTGGGGAAAAAATGACATTTATTTCTTCAATTTTTAAATAACTCTTTTAATTATTTTTTTCTCTTCTGAGTCTGTGCTGACCAGTAATAGTTCTTCCAAGAGTTGAGTTAAACTTATTCTGGGCTACAGTTTAAATTAGACTGAATTATCCTCCGGTTAACATAACCCACAACTCCCATATTTCTTGATGATGAGGGATTGAGCTTCTTGATATTGCCAACATTTGAACTGAGAAGGGATTGGGTCACTGTATATAAAAATAGTCTCTACCAGTTCCATTCTCCACCTTCTGTTTCTTGGCATAATTTGGGGGATATAGGAAGAGTTGTCAGGATAAAAAATTATTTTTGCCCTTTTGGCTTTTTCACATTTTAATATGTCGTATTGACTCACAAAATTTTAAGTTTTAAAGTACTTTTAAAACACTATAAAAATAAATACAATTATTTTTTATGATTTATTATTATTATTATTATTTTTGAGACAGAGTCTCACTCTGTCATCCAGGCTGGAGTGCAGTGGCATGATCTCGGCTTACTGTAGCCTCTGCCTCCCTGCTTAAAGCAGTTCCCCTGCCTTAGCCTCCTGAGTAGCTGGGATTACAGGCACACACCACTATGTCTAATTTTTTTGTATTTTTAATAGAGACAGGGTTTCACCATGTTGGCCAGACTAGTCTCGAACTCCTGACCCCAGGCAATCCGCCCACCTCGGCCTCCCAGAGTGCTGGGATTACAGGCCTGAGCCACCATGCCCAGCCAAAAATAGGTTCAAGCAGATCTCTAGAGCTTATTCATCTCGATTAACTTAATCTTTATGCCCGTTAATTAGTAACTCCCCATTTGTCCCTCCACCCAACCCCTGACAACCACTATTCTACTCTTTGATTTTATGAATTTGACTGCATTAGAACTCTCATATAAGTATAATCATACAATATATCTTCCTGTAACTGACTTACTCCACTTAGCATATTGTCCTCTAGGTTCATCCCTGTTGTCACATATTGCAGAATTTCCTTCTTTTTAAAGGATGATTACCATTTCACTGTTTGTATATACCACATTTTCTTTATCGATTCACCTTTAGATGGATATTTAGGTTGTTTTTACATCTTGGCTATTGTGAATAGTGCTGCAATGAACATGGTTGTGTTAATATCTCTCCAAGATCTTGATTTCATTCTTTTGGATAAATAGTAGTGGGATTGCTGAATAATACGGTAGTTCTATTTTTAATTTCTTGAAGAACCTCTTTACTGTTTTCCATACTGGCTGCATCATTTTGTCTTCCCAGTAACAATGTGTAAGAGTTCTGATTCTCCACATCTTCACCAACGTTTGTTGTCTGTTCTGTTCTTTTCTTTTTGTTTTGATAATAACTATCAACATGAGGTATGAGGTGATATCTCATTGTGGTTTTGATGTTCATTTCTCTGAAAACTAGTGAAGTTGGGCAATTTTTTTCTTACTCATGTTGGCTGTTTGTATATCTTCTTTGGACAAATGTCTGTTCAAGTCCTTAGCCCATTTAAAATTGGGTTATTTGCTATTGAGTTGAAGGAGTTGCTTACGTATTTTGGAGATTAACTACTTATTAAATATATGGTTTGCAAATATTTCCCCCCAATTTCTAGGTTGCCTTTTCACTCTGTCAATTTTGTCCTTTGCTGTGCCGAAGCTTTTTAGTTTAATGTAGTCCCACTGTTAATTTTTGCTTCTGTTGTCTGTGCTTTTCGTGTCATATTCATGAAATCATTGCCAAGAATAATGCCATGAAGCATTTTCTCTGTTTTCTTCTAGAGTTTTATAGCTTCACATCTTAAGTCTTTAATCCATTTTGAGTTGATTATTTTTGTGTGGTATAAGGGTACAATTTTATTATTCTGCATGTGAATATCCAGTTTTTCCAACATCATTTGTTGAAGAGACCCTCCTTTTCCCATTGGGTGTTCTTAGCGCCCTGACTCACATTGTTTTCAAAGCTTTCTGTTTTTTAGGTCCCTTGAGGTATCTACTGTTTTATGGCTGTTCCATTTCTTTACCCATCTTCATCCACTCTGTTGTTTAATTCAGGTGTAGATGCTGCTGTGACTGTCAGCTTGATTATGAAGGCTTTCCTCTCTTTAAATTTAGTTTATCATGTCTTCCTTTCATCTACCCCTACTGTATAACCCCATAGAGAAGTATGACATTTTATTTAATCTTTTTTTGTTTTTATCATGAGAGTGAAATCTATTTGCATTATTTTATGCCATTACTAGAAGCAGAAGCCTTATGAAATATATTTAAATTACTCCTATTTTTTCCAATAATTCATCCAACTTTGGCTCCCTATTGCTGGTAGACTTCAAAAGGGATTGAAAATGTATAAAGAAATCCTGAATGTCTAACACTTCCACTAAAAGAATGTTGCCTTTTTCTAATTAAGTGTGGACATTTTTTAAGTATAAAGAGACAAAAAAATAAAATCTGTACAACCATCTCATTATATAAAAGTTATATTTTGGAACCAGTTAGCTTTAATTTACTTTTCCGTAAGACTTAATATTCACTGCTGTATTTTACTTTCAGTCCACTGTAGCATGCTCTGGGATCTTTTAGATCCTCACTTCCTTAAGACTACTAATTTTGATATTCATAGAATCAATCCGCCACATTTTATATTTTTTCCTTTTGTCAATTGTGAGGATAATCTCAAAGGTTCAACTGAAGTGCATTCAATTGTTTAATTTGCTAAGCCATTTCCCTTTTTTCTAAGCTAATATTCTGAGGGAAAATAAAATTACAGTTCTGATGGAGACTACAGAACCAATCAAACCATTAAGAATAAGAGCTGGTTCTTATTCAGTTCAGTTATTAGGACCTAGGAAGAAAAATAGTCATTTTGTTTTACTGATTATTAATTAGTGTTCCTGTTCTCCGGCCTCCTTTATCCATTCAATAAACACTGAGCCCTCTTTTCAGGCCCCATTCTCATTAGGCATACAGATACAATAAAGAGTAAAAACACAGTCCCTCCCTTGAATGCATCCACTATCCACTGAGCAGAATGACAAGAAGTTACGTAATTAAAACACCCAATACCAAATTCCAAACAATAGGTTCTCTTAGAAGGTAGAACATTAATACAGCAGGCATGAGTAACAGTTCTGGCCTGTCTTAGATATATGGAGACTTTGTATCAGAGCAAAAAGCAACAGACTGCCAAAGACCCACATTCTCACTGTGCCTTAAAACATTCAATCAGAATCATCTCAGCCTGTCACCCATCTCATAATTCTCTTTGTTTGAAGTTTCTTGTTTGGGAAGAAGAGGAAGGAACATATCAGTTTCTGAGCAGGGTCCATGTCTGCTTTTGTTTGCATAGCACTTGAGCTTAGGGAAGTAACTGAATCACTTCACCTAGATTTTTGCAAAACTTCACAAAAATACAAGATCAACCACGATGCTCCAGAAGCCTCAACAAATAAAATGTTTTGTTACTTTAATTTTTTGGATAGATGAACTTCTTTCTTGTTTCCAACCTTAACAGCTAAAAATCCATCAAATTTACATTAGTTTGTTTCCTCAGTAAACACAATTGAGAACAAATATAAGAACAGAATTCTAAATACTAATTCTAATAACTAATTTTTTTTCAGACTTTAATGTTAATACTAGTCACTTGAGTACCCTGTTAAAATGTACTTTACAATTCAGTAGGTTTGGGATATGGTCCAATATTCTGAATTTCTGACAAGATCCTGCAAGCTGTTGATACTGCTGGCCCAATTGCCACCTTTGAGAAGCAAGGTAGTAAAATTCTTCCTTGATGACAGAATCCTGGATGTCATTTTTGTGGGTATATCTGTATTTATCACTTCATATCATTATCATTTATCACTTTTCTTATACATTCATAGCCTTGGAATGCCAAAGGTGAAGGGAACCTTGAGAAATAAGATTAAAAGTTCTAGGTTCTGGTAGGTTGCTTTTACTAATGGGCCCAATTCTTCTACCCCCATATATTTGAATACTGCGCTGTGTAGCTTCATTGTGCCTCCTGTATCAGCCATGTGACTTGCTTTGCTTAATGGGATGTTAGTATATGGCACAAGCAGAGGCTTGAAGAGTACTCGTGTGCTTGGGTTTGCCTTTGCTTGTTTCTTTGTTCCTCAGTTCAGCCTTCTGAAGAATGAGAAAGGCACCTGGCTTTATTGCCTTGCTGCCCTGGCCAACAGTCAGCGGGCCACCCAAGATGTGACTGAAACCAGACAACACTAGAAAAACTGCTGAACTCAACCCTGCCCAACTTGTTGACTTGTAAATTCATCAGCTAGATAAATACCTATCATTTTAAGGCTAAATACCTATTGTTTAATGGTGTTTGGAATGATTTACTATACAGAACTATTGGGGCAATAGATAGTGGATAATGTTTTTTTGATGGAGGAAGGATTTGCATAAAGGCAGGCATGAGGTGCCAAAATCCTCATCCAATACACCTTTTCTCCCCAACACCCTAGAGCCTTTTTTTTTTTTTTTTCCTTTTCCCATTACTACTTTTGTCTGCCTAAACTTGGTTGCCAAACTTCATCTAGAGTCAGGAAAAGAAATGTGTTTAAATCCTAGTAGTGGGGCTTATTAACTCAGGATCATTGAACCCCTCTAGTTTCAATGTAATCAGTAGTACTGCTTATCGCATAGGGTTATTGTGAGAAGTGAACTCAGAAAATATAAGTGAAGTGCTTAGCATGATGCCTCACCCATAGTAAATGCACAATAAATGGTAGACACTAAGAAAAAATTGGCCATAACAATTAAGGTTTTAGCAAAACAGGTTAATGCTAATTATGCCTCCCTAGTAAAGGCTAACTACTAGATAATTAATTTATAAGGCAAATACAGTACATGTATTAAAGACTATTACAAGCCAGTATTTCGTGAGATACCAAGGAAGAGAAAGATATGAGTAAGTACACAATGGAGTTACTCCGTTTTACCTTTCTGAGACTTAAGACAAAAAAAGACATAGGTTATTATAACACATTACTCAGTAGAATGTATTCTTTTTAAATAACAAAACCAGAAATAGAGGAGCAACAGAGCTTGTTATCAATTTCATATCAATTTTGGCCTATTTAATCTCGCTTGGTCTCTGGTATTTAATTGTCCAGTAAACTACCTCTGCATTAAACTTACTTTGTGAAAAAATTATTATTTCAGTTTTACCTTAATTTCACATTATGATGATTTTTTCTTTTAAAAAAATCAGAGATGACAGACAGTATTCAAGACACTATTTAAGAAGCTTTGTTTTTAATGGGTTGAGTTCCTGCCAGAATATGCTATTCAAATAGTTGCATAACATCTCTGAAGGACCAAAATATCTTACTTTCATGGGTAACAATTTTATTTGTAACATCGATTCCATAAACTCATTCTCTGAGTCTGGGCTAATAAGTCTTTCTCTAAAGAATCTTAAATATTTTTCTAAAAGTTAATTTTATATGTAAAATTCTACCCTTGGCAGCTGCATCAATTTTACCATGACTGTTTTCCTTAAATTGAACTGTATCTTATTTTAGTCAAAAAAACCCAGAACAATTCCCTATTCAAAATGCTATTTGGAAGATTGTTTAACTTCGTAAGTAAGATAGACTTCCAGGGATTTTGGTTAGTAGTGAGAAAAGCAGGATGATTTAAATGACACCCACTTCATATTACTAGAATCGATTTTCCTGTGTGCCCCTTCTACCCTGTGACCTTTATTTCTGCTTTCTTATTTTGCAGACTGTTGGACACTGTACATTTCATGATTTGGAAAAGACAATTACTTACCTGTTATTCCCTCATTAATAAATAAAAGAATCTTAGAGGGGAAACAAGTTACTTTTAGAAATAGTAAAAGTGTCTATATGGTGAAAATTATGGAGAGGTCTGTCTTGAATTGACTCTGTTGATATATATTGGGAGTTTCTAGAACAACAAAGATTAGTAGGAACTGGCTGGGTACGGTGGCTCACGCCTATAAACCCAACACTTCAGGAGGCTGAGGCAGGTGGATCACAGGGTCAGGAGTTTGAGACCAGCCTGGCCAATATGAGGAAACCTCGTCTTTACCAAAAACACAAAAACTAGCTGGATGTGGTGCCGTGCACCTGTAGTCCCAGCTGCTCAGGAGGCTGAGGCAGGAGTATCTCCTGAACCCTGGAGGCAGAGGTTGCAGTGAACCGAGACTATGCCACTACACTCCAGGTGATAGAACAAGACTCTGTCTCAAAAAAAAAAAAAAAAAAAAAAATAGTATGAACCAAGAGAGATGGAAAGCAGTGTGATGTTTTATTTATTATTTTCTCTTTAGGACAACTCATTCAGATACTAAGATCCTGGAGGGATGAGAAACAGGAGAGGTGTATGCTTGACTTGACATGAATGGCATGCACCTAGGCATTTCAAGCTCATAAGTTGGGCACTTAGTCCGCTGTACTGCTGGTTATGTCAGCATTGTCTGCAGTATGGAAAATGCGAGTCTTCTCTTGGGTGTTAGGTTTGGGTAGACAAAGAGGAAAAAAGATAGTGAGTTTGGACTATATACATATATTGCTCCCAGCAGTACATAAAGAACAATGTTCTGGGAGGTCAAGCAACAATAATAAATAGTAGAATGTAAAATGCAAATATGGAGAGAGGATTTTTCTGCTAGGCTTTAATCTTGAAGGGTTTTTAAAGCCTTTTAAAATTATGTGGCTTTCTACAGTCTTGAGCAAGAATGACAAATAGCCTAATTGTCAATACACTATGTACAGAAGGAAGATGGGGCATGGTAGATAAATAGTTGCAACTTAATAAGAAACAAGACAGAAATAAAATAAAATGAAACTTCATATAGAAAAAGAAGCTGCAAAGTAGAATGCTGTTTTCTTAGCTTGAGCTAAGGCTATATCAAACAGCTATTAATAATTAATTTTTTTGTAAAATAGATATAGGCCTTGTATATAACTCACATTAAATGCAAGATGCCCTTTATTAGATAGCTATAGCACTGGCAATAGTTACAGTTCATAAAAATAAAATTTTAAAAAGGCATTCTCCAAAGTTTTTCTTAACTTCTTCTTTTGGCTTTTTACATATTTGTTGAAATATGTTGAGAGTACATAAATATGTTGAGAGTACATAAATTCTATTCTTTTCCTAGTTTTCTACTTATGGAACCCAAAGTTTTGATAGTCTTGGTGGATTAATTCTCATAATTACAAATTTCATTATGCTCGATGACTAATCTTTTGGCAAACGTTGGAATTCTGATCTCTTAAGAATCAGACCGGGCACAATGGTGCATACCTGTAATCCCAGCGCTTTGGGAGGCCAAGGCAGGTGGATCACTTGAGCCCAGGAGTTCGAGACCAGCTTGGGCAACATGGCAAAACCCTGTCTCTATGATTAAAAAAAAAAAAAAAAAAAAAAAAAAAAAGCTAAGTGTAGTAGCACATGCTTGTAGTCCAAGCTTCTTGGGAGGCTGAGGTAGGAGGATTGCTTGAGCCTAGGGGACTGAGGATGTAGTGAGCCATGGATACGTCACAGCTCCCCAGACCCAGACAGTGAGACCCTGTCTCAAAAAAAATAAAAATAAAGAATCAGACATATGTATCCTATACAAGAAAAGGGATGAAGATATAAATAATACAGCCTTAGGCTGTTGCATTTAGAAGTGTCTTGGCATCCGTCATAGTGGAACATGCTACAGATACAGATATCCAGAAATAGAAAAAGTTTCAGTGAAGGGCAAATGGAGAAAGAAGTCATTCTTAAAATCAAAGTAAATGACAGTGGCATTTTCCCAAATATATTGTAAGAAGCAATCTCCTTAGTAATTGACTTAATGAGGACTTTGCTCTTCAAAGTCTGAACTTTGATCAATTCCAGAGAGACTTGGAATTTTCTTTGTTTGGTGATAAGGGAAAAGAAGTATGAGTGTAGTTGTTTCAGTGCAAAGCAGATCAGGACAAGAGCAAGTGGGACACTGAAAGATCAAGTCAGAAAGATGGAAAAAGAAGGAGTCATAGAACATCAAAAATATTCCCCTAGCTTCACTAATTCTTCAATGAGTAGGGATGGGGAGAGAGAGTTAATGATGGAATACCACTTTGGAATTCTTATAGTTTGCTGTATTCCCCTGTACTTCTGTCAAATGTACACCAAGATGTCTACTAGAGTTCTACATTTCAGAATGTAAGTTTAGTCATTCTCACTTCAGTTCTTTTGTCTTCTTACAGTCATGCATCAAGGAACTTCAGGCATTGTTGTGGATCTATATCTGAACCAGCTGGATCCCAACTAGAATGATTCTGGTAGCTTAGAGTAAATACATAGCATCTCTTCTACCATGCTAACATACTAAGAATGCTATCTGGAAGTGATAGAGCCATCCCTCCATATCCACAGGAAATTGGTTCAAGGATCCCCACCACCAATACCAAAATGCCTGAATGTTCAGGTCCCTTACATAAAATGGCGTGCTACTTGTACATACCCTATGCACATGCTCTTAAGTACTTTAAGTCATCTGTAGATTACTTATAATACCTAATACAGTATAAATGCTATGCAAATAGTTGTTATACTGTATTGTTTTTAATATATATTTTTTTCAAATACTTTTTATTCAAGGTTAGTTGAATCCATGGATGTGGAAACCACAGATATGAAGGGCCATCTCTGTACACATGATACACACAGTTTATGAGAGAGAACGTTTTGACTTTGGAAATGGGAGAGAATACTATGCTTCTGGTTATAAGATATTTAGTTTTGTAATACCACAAAAGGAATTAAAGTAACTTGCCTGTTTATAATACTTTAAAAGTTATAAGCACTTTGATATTTATTATCACATTTTGTTCTATCCTTGTGGGTAATAGATTTTTACATATGAGAAATGAGATTAAAGTAACTTAACTCACCCAGATCATGCTTGTAGTCAAAAGACCTATATTTAAGATTTTGTCTCTTTAAGTCCTATTCTCCTGTCACCTTGCCATTCTTTCCAGTATAGGTTACTGGATAACAGTTTCTACATTACAACCAAAGTTTTCTTAGTCATCTTTTTTTTTTTTTTCCCGGAGATGGAGTCTCGTTCTGTTGCCCAGGCTGGAGTGCAGTGGCATGATCTTGGCTTACTGCAATGTCCACCTCCCAAGTTCAAGCAATTATCCTGCTTCAGTCTCCTGAGTAGCTGGGATTACAGACACCTGCCACCATGCCCAGCTAATTTTTTGTATTTTTACTAGAGATGGGGTTTCACGATCTTGGCCAGGTGGGTGTTGAACTCCTGACCTCGTGATTCACCCACCTTGGCCTCCCAAAGTGCTGGGACCACGGGCTTGAGCCACCACACTCAGCCTAGTAAGGCTCTTTTTATAGACCACTTACCTGACTTTTTCTTTCTCATAGCATAGCAATATTTGTTTTAACCACACTCTTGTTTTATACATTAGTCACTTTTTAAAAACAGAAGTCCTTTTATAAGAATATTTTACTCTTTCTGTTGTTTAATTAAAAAGCAATAAATATGCTATTCTTTTAGGAAAATGCAAATGTATGTTCTTTAATAAGAAATAGTTGTTCAAAATTTGCAGTTGGTGACTTCCAATCCGAAAATGGTAAAACAGGCATATCCACTTTATGAAAAAGGGATTTCAAAGCCCTTAATAAAGTGAATGATTATAAACAAAAGGATCTTGTAACTATGCAGTGAATAGAGTTGCAAAAACCGCTTTTCCAGTGATAGAAAACAAAGTTGATATGTTTGGACTCTGTCATTCTTCTCAAAGATTCATTAAGTGTAATCTAACAAATTTTCCAAGGTGATCTGGAGTATGAACAAAAGGCTAGCCTGTATCCGGGGGAAAAGGCAGGTATTTCCATTTTGTTTTGCTTTGTTAGAATATTTTTGTGGTAAATGTTATGGAGAAACCAATGTTAAGTACTGTTCTTTTTCTAAAACTGTAGTAAATCATTTCAAACTCTGTGTTTAAAGGGCTGATGTAGGAAAAAAAAAAAAAAATCATTGACCAGATTGTAAAATTACAGAGCTGATGGAGTAAAAGAAATGGCATATCATCCAATATATTCTTCAGTTTTATTATTTTTTTTCTCACTCTTTATTTACTTTTATTTTGAGATCCCTAAATCTGAAACCCCAGAACCAATTCCTGTTTTCTGGCCCCAGATTTCAGTTTGCTGATTGTATAAGAATATCACACACTTTCTATTGTTTAGTTAGAAAACAACAAAATAGTACATTATTCTTTTAAGAAAGTGCAAATGCATATTCTAAAATAGAAAACACCTGTTTGTGTGCCCAGAGACTCTCTATCCTTGGGCAGAAAGAGTACACGTTTCTATTGCTTTAGTTGACAGCAAAAGGTGTCACTTTCTTGATGGCTCTACATCTCAAGTGGGCGTAACTATTTGTTTTATGGATGGAAGTGGGGGAGAGTGGAATTCTAGGTTATTTGTGTGGAGACAGTGGTCTTTTCAGCCAGATTTCCCTTGTCAAAATTACAGCAAGATCACAGTGTGTGTCAAATTTCCCCGTCAGAACTGGACAGGAAAAGCACATGACTGTAGCAAGATCAGATAGCAACTTGACACATCTGTACTCATGAAGTGTCAAGTTGAGAAGCCACTAAAAAAAAAATGTTGGTTGCCTCAAGAAAACAGTCAAGCAAAGGGCAAAAAGGATAAATGAGATGAAAAATAGGATCGATCAAATGCTCTTTTCTCAAACCAGGGAGGTTGTAAAAACAAGAGACCAGCCTCAGCCCTGTTTTAACTTAAGGGTGATCTCAGAAATACAAGAGAAAAAATAATACAAATAAAACAAAGCAAACACAGATCCTGTTAGATTTTCTTCTTTTCAGTATAAAATAAGGACTTTTTCAAACCAGTCATCTATAAGCATAGATGAAACTTGGTGATTTGAATATGTTAAAATTATGGCTTGGCTTTTTTTCCTCTGCACCCACATACTTCTTGATTATTCTGAGAGCAGAGGTCTCTTAGTGGCCATTCAGAAAGTGAGTGACCCAAAGACTTCTGCGAATCATGGAACAGCATCTGACAGAGAAAAGGTGGCCCAGACTCCCAGATGGGAACGATAATGATGAGCGCAGCTGTACTGTCCCCCAGATGTGTGTGTTTCTACATGTCTGTCTGTATGTGGCTCTTGCTCAAGAGCTTCAGCTCACTGAGGGGTTCAGTTCCTAAGATCCTTTTCTGTGTCTGGAAAGAGAAATGTGAGTTGGAAATGCTAACCCATGAAGAAACCGCTGTCCTTTGGGACAGTGGAATACTGAAGCCTGGGGCTCCCCTTTTCCAGGCTCTTTCACTCTAAATGTCCTTTATTTCTTCAAGCAATGCTGGGTGGTAGTGGTACCTAGCCTCTACAAATCAGCCCGTATTTAAAAAAAAAAGTATTTCATCCAAAAATGTACCAGCAAATAAATTATTTGAGGGCAAGGACTCTCCTCTGCATTAAATACCTGTCGTGTGGCCCATAGTAGGTGCACAAGAGATGTTTCTGGATGAATAAAATATAGCTTACTTTTGCCATATTGAAGATTTTTACAAGTAGGTGTTAATACTCTCATCTGTAGTAGTTCTCTGCCGGTTTCGTAGGATCATGATTACGAAAAGTGCCACTACTAAAACATCCTCCACTGGAGCTGATTAACTGAATGATTGACAGCTGCAGATCTTTGTATATCCAATTTTGAAGACAACATAAAATGAGTTTCCCAATTGTCAATATGGATTTGCAATGTGGTTTCATGAAATTTCTCATATGGGTTAAACTAAGTAGAAGAGGTGGGAGATCACTCTGGTCTGATAGGATCTGTACTGCCATCTCATGAGGTTAGTAGTTGTATTTATGCCTTATGAGCTAGAAAGAGATGTTAATGATTGTATAGGATACCAGTGAAGTCACTTTCAAAGCAATTAGAAGATTTTAAAGCCTCTATTGTGTGCACGGCCCTAAGAGGAGGGAAAGGGAGGCCAAAGAAATTTAGTATGGTTCTCTGTCCTCTAGGGGCATAATTTCTAGTTGAAGAGCAAAGGCATGTGCCCACCTGTGTGGCTTCCTCCCTTATTTCATACAAGCCTCGCTCAATCATCACCTTATTAGAAACCCCTTCACTCAGCACCCTTCCCTCACCATCATGTAGCTTTAGCCCACCTTACTTTTCTTCATAGTACTCATCACACTATGAGATAGCATTTATTTATTTGTTTGCTCATTTTCTATCTCCTCCCACTAGAATGTAAGCTCAGGAGTAAAAAAGAGCTTCGTCTATTTTGCTCATTTCTCTGTGTCCAGTGCCCTGGGGACTGGCCCCTTAATAAACAGTTATTGCAGAGTGGACAATCAATATCAGGTAGCCTATAATTTCCTCATCTGCTTGACACTAAATAATCTTTGAGTCCTTCTATGGTCAAGGACATATGTCTAGTCAGTGTGTAAAATAAGAATTAAAAGAAGTAACTTGTTCTTATCCTATTTAGAAAAATGTGAGACCCAGTAGATTTCACCTCTTTCAAAACATTTATTGAGACTTTTTGTTTTTGTTTTTGTTTTGTTTGGAGATGGAGTCTCACTCTGTCGCTCAGCCTGGAGTGCAGGGATGCGATCTCAGCTCACTGCAACCTCTGCCTCCTAGGTTGAAGCGATTCTCCCATCTCAGCCTCCCAAGTAGCTGGGTTATAGGCACCCGCCATGATGCCCAGCTAATTTTTGTAATTTCTTTTTTTAGTAGAGATGGGGTTTCACCATGTTGGCCAGGCTGGTCTTGAACTTCTGACCCCAGATGATCCACCCACCTCAGCTTCCCAAAGTGCTGGGAGACTTCTTATTTTCAGCCAGGCTTTCTTTTTTCTTTTTTAGTTCTGCTATTTTCTACTAGAGTCAATTCTCATTACTACCACTGTTACTGAAGTGACAATTGTACAGATGGGTCTCAAAAACGTCTGATGGCATTTTGTAGTATGCAGAATCTTATACTCACAGAAATAATCTTTTTATAGATGTTACAGTCTTGGGAAACGAAGATCACACAAATTGAATTGATTACTTGAGGGGAAAAAATAATCAATACATAACTGCTTTATGTCTCCCAGACTCAGAATTACAGAAAAAATTTTGTTGAAACACAATGAAGTTATACTGTGCAATTCAATCACAGACCAAATCTTTCAGGGTTGGTCTTGCCCTGAAATCCATCAATAATAGCAATATTGTTTAGTTGCAAATGTAATTTCGGAGACTAATGTGAACTGTTTCCTAAAATAGCTATAGCAACAACCAATTTAATTTTCGCATAATAATTTCTATTTTTTTTTTCTGTAGACATGGTTATCTTGGATAACACCTGATGATAAAAACAAAGGAACTGTAATTCTGCAGCCTTGGCTTGACTTTTTTTATGCGTTCGGGAATGAATAAGTATGTAAATGAGAAATGAATCATGATAGTCACTTGTCAATCCAAAAATATGTGAGCGAGGTAGGCTAAGCATGATTGGCTGGGTGACTGGAGAATCTACTGAAATATGTTGCTTTCTTTAAAATACATTACTCTCTTTAATTGAATTAGGCTAACTTCATGTGATTGGCACATACGTTAAGATCAAGGATTGATGATGAGCAGGAGGTGATGATGACCAGAGGATAACATTAAATTTGAAGAAAGATTAGGAAATCACCTAAGATTGGGCTGAATGACCTTTAAATTACCTTCCAACCAGACACTGTATGATTCTTTCTTTCTTTCTTTTTTTTTTTTTTGAGATGGAGTCTCGCTTTGTCACCCAGGCTGGAGTGCAGTGGCGCGATCTCGAACCTCCACCTCCCGGGCTCAAACAATTCTCTTGCCTCAGCCTCCCAAGTAGCTGGGACTACAAGCGCATGCCACCACGACTGGCTAATTTTTTGTGTTTTAGTGGAGATGAGGTTTCACCATGTTGCCTGGGCTGGTTGCAAACTCCTGAGCTCAGGCAATCCACCCGCCTCAACCTCCTAAAGTGCTGGAATTACAGGCATGAGCCACTGTGCCCAGCCCAGACACTGTAAGATTTTTAAGAAACTGTAGCCCATCACTTGGTGCCTTCATCCAGCAATCTCTTTTGAAGTAACGGTAGGGAACTGAAAAATCTGAGATAGAGTGAAAGAGATAATAAACAGGTTCTTCCACCTGGGTTCTCACCTCCTCCAGTGGACGATGTTTTAGTAGAAAATATCAGTCCAACTGATATTTTCCAAGCTTGTTGGGTCTTAAGAGCTACTTGGGAGGCTGAGGCAGGAGAATGGCGTGAACCCGGGAGGCGGAGCTTGCAGTGAACTGAGATCCAGCCACTGCACTCCAGCCTGGGCAACAGAGCGAGACTCTGTCTCAAAAAAAAAAAAAAAAAAAAAAGTCACTAGATGAGATTGTGAAAAATACCAAGTCTCAGGCTCCTCTCTGTCTCTGAGTTCTGCAGATTCTGATTAAGTGGACAAAGTTTAAAAAAGAGGGAGAACCCCTCCTATAGTCCTACTAGAAATTATGTTAATGTCATTTTATGTTTTTGCATTAACTACATAAAATGACTCACCCTATATATGATTGTTTCTACTTATCTAGATGTTTGCCTAATCCAGGAAATGATGAACTTAAATTTTGAATTACCAAGGGACAGAAGTATGATCACATCTACATTTAATTTGTGGTGATTTTTATATGTAAGTTTTAGATATATGCACACTTAACAAGCATTTTAAAAATTATATGTGTTTATCTTATGCTATACATATACATTATTATATAGAAAATTGTGTATGTGTTTGTTTTGAAAACATTGAAAAGGAAAGTGATTGATGTTGTTTTCCTTTCATATTGTAAAATAAATTCTCAGAGAAAGAGGACTTGTCAGTTTTAAAACAGTGTGTAATTGCCAGTAAGATTATTTAGATTACATTCTTAACACTTCTCATCATGGAGGAAATGTTTTGCAAAGAGTGGGTACTCTGACATAGGAACAACATCATTGATTTTCCTGTTTAGAACAAAAAAGTGCAGCTTGTTGCCAGCACTCATTTAATTCTACATAAACATGCTTTTTGAGGGTGAAGCAAATCCGACTGATTTTCAAAGTGAAAATAAAATATACAAACTGTTCTTGGAGTTATTTCTAAACAGAACGAACATCAGAATTGTCTGAATCATCAGAACTGTCTCTTTCAGAAAAATTGATTCATCAAATGAATCTTTGGCCAACAAATGTTCAAGAACGATATTAACATCACATGTAGGAATGCTACATTTTCTAGGGTTTGATATTTTTAGCAATGAGGAATTACTATATTTTGTAAATAGAAATAACACTACTAAAAACAGAAAGCTATAAATAGAATGATGTCCTTTGTTTCCAAGTAACTATACTAGTGCCATGTGCAAATAATACAAGCAAGATATTTTGTGTTAAATTTATCTTGGGGTTAATGCTGCAGCCACAAGTACCACCCGTGAGTATTCTTGGGGCAAATGTAAAAAGTGTTAACAATTTTAAAAGTCTTACGATCTCATGGGTGTAAATTAAGATGTTACTTCATTATGGACTCAAGTGAATGATTCTCAGGATAATTTTTGGCACATTTGTACATAATTACTTTGGAAACAACATATTAATTTTTGATAACTTTAGAAAATCACCCTGAACGAAAAGGAAAAAATGTTTAGCTAGTTAGTATGATAAAATCATTAATTAAAATATTTAACTCTCTGCTGATATTCTATAATGGAGCTGTCACCAGAAAAACACAAGGTGACTATTTTTTCTTATGAGGAGATTTTGCATTCATAATTCAGAGTACTCATTGAAGGGACAAAGACATTTGCACTCACACAACTATGTGGATAAAGGGATTCATATTACCTGAGCACTGATTGTTCTTTGAGTTCCCAGGTGGAGAAATTGACATTCATATGTTAGAGCTAATGAGAGGTGGACCTTCTCCCTAGACACTTGCTGAGTTAAAAGTAACATTAAAATATTTTCAAAAATTATAGGGAAAAACCAATATATGTAGCTCAAAAAGAGACTGAGGATTAAGGGGGTGGATTAACATCTGGTAAAGGCTTGGGCAATCCTGAGGCACATTTCTCTGTGCTTCAGCCTTTCACTGGGAAAATTATACTTTCTCTGAGTTTACAAAGGTTCAATGAGCTCATCCATGTAGTGCTCAGAAGAGTACCTAGCAGATAAGAATGGCCAACAACAATAGCTATTGTTATCACAAATCTTACAGTACAGAGTGGTCTCCAGGAAATCACCTGGTCCAGATATCTCTCTTCAGCTGGGTTACTTTGTTTCTAAAAATGAGGTGATGTGGACTCGTAAGGAGAGGTCTAGAGCCTACCCCATAAACCACCTTGTCTTAGGTACATTCACTGACTTTATAGCCTACCTCTTCCCTTTCCAGAAAATAATTTTGGAAAATTTTCTCTCACATAGATGCTTAACTGATGTTGAATAGAGACAGAATTGTATGAGTTATTCTTTAACAGCTTTATCAAGGTGTAATAAAATTGTACCTATTTAAGATATGCAGCCTGATATTTTGTTATATGTATACATTATGAAATGTTCACCATAATCAGGCTAATTATCACATATCCATTACATCACAAAGTTACCATTGTTGTCTTTTTTCCCTTCTCCTCTTCCTCGTCCTCCTTTTCTGGCTCCTCCTCCTTGCGTCAAGAACAGTTAAGAGCTATCTATCTTTTAACTAAATTTCAAGTATACAATACAACATTGTTAACTGAAGTCACAATGCTCTATATTAGGTCTCTGGAACTTATTCATTTTGCATAATTGAAACTTTATATAATATATTATTATATATATGTATACATATATATAAATATATTATTATATATATATATGTTTAATTGAGATGGAGTTTCGCTCTTGTTGCCCAGACTGGAGTGCAATGGCACCATCTTGGCTCACTGCAACCTCCGTCTCCCGGGTTCAAGCTATTCTCCTGCCTCAGCTTCCTGCGTAGCTGGGATTACAGGTGCCTGCCACCATGCCCAGCTAATTTTGTATTTTTAGTAGAGATGGGGTGTCACCATGTTGGTCAGGCTGGTCTCGAACTGCTGACTTCAGGTGATCCACCTGCCTTGGCCTCCCAAAGTGTTGGGATTACAGGCGTGAGCCACCATGCCTGGCCAGTATAGGCTTTTAGACTGAAAGCCAAGATGTCTTGTAATAAATTTCTATTGTCTATAGTGCCTCATAACTTCCATCTATTAATGAACACAGAGTCTGCTACTTCCTAAAAATGATGGAGCAGGCAAAGAGCAGACATGGAGACAATCACATGAGCTATTCTTACAAAATACTATCCATCCATGCTAATTTCTTTTTTTTTTCTTTCTTTCTTTCCTTCTTTCCCTCCCTCCCTTCCTTCCTTCCTTCCTTCCTTCCTTCCTTCCTTCCTTCCTTCCTTCCTTCCTTCCTTTTTTCTTTTCTTTTGGACAGAGTCTTGATCTGTCACCCAGGCTGGAGTGCAGTGGTACAATATTGGCTCACTGCAACCTCTGCTTCCCAGGTTCAAGCAATTCTGCCTCAGCCTCCTGAGTTGCTGGGACTACAGGTGCACACAGCCACGCCTGGCTTTTTTTTTTGTATTTTAGTAGAGACAGGGTTTCACCATGTTGCCCAGGCTGGTCTCGAATTCCTGAGCTCAGGAAATCCATCTGCCTTGGCCTCTCAAAGTGCTGGGATTACAGGTATGAGCCACCATGCCTGGCCAATTTATTTTCTTTTACAATTTTTTGACAAGTAAAAATTGTATATACTTAGGACGTGCAACATGATGTTTTGAGCTATGTGATACATTGTGTCATGGCTAAATAAAGCTATTTAACCCACCCATTACCTTATATACTTATTTTTTGTGTGTGGTAAGAACACTTAAAATTACTCTCTCAGCAATTTTCAAGCATGTGATATATTGGTATTAACTACGGTCACCATGATGTATAATAAATCTCTTGAATATATGTCTCCTAACTGAAATTTTATTTTATTTTTTTACCAACATCTCCCCAATCTCTTTACCTGCCCCTTGTTCCCACTCCCAGTCTCAGGTAATCACCATTCTACTCTCTGCTTCTATGAATTTGATTGTTTCACACTCCATGCATGAGTGAGATCATGTGGTATTTGTCTTTCTGTGCATGGCTTGTTTCACTTGGCTTGATGTCCTCCACGTTCATCCATGTTGTTGCATATGACCAGATTGCCTTATTTTTGATTACAACTTTTAACCACCTCTCCCAACTTCACAGACTGTAAGCTTTATGAAAGCACGAACTGCTGTTATCTTTACCGATATGTATCTTGCCATTAGTTTAGTGTCTAGTATAAAGTAGACACTCAAAAATCTGTGTTGAATAAAGGAATAAACATAATAGGCATAGCATATTTGTTATGTTGCCAGTGCTGGGTATATCACTTCACGTACAGAGATGCTTAATCAATATTGAATGAATAAACATAAAAATGAAATGCAGCATCAAAATTTGGGTGTTTTTTTTTTTTTTTTTTTTTTTTCTTAACGTAGCTTTGAGTCAAGTAGGTATGTTCAATGTGCCAAACTAACCTGTTATGTTATGTACTCAAAGCCCTGGTAACAAATGAAAATCTATCAAAAGAGACTCTCACTCTCCCTTATAAGTCCCTGTTTCTTCTGATTCAAGTTGAGTATGCTAAGTGCCCATTGAGACTTCAGCCTTATCTTTCTAGCGGTGGCTCTGGACTTATATAAAATTTCACTTTGAGACAGTGGTTGGGGAAGGAGTATATGGTATGAGACTGATAAAAAGAGTGAAGAGTTGAGAGGCCCCATTTGGATTCAGTTTGTATCGTTGTTAGGAGTACTCAGTTGGTTGAATACTCCAAATGATGGTTCAAATTCAAACCAAATGGAGCCTCTCCACTCTTTATAAAGAAAAAACAGAAGGACTGTTGTATTGAAAATCTTGCTTTTGGAATAACATAAAATAGTAGAGATAACATGCTTTGCCATTAAACAAATTCATGACCTGGAAATTTTTTTTAAAAATTTTTTTATTATACTTTAAGTTCTAGGGTACATGTGCATAACGTGCAGGTTTGTTGCATACGTATACTTGTGCCATGTTGGTGTGCTGCACCCATCAACTTGTCATTTACATCAGGTATAACTCCCAATACAATCCCTCCCCCCTCCCCATAATAGGCCCCGGTGTGTGATGTTCCCCTTCCTGAGTCCAAGTGATCTCATTGTTCAGTTCCCACCTATGAGTGAGAACATGCGGAGTTTCGTTTTCTGTTCTTGTGATAGTTTGCTGAGAATGATGGTTTCCAGCTGCATCCATGTCCCTACAAAGGACACAAACTCATCCTTTTTGATGGCTGCATAAAAAAGTGTATATGTGCCACATTTTCTTAATCCAGTCTGTCACTGATGGACATTTGGGTTGATTCCAAGTCTTTGCTATTGTGAAAAGTGCTGCAATGAACATACGTGTGCATGTGTCTTTATAGCAGCATGATTTATAATCCTTTGGGTATATATCCAGCAATGGGATGGCTGGGTCATATGGTACTTCTAGTTCTAGATCCTTGAGGAATTGCCAAACTGTTTTCCATAATGGTTGAACTAGTTTACAATCCCACCAACAGTGTAAAAGTGTTCCTATTTCTCCACATCCTCTCCAGCACCTGTTGTTTCCTGACGTTTTAATGATCGCCATTCTAACTGGTATGAGATGGTATCTCATTGTGGCTTTGATTTGCATTTCTCTGATGACCAGTGATGACGAGCATTTTTTCATGTGCCTGTTGGCTGTATGCATGTCTTCTTTTGAGAAATGTCTGTTCATATCCTTTGCCCACTTTTTGATGGGGTTGTTTGCTTTTTTCTTGCAAATTTGTTTGAGTTCTTTGTAGGTTCTGGATAGTACCCTGTTGTCAGATGAGTAGATTGCAAAAATTTTCTCCCATTCTGTAGGTTGCCTGTTCACTCTGATGGTAGTTTCTTTTGCTGTGCAGAAGCTCTTTAGTTTAATTAGATCCCATTTGTCAATTTTGGCTTTTGTTGCCGTTGCTTTTGGTGTTTTAGACATGAAGTCCTTACCCATGCCTATGTCCTGAATGGTATTACCTAGGTTTTCTTCTAGGGTTTTAAAGGGAATATCACCACCGACCCCACAGAAATACAAACTACCATCAGAGAATACTATAAACACCTCTATGAAAATAAACTAGAAAATCTAGAAGAAATGGATAATTTCCTGGACACTTACACTCTCCCAAGACTAAACCAGGAAGAAGTTGAATCCCTGAATAGAACAATAGCAGGCTCTGAAATTGAGGCAATAATAGCCTACCAACCAAAAACAGTCCAGGACCAGACAGATTCATAGCTGAATTCTACCAGAGGTACAAGGAGGAGCTGGTACCATTCCTTCTGAAACTATTCCAATCAATAGAAAAAGAGGGAGTCCTCCTTAACTCATTTTATGAGGCCAACATCATCCTGATACCAAAGCCTGGCAGAGACACAACAAAAAAAGAGAATTTTAGACCAATATCCCTGATGAACATCGATGCAAAAAGCCTCAATAAAACACTGAAAAACCAAATCCAGCAGCACATCAAAAAGCTTATCCACCATGATCAAGTAGGCTTCATCCCTGGGATGCAAGGCTGGTTCAACATACGCAAATCAATAAACGTAATCCAGCATATAAACAGAACCAAAGACAAAAACCACATGATTATCTCAATAGATGCAGAAAAGGCCTTTGACAAAATTCAACAGCCCTTCATGCTAAAAACTCTCAATAAATTCGGTATTGATGGAACATATCTCAAAATAATGAGAGGTATTTATGACAAACCCACAGCATATATCATACTGAATGGGCAAAAACTGGAAGCACTTCCCTTGAGAACTGGCACAAGACAGGGATGCCCTGTCTCACCACTCCTATTCAACATAGTGTTGGAAGTTCTGGCTAGGGCAATCAGGCAAGAGAAAGAAATCAAGGGTATTCAATTAGGAAAAGATGAAGTCAAATTGTCCCTCTTTGCAGATGACATGATTGTATATTTAGAAAACCCCATCATCTCAGCCCAAAATCTCCTTAAGCTGATAAGCAACTTCAGCAAAGTCTCAGGATACAAAAGTAATGTGCAAAAATCACAAGCATTTTTATACACCAGTAACAGGCAAACAGAGAGCCAAATCATGAATGAACTTCCATTCACAATTGCTTCGAAGAGAATGAAATACCTAAGGAATCCAACTTACAAGGGATGTAAAGCACCTCTTCAAGGAGACCTAGAAAATTTATCTTTTTATTCATCACTGATTTGGGTAGCTGGAAACTGAGTCAATTATCATCTCATAGTTATCCCAGAAAAAGAACAAGTATATAAATAGTCCCTCTTGCTACATAGCCTCCTGTTATGTGCTCTGCACATACCTCTATTATGGCAATACCATGTTATTGAGCAATTTTTATATTCATGTACATGTGAGATGGGGTTTCATCCTTGCTTTAGTTAGTTAGTTTGATTGAGACAGTGTTTCACTCTGTCACCCAGGCTGGAGTGGAGTGGAGCATTCAGGGTTCACTGCAGCCTTGACTTCCTGGACTCAAGTATTCCTCCTACCTCAGTCTGCTGAGTAGCTGGGACTACAGGTGCACACCACCTGGCTAACTTTTTATGTTTTGTAAAGATGGGGTCTCATTATGTTGCCCAGGCTGGTCTCGGACTCTTGGGCTCAAGTGATCCTCCTGCCTCCCAAAGTGCTGGGATTAGAGGCAGGAGCCGTAAACATGCTTTGTCATTAAATGAATTCATTGCCTACATTCTTTTTATCCATTACTGATTTGAGTAACTGAAAATAGAGTCAATCTTCAGATTTCATGATCTCCACCAGTGTATCTTATAATTTACTGATTTTTTTTTTCTAGCAGTTCAGATTTGTTGATCCCCTCTAGTGAATTTTTCATTTTCTTTCTTGTAGCTTTTAACTTCTGGATTTTTACTCATTTCTGTTTATTAATTTATGTATTGCTATTCTCTGATGACACTGCCACCATATCTTTCTTTACCTCTTTAAACATCATTTTCTTCGTTTATATTTATAACAAATTTGAAGTATTTGCCTCCTAAATCTAACATCTAGGCCCTCACAGGGAATTTCTATTGCCTACTGTTTTTCCCTATGGATGGATCACATTTGCTTTTCATTTCTTGTAATTTTGTTAAATCTGAACATTTTAGATAATACATTGTAGCAACTCTGAATCATAATCTCAACACCCACATACCTACAGTTTTTTTTTTATTGCGTGCTTATTTCTTTAGTGTCATGGTTGTACTATTTTAAAGAAGTCTACTTCCATAGCAGCATATAGTCTCCTATGTTACTCCTCATTGGGCACAGCCTTGGACATATTAACAGTCACCATAGAATGACAACAGTTTTAGAAGGGCACTCTTTCTCTTTTCCTGATCTATTGTCTACCTCCCTTGTCATCACACCCAGCTGTTAGCCTCCGGTAATACCTGCTGATTGCTCTATTATTTTTGATAATGCATTGGGACATATATTGCTGCACAGTCTGATCTAATTAAATTTGGGGTTCTCTGCAGGATTAGCCTTTGAGGCTAGTGTTTGAGGCCTGTTATGACCCAGAGATCTATTCTTAGCTGTTTCTTTCCCTGATTCTCTCAGTTGAATCACAAACTGTTCTACAGTTTAGCCTGTTAGTTGCTCTTGTAAAGCTACCAGCTTCCTCTTAATTGCTCACCAGCAAAATCTCCTTTGTTTTAGACAGCATCCTTTCATTTAAACTTCCCCACACTCTATTTTAAACAAAATCAGTGCCCTTGGGGAGAACTGCAGAGGTCTCTCTTCTTACAGGTTGCCTCTTTATTTAGAAAAAATGGTTTCACTGTTCTGGAGCTTGCTGTAAGGACAGTGGCCCATTTCTCTTGGAGTGACTCCATGACACTCTTATTTTATGAGTGAGTTTCTGGGCAGGGGTGATATCCTCTGTTCTTCTTAGCTTGGTTCACCCAGTAGGAAGCTCTACTTTATAAGTGAACAGGAGAGAGGGTGATTGGGGTTCAGTATTCTTGGCCTGTCATGCCTGGATAGCGCTTCTGCCGTTGAAATGAGGAGGGGTGTAAGAATGGAGTTTCAGACCTCTCAAATGGTTTGCTTGAGATAGAGCTTCTGCAACATGGAGCTGGAGGTATAAAAAATGCTAGGATTACAGCTTCTCCATGGGAAGGAGAAGCTGTAATCCTATCCTGGGAGCAATAAAGAGCCAACAAAGGCCATATTTATTATTATGCACTTTTAATATAATGGGAGAACTGGATTTACCATAGTTAAGTGCATACTTTACCATGCTTGAGGCACTGTACTTTCCTCATACTGTCCATGAATGTCAGTTTATTTAGAGCTATTTTTCACAGGTAGGGAGCAAGAGATAGAGTAGAGGGAGGGAACCCCATGTTCTTGGCTACACCTTCTAAGAGTTCAGTTTCCATCATGGTGATATGGAATGGGGTGGGGGTTAGGTTATGGTTCAACTGCCACAGACTCACTGTTCTTACCAAAGTTGAGTAGGTTTTCTTAAATAATTGTTTCTCCGTTTGCTGAATGCCATCAACAATTTTCAGAGAGTTTTTATGTCTTACTTAATTAACATACTTTTACAGTTTTTACCAATCTTTGTTGTTCCCCGGAGAAAGGCCCATGGGGATCCTCACATTGCCATTCTGGAAGTCACATCTCAATATTTGGCATTTTAATGAGCTTACAAAGCTATCAAAACCAGGCCACTGCTCACTAGATTAAATGTCCCCTTGTTACCCATTAGAAAAAGCCTCTCTGTTCTGACTTTCAGACAAAGCACCACCACCTGCCAGGAAATTGTCATAATAAATATACAATCTACAATGCCAGTCCATATAAAAACTGCCTTTAGAGTTGATCATTTCGGCACTTAATAAGCTGGGCATAATGTCCCTGCATGGACCTTTAAAGATGATGTTTTGTCAGCAGGAAAATAAAATGAGGTGACAACAGTGTATTTCTAGCGTCCCTGAACTTACCTGTTGAATTCACATCTACCCTGTCTATAAGAGAGGACATCTTTATTTTTATGCACATTTAATATAATGGGAGAAGCGGATTTACCAAAGTTCATACCTTGTCATGCTTGGGGCTCCATATTCGCTTCATACTTTCCATGGATGTCAGAGTTTATTCATTGTTATTTTTCATAGGTAGGTAGAAAATGTATTTCCTGTGAAGTATATTTATATAAAGTAGAACTACTAAATAAATGTGTGTTTCTTTAATGTAACAAGCATGAGAACCACATTTAATCCTTAGTCACATTTCCTGCATTTCATTTTTTGTGAATCAAACATCCAGGTCCATATGCTATTCTGCTTTGTTATACTATGAACTTGTAGAGTGTTCACAGTAGTGTTCGGTGAGTAAGGAAACACATGCCTGTTGATTGCGAGGTGACCATAAAACATTTGCAACGTCTGTATTTACAGACTTTTTAATGCTTTCTTACTAACTTTTCTCAAAAACCATGACCCTATTTCCCTCACCTGAAAATAATGAGCTGCAAGTCTCATGTGAATATATGACAGGAAAAGATACAAGGATAAACTTGGAAAAGAAACATGATCTGTAGCCTTACATTTAAAGTGCCATATTGTTAGCCCTACTCCTTTGTTTTCAGCTTTTATTTTACCTTCGATCATTCCTCATTTCTATTTTTTCCTTCTGTCATCATTATTCAGAACCATTATCTCAGATTCATGCTGCTCTTTGGCTGCTGTGGGGTTGCTGTTTTTTTCTCCTGAGAGAAATGAGTACTCAAAGTGACTGATGCTGCTAATGCCTGCTACTGAGTTAGAAAGGAGTTAGGTAGATGCCATTAATTTTCTTCAGGGATAGCAAGTGGAAATCTGGAATGCCACCTGGTAAGAGGTGGATTAGTGAGAAGAAGGTGAAATCTTGAATTTAATGTTACCTATTTCTTGGTTCACATGTACCTAACTCTTCAGGTGAGTTTGGCATTATACACCATCTTGAAATGATTAAGTGACAATGCCTAGTGTGAAAAAATGTAGTTACATTTATGGTTTTTCAGTTGGTTTTATTGATGTATAATTGGGTTATAGTAAAAAGTATCCTTTTTTAGGTGTAGAGCTTGTTATTTTTCAGCAAATGAATACAATTTGTGTTACCACCGTGGCAACCATGATATAGATTATTTTCCTCACCCCCCAAAGTTTCTAGTGCCCCTTTCTGGCTGACACCCTCCACTTCCTCCTTTCACCTCTAGCAACTGATTTCTGTATCCTCAGTTTTGCCTTTTTCAGAATAACGTATAAATGGATCAGAAAGTATGCAGCTCTTTGTGTTTGAGTTCTTGCACTTAGCTTAATGCCTTTAAGACTAATGTATTTGTTGTAGGTATTAAGTAGTTCGTATTGCAAAGTAGTGTTCCATTGTATCATATACCACAATTTATATATTCACTGATTCTTGGGCATTTAAGCTTTTTCCAATTTTTGGAAACCATGAATAAAGCTGATATAAACTTCCATGTACAGAAATTAGTGTGGACACACATTTTTGTTTATCCTGAATAAATAGGAGTGAAACTGCTGGATTGTGCCATGCATATATATTTAATGCTATAAGAATGCCCCACACTCTTTTCCAAAGTGGGTATGCCATTTTGCACTCTCATTAGTAAAATATGAGATTTCTAATTGCTCCACATCCTCGCCAGCACTTGCTTTTGCCAGCTTTTTTGTTTTTTAATTTTGCTGTTCTAGTAGGTATTTAGTGATATCCTTAATTTTAGAGATCTAGTTTGCCTCTGTGGTTTTGGTTTGCATTTCCCTAATAACAAATACATTAACCTTTTTATAGACTTATTTGACATTTTGCTTTCAACTTTGTTGAAGTATTTATTCAAATTTCTTAGCCCATTTTTCTAAACTTTCAAAAAGTTATAATTGACAACTATGAATTATGAGTTACAGTAAAATTTAAATTATGTACATATATGTAATTGAGTTGATTTTAATAAAATATGATTGAGTTGTAACAATTTTTAAATATATATATTTAATTTTTTTGGATAGAAGCTCTTTATCAGATATGTGTTTTGCAAATATTTTCTCCCAGTCTGTGGATTATCTTTTAATTTTCTTAATATCATTTATTCAAAGGCATAAAATTTTATTAAGTCTAATTTATCAAGTTTTTTTTTAATGGCGTATGCTTTTTTGGTTCTAAAGTTTTTGCTATTCGAATGTCATAAGAATTTTTCTCTTATGTTTTCTCACAAAATATGTATAATTTCACACTTAAGTCTGTGATCTATTTTGAGTTGTTTTATGCTTATGGTGTAAGATGTAAGTTGAGCTTTTTTTGTGTGTGTATGTGGATGTCCATACCTAAAAGCACCATTTGTTGAAAAGACTATTCTTTTTCCAGTGACCTACTATGACATGCTTGTTGAAAATCAGTTGACAGTATCTCTCTATTTCTCTCTCTATATAGGTCAATTTCTGGACTTTCTTCTTTGTTCATATTTTACATGAATAGTATCTTTTCCATTATAGTTTTATAGTTTAAAATCATGTACCACAAGTTCTACAACTTTTTTCTTATTTCCAACTTTTTCCCTGTATAAATTTAGGGTCAGTTTTTCAATTTGTACAAAAAAGAATGTCAGGATTTTGAATGGAGTTGTGTTGAATCTCTTTATCAACTTACAGAGAATTAATACCTTAGCAATATTATTTCAATCTATAAACATGATATAACTCCCATTCATTTAGGTTGTATTAATTTTTCCCATCAATGTTTATAGTTTCAGCATATAGATCTTAGAATTATTTTACTAGACTATACCTAAGAATCTCGTTTTACTGTCCTATTGTAAATGGCATTGCTTTAAAATTTTTAATTGTGCATTTGTACTATATAGAAAACATTTGATTTTTGCATATTGCCCTTTATTGTATCTTGCTAAACTCACATATTAGTCCTACTTAAAATTTTTTATAGCATATTTGGGATTTTTCTATTTAGAGCATTAAGTTATCTGTTACTAAAAACTGTTTTATCTCTCTAATTTTTGTGGCTTTTTTTCTTGTCTGTCTTATAATGGATAGAATCTCTAGGACAATGTTGAATAGAAGGGATATGAGTAGAGACACTTGCTTTTTCTCCTTTTCTTAACAAATGTATTCAACTAAAAATATGAAGGTAATAGAGAATATCAGAGTAGTATCAGAAATCTTAAGTTCTAGTCCAGATTTACAATTAACAAATTATGTGTAGTTTATTTTTTCTCTCTACTTTATTGTGATGAATATCCACAGCATGAAGTGTTTAATACCAAATAAAGAAAATAAAGATAAGATAATAAGAGTATCAGATTTCTTGATAGTGATTTTAATTTGTATGAATGAAATAGAAAAGGTTTGACACCCAATTAAATCTCATGATTTATAGACAACAATATTTAAGGATATAACTATAGTTATAACTACTCAGTGTTACTTGAATTTTAATACTAGTCATGTACTGTGTACACATTTACAATGTTGAAGTAATTCTAAATCAAAAGTTAGAAATACCAGATTTTGTTGCAAATGAATTAAAAAATTGTCAGCTTGCACAGTTTCAGTCTTTGTATAGTCTGCCTCATAAGATTGCAGTTGTTGTGTAACGAAGAAAATGAGCATCATATTACATATTATATTATTCGTTTTATAGTTTCAAAATTAGGTTTTATGGGTTTAAATTGTAGAAATTAGTGTATTAGGTGTGGATGCCTTTTGGGTGAACTAATATGATCAAACATCTGACTCTAAAGGGCTAAACAGCAGCCTTTAGATGATGGTGCTCTTACCCAGAATGTTTACCTGATCCTTATTGTTTTCTCATTAGAAATACCTAACCCACTTCTGTCGAATGATCCCTTTATTATGTAATGGCCTTCTTTGTCTCTTTTGATCTTTGCTGGCTTAAAGTCTGTTTTATCAGGGACTAGGATTGCAACTCCAGCCTTTTTTTGTTTTTCATTTGCTTGGTAGATCTTCCTCCATCCCTTTATTTTGAGCCTATGTGTGTGTCTGCACTTGAGATGGGTCTCCTGAATACAGCAAACTGATGGGTCTTGACTCTTTATCCAATTTGCCGGTCTGTGTCTTTTAATTGGAGCATTTAGCCCATTTACATTTAAGGTTAATATTATTATGTATGAACTTGATCCTGTCACTATGATGTTAGCTGCTTATTTTGTTCATTAGTTGATGCAGTTTCTTCCTAGCACTGATGGTCTTAACATTTTGGCATGTTTTTGCAGTGGCTGGTACCCATTGTTGCTTTCCATGTTTAGTGCTTCCTTCAGGAGCTCTAACTATCCTAAATATACATGCACCCAATGCAAGAGCACCTAGATTCATAAAGCAAGTCCTTAGAGACTTACAAAGAGACTTAGACTCAAAAACAATAATAATGGGAGACATTAACACCACACTGTCAACATTAGACAGATCAGTGAGACAGAAAGTTAACAAGGATATCCAGGAATTGAACTCAACTCTGCACCAAGCAGAACTAATAGACATCTACAGAACTCTCCACCCCAAATCAACAGAATATACATTCTTCTCAGTACCACATCGCACTTACTCCAAAATTGACCACATAGTTGGAAGTAAAGCACTCCTCAGCAAATGTAAAAGAACAGAAATTGTAACAACTGTCTCTCAGACCACAGTGCAATCAAACTAGAACTCAGGACTAAGAAACTCAATCAAAACCACTCAACTACATGGAAACTGAACAACCTGCTCCTGAATGACTACTGGGTACATAACGAAATGAAGGCAGAAATAAAGATGTTCTTTGAAACCAATGAGAACAAAGATACAACATACCAAAATCACTGGGACACATTTAAAGCAGTGTGCAAAGGGAAATTTATAGCACTAAATGCCCACAAGAGAAAGCAGGAAAGATCTAAAATTGATATCCTAACATCACAATTAAAAGAACTAGAGAAGCAAGAGAAAACACATTCAAAAGCTAGCAGAAGGCAAGAAATAATAAGAGCAGAGAAGAACTGAAGGAGATAGAGACACAAAAAAACCTTCAAAAAATTAATGAATCCAGGAGCTGGTTTTTTGAAAAGATCAACAACATTGATAGACAGCTAGCAAGACTAATAAAGAAGAAAAGAGAAAAGAATCAAATAGATGCAATAAAAAATGATAAAGGGGATATCACCACCAACCCCACAGAAATACAAACTACCATCAGTGAATACTATAAACACCTCTATGCAAATAAACTAGAAAACCTATGAGAAATGGATAAATTCCTGGACACATACAGCCTCCCAAGACTAAACCAGGAAGAAGCTGAATCCCTGAATAGAACAATTGTTATTGCTCTGAAATTGAGGCAATAATTAATAGCCTATCAACCAAAAAAAGTCCAGGACCAGATGGATTCACAGCTGAATTCTACCAGAGGTACAAGGAGGAGCTGGTACCATTCCTTCTGAAACTATTCCAATCAATAGAAAAAGAGGAAATCCTCCCTAACTCATTTTTATGAGGCCAACATCACCCTGATACCAAAGTCTGGCAAATACAACAAAAAAGAAATTTTAGACCAATATCCCTGATGAACATACGATGCAAAATCCTCAGTAAAATACTGGCAAGCCGAATCCAGCAGCACATCAAAGCTTATCACACCACTTCAGTCCAGAGTGGGCTTCATCCCTGGGATGCAAAGGCTGGTTCAAGATATGCAAATCAATAAAAGCAATCTGGCATATAAACAGAGACCAAGACAAAAACCACATGATTATATAATGGAGTGAGGCCTTTGACAAAATTCAACAGCCTTCATGCTAAAACTCTCAATAAATTTGGTGATGATGGAACATATCTCAAAATAGTAAGAGCTACTTATGACAAACCACAGCCAATATCATACTGAATATGCAAAATTGAAAGCACTTCCCTTGAGAACTGGTACAAGACAGGGATGCCCTCTCTCACCACTCCTATTCAACATAGTGTTGGAAGTTCACAGCCAGGGCAATCAGGCAGAAAGAAATAAAGAATTATTAGGAAAAGATGAAGTCAAATTGTCCCTGTTTGCAGATGACATGATTGTATATTTAGAAAACCCCATCATCTCAGCCCAAAATCTCCTTAAGCTGATAAGCTCAACCAGCAAGTCTCGGGATACAAAATCAATGTGCAAAAGTCACTAGCATTCTTATGCACCAATAACAGACAGAGAGCCAAATCATGGTGAACTCCCATTTAAACAGCTTCAAAGAGAATAAAAATAATATCCTAGGAATCCAGCAAAAGTGATGTGAAGGACCTCTTCAAAGGAGGCTACGAAACCACTGCTCAATGAAATAAAAACAGGACACAAACAAATAGAAGAACATACCATGCTCATGGATAGAAAGAATCAATATTGTGAAAATGGCCATACTGCCCAAGGTAATTGAGTCTATAAGATTCAATGCCATCCCCATCAAGCTAACAATGACTTTCTTCACAGAATTGGAAAAAAACTGCTTTAAAGTTCATATGGAACCCGAAAAAGAACCACTTGCCAAGACAATTCTAAGTCAAAAAGAAAAAGAAAGAATAAAGCGAGGAGGCATCCATTTTACCTGACTTCAAACTATATTACAAGGCTACAGTAACCAAAACAGCATGGTACTGGTACGCAAACAGAGATATAGACCAATGGAACAGAACAGAGTCCTCAGAAACAATACCACACATCTACAACCATCTGACCTTTGACAAACCTGACAAAAACAAGAAATGGGGAAAGGATTCCCTATTTAATAAATGGTGCTGGGAAAACTGGCTAGCCGTAAGTAGAAAGCTGAAACTGGATCCTTGCCTTACTCCTTATACAAAAATTAATTCAAGATGGATTAGAGACTTAAATGTTAGACCTAAAACCATAAAAGCCCTAAAAGAAAACCTAGGTAATGCCATTCAGGACATAGGCATGGGCAAGGACTTCATGACTGAAACACCAAAAGCAATGGCAACAAAAACCAAAATTGACAAATGGGATCTAATTAAACTAAAGAGCTTCTGCACAGCAAAAGAAACTACTATAAGACTGAACAGGCAACCTACAGAATGGGAGAAAATTTTTGCAATCTACTCATCTGACAAAGGGCTAATATCCAGAACCTACAAAGAACTCAAACAAATTTACAAGAAAAAAATGAACAACCCCATCAAAAAGTGGACAAAGGATACGAACAGACACTTCTCAAAAGAAGACATTTATGCAGCCAACAGACACATGAAACAATGCTCATCACCACTGGCCATCAGAGAAATGCAAATCAAAACCACAGTGAGATACTATCTCACACCAGTTAGAATAGTGATCATTAAAAAGTCAGGAAACAACAGGTGCTGGAGAGGATGTGGAGAAATGGGAACACTTTTACACTGTTGGTGGGACTGTAAACTAGTTCAACCATTGTGGAAGACAGTGTGGTGATTCCTCAAGGATCTAGAACTAGAAATACCATTTGACCCAGCCATCCCATTACTGGGTGTATACCCAAAGGATTATAAATCATGCTGCTATAAAGACACATGCACATGTATGTTTACTGCGGCACTATTCACAATAGCAAAGACTTGGAACAAACCCAAATGTCCATCAGTGACAGACTGGATTAAGAAAATGTGGCACATATATACCATGGAATACTATGCAGCCATAAAAAAGGATGAGTTTGTGTCCTTTGTAGGGACATGGATGAAGCTGGAAACCACCATTCTCAGTAAATTATTGCAAGAACAGAAAACCAAACACCACATATTCTCACTCATAGGTGGGAATCGAACAATGAGAACACTTGGACACAGGAAGGGAAACATGACACACCAGGGGCTGTTGTGGGGTGGGGGGAGGGGGAGGGATAGCATTAGGAGATATACCTAATGTAAATGATGAATTAATGGGTGCAGCACATGAACATGGCACATGTATACATATGTAACAAGTCTGCACATTGTGCACATGTACCCTAGAAATTAAAGTGTATATAAGTGTGTGTATATATATATATATTTTATATATATATATATATTATATATATATATATATATATAAAATACCTGACGCAGTGTAAGTTCAATAAGGAATTGTGTGTGTGTGTGCGTGTGTGTGTGCACGTGCTTTGCTGTTTCATACTTGCTTGAATTTGACCTTTTTTTCTTTTATTATCTCAGAAGAATATGAATTATAATAATAAGGCAAAAGTAGGTGTCGATTTCAACCTTTGACTGTGAAAACAGAATCTTGTGGTCCAAAGACAGGTAATAGCTCTGAAAGCTTTATGTCAGAAGAACAACTTTTTTAAAATTTAAAACTATTTTTTTTTGTTGTTTTTTAAAACATATTAAGAACAAAACTTGTGGTCTGAACTGAGATTTTAAGCCATAGGAAGTAAGAACTCAACATATACCCAGGTTAAAAACAGAGTCCCTGTAATTGAAGAGTGTGAAGAGTGCAGAGAAGGCAAGGAAGGGCTCAGAGTTCAGGAGAATGGAATGACCTTTCTTCCTGCTCCCTCAGATGAGCAGCAGGCTCCTCTCTAGCCTGAGTCTTCCCTGCCTTGCCTTGGGTGTGAGCAGTGAGAAGAAAGGAGCTCCAGGGGAGGACTTACTGAACTCAAGGAGATTACCATGCAGGGAGTCTCTACTCGAGTATCCAACATAGAGCAGTGGCAGGTGGAGGAGATGGTGTCGTGGTGTGTTTAGACAGAAAGGGGGCCTGAGAGAATGTCCCTGCACAAATATCAGCTCCCAAGTGAACTGTCAGGATTCCACAGATTCCTCTGTTGCCTGTCGGGGTTATAGAAAACCAGTAAGGATAAAATTAAGCTGATGGCTGTAGGGTGCCCCCAAAGAGCAAAGTTGTGGCTATGTGTAAGGAAATTGGCAGTGTCCATGAGAGGAAAGGAAAGACTGATCAATAGTAAGGCATTGGTTGATGTCCTTGGAGGCAATTATATGATTTGCCCAGGCTAAGGAAGAAATTCACAACTGATATCAGCCATAGCTACTTCAGCAGATGCCCAGAGGCAAACGAGACAATACATTCATTCGATAGATGGCATCAGAACCTCTGACTATCCAACTCCATGAGAACATTCAGCTTTCCCTGTACCCAGACACTATCTTGGAAGGGAAGCAGGAATGGAAGGCCCCTTGAGAAACAAACAAACAAAAAAGAGTTTGGGATCAAGATTACACTTTGACCAGGCTCCATTTTTGTCCAAAAGTGAAGTCCCCCTTTAGTTAGAAAGTTTAAATCATCCTGCCAAACCTGCCTGCCATCAGAGAAAAAAGTATTCGGCAACATTGTGAACGTATGGACAATAAAGAAAAGAAACTTTTGTGTTTTGCACTTTGGAGTATCGTGAATTTTCATCCTATTCCAACCTTCTAAAAAATAACAGTTTTTCAGAACAGAACATTTGCTTCATAGATATAGTTGTGTGGCTGCTGCCCCTCCCAGTAACAGCACTAAGCTGAATGCTTGACTTCTTGGCAGATATAAATTCTGCGTCCCACTTCTTACCTCATTACTGTCAACTTTGGAGTCAGAAATCCTTTGAAAAGGCTTTGAAATATGACGCCAGTGAAAATATATTTTGTGTACCATGATGGATCTATTATTGTCTATATTTTTGAAGAGTAAAACCTGTTCTTTACAAGAGAGTCTTCCATATGTTATTGAGAACTATTTTATTACACTAAGGTCTAGGGTACATGTGCGCAACGTGCAGGTTTGATACATATGTATACATGTGCCATGTTGGTTTGCTGCACCCATCAACTAGTCATTTACATTAGGTATTTCTCCTAATGCTGTCCCTCCACCAGCCCCCACTCCCCGACAGGCCCCAGTGTGTGATGTTTCCCGCCCTGTATCCAAGTGATCTCATTGTTCAGTTCCCACCTATGAGTGAGAACATGCAGTGTTTGGTTTTCTGTCCTTGTGATAGTTTGCTGAGAATGATGGTTTCCCGTTTCATCCATGTCCCTGCAAAAGACATGAACTCATCCTTGTTTATGGCTGCACCTGGAGAACAATATTTAAAAGTAGATGCATAATGGGATTTGTATGGCTTTAAGTTGGAGGATGAACCTGAGGTGATCCAGCTGGAGAAGCCAGTATCAGTTAAAAATAAATACTCTGATGTTTTAGGATAGTGTTCTTGAAGGAGTGTATTGTCTGTCCAGAACAAAGCACGGTTGTTTCCTCTTGACTGCAAAGGGTTTCTTGCTTCCCCTGATGTTCAAAATTCCTGCCGTGGGGCTATTTATATGTGAATCTGCATCAAGAAGTTCCATACTTATGGAATGACAGTTGTCATCTGAGTTTCAGGCTTTCCTAATACTCGTACCAGTTTTAGTTTCAATATTTCAGAAGAAATTAGCATCTAGTCAAGACTAATGAAAATACATTATCTCTTGTTAGGTACATATTTAGACCATGAATGAGATAGATTTGGGTTTAGAAATAAGAAAGAATTTCTTGCCTCTCACCAGTCTGACCTATATCAATGATTCTCAAAGTGCTGTTATTAGTCCACCTTCACCTGGAAATGTGTTATGAGAAATTATTGAAAATGAAAGCTCTCAAGCCCCAGTCTGGACTGACTGAATCCAAAACTCTGGTGAGGGAGGTGAGGACTTGTGTTTTAACCAGCCTGGCAGATGATTCTGATGCATGCTAAAGGTGGGGAACCATTAATCTATAGGACATTACTTAAATGTCCTGAAATTCCTTAAAATAAGAGGGACGACTGCGTATACAGAACACTTTGGTAAAAATATTTCCAAGAAGTAGTTGGATGAAATAATCTATTTAATATTACTTTCTTGACATATATCTAAAATGTTTAATTATGCATTTCCCAAAATGGTACATATAGTGTAGATCACTTTGGTCACTGTTTTAAATGTAAACATATGTGATAAAGAAGTTAAAGAAGAAAATACATGTAAAATATTTAGGACAGTGCTTAGAACTGTGCCTTGCACTTAGTTGAATGCTGTAAAAAGTTATAGCTCTTAATGGACATTTACTTCATGTAGGTAATGTGCTAGCCAGTTTTATATAAATTATCTTATATAAATATCCAATTTTTAAAAAAAAATTAAAGTTACAGGATACATGTGCAGGAAGTGCAGGTTTGTTACGTAGGTAAATGTGTACCATAGTGGTTTGCTGCACCTATCAACCAATCACTTAGGTATTAAGCCCCACATGCATTAGCTATTTATCTTGATGCTGTACCTCCCATTCCCACCCCCCTACAGCCCCCATTTGTGCGTTGTTCCCTTCCGTGTCCGTGTATTCTTTTTGTTCAGCTCCCAGTTATAAGCGAGAGCATTCAGTGTTTGGTTTTCTGTTCCAGTGTTACTTTGCTGAGGATAATGGCTTCCAGCTCCATCCATGTCCCTGCAAAGGACAAGACCTTGTTCCTTTTTATTGCTGCATAATATTCCATGGTATATATGTATCACATTTTCTTTATTCATTCTATTATTGATGGACATTTGGGTTGATGCCATGACTTTGCTATTTTGAATAGGGCTGTAATGAACATACACATGCATGTATCTTCATAATAGAATGATTTATATTATTTTGGGTGTATACCCAATAATGAGATTGCTGGGTCAGATAGTATTTCTCGTTCCGTCTTTGAGGAATTGCCACACTATCTTCCACAATGGTTGAACTAATTTACATTCACACAAACAGTGTAAAAGCATTCTTATTTCTCCACAGCCTCACTGGCATCTGTTGTTTCTTGACTTTTTAATAATCATCATTCTGACTGGCATGAGGTGGTATCTCATTGTGGTTTTGATTTGCGTTTCTCTAATGATCAGTGGTGTTGAGCTTTTCTTCATATGTTTGTTGGTCATATAAATGTAATCTTTTGGGAAGTGTCTGTTCATGTCCTTTGCCCACTTTTTAATGAAGTTATTTGGTTTTTCTTGTAAATTTAAGTTCCTTGTGGATTCTGGATATTAGACCTTTATCAGGTGGATAGATTACAAGAATGTTCTCCCATTCTATAGGCTGTCTTTTCACACTGATAGTAGTTCATTTTGCTGTGCAGAAGCTCTTTAGCTTAATTAGATCCCATTTATCAATTTTTGCTTTGTTGTGATTGCTTTTGATGTATTTTTCATGAAATCTTTGCCTGTGCCTATGTCCTGAATGATATTGCCTAGATTTTCTTCTAGGGTTTTTATAGTTTTGAGTTTTATATCTAAGTCTTTAATCCATCTTGAGTTGATTTTTGTATAAGGTGTAAGGAAGGGGTCCAGTTCCCATTTTCTGTGTGTGACTAGCCAGTTTTCCCAGCACCATTTATTAATAGGGAATTCTTTCCCTATTCCTTGTTTTTGTCAGGTTTGTTGAAAATCAGATAGTTGTAGATGTGCAGTCTTGTTTCTGAGTTCTCTGTTCTGTTCCATTGGTCTGTGTGTCTGTTTTTTTTACCAGTACCATGCTGTTTTTGTTACTGTAGCCTTGTAGTATAGTTTGAAGTCAGGTAGCGTTATGGTGTCAGCTTTGTTTTTTTTTGCTTAGGATTGTCTTGGCTATACAGTCTCTTTCTTTGATTCCATATGAATTTTAAAGTGGTTTTTTTTCTAATTCTGTGAAGAACATCAATGGTAGTTCAATGGAAATAGCATTAAATCTATAAATTACTTTGGACAGTATGGGCATTTTCATGATATTGATTCTTCCTATCCATGAGCATAAAATGTTTTTCCATTTGTTTATGTCCTTTTTGATTTCCTTGATAAGCGGTTTGTAGTTCTCCTTGAAGAGGTCCTTCATGTCCCTTGTTAGCTGTATTCCTAGGTATTTTATTCTATTTGTAGCAGTCGTGATGGGAGTTCATTCATGATTTGTCTCTCGGTGTGTCTACTGTTGGTATACAGGATGGTTGTAATTTTTGCACACTGATTTTGTATCCTAAGTCTTTGGCTGAAGCTGCTTATCAGCTTAAGAAGTTTTTGGGGTGAGATGATGGAGTTTTCTAGTTGTAGGATGTCATTTGCAAGCAAAGACAGTTTGACTTCCTCTCTTCCTATTTGAATACCCTTTATTTCCTTCTCTTGCCTGATTGCCCTGGCCAGAACATCCAATGCTATGTTGAACAGGAGTGATGAGAGAGGGCGTTCTTGTCTTGTCTCAGTTTTCAAGGGGAATGCTTCCAGCTTTTGTCCATTCAGTATGATATTGGCTGTGGGTCTGTCATAAATAGCTCTTATTATTTTGAGGTATGTTCCATCACTACCTAGTTTATTGAGAGTTTTTAACACAAAGGGATGTTGAATTTTATTGAAGGCCTTTTCTATGTCTATTAAGATAATCATGTGGTTTTTGTTTTTAGTTCTGTTTATGTGATTAATTACATTTACTGATTTACATATATTGAACCAGCCTTGCATCCCAGGGATAAAGCCAACTTGATCATGATGGATAAGCTTTTTGATATGCTGCTGGATTTGGTTTGCCAGTATTTTATTGAGGATTTTTGTATCAATGTTCATTGGGGATATTGGCCTAAACTTTTCTTTTTTTGTTCTATCACTGCCAGGTTTTGGTATCAGGATAATGCTGGTCTTGTAAACTAAGTTAGGAAGAAGTACCTCCTTTTCCGTTATTTGTAATAGTTTCAGAAGAAATGTTTACATTTCTTGGTACCAGTTCCAATGGAAAAGGAGGTACCAGCTCCTCTTTGTACTGCTGGTAGAATTCAGCTGTAAATCTGTCTTGTCCTAGACATTTTTTGGTTGGTAGGCTATTTATTACTGCCTCAATTTCAGAACTTGTTATTGGTCTATTCAGAGATTCAACTTCTTCCTGGTTCAGAGTGTATGTGGTGTATGTGGGAGAGTGTATGTATCCAGCAATTTATTCATTTCTTCTAGATTTTCTAGTTTAAAGTATTTAGTCTTCACAAATATAAAGTAACTTTCCAAATGCTACCTAATCAGTAGGTGATGAGTCATCTGTAAGTCTGTTGCCTAACTATAAACCGACCTCTCTGAGTAAATTCACTTTAAGGGCCCTCTATATGTGATGTGCATTAATGACCATGATGGGATCTTATTTTGAAATACTAGTCCCTTAGTAATAATCAGTGTCCAGATGACAGAATATGTTTGATTAATATGAGGATTCATGTTGGAATAAAGCCATTGAGGAGGTGGACCATCATTAGTAGCATTTATATTTATGATGTGCTTAAGTATATCTTCCATATCCTATCTTTGATATGAAATCCTCTTCATAATGTGAGCACTTTAACTTTATTACCTTTCCCGTGACTCTATTATATATCACTTAAAGAACAGTCCTCATAACTAGACTGAGAGGAGCATATAATAAGAATAGCATTTAAGTCAGTAATTTGCTGAGTGAAATTTTTATTACATTATTACAAGAAAGATCTTTCCTGTAAAAACTAGAACTCTGTGCTACATTATGGCTATCATAAACATTGGTTTTGATAAAAGTAGTGATAAAATACATTTGTAAAATACTTTGTCATTCTATGTAATGTTAATTGGTATTTCAGTGCTGTATGAGTACAGATCAACATCAATTACATGGAATCTAATTGCCTGTAACAATTAGGTGTACCTAGCAATGTCTTGAGGGCTGATCCTATGAGTAGAAGTAGGGAAGAACAGAAACAGAAATTTAGGAGACCTAAATTCAATAAAAAATGGTAAGTTTTGGCTGGGCACAGTGGCTCACACCATTTATTCCAGCAATTTGGGAGGTTGAGGCAGGTGAATTGCTTAAGCCAAGGAGTTCAAGACAAGCCTGAGCAACTTGGCAAAACCCCATCTCTACAAAGAATGCAAAATTAGCCGGGTGTAGTGGTACATGCCTAGAGTCCCAGCTACTTGGGAGGGTGAGGTGGGAGGATCGCTTGAGCCCAGGAGGCAGAGGTTGCAGTGAACCAAGTTCATGCCACTGCACTCCAGCCAGGGTGACAGTGTGAGACCCTGCCTCAAAAAAAAAAAAAAAAAAAAAAGAAAAAAAAAAGAAAAAAGAAAAGCTTTTATCATGAGCTCAGAGTTCCAGAGAGCACTGTTATTATTCAACCAAATCATTAAGAGGTCATATAAAATTTCCGGGTCATATAAGGCTCTTGCTTTCTCCTGAAACTAAACTTGACCTAGAGTAAAAAATTGGTTTCCTTTTTTTAGAAAGCATAAATAAGGATGAGTGTTATAGGTTGAATCCTATCCCTCCAAAAAGATACATTGAAGTCTTAAGTCCCAGTCCTCAGGATGTGATGTAATTTAAAAATAGGGTCAGGGAAGATGTAACTAGTTAAGATGAGGTGATACTGGAATAGGGTGAGCCTTTAATCTGATTGACTGGTCTCCTTGTAAGAAGACAGAGACATAGAGGGAAGACAGCCATGTGAAGACATAAACACACAGGGAGAACACCCTGTGAAGATAGAGGCAGAGACTAGAGTGATACATCCACAAGCCGAGGAAAGCCTGGAGCTACCAGAAGCTGGAAGAGGCAAGGTGGGACACTCCCTTAGAGGTTTCGATGGGAGCCTGGCCCTGCCGGCAACTTGATCTCAGAGTTCTGGCCTGTAGAACTAAGACAGAATAAATTTATGGTGACTTAAGCCACCTTTGGCCAGATGCAGTGGCTCATGCCTGTAATCTCACCACTTGGGGAGGCCGAGGTGGGTGGATCACCTGAGGTCAGGAGTTCGAGACTAGTCTGGCCAACATGGTGAAAAGTCATGTCTACTAAAAATACAAAAAATTAGCTAGGCATGGTGATGGGCATCTGTTATCCTAGCTACTTGGGAGGCTGAGGCAGGAAAATTGCTTGAACCTAGGAGGTGGAGGTTACAGTGAGCCAAAATCACGCCTCTGCACTCCAGCCTGGTCAACAAGAATGCAACTTGGTCTCAAAAAAAAAAAAAGCCATCTTCTTTGTAGTACCTTCTTGAGGCAGCCCTACAAAGCCTGCACGATGGGAGAGGAGAAAAATACAGCAGAAATATGTGAAGCCAGAAAGCCCCTCGGAAGCATTCGTTGATTCAGCAATACCAAGAAAGCTGACTTCCAAGTTCACTATGATGAAGGTCAGGAAACAATTTGATTTCCATTGCGCATTCTCCCTCTATCCCCCAAACTCAGAAATTGTTAATACGAGGTACCTATGGAAGCAGGAATGAGGGAGAGTAGCGACAGAAGGATGTAAAGGTGAACAGAGAATCAAGTAAGTAGAGAAACAAGGATTATCATGTAACACTGGGGGCTTTTGAAGAGAAAGAGATGAGGACCTGGAGAATTTTCTTGAATTCTTGGAATGTAGCAGTGTTTTTGCAGATATTATTTCTATTACGACCCAATAAATCCAAGCCGGGAGTAGTGAGCTAGCGTGGGCAGATCTTTTGATATTTTAAATGTTTAATGGTCTGACTTAATACAATCTAAAAAGATTGGGCAAGGTAGGAAAGAAGACAATTTGTCGACGATGATATAACAAAAATAGTTGCATCTTAGCAACAGTGTGATTTGACAGGACTCAAGAGGAAGTCAAATTGGAAGAAGTTGGCTTCCATGTAAATATTCTGGTTTAGGATAGGTTTGCAGGGAAAAGGGCACCCAATTAACTCTAGGTTTTGAAAAATAAGGACAAAGACACTTGGCTTTGACCAGGAATTTGTCAGTTAATTCACTTTAAGACTGCAGTGAAAGAATCACCTTATTGTACCCAAATTGGAATAAATGCAAAACCTTTGAAACTTAATTTTAAGTATGAACATTCTAACAGCAGTTTATCAATGATTTGACTTTTTGGTTTGTCAGAATTCCCTGTATTTGGTGTTTTTCTTTACACAGATGTTTGTAAAAATCTACTTTGTATTTAATTCTTTTCTTATACTTACTTAATGAGGCACTTTTATTTTGAAAATAATTTGTTATCCTCCTAGACTGTTTTCCTACCTCAAACTTGAAAATAATAACCTTAATAGTTTCTGTCAAATGAATGAACCCAAATTTCCTTTAACGTGTTACTGGAAAAGTCCCAAATTAGATTAAACCATTAGGTATAATCCCATAAATCAAAAAATACATTTTTATAAAATGTATTTCTGTTTAATGGAAATACATGTATTTTTGCATAACTAATAGATTGTATAACTAATAACTACCTCTATTTCTGATAAAGATCATCTGCTTTTAAAGATTTTTAATTCAGAGAAATTATAGAATAATCATATTGATGACTAATAAAGTAATATAGATGAATATTAATTTCCTATTACTTAAAAAGTATCTTGAATCTAAAACCCCAGATTTTTAATTTTCTTCCAATAGTCTCTCAGAAGATTCGTGAAGCCAAATTGCATGATAATTAGGACAATGTAAATATTTCTAATTATGCATAAATACTTTGTGTCTAGAAGAAGTCAAATAACGCAAACTAAATTTAATTCCCATATTATAGTATTATAGCCTGTTTTTAAATTATCTATCCATCTATTTATATCTTAGATGGCCAGAACAAAAAAAAATATGTTTGTATGTTTTAAGTTTGACATTTCTCAAAATAAATGGAGTTCATTTGAACTGGTAAATGTGGTATTCAAGAAACACCTTAGATTTTAAAGAATTGGTTCACATGGAAAAAATACCACTATTTTGGTGGTTTATTTTTCCTTCAGAAAGCAGTTATAATGCTAACTCTTTTTGTTCACAATGCCCCATTTTCAAACCGTGTGGTTTAAAAAAGTGAATTTAGGTCAAGGGCTATTTTGAAAATCAAACAGGGTCACTACTTCTCCCACAGAATTATAACTAGTTGTGTAGTGAACCAGTTTTCATAAATGTTGACTGGATGGCATATATGTCTTTATTCAGGTATTGTAATGTTAATGCTTGTTTTAGTTGTAGGTTATGTTTATTTCAAAAAGATAGCATTACTTCACCTGCTAGCTTGATGTTCTTTTTTTAAAAAAAATCTTTTTCCTTTCTGCTATAGATGAATTTGTGTTCAAAAGAGGCTAGGCTACATAAATCAGAAATTCAGACTCAAATTTCCATAACAAACTGTTCAGTTTACTGAAAAGTTAAATGGAAAACAATTTACTTGCAAAAATGTGATGAATATCTATTACATTGAAAGAATCATGACCTACTGGAACATATACAAAGGTGAAGCTAATATATAATAATTTCCATACATGCCAGATGATGCATTCTAAAACGAGGAAAATATCAACATTTTTACCACCAGATTTAAAAGCTAAAATTGTTTACAATAAATTCCTATGAAGATAAATGTTCTCAAATATTAATGTCAAATTCAATCTTCATCAAATATGAACATAGATGTGCAATTTTTTTTTCAAACAATGGCTATGTTTCAACTCACCATCACTAAATAGGTTATTTTATTGTTTTGGAAGTAGGGTGGATTTGTTCTAATCAGTTCTCACATTCTTATTGTGTTCAGCTCTTCCTTAGGATCAATGTTTTCCTAGTGAAATAGCTGTACTTAAACAGGCGGCTTCTAGGTGCAGACTAATGATAGCTAGTCCTCATCTAGTGCTTTCTGTGTGCCAGGCACTTTGAAGCCTGTTGTACATATTATCACAGGTTATTCTCAGAACCACCCACAAGATAAGTACTATTATTATCCCCATTTAACACAGAAAGGTTAGGTGACTTGCCCAACCTTATACAGCTGTTAAGTAGCAGAGACTCAATTCAGATTCAAGTACTCTGGTCCACAAGACTCTGCCCTGATTCATAATACTGCAGTCCAAGATTTTAAAGTGATAGCTATATGGAATTATTCACTCACAGACCTATCATTAAAGATACTGATTTTGATAAACTGAGCTAAGCATGGAAGAGAGAGGCAGAATCTACTCTGATGTACCATGCAACTAAGGGAACTAACCAAATACATAATCATGTACTTGTAGAATTCATCCAGTGACCTGTTTAAAACACATTATTATTTCTGGAACGTTGACCATGATAAAAGAGAAAGGAGTAACTAGAAAGAGATCCCTAAGACTCACAATTGAAATCATCAAAGTTACTAAATGTTTTAAGTCAAAACAGAAGAAGAAAGTACTTGAGCCTATTTTGATTTTAGTCACAGAGGCATAAATTACTTATGTTGTATCTGACAGTTACAACAATTGAACTGTTTTCAGATCCCTCAAATCAATTAAAAATAAACATTATGGATAAGAGTTAATCAATAAACATGTCATCTGGTGCTTGATCACAGCCAACTGTCTGAAGAACTGAAACAACTGGCATTATCCTTCCTTCTGTATGTGAACACTGCAGGGCAGGAATAGCAAATAGGTTTCAGTTACTGCGCAGCTTCAGTAGCTTGCTAGGGCTGCCCAGGTGCCCAGGGAGCTGTGCTGCAGAAGGTTCTGAGGCGCATCCAGAAACCAAAGGGAAAGAAGCTGCAATGAATTACCAGCAGTTACCAGGATATTTGTCATCCTGGTTATTAGGCAAAAGATCTTAATTCCAATAGTTATGAAAAGAGTCGTCCAATTTAATGTGTAGTCTAATTCTCTTTACTTCAGCTTGCCTTTGTGTTTATTTATACAACTCTGCCTCTGCCTCTGGAGGTTGTTGTCAGGGCATGATTTTTTTGTAATTCATAGTCCTTTAAGTGAAGGTATTATGGATGTATAGAACATTTTAATTGTTCAAGGTAACATCATAAGCCCTGTTAGGAAAATAAACAATTGAGGAAACAAACCTCAAAAACATGATTGCCTTTTTGTTGTTCTTCTGAAGAAGTTTTAGTACTAGAAAAATAGTATTTTATTTCCTCAAAGAAGCAAAACATAACATGCTTCAGAAAGAATCACGTATTTGCAATAAAGTGACTGGGTTGGAATTTTACTATATATACATAATCAGGTGATGAAAATTCCTTACATTGTTACTTCTGGTGCAAGTATTTAAATTTAGTGAAGCATCATCCTATGAATAAGTCTCGCTATAGACTTCTTCAAAAGTGTTGATATTAGAATAAAATTAGTAATGAGTTAACTGTTGAAAATTACTCAGCATCTGGGCCTTAGAGTTGCCAAGAACCAAAGTGTGCTTTGGTTATTGGCTGAAATTCTGGAGCAGATGAAGGAGGAAGAGGAAGAAGAGTAGAATCCTATGCCAACATCAGATGAGCAAGGTGCTAAAATGACTAATGGGATGAAGTTACATACAGTACCCTTAACTCAGAAAACATTTCTGTTTCATAGTGCTAACTACAAAAGGAAAAAAAAAAAATACCCAGTAACTTTGAAGTTTAATCTTTAAAGATACAACTGTTAACACTTTTGGCTGGAAATTCAGAACTCTCTTCATCCCAATGAATGTGATTTTGTGAGTGCTATGGTTTGAAAGTTTTTCTCCTCCAAAATTCATGTTAAAATGTAATCCGCAATGTGGCAATATTGAGAGGTAGGGCCTTTAAGAGGTAACTGGATCATGAGGGCTCTGCCCTTATGAATGCATTAATCCCATTCATGGATTAACAGCCCAATAGGTTATGTAGAGAGTGGAGTTGGTAGCTTTATAAGAAGAGAGATCTGAGATGAGCCCATTAGCATGCTAAGCTTCCTCACCATGTGATACCCTGCACTGCCTCAGAACTCTTCAGAAGGTCCCCACCAGCAAGAAAGCTCTTGCCAGGTGTGATCCCTTGATCTTGGACTTCTCAGCCTCCACACTGTAAAAAACAAATTCCTTTCTTAGTAAGTTACCCTGTTTTAAGTCTTCTGCTATAAGCAACAGAAAATAGACTAAGATAGTGAGCATGTAGGTTATGGCACATTTATCAGTAGGGAAGAGGCAGTTGTCCAGTTTGGATGAACACAGGGTGTAGCCTTGAACTTGCTGGAACTTCAAGCAGAAAAGCATGTTTCCCAATTATGATCTCTGCAGGTCTGCCCTACAACTGCCTGTTTTGGTACTCAGTTTACAACCACAGCCCCAGAATGTCCCAAGTGAGGGCTGTGGCATGCCAGCATCTTTTTAAATATTTCAGAATCAAGCATTTACTTTTTTTTTTTAAATTTTATTTATTATTGTTTATAATTTTAACAGGGTATATGTGCATAATCTTGCAGGTTTACATATGTTGCCCATGCCTTTTGTTGGTGTGTCGCACCACTAACCCGTCATTTATACTGAAGGCAATCTCCCACGCAATCCCTCCCCCCTCCCTCCCCATGGTGGCAGGCCCCGGTGTGATGTCCTTCCTGTTCCATATGATCTCATTGTCTTTCAGTTCCCACCTATGAGTGAGATCACGGCCTGGTTTTCTGCCCTTCAGGATATTTATAAGAAATATATTCCTAGCCACATCCACATGTCCTGCCAAAGGACATAAACTCTATCCTTTTGTTGGTTGCATAGTATTCTATGTATGTATATGTGCCACATTTTCTCTTAATCCAATCTGTCACTGATGGACATTTGGGTTGATTCCAAGTCTTTGTTAGGAATAGTGCTGCAATAAACATACGTGTGCATGTGTCTTTATAGCAGCATAATGTATATATCCAGTATATACTCCATATCAATGGGATGGTTGGCAGTCACACTAGTTCCCAGATCCCCAAGAGAATCGCTATACTATAATGGTTGAACTAGTTTACAATCCCACCAACAGTGCAAAAGTGTCCTATTTTACAACTATTGTTTCCTGACTTTTTAATGATCGCCATTCTAACTGGTGTGAGATGGTATCTAAAGGGGTCATTCCGGGCCTCATTTTATCAATAAAGAACTATTAGAATTACTATCTTTATCTGAATTCCTGGTGTTAATATGCCTTTTCAAGTTTCTGTGCCATTACCCATGGAATTTCCTCAACTGAAAATGTTCTCCTTCTTCTTTTCCATAAAAATTCCATTAATCATTGAAAACTAAAGGACAAGTGAAATAGATACTTTTCTCCTAAATCTGGCAACGGCTTTTGCTTTCAAGTCACTCCAGGGTGGGAGTCTCTCCTACTGTCATATAAATGGCACAGTTGACTCTTGAACAACACAGTGACCCAGGGGTGTCATGTAGTAAAAAATCCACAGCTAATTTTTCACTCCCCCAAAACTTAACCACTAGTGGCCTACTGTCAATCAGAAGCCTTACTGATAACATAAACAGACAATGAGCACATATTTTGTATATGTACTGTATATGGTATTCTTATAATAAGGTAGAGAAAAGAAAATGTTATTAAAAATCATAAGAGAACATATATGTACTGTTCATCCGGTGGAAGTGGACCACGTGGATCACCATAAAGGTCTTCATTATCTGTCTTCAAGTTGAGTAGGCTGTGGATGTGAAGGAAGAGGAGAGGTTGATCTTGCTGTTTGTTTCAAGAATGCTAAAAACAAAAGAGATCGGGGAGGTAGAAGGGGAAGCAGGAGAGGCAGGCATAGTCCCTGTAATTTTTTTTTAATTAAAAAAATATTTTTTTAAATGTGTGAGACAGAGTCTCCCCTTGTTGCCCAGGTTGCAGCGCATTGGCTGGAGCACAATGGAATGATCTCAGCTTACTGCAACCATCCCCTCCCAGGTTCAAGCAATTCTCCTGCCTCAGCCTCCCAAGTAGCTGGGATTACAGGCATGCGCCACCACACCCAGCTAATTTTTGTGTGTTTAGTAGAGATAGGGCTTCACCATGTTGGTCAGGCTGGTCTTGAACTCCTGACCTCAGGTGATCCACCTGGCTGGGCCTCCCAAAGTGCTGGGATTACAGGAGTAAGCCACCATGCCCGGCATTTTAAAAAATTTTGATAGTTTTGGGGGTACAGGTTTTTGGTAACATGGATAAGTTCTTTAGTGGTGATTTCTGAGATTGTAGTGTACCTGTCACCTGAGCAGTGTACACTGTACCCAATATGTAGACATTTATCCCTCACCCCCACTCCCAACCTTACCCATTATATCATTCTTATGCCTTTGTGTCATCATAACTTAGCTCCCACTTATAAGTGAGGACGTATGACGTTTGGTTTTCTGTTCCTAAGTTACTTCGCTTTTATTGAAAAATCTGCATATAAATAAATGGACCAGAGCAGTTTAAACCCATGTTGTTCAAGGTCAACTGTGTATATGCTAATTGTATTTGCTTAAATGCAAGTCTGGTCTTGGAAATTGATTTGCTCCAAAAGATAAAGAAAAAAAATTGAAGGAAGTAGAATATTTTATAGGTGTAATTTATAAAAAGACTTTATCTTCTGCATACAAATTGTGGTTACTTGTGCATACCACTTTTCATCATTAGATAAACTAAGATGAAAGCTCCAATTTAAAAATAGTCTGTTTTCAAATATAATTGTTCCGTCAGGCTGGAGCTCTTTCTTGTTGGCAAAAGGGAGACAGGGACATTTCAATGTGTTTTTCTGCACTCTGTAAGACTGTAGCTCTTGGTTTTTTTGTTTTTTGTTTTTTGTTTTTTTTTTTAATTAAACTATCTTTAAATAGGCCAAAATTTTGGCTTTACATTACAGGGCACGACACAGTTTTGTTAAGTACGCTGTTGCCTTGATGTCCTCAGAGCATTGTTTAGAAAATTACTCTTACTGGCATATTTCCTCTTTCACAGCACCCCTGAGAAAATTGCTACATGGAAATGGGAGGGTAATAACCCAGTCTCTTCCTAAAATTCTTAGGAAACTATATTCAAAGACAGATTTAATTAACAAAGGATACTAACTCATACACACACAAATATTTTGTTAGTAAGAGTCTAACCATGTGGTGTCATTGGTATTACTTTCACACCATTAATAACTTTGGGGAGGACTGCAAGTGGGACAGTGGTCTGGTCTACGAGTAGAGCTGCTGCTGAGTAATCATCTTCCTGGTGGGCCAGAGTATATTCCTGGAGGTTCTTGATTTTCAGACTTTTAACAGCTGGTAATTTGCTGTAGAGTCACAAGGGATTGTAGAAAAAGCAGCTGTGTTTCTTCCTGAACAAAAAAAAACTTCTCTGAAATTTTCTGAGTTTTTTGTTTTGTGTTTGCTTTTTTTTTAAATTCAGGAATAGTAGTCATATTGAAAGAAATAGTGGTTGGCCTTTTATATATCATTTTACTATTTACACAGCACATTCCTAGATTTAATTCTCATAACTTGTGAAATGGGTATCATTATTAGGCACCAATTAAATTGGCTATAAAGCTTACACTGATTTTTCCAGTGGCCATGTCTGTCTTTGCTAATCCCATCCTTTCTATCGGAGAATTGGTTTCTTTTTCCATCTCTGGCTCACAGGATCCGATATTTTTTAATGACTCACACTCTCTGGCTTAGCAATTGTTAAGGATTGGTCATGGTTTAGCAATTGTTAGGGATTGGTCATGTGACCCAAGCCAGTCAAAATCCTTCATTGGAATTTTATTTTGTAATATCAAATGTGTGCATGGTAGGCAGGTCAGTAAGTGGATATGAAGTAATTTTAGAGCTATTGACAGTCATGTCCCCAACAGGGTGGCATAGGCCTCTTTCAGAGAATAAAATCTACATGCAGAGAGAGACTGAGATAAACTATGGAGAAAGACAGACCCCACCTGCAGTTTGGTTCCATAAGTCAATTAACTACCCATTATGTGCTCAAGTCATTACTACCACTGAAGCGAATTGATACAATACTAGTTCCCAATTTAAACTTGAGAAACTGAAATCTTGTCAACATAAATGACCTTTCAGAGATGTTAAAATGTGTTATTTTTTTCTTCCCTTTTAGACTCGTTTCTATTGAACCGCACTTTCGGTTGTGCCATTAATGTAAACAGAAGGAAGCTAAAGAATAAAATTCTCATTATGTTGACTCAAGGCTCTTTCAACCTGCCATTCATTGATACTATACAGTGTTTCTCTTGTAGCTAGAGGGAGTTTACCTGAAAGTGTTTTCTCACATGTCATTATAAGGAAATGTGTCGATATAAGGCAAAACATAGATTCTCCCAAATAAAAGTTTATAGCTTGAAAACATTACACGTTTTAACACTGATTTTGTTTCCCGCTTTGTTTGGTGAAACAAATGTAAACCTTCAGCATCTCTTTAGCAACTGTACAGAACTGCACAGTACACATTTTCTACTATTCATCTCCCCTTGTTTTGTTTATATTTTGTGCATCTATTACTTTTGTCATCAAGTTTTGATTTTATTCCTTTCACATTATGTGCATTTGTATAAATAAGAAATGAAATAAAAAGAATAATAACTAAGTATATTTCAGTGGAGTAGCTTGCCATGCTTTTTTCCAGACTTCCACTAAGTACTATTGAAAACTGATACAGGCGGAAACCAGCAATGGCACTTCAAGTTAAAGATCGGGGAAGGCCCTCTGTGAAGCCTTTTTCATTCCATGGGCCAGAACTTGCATTAATACCATATCTTTGGGAGGTGTATATTAAGATTCTTAGATAACATGGCATGTGTTTTACTCTCTGAATAGGAAATATATGCGTTTTCACTATTGAGATAGGAAAGGACTTTCGCATCTCATAATTTTCTGCTACTTATTAGAAATGGTGACTGATAGAAACACTGAGTTGAAAACAGCTATCATATAACTGCTTAGGATCAATGTTTCTGAGCAGGACAGCACCAGGAGAACCTGTGTTTCTAACTTCACTCATCTCTCAACACATAGTGATAGCAGCAAGAGGCAGACAAATGCCTAGGCAGATAAGGAAGGGTCCCCAGAGAATCTCCAACCTGCCCTGTAAGTATTTATGCCAGATGTTTTTGTGCAGAAGAGGGAGCCTGCACAGTCTCCTCTGGGCATGCCTGCAACTGCCTGGAGGCCCACAGGCACTGGGGGAATGGGGTGGAGCCACCAGGAATTAGTGCCTTATGTAGGGGGAGGATCCTGGCTTCAGCTCATGAGCCGTGTCCTGGTATTCAATCTGTGAGGTGGGAGCCTGTAGTAGGGCCCTCTCTTTCTTTGCTGAGAGCTTTCTTTTATGCTTAATAAATCCGTTCTCCTTCACCCTTCAATGTGTTCCCATGCCTAATTTTTTCTGATCATCAGACTAGAACCCGGTTTTAGCTGAACTAAGGAGCAAAAATCCTACATCAATAGGACCATCAGCTTTTCTCTTTCTTAATGCATTCAGAGACCACTTCAACCAGTGGCCAGAACAGCAGAAGTGTTTTGCATCTTGGGATGCTTAGCTACCTAAAGATTTTCATTGGCCCTGTTCATCTTTTCACATTATATTCCTGTTGGTCACTGTCCAGCCTTAGAATGAGTAGGTCTTAGATGACAAGCTGACTCCTGGTCCATTTAATTGGCCATGTGTGGAAGCAGGATATATGGTACAGAGCCTCACTGTGTGGGCAGTAGGGCACTACTGTGAGCACTGCTCACTGATTTTTCCAGTGGCCATGTCTGTCTTTAGATTGTCTAAAACTCAGTGAGCACTACTGTGGGCAGGTAGTCAACCTCACAAAAGGGTATGAGCATGGCAGATGTTTTGAAGATTGCCTATTCAGCACAAAGGCATATTTAATTTATTATACCTCTTTCTACCTTTATAAAATCCTTAAGGGTAAGAATTTACCTCATGAGTTTTTCTATATACTTTATGTTTTCATATAAACTACATTATTATTTTCTAAATACTTTGTAATTATTTTAATTTCCTTTTTTACTCACTAGTTTGTAGAAGGAGTTTCTAAATCTTCAGGTATGTTTTAAAATTACACATTTGATGTTGATTTCTAGGTACAGTGGTTAGAGCATAGCATGAAAAAATGTACTTGTAGAATTTCTTGAGGTTCTTTTGTGATTTAAAGTAGGGTATTTTTGGATAAATACTTTTTTTCCTCTATAATCTCTTACACACTGAAAGTACTCTATTTAAATATCTCGCCTGGGTCTTGTGTTTTGTTCATTTCTTTCTTTCAGTTTTTCCATATATTTTAATGCCATGCTATTTGTTGCACCCAAGTTTACATTTATTTTACTATATATGCTGTTGTGAACATATAATTATTCTGTTTGGCCTATTAAGTGCATTTGGCATCAAATTCTATACTGTTACCTTTTTAAATATACCTTCATTTTTCCTTTTATTTTAAACTTCTGAGCCATTTTGTTTTAAGCACTTGTTTAAAACAGCACATGTTTTGGAATATCTAGAAACTTAATCCTGATATATTTTCTTCATAATAAACTTTTAAAATTTGTTTCTAACTGAAGAAAATATTAATATATATTAATATATACCCAATCCTTGACTGGATACTCACTAATGAGCAAAATAATTAGAAAAGGGTAATATGTTAGAATAAACATTAAAAAGCATGTATTGAAAAGCCATGAAAATAGACAAACTGCTGGAAAGCGTAACCAAAACACCAACCTAAACTAAACACAATTACCAAATTTTAAGATAAGAAAATGAATATAACTAGAAATGTGGAGAAGAGTGAAAAGAGTGAAGTGTATACTTGATTCTTTCTGGATAACTTTATGGCAATGAATTGGAAAGTATATGTAGATTGGAGAGATACAGAATGCTTCTGAGCAATAGTGTAAAGATGTCAATATTCCTAATAGAAATTCACAATTTTGAGGTAATTCCTATTGTATACAATTGTAAATTGTTTTAAAATTTCCAGTGGGAAAATAAATTGGTACAGCAATCATAAACTTTTTTTCTCTTCTTTGAATACATTTGAAATACTGTTACCAGATGGAAAGTCTTGACTGAGAGTTGTCCATGTTCTTGGTATGTTGAACAAAGAATTGAACAAAATGCACAAACAAAGCAACAAAAGAACAAAGCAGAAGCAATGAAAGCACAGATTTATTGAAGTGAAAGTACACTCCACAGAGGGGGAGCAGGCCGGAGCAAGCGGCTTAAGAGCCCTGATTGCAATGTTCTTCGGGGTTTTTGTTGAACTAAAAGAATTTGTTAACACCCTGAGGTACCCTTTAGAGACCTCCTATTGGTTACACACTATCTGAATGAAGGATTGGCCTGCAACCAATCAGAGGCTGAAGTGAAGGCTTGGCTGGCAGACGAATTAGAGGCATTTCCTGTTTCTGACACAGGGTAGAAGGAGTTTTGTAGAGGGAGGGGTCTCTGGTCCCTTGTCACTTGGGGATGGAGAGGTGGAGTTTTCCTTTCAGTCCAAATCTAAGAAGTCTGCAGCAGGTTGACCTTAGGCTTTCTGTCTCCAGACCCTATTCTCCTGCCTCAGTATGAAAACCAATTGCAATCAACAGCAAGTGTGCAACAGTTTTTGGCTATGTGAATGCATGAGAGAATAAATATTACTTGCATTATCTGGTATTAAGACATAGTAAAAAGACACAGTGGTTACAACAACATGGTACTGGTCTTAGTGTCATACCAGCATTCTAGGTATACATATTTAATAGAACATGGGATAGGTTTATTTAAATAGAAAATAATAAGTATCTTAAAAACTAGGACAAATCTTGACATGTTATCATGGGAGGAGGTCTGTGAAAAACTAAGTGACAAAGCTATTAAAAGACATTTATAGTACAATAACTAATACCCATTGTTTACCTATTAGGCACTTTTCTATGTGCTTTTCTAAATTGATAGTGAAACAATATTATAAAGTAGATATTATTTTCTCAGTTATAGATAGCAAAGAAGATGGTCAAAGAGGTTAAGTTGTACAGGATGAATAAGTTTAGAGGTTTAATGTACAGCAGAAGGACTAGTTAATATTACGTTGTATATTAAAAATTTGCTAAGAGTAGATTTTAGGTGCTCTAATGCAAAAAATGGTACATGTGGAAAGTGATGGACATGCTAATTTGCTTACTTCATTTCACCATGGATATGTGTATCAAATATGTTTTATGCCTTAAATTTATACAATGAAAAGTAAATGTTGTAGAAAAGAACATCAGCCAAGAGGCCTGGGAAGGAGGAGCCAAGGTTTATGTTAAGTTCTGACCCCAAGAGCCAGGTGATAAGTAATATGCCAACCAAGAAGGCAGGAGGCTCAGGAATCATCACGGAGCCTTATCACATCCGTGGAGCCTCTTACAACCACGTCTCTCAGTAGATGCACTTCTTAAATGCACCAAACATTGAGTCAGCTTGAAGGGCTCCATTTTACCACTTCTGGTCACTCAGTCTGTGTTCTCCAAATCAGTCTTATCAATTCCATTCCCAGTTAGTTGTAAAAGAAGTTGTTACTGCAGTTACTCAAATTATCTTTTTTTTTTTAAAAAAAAATAATAATGTTAACGGATCAGAAGACACTTTCTGCAAATCAATTTCAGCTGAGGACTCACAATTTGAGTACGCTTCAAGATCAACGTTTCACCCTACTTTCGCTTTATGTATTTTTTTTTCTTCATTTTCCTCACACATTGTCAGTGTGAGATGTCTATTTGTGGATTTGAGAGGAATCTTGACTGGAGCAGAAGAGATGGCTTTCTCCGTACTAAGAGGAACTCTGCACGGCTGGAAAGTGGGCTGTCTTACCACTGTCATGGAACACTCTGTGACTTGGACATAGTCAGAAAAGCATCTGGAAATCTGTAAATAACCACTGAAATTTTTGATTCAGTTCATACTAGAAACTCTCCCCCTCCATTATCAATGAATATTGGTTGGCGTTTGTTTAAAATTACAAATTGGAGCTAATCGATTTAGCGACTATCTTTTAAACAAAGGGAGGTTACTTCTATTATTTTCCTGTTGGGGCGGGTGGGGAAATAGTCAGAAATAGAATGGCACTTCAAGTACCTTGAGAACTATTATTAATGTTCTGACTCACAATCAAAGGCCACAAAGAATAACAGCTCCAATTCTGAATAACAGTTAAAATCCTAGAACGGGGGTAAAGGAAGAAGCAAATGAATGGAATTTTCTAAACAACCCAAAAGGGGAAAGAGAGAGGGAGAACCTGGAGAATCCTGTCAGTAGTAGAAATCAGAAAACAACTGGCATTCATCAGATTTAATTTCTGCAAACCAACCAGTGTCCTGGAAATCAGACATTTACTCAGCAACTCTGTAGTAAGCACCATGTATGACTTGTGAGGAAATGAGTAAGGACATAAATACGTTTAAAGCGTAATATATGCATATTTATAATAATACCCGAAAACATAAATGTTCTAGAGTTTGCCTTAGGTGAAGACTACATAATGCAGTTTCAAGGGTTAAGAAATCGCCACTAACAATGAAGAAAATTTCCCACTTTCTGTTTACTACATCTGAAATTGATTTATGAGCACATACCCTAAGGCTTAAACTTAACTTCTGGAGAGAGGTAACTCATTAGTGTAAGGAATATATGCATGATACTAATGTTTTCTATTACGGTAGGGTCATAAGGTAGGAGGACAGAAAATAGTAAAGAGCCCTTAGCAATAGTAAGTTCACAGAATGATACCTCACCTCTTTCACAATTTTGTACAAACCTGGACATGCATATATCTCGTTTATCTCAGCTGTAAGAGAATGGTTTTAAAAATGAAGATATTTTCTTTACTTTTTGTTTTCTTCTGTTCTTGTTTTGAGAATCTAGCAAATCTATAAATGCTGTCACAAGAAAAAAAATGTTCATATGTGCATTCATCTGTAATTTGGGGGACAATTTCAGGGATTCAAAGACTCTCTGAAATCTATCTAAGATGGCAGGTTAAGAACAAGTGATCAAAGCATTTGTTGGCATCATTAGAATAATGGGGTGTTTGTTAGAAGTCCTGAATGTGACAAGCACTTTCATGTCAGTTGGGAGAAAAAAGGTCTGGAAATATAATTCCTGAGTGGTGTCTAGAGTGAGTTGGTTTGTCTGGTGTGAAATGTGCAAATGAATAAAACAGAAGACAAAAATCAAAAACTCATAACCGTACCCTGGTCAAGCATAATTTGTAGAATGCGAGTCACAGAAAAAAATGTGTTTCCTTCTCTCACTTGTCTCTTAGGCTGCTCAGTGAGCTAGAAATTCTCCTGCCTTTGCATGAAAAAGGGAGGTTACAGGACACTGCAGAATGTAAGCCAAAGGCTTAAGATCACTTTAAATCACCAAATAGTCTCATTTGGTACTTAAAAGTACTAATTGTCTCATATACAGAAGTTAATGCTTCTAATTTCTACTGGCTGAGGGAAAAGGTGAGGGGGTTGACATGAGCTACAACTTGCTTTGATTCTCTTCCCCACCCATCTCACTAACCCTGATGTCCAATAGCTCTGAAGTGAGAATGTTGAAAGTGAGGGGATACAGGGGTATGAGAAGGTTCTTGCTCTTGTAAACCGTCTTCATGCTAGGTCTGAGTCAGGCAGGTTCAAACTCACTTTTTTCTTAGGGGTGGGACCCCTGCTTCTTCATTGCTGGAGATCTTTTATTAGCAGTTCCCTTGATGTACATGAGGAACATTTATCTGGCTCCTCATTTTCTTTGCTTTCATAGTCCCTAGGAACCCTGAACTTCCCTCTTTACAGGACAATTCCTCAGCATACCTCCCCGTGACCCTTTCTCCCTGATTCTAATCGTGAGAAGGAGTCATCATTCCTTTGCCCTGATGCATTTTTTTGATCAACATAGGAACCCTATTTCTTTTTCTTTCTTTCTTTATTTTATTTTATTTTTTTTATTATACTTTATGTTCCGGAGTGCAGGTGCACAACGTGCAGCTTTGTTACATATGTATACACGTGCCATGTTGGTGTGCTGCACCCATTAACTTGTCATTTACATTAGATATATCTCCTAATGCTATCCCTCCCCTGTCCCCTAATCACACAACAGGCCCCGGTGTGTGATGTTCCCCTTCCTGTGTCCAAGTGGTCTCGTTGTTCAGTTCCCACCTATGAGTGCTACTTCCACTGCTGGGGTAGCTGGTTGGTTTGCCTTCTCCTTTCTGCAATTCTCAGGCAGGATTCAGACTCAAGTTATTAAAATCCCCCAGTTGCAGGAGTCCCATTTGAAGCTCAGTGGTCCTGTAGAAGTTGAGGTGATAAAAACAGCTTACCCCATTCCTCCTCCTACGTAATGGTGAATGGCTCTTTGTACACTGGCACCTCTGTCTACAAGGTGTTTCTCACAAATTCTCTGTGGACATTTTATATTCTCCGTGAGGAGGAAGTACTGAATATTATCTTGAGCATCTAAATTTTTGCAAGTTCTATTGATTGATTAGTTCAACTTACAACCCATTTTTGAATCAGACATCCATCATCATAGGCTAAAAATGAGACAAACTTTTCACCTGACAGAAAATAAAAACATATATGGTTTTGCAGAAAAGAAAACAGAAAATTAAAGCATAATTTTAGACAAAAAAGTTACAAATCATTACACATGGCTTTTATTTAACAAATTTAACAACACTGTTGCTGCTTTTCCAAGAACTTTATAGACTAACTCAGTCTTAAACATGATCAATTTCATGATGCAAGCACTATCATTTTAATCTCCATTTTCAAGTAAGTAAGCTGAGGTATAGAGAAGCTAAGTAACTTGTCCAAGATCACATGACTGGTAAATGATAAATTCCAGATTCAAACCTAGGAAGTCTGGCTCCACTATGATTGGTCCCTAGCAATTATGCTATACTTCTTCTCAAGGTTACTGGAGGCCCTACAGAATACTTTTTTTGTGTGTTTTTTTGAGATGCAGTTTTGCTCTTGTTGCCCAGGCTAGAGTGCAATGGCGCGATCTTGGCTCACACCACCTCCGCTTCCTGGGTTCAAAGCGATTCTCCTGCCTCAGCCTCCCGAGTGGCTAGGATTATAGGCATGCACCATGCCCAGCTAGTTTTGTATTTTTAGTAGAAACGGGGTTTCCTCATGTTGGTCAGGCTGATCTCAAACTCCCGACCTCAGGTGATTCACTCGCTTTGACCTCCCAAAGCGCTGGGATTACAGGGCGTGAGCCACTCCACCCAGCCAGCCCTACGGAATTCTAATAGGAGAAAGTATATTTCTTATCAATCTTTATTCCAGAGCCTCTAGTTTCAACCACTCTCTTGCCACCACTCTCAAATGCTTTGTTTCCCTGTAGCTCTGTCCTTCTCTCACCTGACAAATCAGATCACATCAATTTTCTACCTAAAACCTTTGAGTGTGTTTAAATTACCAAGACCAGATTTCTTAGTGATGCATAAAAAGCCTTTCATGTTGCAGTTTCTTTTAAACTCCCCAATTTTATTCTGTTATTTTATCACACTCTGCTCCATCATACAAACCTACTTGCCCTGTGTCCTCAACATGCTAATGCCATTTACTTTCTCTATATCATGGGAATACATCTCTCATGTATACCCCTATAGTCCTCAAACTACAAATGGGTTGATTTTTCTACAAAGCCACCTTTGACCCTCTTATCCATCCATCAACCCATCCATCCATCCATCCATCCATCCATCTCTCCATCCATCCGTCCATCCATCCGTCCATCCATCCGTCCATCCTTTCCTGTATTCATCACATATTCACCAAGTGCCACAGGTTTCAGTGTTTCAGGTTCTGAAATACAATGATGGCCAAAGCAGATACAAGTCTGCATTCATTCTGTGCTATTCTCTTCATCCCCAGAAATACATACATTTAATTTCCTAACACAGCATTGTGTAATAGTCTGTGGGCATCTGTGTCCTCCACTATGATCTGAGATCTTCCAGGACCCCCGAAAAGGTCTTTCAAGTAACATTACCTCCATATCCCCAGGTACCTAGTAGATTTCTTACCACGTATTTGATGGTTAAGTGATGGATTATTAAGTAATACATGCATATATTAATGAGAGGTAAATGAATGGATGAATCTAAGAAAACTGTTCTTGCTACTTTTGTACTATTGTCTGATGGGGTTAGAAGTTGCTACTAGGCTCAGCATTCTGGGAGGCCAAGTGGGCGGATCACCTGGGCCAGACCTGATTGGGCAACATGATGAAACCCCTTCTCTACAAAAAATTAACCAGGCATGGTGGCACGTGCCTGTAGTCCTGGCTACTTGGGAGGCTGAGATGAGAGGGTCACTTGAGCCTGGGAAGTCGAGGCTGCAATGAGCTATGATCATGCCACTGCACTCCAGCCTGGGCAACAGAACAGACTGAAAGCCTGTCTCCAAAAAAAAAAAAAAAAAAAAAAAAAAAAAAAAAAAAAAGGTTAGTACTAGGGGAACTGATAAGGAAGTTGTTTCTGGAGTCTAGGTTCAAGGATTTACAGTCTGGACCGATTTTCTTACAGCTGTGGAAATAAAAGTGGTGGAACCAGAAAAGAGTTTGCCTTGGTTGGGAAAGTGTAAATATGATTCTCTCTGAAGGCTAGAAGAGTGCTGCCTTTCAGTTTTAAGACTTCATTTGCCGTCCAGAAAACTTTTTTTTTTTTGAGATGGAGTCTTGCTCTTGTCATCCGGGCTGGAGTGTAGTGGCATGATCATGGCTCACTGCAACCTCCGCCTCCCTGGTTCAAGCGATTCTCCTGCTTCAGCCTCCCCAGGAGCTGGGACTACAGATGTGTGCCACGATGCCCAGCAGCTAGTTTTTGTATTTTTAGTAGAGACAGAGTTTCACCATGTTGGCCAGGCTGGGCTTGAACTCCTGACCTTAAGTGATCCGCCCACCTTAGCCTTCCAAAGTGTTGGAATTACAGGCATGAGCCTGCTGCGCCTGGCCCAGAAAACTCTTGAATTGATCAACATGGAAGATCCTAGCAAAGACAGGCAAAAAGTAAAAAGACTTTAAAAGTTTTTCCAGAACTTATGATTTCATTTTTTTCCATTAAAGGTTAGAATCTCGGTTTCTATTTCAAGGGACTCCAGTAAAATATTTTGATATCTGAAGACAAAATCAATAAAACACTCTACTATGCCAAGTTACCCATAGTCTTTTCATGAAAAATGAATTGCGTACTCAAATACTTTAAAGGGAAAGTGTATTTAAGATGTTCCTGTTCTTAATGTGAGTCTGTGTTGACATGTGAATTAAGTACTTAGATTGACTTTCAGCACATTTTCTTAAATCCATCATCTGCATTCCCAGAAAAACCTGTATTTTTGTTAGATTCTTTTATGCTTATCTAGTAAACTAAATAGAATAATACTTTCTTTGATGTCACTGTATGAAGGATTAAATTTCCCCTAAGGAAATTATTCATATCCCTTCCACAATATGGTGAAAGTGATGAGTCACCTGTCATTGACCTTCACATGTTTATGTGTGCTTATCTAAACCACACATCTGTTCTTTATTTTCCAATAAAGGGACCATATGCCCCTTGACTCACATATAAGAGCACAGTGTTCTAAAACAAACACACTGAAGTTAATTTGGGGATAAAATGAACTTTGAAGAGGATTCACATTCAATACTCTAACTGTAAAAAAAAAAAAAACAGAATTTATTCCTAAACTCAAGAGTGACATTTCATCTCTTCTCCCTAATACTCCAGTGAAGAAAACAGTTTAATAAACTATTTAAGAAAGCTAAAGAGTTAGTATTCAATACTAACTCTTGAATCATTCTTCAGAATAACTCTTGAAATATTTTCTCAAACTTAGGATTTTACCTTTATAAGCTAGCCAATTGCAGCCTTAGAACAATATCAGCTACAGGTTTGAAACTTACAAGTAAATAAATATTAAAAAATAATATTTTATGTTTGAAAAACTCTACCTTTCACATTATTAAACTCTACTTTCACATTATGTACTTTCCTATGCTCCTTATAACAATTTATTAAGGTAGAATGGACTATTATTACCTTGTTTCTGCAAATGGGAAAACTAAAGCTCAAAGAGTTTAAACAAATGGCCTGAATTGATAACGACAACACAGAAGACAGAACTTAAACCCAGGTCCTCTTCCAAATATGATGTTGAAAATCACAGTGATGGTTCAGAAAACTGAACTGTAATGGTTTAGGTCACATGAAGATGTTTGTTCTCAACAAACACAAGTCACAATCATTGAGGCATATATCCATGATATTATCTATCTATCTGCCTGTCTGTCTACCTATCAACCATTTTCTTAGAAATTCAGGCAGAATTCAACCAAAGCACAGCCAGAGTAGAAGATTTTAACATATCTCTTATGGAATTTAATGGCTGGGGTTGATGAAGAGAAAAGGTGCAGAAGAGACTTAATATAGACATATTCTACTCCAAACCCAAGTCAAATGTATGATTTTCAACTCTTCATAGAAAACATACCAAAAATCAACCATACACTAGTCAACCAGATATGACAACCAGACTAGTCAACTAGTTAAATTCCATAGTAAAAAAAATCTTATATGTTGTATTGAAAAGTATCCTGCAAATATAATCACTTGAAAATATAATAACAAAGTGCTCTCTAAAATAGCCCAAATTGGAAATCAAGATAAAATGAAAGACATTTTGAAATTAATGTCAATGAAATGCTATTATATATGTCAAAACTTGTAATGCATGGTTAAATTTATAATCTAGAGGAAACTTTATAGTTTAAAAGTTGCATCAATGAGCAGAAAATACATAATACAACTGAACTAAAAGTTAAATGTCTAAATTAGAAAAAAAGTACTAAAAATGTTGAGGGAAAGAATTAATGAAGACAAAGTGTTTTAAAAAAAAGACTAATAAATTAGATAAGAAGAACTATAATCACCATAACAAAAAGTTCCATATGGAAGGAAATTGATAAAAATGTTTTAAAAAACTGATGAATTAGGTAAGAAGAACCAAAATCACTGCCACGACAAAAAGTTCCATACAGGCCAAGCGTGGTGGCTTACACCTACAATCTCAGCACTTTGGGAGGCCAAGGTGGGCTGATCAGTTGAGGTCAGGAGTTTGAGACCAGCCTGGCCAACATGGCAAAAACCCATCTCTACTAAAAATAGAAAAATTAACTGAGTGTGGTGGCATGCACATGTAGTCCCAGCTACTCAGGAGGCTGAGGTGGGAGGATCACTTGAACCTGGGAGGCACCACTGCACTCCAGCCTGGGCTACAGAGTGAGACCCTGTCTCGAAAAATAAATAAATTAAATAAATAATATTTTAAAAGTTACATACAGTGCTGGTTCTTTATTTTCTTTTAATTTTATTATTCTTTGAATTTTAATTTAGGTTCAGTGAGTGCATGTGCAGGTTTATTACATGGGTAAATGGTGTGTTCCTGAAGCTTGGTGTATGAATGACCCCATCACTCAGGTAGTGAGCCTACTGCTGGATAGGCAGTCTTTAACTCGCCTTTCCTCCCACTTACCCCCCTCAAGCAGTCCAGTGTCTATTGTTCCTATCTTTGTGTGCATGTGTATTCAGTTTTTACCTCCCACTTATAAGTGAGGACATTAAGTATTTGTCTTTCTGTTCCTTTGTTAATTCACTTACGATAATGACCTCCAGCTGCATCCATATGGCTTTAAAGGACACAATTTCATTCTTTTTTATGGCTGCATGGTATTCCGTGGTGTATACGTACCATATTTCTTCATCTAGTCCACTGTTGATGGTGTCTTAGTTGATTCCATTTCTTTTGCTGGTGTGAATAGTGCTGCAGTGACCATACAAGTTCATGTGCCTTTTGGGTAGAATGGTTTGTTTTCCTTGGGTACATTTGTTTTCCTTTGAGCAAATTTGAGAAATGTGGGGTGAAATTACAGGAAGACCTTCTACTTTATACATATCTATAATATTTAAACTTTTAAATTGTATTATTGTTATCAAACAATGTAATACAAATATATATAAAATGATAAAAGTAAAAGAAAATCATTAATTGGCAAAAAAAAAAAAACCAAACACAAGACACAGTGGGATATTTTAATATATAAAAGGAACTTTTGAACAAATAAGATGAATACTCTTAAAGATTATAAAAACATTAGTCTCCCCAAATTACAATCAACTAAAGAATTTAACAATTATTCAACATCATTATTAATAACAGAAAGGCCAATTAAAGTATTAGCATGCCATTTGGCATTTAATAGTTTGGCAATTTAAAAAACTATGCATTCTACTTTAGATGATTTTTTAATATACTGTTTATATACAATAACTTAAAATCAAGAACCTTGAAATGATGCATACTCTTTAAACCATAATTTAAGTTCTAAGAGTCTCTGCCAAGAAAAATATCCGAGATATAGCAAAGAAACCCGTATCACAGGTGATCCTTATAACTTCATAAGAGTAAAAAGTGTATATAACCTAAATATTCAACAATTTGGAGTAGTTGTCTTAATTCTGGCAAAATACAGCAATGGGAACTTGTGACTATGTTATTCCTTGGGCTCTGAGGTTTCTTTTCTCCAACTTTCAGAGTCTCCTTATGTTTTGTGGATATTGTCTGAGGTTTTTAGTCATACTTAGCAGCAGGAATGAGGAAAAGTACACCTGCTCCATCTTTTGAAGCCAAAATGGAATACATTTAAAAACTGTAAAGAAGATCCTGGCTTACAGGATGATAGTGGTGATGGATATGTGGGATGCAGAAAATCCTAAGGGAACCCCACTTATTCTTTGTCCAGGTGACTGCAGGGACCATTTCTGGAGCTAATGATTCCTGAAGAAAGAGGCTACATGTTTTCCTTAGAATATGTTTTAATAGGTTCAATAAGAAATATGATCAACAGGAAAGTATCTGTTATTCTTCTTTCAAAGGAGCAAATTAATGAAATGTGAGAGAACGGACAGAAGGAAAGCCAGATTTATGAGGAAGTGGTGATTATATTAGTGAAAGTAATAGGAAAAAGATGCATTAATTATTAAAAATTAAGATTTGGGATATTTATATAAATGGATATAGTGGCCACTATTCCCAGAATGCTGAGATGAAGGGAATTTCATCTTTGTGAGGACAATGTAAGTTTCAAAGAGGAGCTGTAGAAAATAACAGTGAAAAAATCATGAAAGAAATAGTAATAAAGTACGCCACACACGTGAAAACTCATATTCTCTGAAACAGGGTTTTCCTCCTTATTTCCAGCTTTATTCTGTTTGGAAATTCCATCACACTAATTCCCTGAAACAATTGAAAGAATTATTTACAAAACTGATTCATGCAGAATTTCATGTTCTAGTTTGCTCATTAACTTAATAAAGCAATATATGCACTCTGGAGGACAGAACTCTGAAAAAAGCATCATAACTGAAAGATCCTCTTCAAATCTAAAATGATGGTAAAGCCATTCAAGAATAATAAGGATGTGACTCGCAGTGGAAGAAAAAAATGAACTTTGCAAATACAAGTTGGAACAATCCTAGTAAATATGCTAGCAAATTATTTCTGAGTGCTAGGTCACCCATGTATCTATGAACTTAAGAGTAACATATACATAGAAAATTACAGTGGAGATTTATAAGTGTGCAATAGTTATGACTGATAGTATGATTAAGTGTCTTTGATTTTGCACCATTTAGAACAGTCTTATGAATTATCATTTATTAAGCAGGTAAATTATTGAAATTATCTTCAATGTACTTTTAGTGTGAAAAGTATTTTACCATATCTTTATTCATCCATGCTAGTGTGTACAAGAAGCTGTGCTAGAATCTGTGGTCCACATAAATTAACCATAAACTTTGCCCACAAGGTGTTGTGGAGTAACTTAGGTACCTTGAATGACTTTCTGGAGTGGGTGAGATATTTATTAAAAATAAGTAGGTAGTAATTACATTAACCAGGGTTCTCCTTTGCAAGCATGATATTTCACAAAATTAGCTGTTCTAGAATGTGTGAAAATGCCATGATGAATTCATCTGTGAGCTGCCCATTTCACTAGCAAGCAGTGACACAGATACTACAAGGATCTCTGGAAATGGGGCAACATATATTGGTAAGAATGTGATAGACCAGGTGAAAATTCTAGCTGTGAAAGTAATTGACCTGACACACATTATTTAGTTGCTTTAAGCCTGAGTCATTAGCCAAATTTTGAAACCTTAATTCTAATTGAATCAGGAATCCTAACATTTATGTTCATTTGATGATCAGAACTGTCCACATCCACACAGCTTGCTATCTCCTTGGGAAAATTGTATTGTTCAACTGTCTTCACTAATATGACTTTACAATTCCAGGAAACTTCTCAGGAAAATAAAAGTTGTAAATAAGGGTATTGTTTGTTTCAGAAAAGCTCCCCACCTCCCCAAATAAAACATCCAAATTCAACTTTTTGAACATCAGACATTCAACTTTTCAATAACTGGCATCAAACTACCCTTCTCCTTGTTACTCCGAAACCTCACCTCAAAATCTCCACCTTGCTCACTACACCTCAACTGTTACAGCATGATCCTAATCTAATACCAACCAAGCTCCCACCATGAAAGGTGAACCTTAAACCAAACTTCCAGACCTCTTAAATGTTCCAACTTTACTCTCTACCTGCTAAGAAGCTACTAAGATTCTATCAAGATAATGCATTTTCTTTCCTTCAAAAGCAACAAAATCACTTTGTCCTGTGGACCCTTCGTTTCAGGGGGACTTTCAGGGAGCAAGCATTTTGTAAGTTCTTCAGAAATAATAGGAAAATTACAAACTTTCAAATTAGGAGATGTGAAGGCAATGTAAAGAAAGGGGCCTATCATAATTATAGCAGATGAAAGTAAAGGACCAATTTCATACTAATTTTCACATAAAGAATAACTGCATGTGCTGACTATTATAGTATAGGACAGAAGAAAATTGAATTAAGTGAAACAGTGAAGACTGTAGATTATGTCCTAAAATAAAGTGACACCAACCCATAGCCTTTCCCTTTTAACCTTGGTGGCAATTTCAAATGGGAAAGCATTTAACTGAAACTGACTCTAGCCTTCCTGAATGGTTGAGAGAGAGCCTTTTATACTCTTCTAACCATAAGAGCCAGGATTACGAAAGATGCTCACCCATGAGGATGCCCAAGTTACTGTCCTATAAAGGGAAGGATGAAAGACATACTAAGCAAGTTCTGTTCCCAAATGGGACTGGAGCACCTCTAGAAAAACACGAGTTATCCCCTATCAATGCGAGCTCATCTAAAAGTCCAAGATAGCGATCAGTCATAGCTTTCCCTGATCAAGAGATTGAATTGCCACTGGAGCCCCCATCAGTGCCCCTCAGAAGCTTAGAGCTATTTCCCACCATCCCTTGGAAGCAATGGTGGTAAATGAACCATGCTTTCATGGGACAATGCCTTCTTCATTTATTTTTATTTGTATTTAACTTTTATTTCAGGTTTAGGGATACATGTGCAGGTTTGTTATACAGGTAAACTCACGTCACAGGGGTTTGTTGTGCAGATTAATTCATCACCAAGGTACTAAGCTTAGTACCCAATAGTTATTTTTTTCTGCTCACCCTCCTCCCTCCCTCCACCCTCAAGTAGGCTCCAGTGTCTGTTGTTACCTTCTTTGTGTTCTTGAGTTCTAATCATTTAGTTTCCATTGTAAGTAAGAACATGTGGTATTTGATTTTCTGTTCCTGCATTAATTTGCTAAGGATAATAGCCTCCAGCTCCATCTATGTTCCCACAAAAGACATGATCTTTTTCTTTCTTATGGTTACATAGTATTCCATGGTGTATACGTACCATGGAACAATACTTTCTTCAAATATGTCTCTTTGTGAGGTAGAGCAAAGCCTCATCCTCTGTTTCTTCTGCATTGTGCCCTTCCATAAAAGAACTTCATACCTTCCCATCATCGTCTGATATGCGTTTGGTTTGAGGGTAAAGGGTGAGGATGGCAAATAGTATGCTGGGAAGGGGCTATAGGCTTTGTTCAGCCATTGTATGGGGACTGGGGCTGTTAGCCATGAAAGTCACACCTTTGTCCATGTCGAGTTTTGGAAGGTCTGGACCCGTGAAGAGATTAGGCATGACTACTGGGGAGGGCAGGTTTGGAGGCTGTTCATTACTCATTTAGCTGATATTGAGGGATTATTATTTGCTAGATACTGTGTTTGTGGTGATGAATAAAATGATGAGCAGGCAGGTTTTCTTCCTTCCTTCACTGAGCAGACTTTAACACTGAGGATGAACCTCAATAAAGGAATTTGACGTGTAAGAGTAAATGTACATAATAGATATGGGCAGCCATGATGCTGTCTAGGAAGCTCTGCTGGCCACAGTCAGGGAGGTTGGAGAAGGCTCCCTAAGAAGTACGATTGCAATGGTACTTAAAGGAAGAGGAAAACTTACCTTGACAAAGTGATAAGGGAGGAGTATTCCAGGCAGAGGGAATAGCATGGATGAAGGTGAAGTGATAAGGACCACATTCAAGGGACTTTGGTAAGATCAATGTAGAGCAGGGTCTTGGATTAGGCTGAGGGACAGGAGGGGCAGATCATGTAGGTGGTGGAGACTGCACTCAGTTTCAGCCATTATCCTGAGAGCAGAGGGAGAAGGATAGGTCTGCAGCATGAGCAGTGGCCTCTAGAGATTGGAAAGAGTCAGGAATCCTCATTTTCAAGGATGGCAGAGACCTATGCCCACTCATGCGTGGCACCCACAGCCAATACAACAGACAAGTACTATTGGCTTTATTTTCAGATATATTCCAAATCACATCTCTTCTCACCTCTTCTGCATATGTCATGGCAATGAATTCCTAATTTGTCCCCCTAGTAACTTTTGTCCATCTGCAGCCTATCAGACACAGAAATCCAAGTGACTTTGTGAAGACGAAAATCACATGGTATTTTTTTTGACATACTCTTCCCATCTATGGTAAGTAGAAATCTAAGATTATTTCCAGTATGACCACCCCTTGGTGTAGATGCCTTGCACAACTGCTTTGTCTGAGTCTGAGAAGACCTGTGATTATGAGGGTCCCCAGTCAATTGACTTTAAATTAATCAAAAGGCACACTGTCTTGGGTGGATCTGACACAATCAGGTGATCCCTTTAAAGAAATCAGAGACATCTGAGGCCATACAGATTCTCTGCTGGCCTGGGAGAAGCAAACTCCCATGTTGTTGAGATGACAATGTAGCAAAGACCTGAGTGTGGCCTCTAGGAGCTAAGAGTAGACTTCTAAGCTTCGAAGCTAGCAAGAAAATGGGAAGATCAGTCATGCCTCTGCAAAAAAAATCTATTCTGCAAACATCTTGAAGGAGCTTACGATGTATTTTTTTCTCATGTCTCCAGATGAGGATGCAGCCAGATAACACCTGATTTTAGCCTTGTGAGACCCTGAGCAGAGGATCTAGCTAAAATAAGTTGGACTCGTGAGGCATGGAAATTGTGGGATAAAGAATCTGTCTTTTCAAGCCACTAAATTTGTAATAATTTGTTACACAGAAACAGAAAGTGGTGCTTAATTTGTCAGCACTTATATTGAGGAGTAGGTCGTCTTCTTCTTTTTTTTTTTTTTTTGCCTAAATGATATTTTTATCTCTAATACTTCAAACAGTATGTGGGACATATTTAGTGTTCAACAAATATTTGTCGAAAGAAGTTTCAGATTGAAGATGGCAGGATTCAGTGAGTGGATGACAATGTGGGCATGTGTGGAGGCTGATCACTCAGCCTGCTAGTCTAGGGAAAGTAAAGAGAGTTTTTATGGTCAGTAAGAGGCACCTGAGAAGACTGTGCTTGAGGCCTGCCTGCATAAGCAGTGTGACAGGTGGCAGGAAACCAGCACTCAACACTGATAGTGTGAACCAGGTGCACGACAGTGATGACAGCTTCCCCAGGGGCGGAAGATGGAAGACTTCCCTGGGCCACAGTGTTATGGGAGTCCTGGAATTACCCATACAAGGCAAGGCACCATGACCAGTGAACGATGTTGGTCCTCATACTCACTGACCATGGCAAGTGGGTGCTCAGAGCTGGATTTGATGTAGAGAAATAAATGTGGCAAACATTGCACCTTAGTGTCATGGGGAATTTCAGACCCTGTGTAAGGCCTGAGAGTCTTTGAACTTCATGCTTGATTTTCACTCAAAAGAGAATCCTTGCTGATGAAAATCATTTTCAATGAAGAAAATGATGATAAGAGAATAATAAAGTGGAGAATTAATGACTTGAATTTCTGTTTTTTTAAGCTCAGGGTAATGCTATTTGGATTTGACACAGAAATGTAAAACAGCAATGAATGGTAGGGGTAAAAAGCTTGAGCTCTGTGATCAGATGGCTTGTGTTTGCATTGCGATGCTACTGCTACCTACAGGATGTGGTAGGTGCATCCACAAAAAGACTCACCAATGCTATTAAGGCCATAGCACTTCACGTTCACCTCCACATGACACATAACCATCTCTCTTCTTTGTGCCTTAGTTTACCTTTCTATAAAATGGGCATAGTAATAGCATCTACTTTGCCAAGTGGATTAAATTTGGTATTATGTAAAGTCCTTAGTAGAATGGTTAATAAAAATTCATGGTTACTAATAGCACTGGGTAGTTAATTAGACTCACTCAAGCAAGTCTCCATCTACATACAATTAAGGTCTAGATCTCTGAGATTTTTAAGGGATAGAATCAGCTATGTCACATAACTGGAGTCAGAAATTGTAAAATGCCTCTTCTTGGGTTTAATCTTGCTCTGTTCTTAACTGTATTTCAAGGCCATCAAGGTGACACATGCAAGCTGTTGACAGTTAGGTTTTGATGTACACATATACACACGCTGAACATTAAATAGATATTCCCTGTGAAATACTAGTTCCCAGAAAATAGTCTCCTCTGTATTTGATGAAATAATCTCCTTTCTAGAATGATACTTTAAAAGACCTGACCTTCATTGACATCACCCACATACCAGATGAGCTTACTGAGCCACATAGCAAAATGTCTGTTATGAGATAGTAATAAAAAACCTTTTTATTTGCCTTATATTTTGAGGACTGAATATAAAATACAATTTCCAGACTTGACTACTCCAAGAACCAGTTGAAAAATTTGTACATGGTTTTGTTTCTATAAGCCAAATATATCTCTCTCACCCCTATATCAAAGACTCAACTTAATGAAAGTAATACAACAGGTTCAGAATCCAAGGACTATTTTCCATATACTCTGAGGATTACAGAATAATTTTAACCATCATAAATCCCATGCATTCTGAAAGGAATGCATTCTGTGTGCTCAGAGATTGGGTAGGTTTCAGCCCAGCCCTAAACATGTGGGTCAGGTGTCCTAAAAGAACTGCCCCAAATTGCCTGAGGAGGTTATATGCATTTATCTGAATTCCTCTGAGGAACAGATCTCCTCTGTAAGAGAACAATAGGCACACAGGATATTTAGAGGCAAGCAAGTTTCCAAAGTATGGAACATGCAGAAGAAGAAAGACATCCTTGCACATCTGTTACAGCAGACTTCTCATGTCCTTTGTGACCATGAAGCCAGCATTTCATGCCAGGGAGTACATCTTAAACAGACAATTCTCTCCATTGCTGCTTACTGGGAGTGGAGCACTTAAATCTCTCAAAACCTACCAACTTTATTTATACCAGAGAATTCTGCACAGGGTCTTGGTGACCCATCATTTATCAGAATGATAAAACAATTTATTGAAACCAGTGAATTATTGTGTGAAGGGCTGCATTTGACGTGCAATCGCTAATTTTTATTTCCCTCTTATGTGTCAGTCAGACAAGCACTTTCACATATGTGGTCTTAACTATTTATGATTTTGCATATGAAGATACTGAAGCTCAAACTATTGCCTAAAATGTGATACTGGCATGAATATTTAGTTGCGATTTGAATTCAGGCTTCTATCTCAAAACCAGTATTCGTTGTGTAAAGAATATCTTTATATAAAGAATTCTTAGACTGTTCTGGCTGCTATAACAAAATACCATAAACTGGGTAGCTTATAAAGTACAGAAATTTATTTCTCACAGTTCTGGAGGCTGCAAGTCCCAAGATCAAGGAGCCAGCAGATTTTGTGTCTGGCGAGAGCTGGATTTCTCACAGGTGGCACTTATGTGTCCTCATGTGGCATCAGGAGCAAGGCAGCTCCTGGGGACTCTTTAATAAGGGTCCAAATCCCACTTACGTGAGCTCCACCCTCATGACCTAATCACCTCCTCAAGCTTCCCATTTTCTAATGTCACTTTGGGGGGTTTCAAGTTCAACATACAAATTTTGGGGACACAAAAACATTCAGACCATAGCAAATCACTTTGAGATTTGCAGCATCATTGAAAGAGTACATGTTTGAGAAACTAATTTTGGAGGCAGAGAAGAATGTGATGTTTTCTTTCAGCAATCTCTGGCCTTGTAAAATAGAGGAAAATAAGTGATATTCAGTGTGAATATTTTTTTCCTGAAATGAGATGCAACAGATTTTGTGCTCAGTTAAATCTTCTTTCTATTATGTGTTCATTATTGAGTGTGAAAAGCTTTCCCCTCTCCCTTTTAGACTTCAGCATAGCCACATTTTAATTGTTAGAAACTGCTTTTTGATTTAGGGCCACCTTTACATAGCCTTTTCAAATTCAAGAAATAAGGTACAATACAATTGAGAAGCTTTTGCCGTCAGCCTCGGCTGCAGCCTCTGAGAAGTGTGGGTGGCTGAGAGCAGCCATCCTCCACGGCAGGACTGTTTCAGCAGCTGTGCTGAAAAGCCAAAAACAAACATGACTCTTTCTGACCAGGAATTTCTCCTCTTTGATTCCTCATCTGCATAGAGTCTCTTTTTGCCAGAGGTTTTTGAATCCATTGAGGGATGACAGGAGAAAAGGGTGCACTTCAGGTTACAAAGTTTGACTTTCCCTGTCTATTGATTTGCGGTACCATGTAGATTTGACATCAACAAGAATTAAGCATCAGCCAATAGTCGCATAGAGTCTTTACGTTCCTTTTCTTCCATGGGGAGTTACTTTAGACTGGTGTCTGAATATCTCTTACTTTTGAAAGTTAATTTGGGTGATGTATGAATGTGAAAAGCTTGTGGTGTACCAGAAAGTTCATACAAGAAAATGATAAATGTTCTGTTAGCTTAATTACATTTTTAGAGTACTTTCATTCTAGGGGTTTAGGAACATGGATCTGAGGTGGCATTAACAGAATATGGATCCTGCCTCTACCACTTTTTAGCTCTGGCGACCTGAGCAAGTCACTCAAACTCTCTGTACCTCTATTTCTCTACAAACTAAAGACGATGATAGCAAATTCATGCAGTTACTCAAAATATTTAGACTCAGTATAGGTAAAGCAATAATACCATGTGTGACACACAGTGTTAGTTATTCTAAAATATGTTTCATTACCCCAATATGCACTCTAGCATGGGACTAAAGTATTTGAATCCAAGAATTGAATAAAATTCTTGATGTTTTCATGTGAAATATGAAAAGCAATTTCTCTTTCTCTAAACTTTAATTTTCTTTATGAGCACTACATTTAATCAGAAATTTTAACCATGGCTATTGGGATGCAGGATTCATCTCTTTCTTTTAATTTGGACACTGAGAGATCTCATATTTCTTAATTAGTCTGCATCTTTGTGAGCCTTTCACCTGGCACTTTGCCAGCAGTATGTAGGAGTCAAGGGAAAATTATTGCTAACAGTTGGAGATGATATTCAGGAAGGTCTTTGTTAGGAATGAAAAGTTGGCATCTTTGTGGTGGTGCTAGGCTTGAATTTTAAGTGATCCTGGCTATGAAACACATGGATGGAGGAATTCCAGAAAATTAGTTTTCTTTTCTCTCATAGGAAGCGTTTGGTACTAACAATCCACATAAAAATGGGGAGTGGTTTAAATACCAGGTAAATTCTCACAAAACGCTTTTTATATTGACAAAAGGTATGCAGACATTACCTTTAAGATAGCATTGTAGATAGAATTTCAGGTTAATCTCTTGAAGATGAAAACTCAAGCATATGTTTATGAGATCAAGTTAAATATTATTGTCAACTTGATACAGCTATTGGTGAAAGCGTTCTGCGAAACACCTAGATAAGCAGTAGGCTCATCGGTCCAGCCTCTTACGTATCCCACAGCTTCCACCAAGCACTAATGTGTCCAAAGGCTATTATAGACAACTGACCTCACACATAGAGAGCTCCCAACATGGTGTGATTCCAGGGGGATTGAAAACCACCTTCTTTATCCAGCTTATTAATACCTAGAGTTCTAATCTGAGCATGACATTGATTTCAATTCCATGGATTCTTTTAAGCATGTGTTTTTATAAAAGAATAAGGTGGTCCCAGCTACAGGAATCACTGACCTCTATGATACCAAATCTACTGCACACTTTTTGATATTCATTTTTATTTTACTTCAGAAGCATTTGACAGAACTGACTTTTTCTTCCTTCAGTATTCTCTTCTCTTGGCTTCCTTGACAACTTCCTCCCTCCCTCTACTTTGGACACCCTTTCTTAGTTTTCTTAATTGGCTTTATCCAATCAGTAAATGTTGGCACTTCGAAAGCCTCTTCCTCTTCCTCTTTTCTGTCTTTCTTTTCGTGACCTTTCTACTCTTGCCACTTCAGTACCACTCATTCACTAATAACTCTCACTTTTCTTAGGCTCCCCACAAAGCAGAGTAAGATCAAGGCTTGCATGCAGGTAGTGATTTGGAAAGTTAACCCAAGCGGTGGCAATGAGGTATGCTGGAAATGAGACAAGGAAAGAGGAAAGACTAGATGCATTATCAAGGCAACACTCCTGCAGGCACTTCTCAGATCTCTCCACCCAGAGGAGAGTAAAAAGAAGTGTTCATTCATCAGCTGCTTTTCCTGGTTGTTCAAGGGTGACTCATATAAGTTTACTCCTTTATACTTCTGGGGTGCACATATGTGAGCCTCAGGCAGCCAACAAGAGATATATGGCATTATCAGACATTATCTGATTGGACCTGTGAAAATCTGATTGAAACTTGGATACGGGATACCAGCCATAGTTGTAGCAACTTTGGCCAGTGTAAGAGATAGGGATGAAAGGTTGTAAAGATGCACAAAAAGGGCTATTACAACTCCCAAGTACATTTCTCTAGCCCAGACTTTACTGAGCTCCAGAACCATGTAACTCCTTAGACTTTGCATATACTAAACTGATCATACTCTCCTTTTCCCAAAGCCTGTACTTCCCAAGTTTCCTGTCTTAAGAAGTGGTACCTAGTTTTTCATGTCACAAAACCTAGTCATTATACTTGACATTGTGCTGTCTTCAACTCTCCATATGAATTCATCCCAAATTAAACCTCTTGGTGATTCCTTTCCATTTCTACAGCCACTACCATAGTCCAAACCACTGTTTTCTTTTACTTTGACTGTAATAGCTACCTAACATTTACTCTTTATTCCTTCCAATCTGTTCTCCACTTTGAACAGAAAAGACCCATTTTAAAAATGAAATTGTAAGCACATAACTCTCTTAAGTCCCCTTGCTAGCTTCCCATTGCTAAACATAAAATCCAAACTCCTTAAACGTGGTCCGCACAAACTGGATGAACTGAACCCTGCCCATCTCTGGTCATCCTCCTTACTCACAAGGGTCCAGTTGCACAGAGCTTCCTTGGATGTGTCAAATGACACAAGTCCCTTCCTTCCTCTATTTCTGCTCATACTCCTTTGCTATGTATGCCATTTTCTGTGAATTTTTAAAATGCTGATTAACAGAGATATGTGAAACTTTGAAGGAAGCGATGAGGCAAACATGGGGAGGTCTAAGAGGGGAATAAGTAGTTAAGGAAGATGGAACTGAGGTCTTACTTAAATGTTTACTACTTTACAATTTTTATCTCAGTCTTGCATCCAAGTCTTCACTATTTATTTACTTAGCCAACAGTTATTATCAGTTGTACAGCACTTAGTTTGTGCAAAGCAGCATCCCAAGTGATTTGACAACATTAATTCATTTACTTAATTACTTCTGTGTTGCAGAACACAGCAATGTTTCAGATTCTGGTTCCTTAATGTTGCCGTGCTCTTTAGACAAAATATTATACCTCCAGGAAATCTTGTGATTGTGTAGAATGAGTGGTTTAAACCTTGAGATGAAGCAATTACAAATTATGAACTTCTAGAAATACCTGTCTCTTAAAAAATCTTATTTATTTTTCATTGATACATTTAATATTTAATGAGAACCTTCTACATGTTAGGAGCTGTGCTACCATTGAGATGTGCTGCTAGAACCTAGATTCACTATGCTTAGACCTCACGTCTCCCCACTCTGCTGGAATTCCCTGCCATGTGTCCCTGTTTCCATTTTGGATAAATCTCTTCACACCTACCTGTCAACTTACAATAAGAAAATACATTTAATTTATTCCAAATTTCTTATGTTGGTTGGGATACAAGACCATTTACTATGTGTATGTGGCCCAGGCTATTTCCTTAGGAGTTAAATTCTAACCTCTTTTCACATATACTCCATATACTCCATCTTCAGCCATGCTGAAATCCCAGCAGGAGTATTTCACCTGAACTGCCCTCTCCTCTCCTTCCCCTGTCTTTGCATTTGCCCTTCCGCTTGCAAAGCTCTTCCTCTTTTATTGCCCCAAAGACTCCACCCACTCTTTTTTTTTTTTTTTTTAACACATGTACATAATTCAATCCCACTGTAAGTAGACATGTGCTTTTAAACTGATGTATAAAGGAGCTGTGTCAAAAGAGCAGGGACAGCAGCCCCAGGATGCAGGGTCAGCAGTGGATGATAGTCATCAACAAGATCTTTTAATATCTGTGAAATTTCTTGAGAGCTCACTGCTGAGCCAGTGACCACAATAATGATGAATCTGGTGGTCAGAAGGATGCTGAAGACTAGGCTACAGATGTTCAGGCACTTGATGGTGGAGGCAAAGGTTCACTCATGTTTAAAGACCCAGGCCAAATGCTGTCTTCTGGGAGGAAACCTACTTTGCAGAACTGGCCACTCTTTCCTCTGAACTCTCACATTGTTCTGTACTTGTTTTATTTTCTCAAAGATACTATCCTTTACATATTTGCAAGTTCCTAATTAGACTCAGAGCTTTTCAAGTTGACAAGTTATATAGCTTCCTCATTTTTCTTTTATCAGCATTTTGGGAAGAGAGACTATCACCATCATAACAACAAAGATAAAATATTGAAGAATAAACCCAATGAAAGATGTTCAGACACAGTATGAAGAGAGTTTTAATATTCCGTTGAAGAATAGGAAGTAACTTCTAAATAAATGGAAAGCCATTTCCTGTTTTTGGATGGAAAAATGAAATTATTATTGACAACTTTCCCAGAATTAAACAATAGACTTCCTTATACTTCAATTAAAATGTCAACATATTTTTTAAAAACTTGACAAAAAATCAGATTAAAAATTAATATGAGAATATTTTGAAACATTTTGATACTGAAAAGTAATTAACAAGAAATCATTTTTATTGTTTTAAAAGTACTATGGAGCTACCCTAAAATAATTTGCTAATAATGGATAACTAGATCAAGAAAACAAATTCAGAAATATACTCATAAATATTAATAATTTGATACAGAAAACATTTAAATTTGTTGAAGAACTAGTAGATTAATCAGAAAGTTCTTCTGGGCTTTGACTACGTCTTTTTAAGCAAAGATGAATCCCTACTTGAAGCTTTATTCTGAAATAAATACCAGAAATATAAGTATATAAATATATGGCTCACACCTGTAACCCAACGCTTTGGGAGGCCAAGGCAGGCGGATCACCTGAGGTCAGGAGTTCAAGACCAGCCTGGCTAACATAGCAAAAACCTCTCTCTACTAAAAAATACAAAAATCAGCCGGGCATGGTGGTGGACACCTGTAATTCCAGCTACTCAGGAGGCTGAGGCAGGAAGAATTGCTTGAACTCAGGAGGTGGAAGTTGCAGTGAGCCAAGATCATGTCACTGTACTCCAGCCTGGGTGACAGAGCAAGACTCTATCTCAGGGAAGAAAAAAATATATATAAATATAAAGAAATTCTAAAAGTACCAGAAAAAAATTATTTTATTTTAAAAACTCTTTAGAAAAGTCTTCTTCTAACCCACAAAGAGAGGAAAAGACATAAATTGGACCACATTAAGAATTGCAATGTTTCTTTTTTTAATTTTTGAAATATGGTAATCAATAAAACTTTTTTTGGTAATAACTGTAGTAATAAATTTATTACGCAGATTAATCATTCTTGAACTTACACATTCCAGAGGAGCAACTGGGTCTTTGTGTCACAAAACAGTGACAACTGAGGAAAATATTTGCAAAATATAAAATATATGCCAGACACACATTCTATTTCCTTAATACACAGAGTTCTTACAATAGAAAAATGAGCAAAGACTTGAAGCAACATTTCACAGAAAAAAATTACGGTGAATAGTCAGCATATGATAAGATGCTAAAATCACTCATAATATGAAAACTTGACACCGTTTTTGTCTATCATATTGTAAACACTAAAATATTTTATGATAGCCAGATTTGGCTAGAGGAAATAAGTACTTCCACATCTTGTTCAAAGACAAGTTGAAAATATCATGATTTCTTGTTACCCAGAAATCCCACTTCTCACAGGAATTTATCTAACAGTTTGATTTCCACAGGCGTACAAATATATATGTGCAAAGATGTTCACTGAAGTTCAAATGCGGGAACAATACAAATATTTATCAATAGAAAAAGTACTAATAATATTCATACATTCTGCTGTTTTGCAACTGTGATCAGAAGTGGGTAGATTTAGCTACTTTGATGAAAAATAGACCAATACATTGGTTAATAAGAAAATAAAATTATAAAACAGAAGCGTTGGTATAGATAAAAGGACAGTGCATATAATGTGTAAATATATGTTTCTGGAAAGGTAGATATGAAACTGCTAATATGGTTAAGTCTGGAAATGACAACTGAGTGGCAAGAGAGATGGCAAGGAGACAATATCACCTTATACGCTTCTGCATTGTTTGAATTAGTTTAACTGAAGTTTTTTTTTTTAATATGTTTTATTTTTTTCCTAAAATGGCAACTCATCTTACCTCTCTCACTTTACGCTCAGACAGTTATCCAGAAATAACTTGTTTGTTCTAAGACACATAGTGTCTGGTAAGTGATGAATCCAGAAATTGAAATATTCACGCTCACTTGATGTGACAAATCCCTTGGGGGGTTAAGTTTTATATTTATAGTTTGCTCTGACAGAAATATTAAAATCTGCATTTGCATGCCACAGCGAGGATGTTTTGGGCACAAACACAGGCTCTTGCTGCTGCAGTGAGGGGCAGATGCCTCCAACAGGAGTGACAGTATTTATTCTGGCATTGTGAAAATCCTATTTTTTTCCTTGTCCTTTACTTTCTGTACTTCCCTCTGGGTTAAGCAGAAAAATAACTTTTACAGTGGTACCATTTTCTTAGTAGCTTCCTGGTAAAAATAAAAGGGGGAAAGTTTGACCTTTCTATGTGGTCTAATTACTGAACCTGGAAGCTTGACTCTAAACGGTGTAACTACATGTACAAGTAATTAGGTGAGTGCCTGTTACGATTCTCATGTTTGGTCAGAACTTTAGAAGGCTTGGAGGTAACAAATATAAATGAGAAAGAAATATATAAAGGATGTCCTTTCTAGGCTGTTTTTGTTCTCCAGAAGCACCTGTTTCTGGGATTTCAGTCAATTCCACTTACTTGGGTTAAAAGAGTAGAGCTCAGTATCCAGTCTCCACAGGGAGAAGAACCATGTTAACACTGATCCTTTTTAGCCATGTTTTCGGTGTTGAATTCCACACAATTAAATAGGCAATTTCCCCCAGGTGGTGGTTTTAAGACATGATTTCCTTAAAGATGAATTTTTCAATAATATTAAACGTAGAGTTTTGTATGTGGTGGTAACTGAGCAAACTTTATTCATCGCCACACAAGTTTGCTTGGTTAAGTGACAATAGGATACAGAGGACATAAGGAATTTCAACTTATAATATTCAGTGTTTATAATAAAGTTAGAACAACAAATATGTAGTCAAAGGCAAAAACTCAATATTTAAAGCAAGAATATAACAATACTTAACTCTGTATTTCTCCAGACACTGAATACAGTAATTTAGCACAGTACATTGGCACTCTCAGAATTCAACTTGGCCAATTTAATAGGAGACTTTACTTGTTCCTAGAAATATATGTACTGTATTTTTAAAATTGTTCCTCATAGACCTGTTTATAAGGAAAGCTAATTCATTTTTTGTGACTCCAATGTAAAACCATGAACAGGGAGGTATCTCAGCTACTTACCAGAAAAGGGAGAGATCTTAGTACTAGATTCACTTTTCAAAATGAAGTTTAGGTAATTTTATGGAGTTTGAATTCAAATTTTATTTTAAAAACTAGATCATGCTCAGTGAAAACAATTCCAAGAATTCAAAAGGTTATAGGGTGAAAGTGAGAATCTCCCTCTACTCCTTTCTACTTCACTTCCCAGAGTAAAACTCAATTCATATATATATATATAATACATAACTGAAATATATATGTAAAATATATAATATATATATTATATATACATATATATATATATATATTTTTTTTTTTTTTTTGAGATGGAGACATGCTCTGTCACCCAGGCTGGATGGAGTGCAATGGTGCAATCTCGGCTCACTGCAACCTCCGCCTCTCGGGTTCAAACGATTTTCCTGCCTCAGCCTCCCAAGTAGCTGGGACTACAGGTGCCTGCCACCATGCCTGGCTAATTTTTGCATTTTTAGTAGAGACAGGGTTTCACCATATTGGCCAGGCTTGTCTCAAACTCCTGACCTTCTGAACCGCCCGCCTTGGCCTCCCAAAGTGCTGGGATTACAGACATGAGGCACTGTGCCTGGCCAATTCTTATATTCTAAAATATTTTTGTCAGAGATTGGTTTTCTTTGCTAAGATTTTCTATATTTTCATTGATTTCAAGATAATTTTCAATTGCTTGTTAAAGCCTTTATATGAAGGCAGCTTTTAAATCCTTGTCAGATAATTCTAGTGTCTGATTCATCTTGGCTCTGGCATTAAGTTGATTGTCTTTTCTTGGCACAGTGGGTTACTTTTAACTGTATCATAGACATTCTGAAAATTGTGTTAGGAGACTCTAGGTCCTATTTAAATCCTTTATTTTAATAAGAAGTTACTTGTTTAGGTTTGGCCCACAGCTCTAGGTTTATTTTGTGGGCTGTGGTTCTAGCAACAATTTAATTTTTTTTAAAAAGTTGTGTACCTCAATGGTTTTTAGTATAATCGCTGATACATGCAACCATCACCCAGTCAATTTAAGAGCACTTCCGTCATACAGAGAATCCCTGTTCTCTGTGAGAATCACCTCCCTGTCTCCCCGTTACCCAGCCCTAAGCAACCATTCATTTACTTCTGTGTCTATAGAATTTCCTGTTCAACATTTTACATAAATGGAATCACAGAATATATGATCCTTTGTTACTAGCTTCTTTCACTTAGCATAATGTTTTCAAGGTCCATCTATGTTATAGCGTGTATGAGAACTTTATCCCTCTTTATAATTGAATAATTTTCCATTGTGTGGCTATACCAAATTTTGTTTAGCCATTCATCAGTTGATGGACATATGGGTATTTCCATAGTGCTGCTATGAATATTTGTGTACAAGGTTTTTGTTTGAACACCTTTCTTTGCTTCTTTGGGATTTATGCCTAGGAGTAAAACTCCTTGGCCAGGTGACAGTTTTGTGTTTAATTTTTGAAGAACCGCTAAACTGGATGGCACCATTTTGCATTTCCACCAGTAATATATGGGGGCTCCAATTTCTCCACATTGTCACCAACACTTGTTATTTTCTTTGTTGTTGTTGTTAGTTTGTAAACAATTTAATCTTTAGAGGCTTTACACTGCTATTTTTATCTGCTTGGTTTATTTGGTGTTGCTGGGGCTCTCACTGGACCCTGCTAGTGCTACCGAGAGGAGGAAGGAATCTCCCGCAACTGAGCTGCCTGCCTCTAGGTGGGGCAGGGAGTCTCTCCCTCTTCCAAGGGATAAAGAGTGCTTCTGGAGTCAATTCTTACTGTGGCTGGATCCTCTCTGAGGGTGCTGCCTGACTGCTCAGTGGCTCCATGTGGGGAAGGAGAGTCTCAGGCCTGATGCAGAAGGAGGGCTTATTCCTCGGTGGCATATTTTCAGCACGAGGCTTGATCACCACCCCCGCATATGTTGCCTTGCTTACCTGGCATTGCTGACAGAACTCCAATTTGATTCAGGGGAGGAATGAGCCTATTTGGGTTGCCTTCCATTGCTAGACTGGAAATTTGGCATGCTGGGACTGGATAGCCTTTTTCTGTTGGGTAGAGGATTGTAAGACCATTAGATACTCTGTTTTCCTGCCTGTCTTGGAATCACTAACCAGTTCGTCTTCCACTTTCCACCTCTCAGAGTTCTCCTTCAGTTGCTGCTTGTATTTCCAGAGTTTATAATTAGGCTTAGTGGGGAGGAGCTGGGAGAAAAGAATCTACACCCTTTTATCCAAACTGGAAATCTAATTATTTCTTAACATGTATGTCTCGTTGACTAAGCACTGAGTACTTAAGCATAGGAACCATGTCTTACTTGGTGTTTTCAGTGGTTAATTTAGTTTCTGACACATGGCAGGCACTTACTAAAGATGTGGTAATGAATTAACATACAGAATTTGCTCTAACTATATTTTAGTACAGTGAGCTTCTGTGCCCTGTTACTTAGCACTGACAGTGACAACAAAGCCAGATTAGGGATCTGCTTAATAATGTAAAGATGTAACTTTTTTTCTCTGCACTTGGATAGCTGACATCACATCTATCCTTTAGTGTTACCTCCACTGCGTACAAGTAAAAAGTGTCAGGAAGAGATACTGGAAATGCTTCGTGCTGCCATGTTATAAGCATCAGAAAATGTCTGAGTGAGTGTATTAGTCTGTTCTCATGCTGCTAATAAAGACATACCCAAGACTGGGTAATTTATAAAGGAAAGAGGTTTAATTGACTCACAGTTCCATACGACTGGGGAGGCCTCTCAATCATAGTGAAAGAACAAGGGATGTCTCACATGGTGGCAAGCAAGAGAGAGCTTGTGCAGACGAATTCCCCTGTATAAAACTACCAGATCTCATGAGACACATTCACTGTCACGAGAGCAGCATGGGAAAAACCCATCTCCATGATTCGATTACCTCCTACCAGGTCCCTCCCACAACACATGGGAATTGTGGGAGCTACAATTGAACATGAGATTTGGGTGGGGACACACCCAAACCATTTCAGCGGGCAAAGAATTTTCTCAATGGATATTGGAAAATGGTCTATATACAGCTCTGCTGCTCGAGGCTTCTCTTAAGATCGAATAAGAAATTTTGTTCCTCTGATAATAAGTTTGTTTTTAAAACAGCAAGCATCCAGCATAAATCAAAGGTGTATTTTATCTCCCACTCTCTGACTTACTTATTTACTGTCATGACTTAATGGAATTATGGGGCAAACACAAAATAAGTCTAGGTTAAGATTGTTTAATAGTTGTAATAATGTTTCCCTCTTTCAGGCTGTCCCCTTCTGTGAAGCCTTGAGCTAGCTACATTACTTTTAGTCCAAATAAACTTCAAAAATCTCTCTTCTGTAGATGCAGAAATTGCAAATTAGAGAAATGAATTTATATTCTCTAAAGTAACACCATTTGTATTTAATAGAGTTTCAATCTCAGTCATCACTCTTTCATGTTTAGTGTCTCTAATAAGACAAAAAATTTCTAGAGGAAAGCATGAAAATGGAACCCATGACAAAATAAGATTTTATGAACACATTTTTTTCTTTATATACAAAAGTGTCAGAGCAATAGCTTAGTTAATGTTATAGGATGTTTTGATGTGATGATAGTAACAACTGCCTTTTAACAAAATAATGCACTGCTTATTAGCTCATTGAACTACAATAGAGAACATTGTTTCCAAAGGCAATAATGTCTTATAATACAGTGACTCTTGCCCTGCCCCCTACTGTGTTATTTTCCTTCCTCCAAGCTGACAAAGGCATTCAACAAAATGAGGAAATAGTGGAGGGCACAGCTGAATCAAATTTTGAAACAAACAGCCTAAGATAAGTGCGTCACATGAGAACAGCTCTTAATTGTTCTGTGATAATTCACTCAAAATATAATGATGTTGTTAGAAAGAATGAACTAGTTTCTTGCGGATTAAGAGAAAATCGTTTGTAGAAGATGAAAGGGCATCTTGCATTTGAATAGACAGAGAAAAGAACTGCAAGAACATGAAATTACTTTTTCGCCTGATAAGACATTTATCTGTGTTTCTCTATCCTCATGCTAAATGAGGTCTAGAAGACAGTCCTTTGAAAGCAGAAATGGTATTAGGTTGGAATTCTGTTCCAGCCACTCAGAAGGCAGATATAAATAAGCATGGCAGTGATGCTGGTTACTAATGAAGAGACCTCTTTTGCAAAAAGCATCTTAACTAGCTAAAAAAAAAAAAAAAAAAAAAAAACTGCCCAGGGCTTTTCACCAGAAGCCAAGGCTCCATTCTATGTATACAAGGAAATAAAATGTGTTAGCTCAAATCATGCTTCTAGTATTAATACAGATGTCAAAGCTGATAGTCATGGTATTTTTCCTTTGAAGATAAATCTAAAATCTTTCCAATTCACTCACTTTTTTGAACAATTCATCCTCCTTTAGCAGGAACCTAATACTATAAAATAGATTCCATACTGAACTTATTCTTGAGCTTCCCTGATCTGTCTGCCATTTGCTATGCCTCTTCCAATGGAGAGTCTTCACCACACTGTAATGGTGATCCCCCCAGGCCTTCAGTCTCACCCATGCTCAATGGAATCATCAATAGGTAGTATGTTTGGTGGCAATGGGATGAAGCAGAGGTCTTTGCCTGAAATAGTACAAGTGGGCTTCTGAGTACAGATGGCTCTCAACTTAAATGATTTAACATATAATTTTCAATGTTACAATGGTGCAAAAGCAATATCTATTCAGCAGAAGCATACTTTGAATTTTTATTTTTGGTCTTTCTCCCACTAGGAATATGTGGTATGATACTCTCTCGTGATGCTGGGCAGCAGCAGTCAGCTGCAGCCCCTAGTCAGCCCTGTGAGCACAAGGGGGAGCAACAGAGACTGTACGATACAGTGTACCAAATTCAATAAATTCAATAAATTACGTGAGATATGAAAACTTTATTATAAAATAGGCTTTGTGTTAGATGATGTTGCCCAACTGTGGGAAATAATGTAAGTGTTTTGAGGATGTTTAAGGAAGGCTGGACTAAGCTATAGTGTTCAGTAGGTTAGATGTATTAAATGCATTTTCAACTTATGATATTTTCAATATGCAATGGGTTTATTGGGATATATTTCCATTGTAAGTTAGTAAGTGAAAAATATTGGGGACTTTTTGGAATAAGGGAGAAGTTGGTTACCCTTTAACAAGGATTTCCCTAGAAATATGGATCTATCTGCTGTTCAAGAGAGAGTAAAATCCCAGGATTGAGACATGAAAGTGGAGCAGGCAAGTTGTAAGTGGTATGGCAGATGACTGATTCTGAATAAACCACCTCTTCAATACAACCCAGTCATGCATAAATAAAATGCATGCTGTGTTCAATATATACATTCCTGGGCACTTGAGAAAATTAAAAACTAGAACATGGAGTAGTGAGACAAACACTTGTGAAGGCTAGACTTTGGAATCAAATGCCCAAACCAATAAAGAGAACAGGAACCCAGGTATTAGAATCAGTGTCAGGGAGTGAAGGTAATTCTGATATTCCTAATATAAACTAGAATCCTCAAAGGGGACCCAAGTTACTTTGAGGATAAATAAATGTATAAATTCCTTCAGGAGGGAAGCATTCTGATTTTAGTCTTTAAGGAATCCATGGGGGAAAATTCAAATAAATATTGAATACAGATAAAAACAATTCTGTAAAATTCAAGAAAAAATTATAATATATGAAAGTCAATGAAAACAAACAATTTAGACACACAGTACTTTAGATTTTGATATTATTACATAAAAGTATAAAGTAACTACAGGTCTACATCTGAGATATTGCAGATTTGGTTCCAGACTACCTAAATAATGTAAATATTGTAATAAAGTGAGTCACACAAATTTTTTGGTTTCCTAGCACATATAAAAGTTATGTTACACTATACTGTAGTCTATTGGATATGCAATAGCATTATTTCACACCTAAGTAAATGAACAATTTACATACTGTAATTAAAAAATACTTTGTTGCTAAAATATGCTAACGATCACCTGAGCCTTCAGTAAGTAGCAATCTTTTTGCTGGTGGAGGGTCTTCCCTCTATGTTGATGGCTGCTGACTAGTCAGGGTGGTGGTGGCTGAAGGCTGAGGTAGCTGTGGCAATTTCTGAAAATAAGATGACAATAAAGGTAGCCACATCGATTGACTCCTCCTTTCATGAAAGGTCTGACTATAGCACATGATAGATGAGTGATAGCATTTTTTTGCAGTAGAACTTTTTTTTCAAAATTAGAATCAATCCTCTCACACCCTGCTTTATCAAGTAAATGTAATATTCTAATTTCTTTGTTGTTGTCTCAGCAATGTTCATAGCATCTTCACCAGGAATAGATTCTATCTCAAGAAACTACTTGCTTTGCTCATCCATTAGAAGCAACTCCTCATCCTGTCAGGTTTTATAACGAGATTGCAGCAATTCAGTCACAACTTCAGCTTCCAGTTCTAATTCTAGTTATCTTGCTGTTTCTACCACATCTGCCATTACTTCCTCCACGAAAGTTTTGAACCCCTCCAAGTCATCTGAGAGGTTTGGAATCAATTTTTTCCAAACTCCTGCTAATGTTGACATTTCGACCTCCTCTCTTGAATCATGAATGTTCTTAATGACAAATATAATGGTGAATCCTTTCCAGAAAGTTTTCCATTTACTTTGCCCAGATCCATTGTAGAGATCACCATCTATGGCACCTACAGCCTTACAAAATGTATTTCTTAAATAATAAGACTTGAAAGACAAAATGACTCCTTGATTCATGGACTGCAAAATGAGTATGTTAGCAGGCATGAAAACAACATTATGTACATCTTGATCAGAGCTCTTGGGTGACCAGGTGCATTTTCAACGAGCCCTCATATTTTGAAAGAAATATTTTTTTCTAAGCAGTAGGTCTCAACAGTGGGTTTAAAATATTCAGTAAACCCTGCTATACACAGATGTGCTATCATCCAGGCCCTGTTGTTCCATAGAAAGAGCACTGGCAGATTCAACTGAGCATAAATCTTAAGGGCCCCAGGATTTTTCAAATGGTAAATGAGCATTAACTTCAACTTAAAGTCACCAACTACGTTAGCCCCTAACAAGACTCAGTCTGTCCTTTGAAGCTTTGAAGCAAGGCGTCAACTTCTCTCTAGCCATTCAAGTCCTAGATGGGCATCTTCTTCCAATAGAAGGCTGTTTTATCTACATTGAAAGTTTGTTGTTTAGTGTAGCCACCTTCATCAATTATCTTAGCTGGATCTTCTGGATAATTTGCTGCAGCTTCTTTATCAGCATTTGCAGTTTTACCTTGCACTTTTTTTTTAATATTACTTTTTTTTATTATTATACTTTAAGTTCTAGGGTACATGTGCACAATGTGCAAGTTTGTTACATATGTATACATATGCCATGTTGGTGTGCTGCACCCATTAACTCATCATTTACATTAGGTGTATATCCTAATGCTATCCATTCCCCCTCCCCCCCACCCCACGACAGGCCCCAGTGTGTGATGTTCCTCTTCCTGTGTCCAAGTGATCTCATTGTTCAATTCCCACCTATGAGTGAGAACATGTGGTGTTGGTTTTTCTGTTCTTGTGATAGTTTGCTGAGAATGATGGTTTCCAGCTGCATCCATGTCCCTACAAAGGGCATGGACTCATACTTTTTTATGGCTGCATAGTATTCCATGATGTATATGTGCCACATTTTCTTTCTTTCTTTCTTTCTTTTTTTTTTTTATACTTTAAGTTAGTTGTGGAAATGGCTTCTTGTTTTAAATCATATGAACCAACCTCTCCTAGCTTCACACTTTTTATCTGCAACTTCCTCACCTCTTTAAGTCTCATAGAGTTGAAGACAGTTAGGGCCTTGCTCTGGATTAGGCTTTGGTTTAAGGGAATGTTGTGGCTGGTTTAATCTTTGTCAAGGTCATTCAAATGTTCTCCATATCAGCAAAAAGGTTGTTCCACTTTCTTATTTGTGTGTTCACTGGAGTAGCACTTTTGATTTTCTTCAAGAACTTTTCCTTTTCATTCGTCAGTTGGTTAACTCTTCGTGCAAGAGGCCTAGCTTTCAGCTTATTTCAGCTTTCAACATTCCTTTCTCATGAAACTTAAATTATTTCTAGCTTTTGATTTAAAGTGGGAGATGTACAACTCTTCCTTTCACTTGAGGCTACAGTAGAATTACTAATTTATTAATTGGCCTAATTTCAATATTGTTGTGTCTCAGGGAAAAAGAGGCTAGAGAAGAGGGAGAGATATGGTAGGGAATAGCTGGTTGGTGAAGCAGTCAGAACACAATATGTATCTACTAAGATTTCCATTGTATTTAAGCGTAGTCTGTGGTGCCTCAAAATAATTACAATAGTAACATCAAAGATTACTGATCACAGATTACCATAACATATAATAATTATGAAAAAGTTGGAAATGTTTTGAGAATTACAAAAATGTGACACAGAAACATGAAGTGAGCATATGCTGTTGGAAAAATTGTGCTAATAGAGTTGCTCAATGCAGGGTTGCCACAAGCCTTTAATTTGTTTAAAATAAAAGGAACATCTGTGAAATGCAATAAAGCCAAGTGCAATAAAATGAAGTATTTTGTATGTATGCAATGTTTAGGAAGTAAAACATGTACAAAACTCATCAGAGAAAAAGGAAAAGGGACTTCATAAAATAATCAATAGCTTTGTTTTTGATCATTTCTAGGTGATACAGATCAACTCTTCCAGAGAAGATAAGCAAAGCTGGAGATGTGTGTGTGTATATGGGTGTGTATGTGTGGGGTGTGTGTGTATGTATGTGTGGTATATGGTGTGTATGCATGTGGTAGATGTGTAGATGATGTGTGTGTGCTATGTGTGAGATATGTGGTGTGTGTCCACCAGATTATAGGAATAAGTGAACAAAAGAGGCAGCTAAGAATTCCCGGGCCAAGACCCAGGTGAAACATAAAGATCTAAAAAGTGCACAAAGGGATAGCATATAATAGTAACCCAGAAAAATCTGGAATAGCTGTCAGAAAGCATTACTAGAGGTAAGAAAGCCACTCATAATGCTAAAAATTCACCTGTGCTGTGGTCTGAGTGCCCCTCAAAGTTTACGTGTTGAAATTTAATCCTTGTTTTGGTGTATTAAGAGGCGGACCTTTTCAGAAGTGGTTAAGTCATCAGGCAGAGGCCTCATGAATAGATGAGTGCCTTAGAAAGGGCTGAACTGAAGGGAGCTAGCTTAGGCCCGTTCCCCCTTCTATCTCATCTGCAATGTGAGAATACAACATTCATCCCTTCTCGGGGACACAGCAACAAGGCACCATCTTAGTAGCAGAGACCAGGGCTTCCCCCAGTATTGAAGCTGCCAGTGCCTTGATATTAGACTTGCAGTCTCTACAACTGTGATAAATAAATGTATGTTATATATAAATTACCCAGTTTCAGGTATTTTGTTATAGCAGCACAAACAGACTAAGACATTCAGGAAGATATAATAATAACAAATTATTGTTATTGTATGAACCTAATAATTTGATCTCAAAATATGCAAAACAAACATTGACAGAACTAAAATGAGAAATAGACATATTCAAAATGATAATGGACAATTTTAAACATGTATTTTAATAATTAATAGAACAGTCTGGGTGCCGTGGCTCATGCCTGTAATCCTAGCACTTTGGGAGGCCGAGGAGGGTGGATCACCTGAGGTCAGGAGTTTGAGATCAGCCTGGCCAACATGGTGAGACGCTGCCTCTACTAAAAATACAAAAATTAGCTGGGCTTGATGGCAGGTGCCTGTAATCCCAGCTACTCAGGAGGCTGAGGCAGGAGAATCACTTGAACCTGGGAGGCGGAGGTTGCAGTGAGCCGAGATAGTGCCATTGCACTCCAGCCTGAGTGACAGAAAAAACTAATAAAACAAGTGGAGAAAAACCATAAAAAATAACAATTTTAAGTACTCATTACAGACTTAACGCCCCTAAAACATACTTCTCTGCTCAATAACTATAGATAGATTTTTTAAATGACAAATGGGGCGGTCAAAAAAATTGATCGTATGCTGCCACACAAATCATGTCTCAAAAATTTCAAATAAATGAGATGATACAGACTGTAATTTCTAATCAAGGTATAATTAATTTACAAATCTGAGAAAAAATCCATTAAAAAAAATATCGAGAGCCAAGAAGAATACTTCTAAGTTCCTCATGGTCATAGAGGAAATCACAATGGGAATTAGAAAATATTTTTAGTTGAATGAAAAATAATATGTTACTTACAAATGTTTCATGTTTCTATTAAAATATGCTTATATGGAAATGTGCACCCTTAAAAGTACATAGACTGCACATGTATCCCTGAACTTAAAAGCTTAAAAAGTGCATAGACTAGTAATAAGAAAGGCTGACAATTAATCATCTGAGTTTCCATCTCAATAATTATAAGAAAATAGTAAATTAAACTCAATGAAAATAGAAGAAAAGAAATACTATAGGGACATAAATGAAAAAATATAAAAAGATTAGCAAAATTGTTAACTCTTTGGTCACACAATAAAAACAAAGAAGACATAAATAATATCAGGAATTAAAAAGGAAACATTAAAGAGTTTAGTAAAGCATAATAAGTTGGTAAAATTATAATCTAATGTATCTAATAAACAGAATGATACAACTTAGCAAAATTTGCATTAAAAAGAAATCTTTGTGGTATTATGCTTATTAAATATAAATATGTTGACAAGTTTCCTAAAGGAATATTATTGGCTAGTCCAAACGTCTCTAATCAGTGACTTATAGCAAACACTAAAGTAGGAAATGACGAATTTGCTTTGCCTAAAAATAAAAAATGGAAAGCAAGTACCTCAACTTAATATTTGAAACCAAAATGACAAGCATATGTGAAGCAGATCTAGTAGAATTTTTATGAAGAAATACCGGTAATTGAAAGAAAATCTTAATGGAGTGATTAAACAACACATAAAATATAACTGAAGAAAGAATGAGAAAAGTGGAAGACAGATGTAAAGAGATTACTTAGGCTGCAACATGGGAAAACAGAAAGAGGAAAGTAGTGAAGTGATGATCCTGGACATGAAAGATTGAATGGGACAGTTTAATAATATATCTTATCATGACCTCAGAAGAATAAATAAAATGCGGTGAAATGTTCAAAGAGGCATTGGCTGGATTCAAAGACACAGAGTACACCACATATTCAAAGCAGAATAGTTGAAAAACTATCAACTTAGTAAGTCTATAGAAAACCTCAGGAAAAGGTAGCCAGAGAGGAACAAGAAACCTACAAAGAACCACACTTGAACTTCCAGCAGCCTTCTTAAATACTTGGAAGTCAAATAATAGCAGAAGAAATCTTTCAGAGTACTCAGAGAACATAACTGGGTTGAAATAAATATATTTTCATATAAAGAAAATCTAAGTTCATTTAGCACTAACTTCACTAAAGGCATATTAAAAGTTTTTCTTCAAGAAGAAGAAAATTTACCTGCCAGGTAAGATGCAAAAAAGAATTGTGAGAAAAGAAACTGGTAAATACATTGCATTAGCTATTTAATGCTGAGTAACAAATTGGCTCAAAACGTGGTATTAAAACAACAGTAACCATTGCTTATCTCAAACAGTTTCTTTGCCTCAGGAATTTGGAAGTGGCTTGGATAGATGGTTCTGGCTTGGGGTCTTTCATGAGGTTGCAATCATATGCGAACTGGGGTTGCAGGCAGGTAAAGGTGTACATGTGGCCGGCCAGAGGATCCACTTTCTAGGTGGCTGGGTCACACAGCTGGAAATTAGTGTTGGGACTAACTTTCCCTAACAGTGCTTGGGTGTTTTCACAGTGTAGTGACCAGACTTTTCCAGTACCAGTAACCCAAGCAGCACCAAGGTAGAAGTTAGAATACTGTTATAACCTATTCTTGGCAGTCACACACTATGGCTTATACTACATTCTGTTGACCACACTGGTCAGTCACTATTCAATGTAAGAGGACATCACACAAACATGTATACATATAATTAGAGCCAATCATTGTCTTCATAATGTAATAATAATGATGTGTTCCTTTTTAAAAGAAAAGAAAAATTAAGGATAAAATTATCATTGGCAGGAACATTATCAGAGCTAAATTATTCAGTCTTTTAATTATTCAGTAAGAGGATAAAGAAACTGATTTACAGTTTTGTGCCCATGGCAGCATTTTAATAGTAGCCAGTTACAAAATTAGAGTATGTTATGTAAGTTATGAATTGCTTAGAAAAAGGAAAGAAAAACAGAGGTGACCAAATTAAAATATAATTAATTGAAAAGATAAAATGGAAGGAGCATAAAAAATGAAACAGTTCCAAAGCACAGTGAAAATGGTAATCAGTTCTGATATATTAGTAATCACATTAAGTTAAAGAAGAATAAACTTTCCAGTTAAAAAATGCCAGTTTGAGTAAAATATATCTATTTTAATTATATAAAACATGAAGATGTAGAAAGTTGAAAATAAATGGTTAGAAGATATATATGAAAACATCAGGAAAATATAAAACAAATAAAAATGTGTGTAGCTATATTAACATAGAAATATAGAGTAACCAAGAATAAATTTTTTAAATGTAAAAGAAGCCTTTGTTGTTCATATATATGTGTATGTATACACACACATATATGTATACGCATATGTATACACATACATATGAACAACAGATTGATTGTATTGGTTCAGGGAAATTTCAATCAAAATCCCAACAGATTTTATTTTTGCATCTTGAAAAACAGATTCTAAAATGGCATAGCAAAAGCTGAAAAACAGGAGTTTCCTGAAGAAGAAAAATAATGTGAGAATATCCCCTTGCGTATTCCAAGACTCGTTGTAAAGCCACAGTATTAGCTAGAGACATGCTATTCAATTAATGCTGAATATCAAGGTGACATTGATGCTGACACTCCTGGGGACCACACTGGAACTGCTGATGGAGAGCACACTACAGCGAATGCGACGACTGGGTCAGAGAGAGGGAGGATATTCAATTTTATAAGATAATCTCAGACAGTTTTCCAAAGTGATTAGACCCATGTCTATTTCATCCGCACTGAGTGTGAACTCCCACTGCATACATCTAAGATTGATTTGTCCACCTTATCTTTTGCTAACAGGGTACATCTGTAATGGTATTTTATAGTAAATATTGCAAGAGACATGTTATTCAATTGTCCCTAATAGGCCAGAAGCAGCCCATGGATATACAGAAATTATATATAACACGTGGCATTGCAACTACTTAGGGAAGAGTAGACTAGAAAATAAATGGGGCCAGAATATTTGTTTATCTCTATGGGAAAAACAATTGGATTCCTGCCTCGTATCATATACTAAAATAAATTCCAGGTGGATTAAAGACTGGAATATTAGGGGCAAAACTTTAAAACATTTGAAGAAGATATTTGGGTGAATGTTTATGACTGAAGTTGGAAATAATTTTCTTAACTAGGACTCCAACCACAATGAAACAGAAAGAAATGGCATAAAGAAAAATACTGATAAATTGTATTGTATTAAAAACAACCCCTTTGCATTAAGACATCATGGAAGTGGAACATAGGCAACAAAACTAGAAGACATCTGTAGCAGACATCACTGATTAATTATATTAATTCCCAGGATATATAAAGAATTCGTATTGATTGGGAAATAGTGGAAATGCTGACAATATTAAGTGCTGATGAAAACGAAAAGCAAGAGTACCGGACAATCTAAACATTCATTCTAAGTAGACATCCCAAGGAAATATTTCTATGTGTACTAGAAGGAATGTGTAAAAACATGCAAAACATCCCAAAATATGTTGAACATGAGCACAAACATGCATACTGCTGCAGACTAAACTCTCTCCCCACAATTCATATGTTGAAACCCTAACTCTGAGTGCCTCAGAATGTGACTCTGTTTGGAGGTAAGGACTTCCAAAGGAAATTCATTTAAAATGGAGTTGTTAGGGAATTCCCTAGCCAATCTGACCAGTGTCCCTTTAAGAAGAGGGGATGAGGACACAGGGGAGACATCAGTGTTGTTCACACATGGAGAAAGGGCATGTGAAGACACATTCATCTATAGTATTCATCTATAGTAAAATGGGTGTTAAAATGTGCTGTATTAAAGTGAGGCAATATTATACTGGGGTGAATATGGATGACCTACAGTTCCTCATACTCATTGGGTAAATCTCTTTGAAATGTAATGTTGAGAAAACAAAGATTTAGAAGTATATTTTGACCAAGATGGTCTATTTCCTTTCAGCTTGACTAAACTTTAGAAAGGTTTCTTCCTGACCTAAGCTCCTGATCTCCCTTTTCTTAGTGAGTTTATTTTAGAAAACTTGCGATTGTAAATTCTTTCTCTGCCCTTTTAAGATGTAAATCTCTCAGCCTCTTGCCAGTTTCACAACATAGCAGTGTGTTTTGTATGATTTTGGGAGTTATTCTATGACATGTAATCACCAAAAAAGATAGGGCCCTTATCTCTCAGTCTCGGTGGGGGGGAAGGAGCCTAACTTCTCCTCTCCCTCATTTCATGCCAATTAGCAAAAATAGATGACCTAACTATTTAGTAACCTCCAGGCTTATGTCCTTCAGAACCTTTGCACCAACTTGACCCGGTATTGAAAATTTCTCCTGCCTTTTGTTTCAACACAGTTCACTCTATATTCCATACTGCGATAGTTGTGAACCTATTGTGGTCATCTTGAAAAAAGTTTTCCTTGCCTGGTTACCTTGTCTGGTGCAATTTTACTTTGATAATGTAAAGTTTAATATCATTTCTTAAAGATTTCAATCAATAGAAATATATAGTTTGGAGGTTTATATACACATGGTAAAACCATTTTTAAAAACTGCAAAATTAAAAGCCTGTATTTGGAAGCTGATTTTCTTTGGGTCAGGTAGTATACACAGAATTAGTGATGTTCTAGTTCTTAAATTAGTTCAGAAGTTGTTTCACAGTTCTATAGATCTCTCTCTCTCACATATATATACACATATATATGTGTAACAATATATGTAAATATATTTAAATATATGAGTACCACCTAGTAAATAGAAATAAACCAAAGAAATTGGGACTGACTTTGAGAAATCATTTCAAAAACTAGAGAAAGGAGCCAAACAGAAAAATGAAGCCAAACAAAAACAAATAAGTAACCCCAATAAGTGGGTGGGAATTGGCTATCCACATTGTCAGGTTTTTTTAAACCATAAACCACATTTGTGATGCACTTATACTTCAAATAGGATTTTAGTCCTCTATAGATCAAATTGTAGCCTAATTATAGCAAATCAAATCAGGATTGCAGCATGAATCCATCATCATCATCATCATCATCATCATCATCACCATTCTCACTAATATGTACTTCAATTCTTACATATTAAACTTCTTTTACCAACAAACCCCTGAACATCATTTAAATTTTTGCTAAAAATAATTTGAAGCAGGAATATAGATAAAGCCAGAGGAACCGTCAGCAGTGACACAGTGATAGGTGGACTTTCTGAGGTACAGCTTTTAATGTAACTCAGTGCAAGGGAATCTTAGTCGCTGTGTTTTTCTATTCCAATGCTCCCATATCCAGGAGAATAAGTGTGATTCATTAAGCACAGAAAAATACCAAGTTATGGCAGGTGGTGCTTGGGAACAGTGGCCATTCCGTTTTGAGTCAGCTACAGAAGTTTGAAACAGAGTCAATCTGAGTTTGACTGACAGATGAAATGGTGGTCTCATGTAATCTTCACTGTTACGGAAGTAAATGCTTTTCTAATCATAAAAGCTGCATGGCCCTTTGACAAATATCCTATGAGTTCCTTTCCCTCCTCGTGTTATAATTTTCATTTTTTTCATCTGATCTTAGGTGCTCTGAATTTCCAGAAAAAGGAAGATTAGAATCAGGATCATGTGTAGAATAGTCCAATTTAAAAATCTGGGCTATAGTAGAGTTTATTTTAATGTACTTTCTGTCCTTACTTCCTCTGATGAATGCGAGCCTCTAGGCAGACAAGCACGACTTGAATGTTAGATTCCAATACTCTGTCTCCCAGTGATCTTGGAGGGTAGATAACATTACAGAATGGGCATCAATCAAAAGTGTATAAGATTTTGTAGTGAAGAAGTTTATCTAATAGAGAATCAGTGGAGTGAGGCAAAAATTGCTGTAAAGTAGCAAGGAACTAATTTATTCAAGTTATTCTTTCCTATTACTTTAAACTTAAATACCTAATAAAAGTTTGAACATTTACCATGTATAAAGCATTGCACTTAAGGAGATAAGTTCTGGGAATTAAGTTTGGTAAAAACAATAGGTCAAAACCTATTCATCAAGGCTAAACCTGTTACAAATTAAAAAAAAAAATACTCAACTCTATTTAATTAACTTTGCTACTAGAAGTTAGAAGTTTTGTGTAACAACCATAGATAACAAAAATTGTTTTAGCTGGAATTTGACAATAGAGGCAAATATTTGCATAAACAAAATTGCTCCTGGAATTAAACTTGTAAAAGCAAATAAGAGGCATATTTCCTCATTGCAACAATGCTCAAAGTTCATAGAAATAATCTTTAATTTTATGTGCAGAGGAAATTGACTTTGCCTTTATGGTGTGCTATCTGTATTCATTCAACCAATCATTTCTTAGCACTCATTGTGTGTCAGGCACAATTCCTGATGCTGAGGATTTAAAAATTAAAGTCTGTGCCACCAAGTTACTCATTAGACTAATTGGAATGATTGAAAAGTGAACAGCTACCATTTTCTAGTCCAGAATGATCAAATTATACAAAATTCAATCACTGACAATTAGGCTCAGCCTAACAAACAAATTAGAGAGGAGGTGTGTCCTAGCTGTTTCAGAAATAATCAGGGATTGATCAGGTGGGTGGCAGAACAGGAACTCATAGTTGGTTCAGGTGTGACCGTGAAAGGGTAGAGCATTCTAGGCAGAAAGAGCTAGCAGGTCATTCATTCAGGAAGGGAAAATTCAGTCCTGAAAACACATTGTGAGATCCAGAAAATAAAAATAACAGTTAATCCATTGGGTGCCTGGGTGAATTAGATCCTAAACTTGCACTGACCTCAAGACAGTCAGACACTCAGCCACTTTTTGTCTGTGTCAGGGCCAGTTCATTCATTCATTGGCTTCTAATTCTAAGTGATTTATTCTTGATGTCTCTATATGTTCTACACATTCCATACATTTTAATTCTTAGCAGTCATAGATCTTAAGATCTAAGAAGTATGTAGGGCAGTTTTTAAATTCCCCAAAACTTTTAGAACTTTCAAGAGAGGCAATATAATATGCTGAACTTCCCAGTATCCTAGAGATACTCATGTATCAAAATTACCCCCTCGTAGCCCAAGGTTATCCATCAGAACTCCTTAGATTTCACTACAGCTTATTACAGTGAAAAAGCACCCACGTGTCCCTAAGTACGTATTCAATTTATGAGCATCAAAGGACAGAAGAGCATCAGACAGATTTAGATACATTAAAATGTAGTCTCTATGTTTATAATGATATGCAGCCACATAAAAATAATATAGCAAACACCTTGTACTACAAAACAGCTGTGGTGAATTTTTTGACGAGAAAATATCCCAGCTTGAGAACATTAGATTAGACATGAACATAAATTAAATATATTATTAATTCATTTGGAAGGGTTGAACATTTAAGAAATCTGTTTCTACCAGTAGAAACAAAGATGGAGAACTGTCAGATAGTTGTGAGTTGCTCAGAATTCTTCTTGGCTTCCAGAAATTGAATTGGAAACAGATGTCTGCCCACAAAGTGAAAATGATCTTATTAGTAAATGCGTCTTTAAGTGAGACACACTAACAAAAATGATTCTTTAGTGGACTCCCAGTCAAAGGAAAAGAAATATTAGATAAGTTAGAAAGTATGTCATAGTGCTCTAATTCTAGAAGTTGAGGGTGGCAATTTACCGGCAATTTTCAGGGATGCTTGAAAAAACATTTTGTAATTTATGATTCGTTTTTTGTGACCAGTTTGATGAACAAAAAGAAATGGTTGATGAAATTTACTAACCATCTGAAAGAGTGTCCAGATTCCATGCTTTTTAGTTCTGTTTCAGACCCTAGTATATTTACTTTTGGTTGGTCAGAAGCACCAAAACAGACTTTACAACAGGAATTTAAGAAAATAAAAAGTATCTGTTCTGAAAAGAGAAAAAATACTATTATTGATAAGAAAATAATCAATTTTACTTTATCTGTATTTATTATTGATTCTTTGTATAGCTTTTGTTTTAAATTTCCTATGTTGGAACAGATTAGTTTTTGCTTTCTCTGCATTTTGAATCAAAATTTTAGTGGCAGTTTCATATATAAGTGTTTAGTTAGGTATTTGGAGCTGTTTCAAGGAGGATGACTTATGTTTCTTGACTTCCAAACATGAATGAAGAAATATATTACATGGCATTATGTCACAGCTTCTCATGTCATACTTTTGACATGGTCCTCAGTAGCTATTTCTTGATTTTATTGAACCAGAGAGGGGTGTGGTAAGTTTAGTAATTACCACCAGGGGGCAGCAGAGGCTGTAGGATCTCAAGACATGGACGTGGCTCTACTGGCCAAGATGGGTACAGCCTTGCACTGTCCCTCCAGTTCTGCTGGGTTGTGATTCAGCTCGGGGTGATCATCAGAATGGTACAGGAAGTTCTTTTAAAAAAAATTATGGGAGCACATAAGTATCGAATCATAGTCCTTGAAGAAATGGCCAGAACATGTCTAGTTTCCAAAACTATTGGTTATCTTCATGCATGAGAACAGGTAATGACAGAAGGGTAGGAAAGAGTTTCTCTGCAGTTGGTAGAAAAAACGATTAATCTCCAAGAAGAATGCCTACGTCCTATGGGTTGACCCTAGGGAACTGTGGAATTGCTACTGAAGCGCCACGGTTTGGTCTAGGTCCTGTTGCGTGCTGCACAGAAAGCCAGTCACTGAGATGATAAGTATTGCCAGAGAAGAAGGCTTTAATTGGATACGGCAGCCGAGAAGATGGGAGATCAATATTAAACACATCTCTCTCACCAAGTACAATAAGAGAAGGAATGTAGCTAAGTATAGGAGGCCTAAGCAAGAGAAGCTAGTCAACAGGAGGCAGGCGGTTGACTAGACAATCATGATGGGTGAGGGGTCTGGGATCTCATTGTCCAGATGTAGTGATCTGGTAAGTGTCAGCTACTTCATACTATCTGGGAGGTCTGATGGTCAGTTTCCTGAGGAAGGAACTCAGATAAGACCAATGCAAGTTTCATACTTTAAGATAGGGAGAGTTAATATCTATGTGTATTCAAACACAGTAAAGATCAGTTCTGTGGGACAGTTGGGCCAGTTTGAGTGTTATGGACTATAGATGGGATTTTCAGGGGCTGATTTGGGGATATTGGGTTTCATATTCTGTAGTTACATGGCAGAAAGAAAAGTAAAACAGACTTACTTTTACTGGTAAGGAATACCTACTGACTTGTTTTAGCTGTAAGTTGACCTACAAAGAGTTCTACTTACTCTCTTTTGTTCTGGCTCTAACTGCAGTTGCTCCCATGCCTCTAACTTACATCAGTGATTTCAGTGTTCACTTACATATAGAAATGCTTCCCTCTTTGGTTCCCTCTTTATTAAGTTTTTAGTATTTGCATTAAAAACATTGATAGTGGTTAGAACACAAAGTCCTGATTCTGTCTCAGATATACTACCCGCCCCCCTGCGCCTTTTTCTGAGATAGAGTCCCTTGTACATTACCATCCTCTTACTGTGCTGGACTCAGGAGTATGTAACTATTTCTTTTCATCTTCCAAGATCAACTAAGTAAGAAAATAGGACAGGTGTGGTGGCTCACACCTGTAATCCCAGCACTTCGGGAGGAGGCTGAGGTGGGTGGATCACTTCAGGTCAGGAGTTTGAGACCAGCCTGTCTGACATGGTGAAAACCCGTCTCTACTAAAAATACAAAAAATCAGCTGGGCATGGGGGTGCATACCTGTAATCTCAGTTACTTGGGAAGCTGAGGCTGGAGAATCGCTTGAACCTGGGAGGGGGAGGTTGTAGTGAGCTGAAATCTCGCCAACTGCAATCCAGTCTGGGTGAAAGAGCGAGGCTGTCTCAAAAAAAAAAAAAAAAAAAAAAAAAGATATATACATGTGTATCTTTGAACAGATTGAATCTACAATGGTCAAACAGTAGCTGGATAAAGCCTGGGACAGCAAAGGGGATGTAAGCACAGAAATGTTCAATGTTCTATGGAATATTACTTACAAAATAGGGTTTGTTGTCTGGGCTCACAAGCTTCATTTTATCCAGGATAGACTCTAAGAATAAAGGAGGTTTTGTGATATTCAGTTCCTCTAATTCTTTTTGGAGCACTGCAAGCTCCTCTCCCAGCTAAGTTAATGAATTTGAATTTTATTCTGAGCGTGTTGGAAAGACTTTGGAGGATTTTATCCAGGAAAAACAGGTTCAGTTTATGTTTAAAAGAAAGGAATATAACTGCTCAATGATGAACAGATGGTAAGGAGATAAAAGTAAAAGCAAGAAGATCAATTAGGAAAAAATTATCATCTTAGAGATGATGTCACTTACACTGTGACAGTAGTGATGGAGATGGATAAAGTAGACAGATATAGTACATGCTTTCAAGTTTCTAGATAAACTAGGTCTATGTTTGTTTGGTAAGGTGTGGGGGCAGAATTTTGGAAGACAATGGTTGGAAAGCCTGTTCTTTTTCTTTCAGTGCCGTTGTATAGGTCTGTGAGCTGCTGCTTGTGCTCAGACATTACTATGCAAACTGGGTAAAGAAAAAAATGAATTTGTTCTTCTAAATACTACATTCATTAATTTAAGGAGATTAAAGTGTTTTCTTATACTCAAATTTGTTTTCTGAAGAAATGACATATTATGAAGAAACACAGAACACATGTGCCCTCACCCTACATTATATGGAGATAGGAAAAGAGTTCACCAGGCAGGATCAAGCATGCTGTGTAGGATGACTGGCAGATTCTTGCTGGAAGCACTGACATATGCCCAGAAGTTTGTTCAAACCAGATACAATATTGCATGTCTGGTCCTAAGATCAGCCTATCTACACATCAAGGGTGAGGTATGGATGTGTTTTATTGGAATTGGGTCATCACTAAATATACATTTTTCGGTTTTCCTTTATTGTTCTGTTCTTTTTCAGTGAGGTTCTTTTTTCTTTTTTTTTGTCTTATAGTCACATGTGTGAATGATTTTAAAAAGAATGTAGCATCATCATCCTGTGAGAGGACTGACCTGAAGATCTGGGTATCTGTGTGAGATTTGTCTCTTGCCAAATAGCTGGACAAGTCACTTAGCTCCCCTGGATAAATGTCTGTGATATAAGGAGTTTGATTCAGTGATCTCCAAATGTCTTCCAGCCCTAATAATTTGTAACTCTGATTTTTGAGGTTCGTGTGGAATCAGTGTGAACTCCTGACACCTTCAATGGGCTGCCAGTTTTTGCCTTAAATGAAGGCGTCTCATCAGCTGCATTTGTATCAGCAGTCTCAGAGAAACACAAATATTTGAACTTTCAAAGCAAAGAGAAACATAATGGCTACAGGTTGCTGCTTCAATTCCACTGCAGATATCTGTATTTCCTTCCGGGTTTGTTGCATTCTCATTTTGGTGTTCCTTGGGATTCTGATAATCATTTTTTAGCTATCTTCTTTGTATTTTTTAATGCACCACCTGCCTATTATTTCTCTGTCTCTCCTAAAAAATAGATGAGTTAGTCAGAAGTGAATTGTCAAATGCCCCTGAGTCCAGGGCATCTGTGTTCTCTTTGCTGTCTCGTGTGGCATGGATCACATGGACCTTTGGTTACCTTGCATTGTCCAATTGCGTTTTTTAAGGATTTACTTGGTGCATGGCATTGGACTAATAGTAATGTTCTTCAGATTTCTGTTTTCTTTGTAATCTAATAATCTAATTTAATGCTAAGGCAGATTAATATTATGTAATATATACCACCATTATATATCCATAATAATTAAGGTAAAAATGTTTTAAAAGATTATACAGACAATAGGTTAGCAAGAAGAATTTCTCCTAGAGAAGCTAAGTTAGACATAGTGAGGCATGTTGACCTAGCAGGCAAAAAGAAATGGATAATGAGGCTGGGAACAATGGCTCACACTTGTAATCCCAGCACTCTGGAAGGCTGAGACAGGCAGATCACCTGAGGTCAGGAGTTTGAGACCAGCCCAGCCAACATTATGAAATCTGGTCTCTACTAAAAATATGCAAAAATTAGCTGGGTGTGGCGGTGGGCGACTGTAGTCCCACCTACTCAAGAGGCTGAGGCTGGAGAATCTCTGGAACTTGGAAGGCAGAGGTTGCAGTGAGCCAAGATCGTGCCATCACCATTGCACTCCAGCCTGGGCAATGGAGCAAGACTCCATCTTAAAAAAAAAAAAAAAAAAAGGATAATGAGTAGTTTCCTTCATGAGCCCAGAGCATCCAGACAATCCTACTGTTTCTTCTTGAAGGTCATAAAATGCAACAAGAAGCTTAATCTTAGGCGCTGTGGCAGTTCATAAGAAGAGCAGCCAGTGTGCATTCAAGATATATAAAGTGGAAGATGTTGGGTGAATATTACCCCCTGCCTTGTGAACTGAAAACCCAAGTTAATTAACAGGCTGCTAGCTTCCTTCTGTTTCTTTGGGTAAACTTCAGAACTTGCAGGATTTTGACAAAGAGTTGGGATTTTCCAGGGGCCAATGAGACTGGCATGTTTTGTTACTAACTTGGATGAAATATGTGGAAGTTTAAATTGCTCGTCTGTTCCTGCTCCTTTTATCCAGCTTGTACCAGAAGTGACCATTCCCACGTTGTTCTAACTCACCCCAGTTGGCAGTTGCCAGTTGCCAGCTTTGGTGGTGGTTGTTTTAGAGGTTGCTTTGTTGCCAATGCAAAGTTGATAGTGGATTCTGTAAATCGTTTATGTTGGGGCTGACTCCATACTGAGTATAAGCAATTAGTGGGTTATTTAGTCTGAACATGGTTTCTGTGCAGGCTGGGATAATACCCATGCTACTCTGTTAAATTATGGTTAGGTTTTTGTCTCATTTGCGTTAAATACCAGAGGCATGCATCCTGAAATAGAACTTAGCCAGGAAGTTATTCTTTGTCTACAAACATGAAAGTAATTGGCACCCCCACCTCCTTCTACTCTCCTAAGACCATCCCAAGCAGCTGCAAAAGGCATATTTGATAATGGATGCACAGGAGGAGAGCAGCACCGATTGCCATGGGAGACATAAATTAAAGCAGTAAACACAACAGAAAACCATTAATGAAGACTCCTTCGGGCCAGACCAATTGCAATGAACCTGAAACTTTTCTCCAATTAGTGTGTGAATTCTGATGCAAATAAAAGGTATATTTATTATAAGATGTTATAGAAGTGTGGCATCTACCGTGGCTTAGAGCATGGAGGAGATGCACTAGATGAAGCATAGATAAATGATAAAGAAAATCCTGTCACGAGTTTGCTGACCTTACTTAGATGTTAAAGTTGGCATTATAACTACATTCTATCTTTAATTTAAATAAAGTACATAATTTGAGTTAATTCATCCTTAACTCGCCAAAAGTTTATAAAATCTAGAGTCCAAAAGTACCAGGTAATGTGTTGCCAAAGGAAAGTGGGTGGATTCAACCAACAATTAAAGTCAGGTTTCATGCCCAGAATGTGTTTCACCTATACAGATTTGTCCCTAGCTGAATAAAGAATTTTAGTGTCTCTGGTGCCTACCACAGTTAACTTAAGCACATGCAAAAGCCAAGTTTTGGTAGACTTTAATTGCATTTTCCTTAAAAACATTTGGTGCACCAGATAAATAATTTTAAGGCCTGGATAAAACTACTCTACAAATATATGATTAAATTTTGCCTTTAAATACACAGACTCAACTCTAGTTAAAGTCATGAGTACTTGCAGATGGGGAGCCACAGGGATTTGGTCATATACTCAGTGGAAAATGGTAAAGACGAGACTTGTATTTTTAGGACAAGAGGGGAAAAGGAGGTGGTCTGGGCCAAGGCAGTATTTTGTAAGTGAAAAAGACCTTATCACATTTCAAGTTGTACTTTAACTCATGACCTACATTTTGTCTTTTAAATGCTATGTCAACATGCAAAGGCAGAGTAGCAAGAAAGTTGGAGGTGTGGAATAAAACTGTGACACACAAATACCGTTTCCTTCTTTACATGTTCAAAAGAGAACAAAGGGTTCTAAAGGAAATGCTAAATCTTTTGCCACATAAATATGTTTAATCCAGTAATGAAATGGTTTACTAAATACTTTTTTAGAAATGTTACATTAACATGGCTGTATAGAACATAGATTTGGGGAATACAATTTGAAAGACATTGCATACAGATATCTGACTCAAGAAATTATTTTCTAAAAAAAAAATATAAAACTTAAATACCGTTTTTCCATGGTATGCAATTAGCAAAATCCAAACAGTTGGAAAAATCTTATGAAACGCATGATCCATTTTTTTCTCTGTAAAAATGTTAGAATGGGGTCAGGGAAGAGCCTCTAGATTAAAAGAGATTTAAGAGATGAATCAGCCAATTTTAATATATAGACCTTATTTAGATTCTAATAAATTGTAAAAAAAAAGTTGCACAGCACTTATAAGACACTTTACAAAATGTAATCAATGACAGCATATTTCATAATGTTAAAGAATTCATTTTATTCAGGTGTTACAATGTTTAAACCATAATTTCAATTATTTGGAATACATACTGAAATCTTTACATATAAAATAAGTTAAACAATTTGACTCAGAAATTTGGTCTTGGAAATAAAGCCAACGGACAACTCTTAAAACCTAATTTCGAGTATTTTAAGAAATTCCTGTCACAAACAAATACATTTTTAGGTTTCTTGGTATTTACAAATGATTGCATTCAGGAGAAAATAATCTTTCCTACTAAGAGAGTAAAGGGGAAAACCACGCATTCAATTTGTAGGAAAAAAGCCATTTTAGTTATTTCTATTTTTATACGTGGCAAAGTATACCTGAGTTGGCCTATTTTTCCATTTAAGCCTATTTATTATTGCCATCCAACATTCATTAGATGTTTTTGCTCCTCTGGGAGGAAATACCCTTTAATGTCCCTTTCTAACTACAGGGCTATTGTGCAGAGATGCTACCTGGTGTATGTCTGGAAGATAGCAGATTTTGGATCCCAGGTAGGCTTTGTAGGGTCATGCTGCTGGATGAATGACTTTGAGGATATCACTTCCCATAACTTTTTTTTTGGGGGGGGGGTATCATGTTATAACTTTTTTTTTTATTACACTTTAAGTTCTAGGGTACATGTGCACAACATACAGGTTTGTTACATATGTATCCATGTGCCATGTTGGTGTGCTGCACCCATTAACTCGTCATTTACATTAGGTATATCTCCTAATGCTATCTCTCCCCACTCTCCCCACCCCACAACAGGCCCCGGTGTGTGATGTTCCAAGTGTTCTCATTGTTCAGTTCCCACCTATGAGTGAGAACACGCAGTGTTTGGTTTTTTGTCCTTGCGATAGTTTGCTGAGAATGGTGGTTTCCAGCTTCATCCACTTCCCTACAAAGGACATGAAGTCATCCGTTTTTATGGCTGCATGATATTCCATGGTGTATATGTGCCACATTTTCTTAATCCAGTCTATCATTGATGTACATTTGGGTTGGTTCCAAGTCTGCTATTGTGCATAGTGCCACAATAAACATATATATGCATTTGTCTTTATAGCAACATGATTTATAATCCTTTGGGTATATACCCAGTAATGGGATGGCTGCATCAAATGGTATTTCTAGTTCTAGATCCTTGAGGAATCGCCACACTGTCTTCCACAATGGTTGACCTAGTTTACATTCCCACCAACAGTGTAAAAGTGTTCCTATTTCTTCACATCCTCTCCAGCACCTGTTGTTTCCTGTCTTTTTAATGATCGCCATTCTAACTGGTGTGAGATGGCATCTCATTGTGGTTTTGATTTGCATTTCTCTGATGGCCAGTGATGATGAGCATTTTTTCATGTGTCTGTTGGCTGCATAAATGTCTTCTTCTAAGAAGTATCTGTTCATATCTTTCGCCCACTTTTTGATGGGGTTGTTTGTTTTTTTCTTGTAAATTTGTCTGAGTTCTTTGTAGGTTCTGGATATTAGCCCTTTGTCAGATGAGTAGATTGCAAAACTTTGCTCCCATTTTGTAGGTTGCCTGTTCACTCTGATGGTAGTTTCTTTTGCTGTGCAGAAGCTCTTTAGTTTGATTAGATCCCATTTGTCAATTTTGGTTTTTGTTGCCATTGCTTTTGGTGTTTTAGACATGAAGTCCTTGCCCATACCTATGTCCTTAATGGTATTGCCTATGTTTTCTTCTAGGATTGCATGGTTTTAGGTCTAACATTTAAGCCTCTAATCCATCTTGAATTAATTTTTGTATAAGGCCTAAGGAAGGGATCCAGTTTGAGCTTTCTACATACGGCTAGCCAGTTTTCCCAGCACCATTTATTAAATAGGGAATCCTTTCCCCATTTCTTGTTTCTGTCAGGTTTGTCAAAGGTGAGATGGTTGTAGATGTGTGGTATTATTTCTGAGGGCTCTGTTCTGTTCCATTGGTCTATATGTCTGTTTGGTATCAGTACCATGCTGTTTTGGTTACTGCAGCCTTGTAGTACAGTTTGAGGTCAGGTAGCGTGATGCCTCCAGCTTTGTTCTTTTGTCTTAGGATTGTCTTGGCAATGCAGGCTCTTTTTTGGTTCCATATGAACTTTAAAGTAGTTTTTTTCCAATTCTGTGAAGAAAGTCATTGGTAGCTTGATGGGGATGGCATTTAATCTATAAATTACCTTGCACTTTCCATAACTCTTGATTGGAGAAGAGACCCAAGTCAGTCTGCAATATCTCAATGCTGAACAAATAACATTATCTGCACTTCACTCTCCTGATCTGATTTTCCATATTGTACATATGAGATAACGTGCTGTGTATATTGCATATGGGTATAGGTTTAACTTTAAACAGTTAATTGCTGATGGATTGAAAGGAGATACCACTTAAAAAAATAAGAAAGTAACAAATTAAAGGGAATCCTAGCAGAGTACAGAGACTTCGCAGAGAACAAAAAAATAAAAACAAAATGGCAAACAACAATACAAAAATCAAAGTAAAGGATGGGAACCAGATGGAAACAGTAAAGGGACAAGAATTCAGCTAGTAGCTTAGCTTGTACATTATGAGTCTTGGAACTTAAAACAGACTTGGGAAACAGGCAAAAGGACAGAAATGGGATGGAAAAATTAATTGAAATTAGAGAACTTGATAGAGCTAACCTCATAGTAGGAGGTCAGTAAGTGATCCTTCAGTGGTTGTATATAGATAAACTCTGGATCCATTATTATTATTTCCTTTGAGTACTTTCTGTTACAATGCGCTCTATCAGGCACTAGGAGTGCAGTGATGGACTAACAGATAATAGGTATCTATTCTTGCCCGTGTGTGGTTTGTATTCATTGGTTATTATTGCATTCAAGAAGAATAGCTTGAAATTCTGTTGCAAAAATGATAGTTCACTCTGAAGACTAGTCCTAGACAGGACTCAAAACACACATATTCCTATAATACCTCATAGCTAAAGGAAGCACCACTGACTTTAGGCTGACAGCACCACTCCTGCACCTGGACGTAACTCGTGGAGTAACTCAGAGTGATCTTAACCCCAACACAGAAAGTGCAAAATAAACATTTCTTAATCCAGAGGGGAGAGGTACAGAGAATGGATGGGAACACTTGGCTTTTTCTTTTTTCATTTAACTCTTCCACTTTTTTATCTTTTCTTTTCTGTTGTGCAGTTTGAATGGTTTCTTGATAAATAATGAAGCACAGGAAGTACAACAGATACCAAACAAAGGCATGAGAGACACATACATGAAGATCAGCTGCACATAATGTGTATTTTAAATCAATCAGGAATCTCCCTGAATTTGATAACAAATAAAGAAATTGACATATATAAGTTCTATGAAGAAAGCAGTCATTTCTAATTGTTTTTACCCCTGGATTCCCAGACCTAGAACATTTTCTGGTACATACTAATAGATATTTATTGAATGAATAATGAAAATGACAAAGACCTTCAGAGCAGCAAACAAAAAAATATATGAAGATGATGATCAATTTTAGATTATTGTATTCCTTCAGTCTATTTCTTGTCCTATTTTAGTCTAAATATTTGCTTCTCTTTGGCCTTATGCCTATTTGTGTTCTCAGTCTTATAATATATTATAAACTAGATAAATTCCTTTTTATCATTGACACTATCTAAGGCAGTATTTGATAGGTGCATATAATGTGCATTATATATTAGTAGTTAGTGTCTATGAATGCTTAGGATATTAAATTTTTTCCTCCCCCCCATTAATGATGATTCAAAAGTAAACCCCAAAAGCATTGCCATTTCTCATTAATTCAAGGACAAGTCATCTAGGTTACCTATTCAGAGGACTATCTAGATTCTGTGCTGCTTTTCCTTTGACTTGCTAGATAGGTGTGTTAGTCCATATCGCATTCCTATAACAACATCTGAGGCTGGGTAATTTCTGCAGAAAAGAGATTTATTTGTTTCACGGCTTCACTAGCTGTACAAGCATGGCACCAACATCTACTCGGCTTCTGATGAGATCTCAGGAAGCTTCTATTCATGGCCTACGGTGAAGGAGGGGCAGGCATGTCACATGGAGAAAGTGGGTGCAAGAGAGAGAGGAGTTGTGAGGCTCTTTAAAACAACCAGCTTTCATGTGAGCAAATAGAGTGAGAACTTACTCATCACCAAGCCATTCATAAAGGATCCACTCCAGGACCCAGACACCTCCCACTAGACCCCACCTCCAACATTTCAACATGACATGTGGAGAGGACAAACATCTAAACCGTATCAACAGGCTGTCCTGGGATCAGTCTGAATTAAATGGCTTTTTAGTATGTAGGCATGTATATTAATCCATTTTCATGCTGCCAGTAAAGACATACTTGAGACTGGGTAATTTATAAGGGAAAAAGGTTTAATGGACTCACAGTTCCACATGGCTGGGGAGGCCTCACAATCATGGCAGAAGATGAAGAAAGAGCAAAGTTATGTCTTACATGGTGGTAGGCAAGAGCTTGTGCACTGGAACTTCCCTTTATATAGACACATGCACACGAATGTTTATTGCGGCACTATTCACAATAGCAAAGACTTGGAATCAACCCAAATGTCCATCAGTGACAGACTGGATGAAGAAAATGTGGCACATATACACCATGGAATACTATGCAGCCATAAAAAAAGGATGAGTTTGTGTCCTTTGTAGGGACATGGATGCAGCTGGAAACCATCATTCTTAGCAAACTATCACAAGAACAGAAAACCAAACACCGCATGTTCTCACTCATAGGTGGGAACTGAACAATGAGAACACTTGGACTCGGGAAGGGGAACATCACACACCGGGGCCTATCATGGGGAGGGGGGAGGGGGAAGGGATTGCATTGGGAGTTATACCTGATGTAAATGACGAGTTGATGGGTGCTGACGAGTTGATGGTTGCAGCACACCAACGTGGCACAAGTATACATATGTAACAAACCTGCACGTTATGCACATGTACCCTATAACTTAAATTGTAATAATAATAATAAATAAAAAATAAAATAAACAAAAAACAACAAAAACAAAAACAAAACAAAACAAAACCCACCACACTTGGTGAGAGCTATTCACTGTCAGAACAGCATGGGAAATACCCATCCCAGTGATTCAGTTACCTCCAACTGGGTCCCTCCCACAACAGGTGGGAATTGTGGGAGCTACAATTCAAGATGAGTGTTGGGTAGGGACACAGCCAAACCATATCAGCATGTAATATACTGGTATCTGTAGTTTTATGAAAAAGTGTGGAATAAAATTATAGGTAAACAAGAAGTGAAATGTTTCCCTATAAGATTTTGGATGGCTCTTTTGAAGGCTGTCATCTGTTCACTTGTGTCTCACAAACCCAAAGCATCTTAGTTTATCCCTGCATTTACTTGTTGCTTTCTCCCTCTGTGTATGCCCTGGGAGGGTAGTAATGGATGATAGAGTCAAATCCATGAGTGAGCGGTAGTTGGTCCGGATAACTGGGGTAGAGTATGATTATCCATTTGGCATCAAATTTGCATCTTCCTTACCCAGGATCCCTCATAAGCACTGGAGAGAGGCATATTCATGTCAGGTGAATGCCCAGAAGGCGCGCATCGTGTGGCAAAAGTTTCAGAGTCAGAGTTGATTCTCAAATGTGTTTGTTCAGAGCACTTGACTTTTAGTGGATTATTTAACTCAATTGTAAGTTTATCTCCAAATGAGAGTAATAATATCAAACTTATATAAATGTGAGAATTAAATTAGATAATAGATTTTAATGCCTAGTACAGTGCCTGGCTATTAATAGGGCACAGCAGATGCTAGTTAATATTATTTTTCTTCAATAGAAATATAATTAAATATTTTGTTTTAATGAAATGATTCTTTATGTTGATTACTCTTTGGTCTTCTCAGGTTTTTTTTTTCTTTTTAAGTTAACAGTGGAATTTGCTTTCTTTGAAATCTCATAATCACAAATGTAATGTTCTTTATCGTTGGCCTCGAAGATTTTCTCTTAAATGATTAATGTCATTTAAGGGATGTTAGAAATGATCTATCCTCACCTGTTGACTCTGCAGGTGAGATTATGGTAAAGCAGTGAGGCTGAGTGGCACATGGTCTCAAGTACCAGTTAGTGACAGCTCTGGCAACTGCTCAACTGTCTACTACTGTGTCCAGTTATCTTTCCAGAGAAACTATAGTGTTTTTAAATCAAGTCCTGATTGCACTATGAGATAGACAGTTGACCCAAGGTACAGTCATATGCTTGTCATTCCTGTTAAAATGGATTTATGACCCACAAATGTTATAACCTGAGGTTGATGTTAGAACTCAGAGGGTATGTTGCAGGAAGGGACAGTATGGTGGCACCCAAACACACACAGCAGCAGAGAAAACCAGCCAACACAGTGAGTAGTATGGAAGATCAACCTGTAATTGTCCAGTAAACTCCTCTATTTTACCTCTGTTAGTTGTAGTGGATTTCTTCTACTCAAAACCAAAAGACCCTTGACAAGGACCGAATTAATAATTATTTTTATAGCACTGAGTAAGTATTTAACTGACAATTTATATCTTATTAATAGACATTAATTAATGCAACTTGGATTTCGATTTCACAAATGTGTTGGCACCTTAGACGTACTCTTGTCTTTCATAAAATAAAGCCATCTGCTAATAGCTCTGTTCAAAGCGTAAAACATTACTTAAGCTAACACAGAGCTTCTGAAATGGAAGTATGAAGAGAAAGGCTCCTTAATTTTCTAATTGCTCTTTCTTGCTATTGAAATTAGCCAGCATTTTATCTTTAATAGGAACAATTATAAAGAGAAACATTTGCCAGATAATTTAAAGGTTAGTCACTATGGCATGACTAATGTCTATGGGAAAAATAATCAGCAAATTGCTCCATTGTTACAATGAGAGTAATATATTTTCTCAATGAATACCTGGGATATTTAACTCCTCACTCTTCTCAGTGGATCTGTAGCCATGCTTGGTACAAAGTGGGAATTTGATGCAGTTTCCTGCTTTTGCCTACAAAAAAATGGCAAGACTTCATCTTTCATTTACAACATTTTGCTTGTAACAAAGAAAAGTTTCTACTTTGATGATCAATTTTTCATATTCCAGTAACTTTTTCTCATTAGCTGGTAGGTGAGGAAAAGGATCTGAAAGTATGGGGGTGGTGCAATAGCATTAGAATTGTATCCCCACATTGCCCCAAATGTGTCCCATGGGAGTTGAGGGTGGGAGAACTCTTCACTGCCATTTATCAGTGACCCTTAGCTTAGTCCCTGCCAGCATTTGGTTCTTTTCCAAAACATTTGCATGTATATGGGGGAAGGGAAGAAGTGGTCTTAAAATAATAACCTTTTTTCATTTGGAAAGCTTGAAGAAATTAAGATTTTACTCTAGTATAACTAATGTTTCTTAAATAAGATGGTTAATTTTTCAGGTTGAAGAATCAATTTCCTAAAGCTAAACACCCAGTCAGCTGTATGGCTGGCTTACAGCATCCTCATGATGGCCACATAATAGAAAAACATCTGATGTATAGTCAGTGTTGCCCGAGCCAAAGCACACATCTGTGCTCCCAGGATGTCCCGATGCAGATGCTGTCCTTTTCCAGCCAAGTAGTGTGTTCTGCCACTTATAATAAAGCCCTTTGAGAGGCACTATGAACTCGACTCGCTAGCCATATTCATCCCCACCAACTAGTAATGACTAGTTGATTTTTACAAATTGCATATTGAATTTTGCACATGCTTTGCTCTTTGAAAAGGCAACCTTCCCATATAAAGAAAGGGAAGGCCATTTGTTCAGCTGCAGTGTTTGGTACCTTATTGTAACAGTTCTGCTTCCTGATAAAATATAGAGCCAAATCTGAAAATGTGCAGATAACTGGTTCTACCCAGGCCACTTATCTGTAGAAACCTGATAATTTGATTTTTGAATAAGCTCTCCAGGTGTTCTTAAACAAGGTGAAGTTTGAGAATCATTGATTTAGAGGACTTCAGCATAAAGTTCTCTCCTAGTAAAACTGGTTTATTGAACTTCTTGGATTTTCCTGTGATGTGGCTGCTCTGCTGGGCCTGTAGTAAGTCTGGCCAGCTTTGGAATGCTTTATGAAGATGTCTTTTGTGGCTACCCACATTCTCCACAATGTCTTTACCTCCACTCTCCTGGCTTTTTTTCAGTTAGTCCTAACATGTGCTGGAGAAAATAATATCATTCACTGTGCAACTTCAAACCCTTACATACATATAAATAAGATTCCCCATTTTTAGCCTAGGAGGAGAAATGCTTATACCAGCTTACACATACTTATTCATGTCTATCTGTCCTGTCTTTAACAGAATTGCTGAACATCTATGAAGAACAAATAGCATCTTTGGGAACAGTAAGACATCTGTCATGCTCACAGGAGGTTATAAACATCTGAGTGTGGTGATACAAACAGGTGTGCTGACAGGCACTGGGTTTGGCATTGAGGTGATTCTAATGTGAGCAGAGTAATGTGAGCAGAGTGTGGTACTCGAAGACCTTGATGTTTTGAACTTGGACTCCGGTGCAGGAGTGGAAGGGTTGCACTTGAACCTACACACCATGGCATCTGCATCATAAACATTCATTGAGGTCTGGGAGATAAGGGGGCTAGTGTAAGGGAGGAACCACTTGGTGTCATTTGTTAGGGAGACAACTGTGCTACCATTGGAGGATAGAGAGCCAATTTACAGCAGTAGAACGTGCTCTCTCTCTCTCTTTTCAGTTATATTATCCTGTTTTTCCGTGTGAATGTTAATCTGAGTCAGCATTTCCCACAACTGAAAGCGAGATGGCAGTTGTAACAGAGGATGGAATGAACACCAGCCTGAATGCTTGCCAGTCGGTGTGGCTGAACTCTTCTCAGCTTGGAAATTCAGAGCAAGGAGTAATCTATGTGGATTGAGGCTTTTCTTTCAGGATCTGCAAGTTTGCCTCCTACTCCTCCCAATTTTAGACAAGTCTTCATCAAACTGTCTGGACAGAAAATACTCCATTTTTATCCTAAGACAAAATAAACAAATAGCAAACCTCTAATGAAAACATACAGAACCTGTTGGTTATAAATTACTTTTTAAATTTTATTACAATGTCATATATACTCACTCACTGTAAAACATTAGAAAACATTTCATACAGGAAGAATAGCAGAAAATTTATCTTCACCACTTTTAACTTTTTAAATTTAATGTTGAATCCCTTGTGTTTTTTTCCCTGTCATACATACTATGCATGCACATTCATATCCACCACTTCACCGTATTCACTTCTTTTCACTTTCACACACAGCTTTCATACTTGCAAATATTTAAATTTAACTCCATATTCTATACATCTTTCCCTTTCATTTAATACTCATTTTTATCATTATTTGAATGGCTGAGAATGCCTTATTACATATGAATGTAACACAATTTCTATAAGCAGTTCTCTGTCTTTGGACATTAGATTATTTCTATTTCAGTTTGAGTATGACAATATATACGCATGTAACCACATATATCTCAAAGTATTAAAATTTCCAGTCAGAAGATCAAAATGATCCTTTTGAGACAAAGGTATAAGTTATAGTTTGGCTGATGGGCTTTAAATTCTGGCAGTTGCAATGGTTAAAAATATCACAAAACTGGGCAGAGTCTTAAAGAAAATAGTCCTAGGCTTTTGGCTGATGAAAAATTTTGTACTGCTCTTTAAGCACAGGGAATTATTCCAGTCTGCAAGGTGAACTAAATAAATAAGAGACCAGGCAGATTAATGGTTTGCAGACAGAAAGGTTCGGGGAAGATCTGGCCTTACCGTGATTGATGTTCTCCAAGTGGAAAATGATAACATGCCTGGCAAGTGCTTAACAATCTTTAAAAAATGGACTTCCTCTTTCCTGCGAGTAAAACTTTCTAAATACCCTTATTTTAAAATTACTGTATCAAATCATATTATTTTTATTTTGGAATCTTTTAAAAGCTATGAAAAGATACATTTAATACAACTTCTTTAGTGAAATCATAATCAGCATTTCTCACCAAAGAACAATTGTGGGAGGGAGGATTCTTTTCAGAAATACAAAGAACAATGCCAAGTTTCCGATTTTCAGAGGAATTGCTTAAATAAGGCATAGAAATGAACTAGGGAAAAAAACAAGTTATGAAAAATGTTCAAGATTTTCTCAAAAGAAAGTATACGGAAAAGTTCATTCAGCAAAAGATTAGGTTTGGAGTTTTAAAGAAATGTATGTTGGGATTGCCAAACTGTCCATTTTATTTATATTATGATTCTTGATTTTTAAATATTTTATTTAACTGTGGGGGCTATGATCAGTTGATTAAAATAAAGCCCTAGCTTTTGCAAGTTTCATGCTATGGAAAAGTCAATACAGACTCAATTTTACGATTTAAGAAATAGAAAAGAAAATACTTTCACTACCTTTCTGACATAACAAACATTCCTGGATGTCTTTCCCCTTCTCATTAGTGAAAATTCCATGACTATTAAAACTTTATACATGCTTTTATTTAAAAGGTATTATATCATGCTATTTTTTATTTTGGAATATTTTAAGAGTGATGAAAAGATACATTTAATGAAACCTCTATAGATATAGTACTTCAAACCAGAGAACAATTTAGCAAAAGATTATGCTAAATAGAACTACACTTAAATATGTAGGTGGCTTCTCCAACAATTTAGAAGTGAGGGAAATAAAGTTACCTCCTATGAATTATATTTCCTTAATTAAGACCAGCTTGAATGTATTTAATCTTTAGTAATAAAGAATTTAAAAGGAGAATGGTTAATATAGCATAGAAGTCAAAGGAATAAACCGTGAAAGTGTGTATGTCTAGCTGTCTTCAGAAAAATGCTGAGTGGGAGCTGTAGGAATATGCCTGTTCCTCAGAGAGGAGATCTGAACTGTGTTGGGGATGCATTATTCTTCTGGGCTTGACACTTAGAAATAGGAAACGACCAACTGGTTTGTAAATAAGAAGTGTTACAGCTTACCACCTACATTTTCCTTACCTCTGAAACAGAACCACTAGTAAGTAACTTCTACTTTCCTTGTCTTGGAGTATTTTTCACCCTTTCCTGGTTGAAATATAGTATCTATATAATTCTGCTTCTAACATGGTCATGGAGAGATGCATAAGTGCTAGAATGTCTCTGTATCCAACTCCCTAAGGGAGGCCAGTAAAAATCCTAAGGCTCCAAGAGTTCATAAGGATGGGATGGAAGGCAAAGATCAGTGGTTTCAGCGATAAGCTGATGTAGCCCAGTTCTCCAGAAAATACAATCTAGTGATGACTGCATTTTGATTAGAAGGGGCTTCCCACTGGAGAGGGCAGTGTAATGCTTGAGACCTATGTTAAGTCAAAAGGGGGCTTTTTGAACAGCCTGTTTCACATGTGACTCAGTGGTCTTAAGATCCTGCCAGTCTGATTTATATCTGTTTTCTTTGACATGGTCTAGAATTCTGAAAGTCCAAGGATATACGAAAGTGGGGTACTGAAAATGGTACCACTATGGGTTAGCAAATTCAGTCAACATTCAGGATAAATTAGTCTGTTCCCTCCTATTGTTGATCTCTTTATCTTTTTATCCTATATTGTGGGTTCTTTAACTTCTCACTTTTCTTTTGAAAAATTTTTAAACTTTCATCTATTATATTTATTTTTTTCCCATACCATTTAACTATTTTTTTTTTTTTTTTTTTGAGAAGGAGTCTCGCTCTGTTTCCCAGGCTGGAGTGCGGTGGCGCGATCTCCACTCACTGCAAGCTCCGCCTCCCGGGTTCACGCCATTCTCCTGCCTCAGCCTCCCATGTGGCTGGGACTACAGGCGCCCGCCACCCCGCCTGGCTAATTTTTGTATTTTTAGTAGAGACGGGGTTTCACCGTGTTAGTCAGGATGGTCTCGATCTCCTGACCTCATGATCCGCCCATCTCAGCCTCCTTAACTATTTTTTTTTTTAATGGAGTCATGGTTTTATTTCAAGAATTCAATATCTTTAATTATTTTTCTAAAGATAATAATTTTACTTTTTGAGTTTTTTCTGCCCCATGCATTTTCTCTCTTATTTTGAGTTACTGTGTATGAATGCTGGTGTCTTTTTGTGAGTTTTGGTCTTCTTTTTGGAGTTAGAATGATTTCTTTTTCTCTTTTTTTGGTGGGGGGCAGGGATGGAGTCTTGCTCTGTTGTCCAGGCTAGAGTGCAATGTCGTGATCTCGGCTCACTGCAACCTCCACCTCCTGGGTTCATGCAATTCTTGTCTCAGTCTACTGAGTAGCTGGGGCTACAGGCGCCTGCCACCACACCTGCTTAATTTTTGTATTTTTAGTAGAGATGGGGTTTCACCGTGTTGGCCAGGTGGGTCTTGAACTCTTGACCTCAGATGATCCACCCACCTCGGCCTCCCAAAATACTGGGATTATAGGTATGAGCCGCTGCACCTGCCCAGGAGTTAGAGTGACTTCTGACTGCCTCCAAAGTAAGGCAGTAAAGTATTGTGTCTGTTAGACCAGCTATAATATTGAGGTATCCCCAAATCTATTATTTTCTTTTTTTTTTAGAGAAGATTCTTCGATCTTCTGCCTTGATGGGCAGGGCATAGCCAGTAAGGATGGGTGAAGAGGTCTCACTCTTAGGCATGAGTGCTGCACCTCACCCCTTACCCTCTGTGCCTGTCTCTGAGCCAAGACCTTTCTGGTATGATTTCTGCAGGGAGTAAACCTCTCACTTCTTGCAGGGGTATAGGAGGAGTAGTCACTATGGTTGAACAGGGTGAAAGAAAGACTAGTTCCTCTGATAGCTCCATGTCTAAAGTGTCAGCCTCATATGTTTTAGCTGTCTTCGTTCTCTCATTTCTTACCCTCCTTGGCATCCCAATTTCTGGCTGCAGCGCTTAGCCTTTTCTGGGTTCTGGGAGGTGAGTTGGCTTGTTTCTTATATGGCACTTTTTGTATTCAGATGCTAGTTTTCCACTTTCTCCACTCTCCTAGGTTGCTTACCATTCCCCTATCTGCTTTTCAGTTCAAATATTGATTACTAGTACCCATCACTATGTCTGATCCTACCCTCTTTGTCCTTGAGTGTTTACCACTTTTCTTCTTTAGTCTCTTTCTCGAGTCATCTCAGGACATTTGTAGCCCAATTCATGTTTGTCCACATGCCCAGGTTTAACTTCCATTGGAGTGTGCATTACAACAGAAAGGAAGGCTTGTAACAGGCTTGGACAGGGTTTCCTGGGCCATTTCTTTCTTTGGTGAAGCTGCTTCCTCAAATCTTAACACCAGAAATAGCCTATTACTTCCTTGTCTTCATATCACAATGCAGACTCTGGTCCCAGAAAAAAGGAGGGCTGTGTTTCATTCCCCCCATACTCTCATTTCCTGTTCTGGTATTACTTGCACTCCACAGGAGGACATGATCTAGCCTTGTGGTCCCAAAGTTAAACAGTTGTCTGGCTGCTTCACCACACTTCCTGGATTCTGAGTGATTTAGGATTAAGTTACATCACATGTGACATTAGCAGCCCTGGATATATTGCTCCAAGCTCCATTCAATTTCTTTTCAGCCTCTTCTTGGCGTAGTTTAGAAATCTTGTGGTCCAGGCTAAAGCTGGTTCTCCCTTCAGTTTCAATGATCCATTCCACCCCTTCCATTCATTCCTTCTTCCTTCCCTTCTTCCTCCTCCTCCTTCTCCTCTTCCTTCTTCCTCCTCTTCCCTTCTTCTCCTCCTCTTCCTTCTTCTCTTCCTTCTCCTCTCTTCCTTCTCCTCCTTCCCTTCTTCTCCTCCCTCTCTCCCTCTCTCTCCCTCCCTCCCTCCCCTCTCCTCCCTCCCTCCCTCTCCCTCCTCCCTCCCTCTCCCCTCCCTCCCTCCCTCCTCCTCTCCTCTCCTCTCCTCATCAAATCAATCAAATCATCGTCATCGTCATCGTCGTCATCAAATCGCATCATCGTCGATCAATCAATCATCGTCGTCGTCATCAATCGTCAATCGTCGTCGTCCGCATCGTCATCTTTGCATCGTCACGTCATCAAATCTTTTTTATCGTCGTCATCTTTGCATCGTCAATCGTGCCATCGTCAAATCGTCGTCGATCATCACGTCATCAAATCTGCATCGATCTTTGTCATCGTCACGTCGTCAAATCATCATCAAATCGTCGATCACGTCATCGTCGATCTTGCGTCTTTTGCGTCGTCACGTCAAATCACGTCGTCATCGTCCGTCTTTGTCCGCATCGTCCTCCCTCCATACACCTCCTCCCCCTCCTCCTCCCCTCCTCCCCCTCTCCTCCTCCCCTCCTCCTCCCCTCCCTCCCCCTCCTCCTTCTCCTTCTCCTCCTTTCTTCTTATCCTGATCATGAGGAATGAAGAGGTCTCAGCCTTCCCTTGGAGGAATCCTGCTCTGTTACAATTCTGAAAGCCAGGAAGATCTCCATTACCTCTAACCTAAATTGCCTCTGACTTAATTCAATGTGATTTTATTGTATTCAGTTCACCATGAAAAGGGAAAATATAGTAAGTTTCAATTTCATGGAAATCCTTCATACACTTGAAGATGATCATTAAGCCACTCCAGGTTTTCCTTCTGTAGCCTAAGCAACCCTGACAAAAATCTTTCAGAAATGATTTTTAGATTGTGTTGGAGGAGTGATACTTCTTTCAATAAAATGTGATCTCGATGCTTCCAGAATTCTTTCATCTCTGTTGCTTTTCTGGCCATGCGATTTTTTTTTTTTTTTTCTAACTAAGTGTGCATTTCAATCCTACTTTATAAACTTCATTTACAATGTTTAGCACTTACATACTCAAAACATATGGGCCTGAAAAAGTGTACAACTTTACTCTAAATTAAAGCAGACACCACAGCAATTCAAAAGTGATCACTAACTGACTTTGGTCTTATGAAAACAAACTTTGGTCTCTCAGGCTGAGTTTCTTCTTTCAGAGGTTCACAATTGAGAGAACAGCCTGTGTATAGAAGAGTGTTTTTGCGCAGACACTGCTTGAAAGCAGTTAGCATTAAGTGTGCCTGTGTGGTTAGTGCAAGCTAAACAAAGAAACAGTAAAAGCACAGCTTTACTCAAGTCCAGTTGAGAAGAAAGTCTTAGGGATTGTGTCTGGGATAAGAAGAATTATACTGAAAAGCAATTTTCTGCAAGCTTCTCTAACAACATACATGTATCTCACAGTTTCTATTTTCAGTGAGAAAATATGCCATAAAATGACTAATAAGTGTCCATGGTATTTCTTCTTTATTTTTAATTTTTGTGGGCCCATAATAGTTATACATATTTATAGGGTACATATGATATTTTGATATAAGTGTATGATATATAATAATCAAATCTGAGTAATTGGGATATCATTCACCATAAACATTTATTATTTCTTTGTGTTGGGAACATCATAAGTCTTCTCTTCCTAGCTATTTGGAAATATACAAAAATTTATTGTTAACTGTAGTCTACAAAAAATTGTTAACTATTGTGCTACTGAACACTAGAGTTTTATTCGTTCTATCTAACTGTACTTTTGTACCCATTAACCAACCTGTCTTCAATCCTTGCCCCGAGAAACCTTCCCAGCCTCTGGTAACCATCATTCTATTCACTACCTCTGTAAGATCAATTTTTTAATCTCCCACATGTGAGTGAGAAACATGAAATATTTGTCTTTCTATGCTTGACTTATTTCAGTTAACATAATGTCCACCAATTCCATTCATATTGCTGCAAATGACAGGATTTCATTCTTCTTTGGGGCTGAATAATATTCCATTGTGTGAATATACCATATTTTCCTTATTAATTAATCTGTTGATGGAGACTTAGGTTGATTCCATGTCTTGGCTATTGTGAATAGTGCTGCAGTAAACATGAAAGTGCAGATATCTCTTTGATATACTGATTTTTTTTTTTTTTTTTTGGCTGTATGTAGAGGACAGTGAGATTGTTAGATCATATGGTAATTCGATTTTTAGCTTTTTTTTTTTTTTTTTTAAGTACCTCAACCTTTATTTAGGTCACTGCTCACTACACGCAAGTCCTAAAAAAAAAAAAAAAAGGTTTTTTTTCATACATACAGGCTTATCATTTATAACAGTAAGTTATAAATGATATTTATATCATTTATAGAGATTCATTATAATACAATAAAGAAAATTATCAAAATACCATAAACTTTCACCTGCCTTTCTTCAAGGTTAGAGTCTCAAATGACTCATAAACTAATCTGCAATGAGGTCTACATAAAAGTGAAATGATGGTATCATAGTTAAGTGTTGTATCATTTTATCACTGCCAGTTAATGTAACGGTATTTATCTAACAGGAACTTTTTATAAAACTTAACTATTCTTTAAAATACTCTAGCAGGAAAATAAAGTGGTGGGGGAATTAAAAATAGATAAAACAAGAACAACGAAAATTTGAATTGTTAAAGTAAGGTGATGGATATAGGGTTGCATTACTATTCTATTTTGCATATATTTGAACATTTTCTATTATATGATATTTTGAAAAGGTGTTAAGAAAAATAAAAAGAAATATAAACCTGTGCACAATCATTCATCATATCAACTAATGTAACACAATTAAGCTAATAGCCACTTTTTCTTTTTCTTTTTTCTGAGACACAGCCTCGCTCTGCTGCCCAGGCTGGAGTGCAGTGGGGCTATCTCGGCTCACTGCAGCCTCTGGCTCCTCAGTTCAAGCGATTATCCTGCCTCAGCCTCCTAAGTAGCTGGGACTACAGTCACGCGCCACCATGCCCAGTTAATTTTTGTGTTATTAGTAGAGATGGTGTTTCACCATGTTGGCGAGGCTGGTCTCGAACTCCTGGCCTCAAGTGATCCACCCACTTTGGCCTCCCAAAGTGCTGGGATTACAGGCATGGGCCACCAGGCCCGGCCCACTTTCTTCCTTATTTATTTATTTATTTATTATTATTATTATACTTTAAGTTCTAGGGTACAGGTGCGTAACGTGCAGGTTTGTTACATATGTATACTTGTGCCATGTTGGTGTGCTGCACCTATCAACTCATCCTTTACATCAGGTATAACTCCCAATGCAATCCCCCCTCCCTCCTCCCCATAATAGGCCCCGGTGTGTGATGTTCCCCTTCCCGAGTCCAAGTGATCTCATTGTTCAGTTCCCACCTATGAGTGAGAACATGCAGTGTTTGGTTTTAAAGAACCTGCCTACTCTCTTCTTAGTGCCTGTGCTAATTTAAATTCTCATCAACAGTCTATGAGCATTTCCTTTTCTCCACATCTTCACTAGCATATGTAAGACGAGACTTGTATTTTTAGGACAAGAGGGATAAAGGAGGTGGTCTGGGCCAAGGCAGTATTTTGTAACTGAAAAAGACCTTATCTCATTTCAACTTGTACTTTAACTCATGACCCACATTTTGTCTTTCAAATGCTATGTCAACATTCAAAGGCAGAGTAGCAAGAAAGTTTGAGGTGTGGAATAAAACTGTGACACACAGTAGTGCTTTCTTCTTTACATGTTCAAAAGAGAGCAAAGGATTCTAATGGAAATGCTAAATGTTTTGCCACATGAATATATTTATACTAGTAATGAAATGGTTTACTAAATAATTTTTTAGAAATGTTACATTAAGATGGCTGTACAGAACATAGATTTGGAGAATATAATTTGAAAGACATTGCATATAGATATCTGACCCAAGAAATTATTTTCTAAAAAATAATATAAAACTTAAAAGTGTAATGTTTTTCCATGGTATGCAATTGGCAAAATCCAAAGAGCTGGAAAAATCTGATGAAATGAATGATCCATTTTTTTCTCTGTAAAAATGTTAGAATGGGGTCAGGGAAGAGCCTCTAGATTAAAAGAGATTTAAGAGATGAATCAGCCAATTTTAATATATAGACTTTATTTAGATTCTGATAAAATAAATTGTAAACAAAGTTTCACAGCACTTATAAGACACTTTACAAAATGTAACCAATGACAGCATATTTCATAATGTTAAAGAATTCATTTTATTCAGGTGTTACAATGTTTAAAACATAATTTCAATTATTTGGAATACATACTGAAATCTTTACATATAAAATAAGTTAAACAATTTGACTCAGAAATTTGGTCTTGGAAATAAAGCCAACGGACAACTCTTAAAACCTAATTTCGAGTATTTTAAGAAATTTCTGTCACAAACAAATGTATTTTTAGGTTTCTTGGTATTTACAAATGATTGAATTCAGGAGAAAATAATCTTTCCTACTAAGAGAGTAAAGGGGAAAACCACGCATTCATTTGTAGAAGAAAAGCCATTTTAGTTTATTTCTATTTTTATTCGAGCAAAGTATACCCGAGTTGGCCTATTTTTCCATTTAAGCCTATTTATTATTGCCTTCCAATATTCATTAGATGTTTTTGCTCCTCTGGGAGGAAATACCCTTTAATGTCCCTTTCTAACTACAGGGCTATTGTGCAGAGATGCTACTTGGTGTATGTCTGGAAGATAGCAGATTTTGGATCCCAGGTAGGCTTTGTGGGGTCATACTGCTGGATGAATGACTTTGAGGATATCACTTCCCGTAACTCTTTTTTTTTGGGGGGGGGGTACCATGTTATAACTATTTTTATTACACTTTAAGTTCTAGGGTACATGTGCACAACATGCAGGTTTGTTATATATGTATACATGTGCCATGTTGGTGTGCTGCACCCATTAACTCGTCATTTACATTAGGTATATCTCCTAATGCTATCCCTCCCCCATCCTCCTACCCCAAGACAGGCCCCAGTGTGTGATGTTCCCCTTCCTGTGTCCAAATGTTCTCATTTTTCAATTCCCACCTATGAGTGACAACATGCGGTGTTTGGTTTTTTGTCCTTGCAATAATTTGCTGAGAATGATGGTTTCCAGCTTCATCCACGTCCCTACAAAGGACATGAACTCATCCTTTTTTATGGCTGCATGGTATTCCATGGTGTATATGTGCCACATTTTCTTAATCCAGTCTGTCATTGATGGACATTTGAGTTGGTTCAAGTCTTTGCTATTGTGAACAGTGCCGCAATAAACATACGTGTGCATGTGTCTTTATAGCAGCATGATTTATAATCCTTTGGGTATATACCCAGTAATGGGATGGCTGCATCAAATGGTATTTCTAGTTCTAGATCCTTGAGGGCTCGCCACACTGTCTTCCACAATGTTTGAACTAGTTTACATTCCACCAACGAGGTCAAAAGTGTTCCTATTTCTCCACATCCTCTCCAGCACCTGTTGTTTCTATATCTTTTAATGATTGCCATTCTAACTGGTGTGAGATGGTATCTCATTGTGGTTTTGATTGCATTTCTCTGATGGCCAGTGATGATGAGCATTTTTCATGTGTCTGTTGGCTGCATAAATGTCTTCTTTTGAGAAGTGTCTGTTCATATCCTTTGCCCGCTTTTGATGGGGTTGTTTTTGTTTTTTTTCTTGTAAATTTGTTTGAGTTCTTTATAGATTCTGGATATTAGCCCTTTGTCAGATGAGTAGATTGCAAAAATTTTTTCCCAATCTGTAGGTTGCCTGTTCACTCTGATGGTAGTTTCTTTTGCTGTGTAGAAGCTCTTTAGTTTAATTAGATCCCATTTGTCAATTTTGGCTTTTGTTGTCATTGCTTTTGGTGTTTTAGACATGAAGTCCTTGCCCATGCCCATGTCCTGAATGGTATTGCCTAGGTTTTCTTCTAGGGTTTTCATGGTTTTAGGTCTAACATTTAAGCCTTTAATCCATCTTGAATTAATTTTTGTATAAGGCCTAAGGAAGGGATCCAGTTTCAGCTTTCTACATATGGCTAGCCAGTTTTCCCAGCACCAGTTGTTACAGTTAAGTCTTGAATCCATTTTGATTTTATTTTTCTATGTGGTGAGTGATACTGTCTAGTTTCATTCTTATGCATGTAGATATACAGTTTTCACAGAACAATTTATTGAAGAGATTGTCTTTTCACCCATATAGATTGTTGATGCCCTTATTGAAAATGTGTTGGTTGTTAATATGTGGATTTATTTCTGAGTTCCCTATTCTGTTCCATTAGTCTATATTTCTGCTTTTGTGCCATTACCACGCTGTTTGGTTACTATAGCTTTGTAGTATATTTTGTAGTGTAGTAGTGTGATGCTCCTGTTTTTGCTAAAATTAGCTTTTGTTATTCTGGGTATTTTGTATATACTCATAAAATTTTAGGGTCGTTTTTTCTGTTTTTGTGAACAATGACATTAGTATTTTGAAAAGGTTTGCATTTTATCTATAGAATGCTTTGCTTAGTATGATCATTTTCAAAACATTAATTCCTCCAAACCATAAACATGAAATGTCTTTCCATTTTTGTGTGCTCTTCAATGTCTTTTATCAGTGTTTTGTAGTTTTTATTGTAGAGATCTTCCATGTCTTTGGTTAAGTTTATTTGTGGATTTTTCTTTATAGCTCTTGTAAATGGGATTGCTTTCTTGACTTCTTTTGTAGACTGTTTGCTTTTAGCACACAAAATGCTACTGATTTTTGTATGTGAATTTTTGTATCCTGAAATTTTACTGAATTTATTTATTAGTTCTAACAGTTTTCTGGCAGAGTCTTCAGGTTTTTCTAAGCATAAGATTATGTTTGTAAACAAAGAAAATTTGAGTTCTTACTTTCTCTTTGGATGCCCTTTATTGACTTTCTTGGCTAATTTTCTGACTAGGACTTCTAGTACTATGTTAAATAAAAGTGGCAAAAGTAGGTGTTCTTATCTTGTTCCAGATGTTAGAGGGAAGGCTTTTAATTTTCCCCCATTGAGTATAATGATAGCTGTGGGTTTATTGTACATGGGCTTTATTATTTGAGGTATGTTCCTCCTATAAGCAGTTTGTTGAGAGTTTTTATCGTGAAGGAATATTGAATTTTATTGAATGCATTTTTGGCATCTATTCAAGCGATCACATAATTTTTATCTTTGATTCTGTTAATGTGATATATCACATTTATTGATTCACATATGTTGAACCATCCTTGCATGCCTAGGATAAACCCCACTTGATCATGATGAATTCTTCCATAGCACAACAGATATGTTTCAGAATTCAGTTTCCCAGTATATTGTTGAGAATTTTTACATCTATGTTTATCAGTGATATGGGCCTGTAGTTTTGTTGTTGTTGTGTTTTTGTCTGATTTTGGCATCAGAGAAAGCCTGGCCTCATAGAATGAGTTTGGAAGTATTTCTTCTTCCTCAGTGTTTTAGAATAGTTTAAGTAGAATTGTTACTATTTCTTCTCTTAAATGTCTGGTAGAATTCAGCAAACATTCTTAAATGTCTGGTAAAGCCATCAAGTCCTCAGCTTTTCTTTGATGAGAGACTTTTTATTATTGCTTTCATCTTGTTACTGGTTAGTCATGTGTTTGGGTTCTTTATTTCATCATGGTAAAATCTTAGTAGGTTGTATGCCTCTTGGAATTTTTTCCTTTGGTCTAGGCTTTTCAATTAATTGGCATACAGTTGCTGATAATAGTCTCTGATGATCCTTTGAATTTCTGTAGTAATGTTTCCTTTTTCATCTCTGATTTTATTTATTTGAGCCTCTCTTTTTTTCTTAGTCTAAATAAAGGTTTTACAATTTTGTTTATCTTTTCAAAAAAATCCAACTTTTTGTCTTGTTGATCTTTTCTATTTTTCTTTAGTATCAATTTTATTTATTTATGGCTGATTTTTAAAATTTATTTTCTTATACTAATTTTGAGTTTGCTTTCTTCTTGCTTTTCTGGTTCTATCATTAGGTTGGTTGTTTGAAGTCTTCCTACTTTTTTAAAGAAGGCATGTACTGCTATAAACTTCCCTGTAAGAACTGCTTTATCTTTTTCCCATAGGTTTTGGTATGTTGTGTTTCCATTTTCATTAGTTTCAAGACAGTTTTATATTTCTGTCTTAATTTCTCTGTTGACCACTTGTTCATTCAGGAGCATGTTGTTTTATTTTCATGTATTTGTATTGTTTCCAAAGTTCCTCTTGTTATTGATTTCTAGTTTTATTGCATTGTGGTCAGAAAAGATAGTTGCTATGATTTTGATTTTTTAAATTTGTTAAGACTTGCTTTGTGGTCTAATACATCTGATCTATCCTTGAGAACATTCCCCGTGTTGATGAGGTGAATGAGTATTCTGCAGCTGTTGGGTGAAATGTTTGTATGTGGTATTTTGACATGATTGACCTTCAGATTTCAGATATGCACTCTTAACTAGGAACCAATATCATATAAAAAGGTATACTACATTTATTAGTCTGTCTTCATGCTGCTGATAAAGACATACCCGAGATGGGATAATTTATAAAGAAAGAGAGGTTTAATGGATTCACAGTTTGACGTGGCTGGGGAGGCTTCACAATCGTGGTGGAAGGTGAAACGCGTGTCTCACGTGGCAGAAGACAAGAGAATGAGAGCCAAGCGAAAGGTGTTTCCACTGATAAAACCATCAGATCTTGTGAGACTTATTCACTACCATGAGAACAGTATGGGAGGAACTGCCCCCATGATTCACTTATCTCCAGCTCGGTCCCTCCCATGACACAAGGGAATTACTAGAGCTGAAATTCAAGATGAGATTTGCATGAGGACACAGCCAAACCACATCACTACATAAGAATTATTTAGTAAATATTAAGTCCTGAAAATAGAAACACATACTTAATTATGTCTGAAATATGGGAAGCTATTTATTTCATGATCCTTGTAATGGACATTGTCTATTTTTATGTTCAGAATCTATATCTATATCTATTATCTGTATCTATATCATCTTTATGAAAACTTCTTTTACTAAGAAAAACCATTGCATGGGATTTGGATGGAGTGACTTCCTCTCCCACTCCCATGCCTGACCCCTATAAAGGGTTAGACACATGATACAGGACTTGTGTAGCTGAACACTATATTCCCTTAGTCTCAGTGACTGCCTCATGAGCAGACATGTGTTACAAACAGTGGTATTTTTAGGATGTTTTTGACCAGTCCCAAATAAAGAAAGATGGACATTTGGGGTATTAAAAATCCCTGATATACAAAGAAGCAAGAACTACTGTATCAATAAATTCTGCCCTCTAACTGACGTTTTTTGTTTTTCTTTTTTGTTTGGCGTGGCCAGTTTGATTTGAATTTCTATGGCAATTAAAAGTCCCAATTAATAGGATCCACTGGAAACATTATATACAAGGACAATGAAATCTGAATTCACAAGTGATTTGTCTAAGTCAGCACACACCTGGTTAGCAGGGGACCTATGCTTGACATTGAGCTCTCTTAATATTTGTTCTCTGATCTCGTATTTCCTGGTTACCTGCAATGTATCAGACTCTGGTGGCATGGTGGTAAGCCTCTCCTCATAAAGCTTACAGTCGATTTCTCTTTACTTCTCCATGTCAGTCTGAGAAATGTTTTGATGAAGCTGTATATTTCTAAACAATTTAGTCTACAAGACAGTATTTCCAAAAGTACTATTTTGTTACAATAAATTTAACTGCAGGGGATATAGTGAAAGGTTTTCCATGGAAGCATAAATATTAAATTTAAATCTTAAAACTTTTTAAACTTTTAATTTTATAGCTAAAATAAAATAAGAAGTAGGAAAATTAAGCCACTCTCCTGTATTCATACTCTCTTCAGTTTATTAGAGTTTTGTTGCTTAGTTCATTAAGAAGACTGCATACAAGAAATAGTAAACTTTTTCTTAACCATATTCATATAATAGATGCAATATATCTTTTGTTACAAACACAATTCTTAGACTCTTACCTTAAATATCTTAAGTGCTATATAAATACTATTAGTGGAATGATTACTATGAAAATATGTAATTGCCAGCTGTTTGTATTGTGGTAATGATACAAGAAACCTAAGATTCTTCTGATTCTTTCACTGTGCCTCAGTGTTTCAATAACTCTTCACCTCTTGCCTAATTCAAATGCCCCCAAACAGTTAATCTCCAAACCTCCCATCAAGGCAGGGAAACCAAGTTCTAAAATGACTAAAATGAAAATGCTAAGTCTGACGTCCACCTAACTTTTTATCTATTTGATTCAAATGTTTATTTTCACATACCAATTTATTAGGTAAAGGAGGCAAATAGATAATGTACAGAACTTTAATTATTAAGATATATCTATTTATTCTTAAATAAGCAGGTGATGTTTTTGGTTTTTGCTTTAAATATGTGCAGTTTATTTTATGTTGATTAAATCTAAATAAAACTGTTTACAAAACCAAAATGTATGAGATAGATCTAAATAAGCCAATTCCTACTCACAGGAAAGATGTCCACAATATACTGAGTGGAGAAAAATATATAAAGTGATAGCCATATCTTTTGTTAAATACACGTAAGTGGAAAATGTTAACTTTGACTGTGGGAATACAAGGAGTTTTCACTTTTAAGTTTAAATGCTACCATAATCTGCAATGAGCATAGCCAAGATAACTCCCAATGATTCCTACTTCCTGGGATTCACTTTCTTTGCAGTTCCCTCCCATGTTGTATCAGGGTTTTCTGTGACCAGCAGAATGTGGCAGAAGTGAGGATATGTCACTTATTAAACACATCTTGAAAAGAATCATTTCTTCCTTTTTATTTCTTGATTGGATTGTTTACTCTGGAGGATACAAAAGTGGCTTTATGGCAAGGTACACATGGAGGACTGAAGCCTCCTGCCAATAGCCATGTAAGTGAGCGATCTCAGAAGAGGATCCTCCAACCACAGCCCAACCTTCAGATGACTGCAGCCCTGTGTGACATTTGACTGCAACCTCATAAGGAACCCAGAGAACCATTCATTTGAGCCATTCCCATATTCCAGATTCTTAGAAACTGTGTATAGTAATAAATATTTGTTGTGTGAAGACATTAAGATTTGGGGAACCTTGTTACATAGAAATAATTAATATAACTTATATCACTTTTCTATTTATTATATGTGTGATTATGTATATTCATACTGACATACACACTTATAAAACAGCTGTATTGAGGTATAATTGACATATAAAATATATATTTAAATTATATAATTTGTTAATTGTGTGCATGACATAAATGGTGTATATACATGTGTGTGTGTATATATATACACACACACACAAACATGTATATATCCATAAGTCATCACTAAAATCAAGATAATAAACACACTCATCATGCCCCCCCACAATTTCCTTATGCCCTGCTGTTATCATTCCTTCTTGACCTGCTGTATTCCTGTCGTAACCACTATCTACTTTCTTTTACTATAGATTATTTTGCATTTTCTAGGATTATGTGTAAACAGAATCACACAGTATGTACTTACTTGGTTTGACTGCATTCACTCAATCTCAATGAATTATTTTGAGATGCATTCACATTAATCCATCCACATAGAAATAGTTCATTCCACTTTATTGGTGAGTAGTAATGCATTTTATATACAGTATTGGATATCCCACAATTTGTACATTCACCTGTTTATGGGAATTTGGATTTTTTAAAGTTTTGGACTATTAAAAAGCTTCTATGAATTTTGTGCACAAATCTTTACTGAATATTTGCTTTCTTTTCTCTTCAGTAAATACCTGGCAGAGGAAATTATATCATAGGTGTATATTTAACTTTTTAAGAAACTGCCAAGCTGTTTTCGAAAGTGTTTGTGTCATTTTACATTCCTGGAGAGTTTCAATTTTTTCACATCCTTGGTCATATTTGGTATAGTCATATTGTTAAATTTCAGTCATCCTAATAGATGTGTAGTTGTATCTAATTATAATTTTAATATGCATTTTAATGACTAATGAGGTTGAACATCTTTTTCATGTACTTAATTGCTATCCATATTTTTTGTGAAGTGTCTGTTAAGTCTTTTGCACAATTTTTTATTGTGTTGTTTTAAAAATTTTATATTCTTTTTATGTTCTTTATCAGAGATATGGTTTACAAATTTTTGTAACTTACCCTTTGATGCATTTAATAGTGTCTTCCTCAAGCAGAAGTTTTACATTTTTGTGAAGTTCAGCTTATCAATTTTTTAAATAAGATAATTATTTGCTTTTCTGGGGAAAACTTTCAAATAAAGATTGGCAGTAAGTGTTTTTAATAATAAAAGTTATATAGGAAAATGCAGAAATCACCTACAAAAATTAAAATCAGCCATAGTATCACTGGCCAGAGATAATCAGTGGTTTTCTAGCACACATTTCATCCCTCTACCTTTTTAATAATGGAATCCAAATATGTTCTTTTGAAATCTACTTAACATATCATATCACAAATGAGTTTTCATATTAATATATTCTATAATGTAATTTTTAATAAAGCCATAGTGGTATCCTCAAAATTCAGAAACATACAGAATGTATTCCTGCATATCAATCAAATTCAGAAAATTATTGAAAGAAATTTAAAACTGAATAATTGATAATTAAACTGGAGCTTTTCTTTAAATTATTTAAAATAGAAAAAGATTAACTTGTGACTGCTTTTCTTTTGGTATATTTCAGCATTTTTAGGGTTTCTATGTTAGTAATGTACCTAAATTTATAATTACACTTTCCTACATATAGAAGAGAAAAATAATTTTGGAATTGAGTTTTTTTTTCCCATTACAGTGGAGATTTTGATATAAACAAATATTTAAAATTCAAGATGTAGTCATTTTATAAGGAGACAGGAGATGAAAATTAGGAGGTATAAATGAAAATGTTTTGCCTAAAGTTGCTGGATCCTGATTCCCATAGTCACTCAGAATAATGTTGCTGGAACCTATCCAACATTATACAAACTTTCAGGCTCATTGAAATGGAGACAAATAATATATTTTGAAAACTGCATGAAATCCATCCATAAATAACCAAATTAAGCCTTTGAAGATGGAGATAACTTTCTATAAGATTCAAATCAATTCCATGAATGATTCAATAAGGCTGACAGCATTTCAGACATCCAAAACCATCCAGACAGACTGGAAAGCACGTTAATCTTCTTGTAGAAAAATGTGACCCAAGAGAAATGAAACTGTATTGATTTGGTTTGTTGTTAGGAAAAAGTACTAGCCAAGTTTTACAAGTAATTTTTCCATTTTCACTGTGAAAGAAAATGAAAGTAAGGAGGCTATAAGTCAGTTCTGCTGGGTCAGTTATGACAGGTGTTTTAACACCGTTTTGTTTTCTTTCTTGTCTTTTTTTTTTTTTTTTTTTGACAGAGTCTTGCTCTGTCGCCCAGGCTGGAGTGCAGCAGTGTTGAGAGTTGACAATGTGCTAGCAGCCCTCACTCTCAGTGCCTCCTCGGCCTCAGCGTCCACTCTGGCGGCACTTGAGTAGCCCTTCAGCCTGCCACTGCACTGGGGGAGCCCCTCTCTGGACTGGCCGAGGCCAGAGCCGGTTCCCTCTGCTTGCGGGGAGGTGTAGGGGGAGAGGCATGGGCGGGAACCGGGGCTCTCTGCGGGCAAGTCCAGGCCAGCGCTAGTTCCCCCGGGGCTCGGGCGCAAGCTCCTTGGGCCCCACACATGAAGCGGCAGGCCGGGGCCACGGGCCCAGGGCAGTGAGGGGCTTAGCACCCAGGCCAGCAGCTGCAGAGGTGGTGCCGGGTCTCCCAGCAGTGCCGGCCCCGGGGTGCTGCACTCAAATTCTTAGCTGCCTCCCCGCAGGGCAGGGCTTGGGACCTGAAGCCCACCATGTCTGAGCTCCCGCCCTGTGGTGGGATCCCACGGGGCCCAGCCTCATGACAGGCACCGCCCCCTGCTCTGGGGCACCCGGTTGCATCGACAGCCTAAGGGCTGAGGAGTGCAGGCACGGCTAGGGACTGGCGGGCAGCCCCGCCTGCAGCCACTGTGCAGGATCCACTAGGTGAAGCCAGCTGGGCTCCTGAGCTGGGTGGGGACTTGGAGAACTTTTCCATCTAGCCCTCTGTGTCTAGCACAAGGATTGTAAATGCACCAATCACCACTCTGTGTCTTGCTCAGGGTTTGTAAATACACCAGTCAGTACTCTGTGTCTAGCCCAAGGATTGTAAATACACCAATCAGTACTCTGTGTCTAGCTCAAGTTTTGTAAATACACCAACTGGTACTCTGTATCTAGCTAACTCTGTGTCTTGCTAACCTAGTGGGGACTTGGAGAACTTTTCTGTCTAGCACTCTGTGTCTAGCTCAAGGATGGTAAATGCACCAATCAGTACTCTGTCAAAATGGACCAGTCAGCTCTCTGTAAAATGGGCCACTCAACAGGATGTGGATGGGGCTAGATAAGGGAATAAAAGCAGGCTGCCAGAGGTAGCTAGCGGCAATCAGCTCCGGTCGCCTTCCACACTGTGGAGGGTTTGTTCTTTCGCTCTTTGCGATAAATCTTGCTGCTGCTCATTTTTTGGGTCCATGCCACTTTTAAGAGCTGTAACACTCACCGCGAAGGTCTGCAGCTTCACTCCTGAAGCCAGCAAGACCACGAACCCACCAAGAACGAACAACTCCAGACTTGCCGCCTTTAAGAGCTGTAACATTCACTGTGAATGTCTGTGGCTTCACTCCTGTCAGTGAGACCACGAACCTACCAGAGGGAATAAGCCCCAGACACATCTGAACGTCTGAAGGTAAAAACTGCGGACTCACTGTCTTTAAGAACTGTTAACACTCACCGCTAGGGTCCGCGACTTCATTCTTGAAGTCAGTGAGACCAAGAACCCACCAGTTCCGGATACAGTGTGATCGCGACTCACGGCCACCTCTGTCGCCCAGGCTGCAGTGCAGCACTGTGATCGCAGCTCACCACAGACTCCATCACCTGGGTTCAAGTGATTCTCCTGCCTCAGCCTCCAAAGTAGCTGGTATTACAGGTCCATGTCATCACACCCTGTTAATTTGTGTATGTGTATTTTTAGTAGAGACAGGGTTTCACCATGTTGTCCAGGCTGGTCTAGAGAACTCTTGACCTCAAGTGATCCGCCTGCCTCAGCCTCCCAAAGTGCTGAGATTACAGGCGTGAGCCACCACGCTGGACTAACACAATTTTCCAAGAGCAAAATGCCAACAGAGGATGCTAGATGAGGCCGCACTCATAGGATTTTGTAATTAGAGAACTGGGACACCCACATGAGTTTTGACCAAGCTGAAAATTGTTAAGTATTGACCAAATTAGAAATAAATATGTATATTCTCCAGTGGAAAACTACAGTCTTAGAAATCATGCTAATGAATGTTTGGAAGAGATACTGAGCACTTTCCCTGCCTTTTAAAATCCTCCCTACAGCTCATGGTCTGAAGCCCTAAACCTACATTTCCCACTCTCCTTTCATGTGGGATTTAAGTTTAATTCCGACAAAGGGATCAGTGATAAGAGATTTGAATGATAGAATTGAAGTGTTTTTTTTCTGTTGTTTGTTTTGTTTTTTTCTCTAGGAGCAAAACATGAGATGTTCTGCAGGATATAGACGTAAGGTTTGCAGCAGCATCTGGGTGAGCTTCTACAAATCACCTGCTATAGGCAACTGTAGGCTTCAGCTGAGAGCTTCAGGGATCCCTTCCTTAATTCCCAAGCTTTCTGTTTTTCTGAAAGTCTGCAGTGGCATTCTGTGACCTTTATTCTTCCAGTCCTATTAACAGCTTTTTAAGTATCCAGTTCTCTTTAAGTATCCCTTCCTGCTAAAACAAGCAGAGTGGTGTCAGTTTTTCAGCAAAGGTGTGACAGATAGAAAGTTTAAATGTTAAGGTTACTTGATCGAATTCTTAGTGTCCACATATGGTGTACACACTGAAAATTTCATATAAGGCAAATATTTTCCATAACTTTGTTTCCTGTATTTAAGGTTGACAAGAAGCATGAGCAGTGGCATGGTTCTAGCTGTTCCATAACAAAATTTTGTTTACACAGTGTATTTAGAGGGTACAAGTGCAGGTTTCTTACATGAATGTATTGCATAGTGGTGAAGGTTAAGCTATACTGTACCCATCATCTGAATAGTAAACATTGTATCCAACCAGCAGTGTGTAAGCTTCCTTTTTCTCCACAACCTCACGAGCATCTGTTATATTTTGACTTCTTAATAATAGCCTTGCCTGCTTTTTACTGGGGTTATTTGCTTTTTTCTTGTTTAGATATTTGAGCTACTTATAGATTTTGGATATTAGCTCTTTGTTGGATGCATAGTTTGCAAATATTTTTCCCATTCTGTAGGTTGTCTGTTTACCCTGTTGATTGTTTATTTTGCTGTGCAGAAACTTTTGTTTAAGTCATTTTTGTCTATTTTTGTTTTGTAGTGCTTACTTTTGAGGACTTGGTCATGCATTCTTTCCCTAAGCCAATGTTCAGAAGAGTTTTTGCTAGGTTTTCTTCTACAACTTTTACAGTTTCACGTCTTATATTTAGATCTTTAGTTTATCTTGAGTTCATTTTTGCATATGGTGAGAGGTATGGTTCCAGGTTTATTATTCTGCATATGGCTATCCAATTTTCCCAGCACCATTTATTGAATAGAGTGTCATTTCCCCACTGTATATTGTTGTTAAGTTTGTCAAAATCAGTTTGTTGTATGTGTGCAGCTTTATATCTGGGTTGTGTGTCTATTTTTATAAACAGTACCATGCTGTTTTGGTTATCACATCCCTGAAGTATAATTTGAAGTAATTTGAAGTCAGGCATGTGATGGTTTTTTTTTGTTTTTGTTTTTGTTTTTTTTTTTTTTGCTTTGGGTTGCTTTGGCTGTTCAGGCTCATTTTTGGTTCCATATGAATTTTAGGATTTTTTTCCTAATTATGTAGAAAAATGACATTGGTAATTTGATAAGGGTTGTATTAAATCTGTAAGTTGCTTTTGGACAGTTATGGTCATGTCAACAACGTTGAGTTTTCCAGCCCATGGGCATGGGATGTTTGTGTCATCTCTAATTTCTTTCATCAGTATTTTATAGTTCCCCTTATAGAGATCTTTTACCTCTCTGGTTAAATATATTCCTATGTTTTTATTTTTTGGTAGCTATTGTAAACAGGATTGCCTTCTTGATTTGATCCTTAGCTAGATTGTTATTGGTGTATAGAAATACTACTGATTTCTGTATATTAATTTTGGATCCTGAAACTTTATTGAATCAGTATGTCAAATCTAAGAGTTTTTTGATGGAGTCTTTAGGTTTTTGTAGATATGAGATCGTGTCATCAGCAAACAGGGATAATTTGACTTTTTGACTTTTTCTTTTCCAATTTGGGTGTCTTTTTTTCTCTCTTGTCTAATTGTTCTGGCAAGAACTTCCAGTACCATGCTGAATAAAAGGGGTAAAAGTGAGCATCCTTATCTTGTTTCAGTTCTTACAGGGGGTGCTTTCAACTTTTCTCCATTAAGTATAAAATTGGTTGAATAACAATATTTTAGTAGGAGTGTTGGAAACATACATTCCTCATGAAGACAAAATATTGTGATAACATTATCTGGAATAGTTTTCTAGATTGATTATTTCAGGTAATTATCTGGTATAATTATCTAGGTTATCTAGATTTTCTGGGAGTGGGGGTGTACAAGGAGAGAAAACCTAGGACTTACAGTTCTTTCTGTTAGCTCCAGGCAAGATTGTTTCAGAGAAAGTTCTCGTTGCAGCAGTCCAGAGACAGAAAAAGACCCAATGAGAAAAAATATCCTGCCATAAAGTGTTATGAATGGCCAGATTTTTCTTCTGAATCAGTAAACAATAGAGAACAGAATTTTTTTATTTAGAAAAGGAAAAATTTTAATCAGTGCTTTGATTGACCCTTTATCAAATACTTCACTAAGAAGACTAACTGTAAAAGAAATGTTTAGGACTTCTAACTCTGACAACCAAACTTAGTTGCAGGGAAACCATTTAGGGGGAAAAAATAAACGACATATATTGCAGGTCACACATTTTATTCAAAATTTTAGTAGCTTTATTGAGCCTCCCAGGGGAAAAGATACATCCTTAAATCTTAAGATTGTCTCCGTTATTGAATGAAATACTGGCAATGAGAAAACAGGTGCCACTTTGCAGTCATTAAAATATTAATAACTGAAGTTATTTGAGAGTAGGAGCACAAAGGCTGCTCTTTTGATCTTTTATCTATAAATTATGTGATGGGCTGAACTGCAGAATTTCCATGGATACATGTTAGCACGCATTTATCATTACACATATCTGACGTTTAAGATAAGACTACAAAACATCATTTGGGAACATAAAGCCAATAAAACAAACAATCTGAGCATTAATGAATTCAGAAGCTTGCCATGTTCCTGAATGGAAAAACAATATTTTAACTGGCTAATTCATGTCATGTTAATATCTACATTTTCTATAATATGAATTTAAATGAGACATTTGTTTTTCTTTAACCTTTCAAACCTTATTCTGTACTTTATGTGGAAAAATAAGGACCACATAGCCAAAACATTTTGAAAAAGATGTGATGATTACCAATTCGGTGATACCAAAGACTGAAAAGTATTGTAAGGGGCAGAGTGGCATAACAAACACGGCTTAAGTAAATCACGCTGCATTCATGAAAGAGAATACGCCACAGCCACAAGAAAATTAGGTGCACAAACTGACCAGAAAAATGCTGGTGATACATTGTTAATGTGGGAAAAAAATCCTAGTAGACCAAAGTGTTTCACATGGTTATATTTGTGTAAAAACTGCACATGCATCCATAGACATATATGCAAATGCCTTCATTAGTGTAGAAAAACTTGGCAACACACCAAACTTCTAATGTGGTCATATTTAAAACATAGTGGGAGCCAATGTAGACATGTTCTTCCTAGTTCGTGTATGTGGGGTATGTGTGTTGAAGCGCACATGTGTGATATTTAAGGTGATGACTTTATGGGTAGTTTCCATTTTTTTTTTGGTATTTTCAGTATTATTCAAATTAAAATACAAAGAAATCTGTCATATACTACTTTCTATTAGTGCACACACTTATAACTATACATTTATGCAAGAAAGAAACTTTGATATTTATAAACATGACTGCTGTCTTTTAAGAAGCACTCCCTTTTATAAAAATGGGCTTTGTTGTGCTAGAAATTTTGGTTTTGTGAGGACAATTTGGGATCAGGAGTCAGGAAAACCTGAATCATGATTCAGGTTTGCATGATTGCTATGATTCGGATGTGGCTTGTCCCTGACAAAACTCATGTTGACGTCTAATTGCCAATGTAAAAGTGTTGAGAAGTGGTGGGACCGTTAAGAGGTATTGTGGGTCCTGAAGGATCCACCCTGCAAAAGGGAATTAATGCAGTCTCACTCTCAGTGGAACTGGATTAATCAGGAGACAGGTCTTTATAAAACAAGGCCTTCTCTCTTACTTGATCTCTTCACATGAGCTCACTTCCTCTTTTCTGCTTTCTGCTTTCAGGGTGACATTACTGTGACAGGCTGACATTGCTGTGGGCAGGAACTGGAGGGAGAACAATCTGAGAGACCTGATTCTCATCAGAAAGAGGATCTGCTATAATCCTCATCTTGAGAATGTATAATCTCTAATCCTCATCTTAGACTCACCTCTACCTGATGACTTACCGGTAAGCAATAACATGTAACTGAAATAGAGGTCTTGGAGCAGCCAAGCGTTTGCCGTGGTGGGTTTGTTAAAATCAATATCACATTTATTTAGATAAGAATACCAAGTCATACAGAATGTTCTCCCTGGCAAACCGGGTTGAGATGGGGAAGGAAGCTTTTTAATAAAATTTCTAATTTCTCTCTCTCACTCACTTTGATTTCTAATCCACTACATGTAAAAAAAGAAGTCTTTTTCTTTTCTAGTCACTGAGGTCAAGGTGCACTGGACTTTATTGAACAAAATGGATAGCTAATGAACATTGATAGGTTGTCCAGAAATTGTCAGTCCTGATCTCCTCACTACAACAAAGACCTTGCTTATAAGGCTCCTTTATATATGAGCTGTGTAAAACACCTGCTATAGTACTTGGAAGAGAGCATGCTCAATAGACGACAATTGTTAAGTAGTAGTAGTAATAGCCTGAGATTATTCCAATTAGTTTGAAGTGAATAATCAATACAAATGAATGAAGTACCTGCCCGTCGTAATTGCATGGGCCGACTTTCACCTGCTTGTAAGGATATGTTGCATCACATACTTGTTGGTCTACACCAATATCGACAAGGTGAATGTACCCACTTTGATTGCTTTAGAATGACAGGACGCCCACTTCTTCCCTCCTGAGCCTGAGGATAAGCAGTCCCTGAGGCACATTACTAAATGCAAGTTTTGTTAGAAGGAGGAAGGGAGGAATGGCTACTAGACAAGCAACCAACAGTGTCTCTTACTATCCTCAGCTTTCCCACTTTTTTGTCTGCCACTTCCTAGCAAATCCCATAACCATATGGTTCTAAATTTAGTAGATGTGTGATGAAGTGAGCATTAAGAATTTCCATATGGAAGTCTTTTCTGTATATCTCATGCAATTTTATGCTTTCAGACTTTCAGACATGCTGCTACCTTTGCTTGTCATTCCTTTATGTTTCTCATCTTATTCAGTCTTCAGATTTAGCCAAAGTATCCTTTCATTCATTTATTCAATCTAAATCTGACAAATATCTATTGTCTGTTATATGTTACGCATGGAAAAATTATAGGCACAGCCTCTAATGGAGAAGATAGAGACATAAATCAACAATTAAAGCACAGCATAGAAAATGCTAATATGGAGGTAGGCATCTTAGCCCCTAGTCACCAAATCCACCTGAGATAGGAGGATAAACTTGTTGGGGGAGGAAGGCTTAAATGGTATCTGGAAGGATGAGAAGGAGTCACTAAGGCAGGCAGGAATAATAGTCCTGCCTATGTTCAATGTACAGGATTCTGAGAGAGTATGTGTGATGGTAAATTTTGTGTGTCAATGTGACTGGGCTAAAGGATGCCCAGATAGCTGGAAAAAATGTTATTTCTGGGTATGTTTGTGAGGGTGTTTCTGGAAGTGATTAGCATTTGAATCAGTAGACTGAGTAAAGAAGATCTGCCCTCACCAATGAGGGTGAACATTATCTAATCTCTTCTGGGCTCAAATGGAGCATAAAAGTCGAAGAAGGGCAAATCCTTTCTTTGAGCTGGGACTTGGATCTCCTGACCTTGAGCGTCAATGCTTCGGCTTCTAGGGCCTTTCCCATGCAGACTGGGAATTATGCCTTTGGCTTCTCAGGCTTTAGACTGGCTTCTCAGGCTTTAGACTCAGACTGAATTACACCGTCCCCTTTCCTGGTTTTCCAGATTGCAGACAATATATCGTAGGAGTTCCCTGTCTGCAAAATCATGCTTCTTTTTTTTTATTGTAACTCATTTCCCAAGCCATGCTTTTTTAGGTCCCTGAGTCCCCACTCAGACAGGAAAGCTTGTCTCTAGATGTTTCCAGTCTGGACTTTGTCTGAACTAATGTGCCTCTGCTGATTGCTGCATGCCTATAATGGTTGCCTAAGAGAGTGTCCATGTGTGTAGATTTTTGAAAATGCTGGTGGGAGAACTCTTACTATGGAATTGCTTTAGATAGTCTTCCACCTTGCCTTTAGTAAAAGTAAAATTTAAACTTAGAACAGTCATGAGTCATTTAATGATAGGGAAATGTTCTGATAAATGTCATCAGGCAATTTTGTTGTAGTGTGAACATCATAGACTGTACTCACAGAAAACTAGATACCACAGCCTACTACACACCCAGGCTATGTGGTACAGACTGTTGCTCCTAGGCTGCAAACCTGTATAGCCTGTCACTGTGCTGAATATTGTGGGCAATTATAACACATTGGTATGTGTGTATCTAGACATAAACAAGGTACAGTAAAAATACAATATGAAATGTAAAATGTATACACTTATATAGGGCACTTACTGTGAATGGAGCTTGCAGGATTAGAAGTTGCTCTGGGTGAGTCAGTGAGTGAGTGGTGAGTCAATGTAAAGGCCTAGGATATTACTGTACACTACTGTAGACTTTGTAAACACTGTACACGTTGGCTACACTAAATGTATATAAAATATTTTCGCTTCAATAATAAATTCATCTTACTGTAATGTTTTTACTTTATAAACTTTAAAGTTTTTAACTTTGACTATTTTGTAATAACATTTAGCTTAAAGATACAAGCACATTGTATACTTATACAAAAATATTTTCTTTATATTCTTATTCCCTGAGGCTTTTTTCTATTTTTTTTAAATTTTTTTAACTTTTAAATTTTTTTTTTTTTTTTTTTTTTTTTGTAGAAACTAAGACATAAACACATTAGTCTAGGCTTACACAGGGTCAGGGTCATCAGTATCACTGTCTTCTAGCTCCACATCATGCCCCACTGGAAGGTCTTCATGGGCAGTAATATGCGTGTAGCTGTCATCTCCTATGATAACAATGTCTTCTTATGGAATACCTCCTGAAGGATCTGAAGCTGTCTGACAGTTAATTTTTTATTTTGTAACTAAACTTTTTATTTTGTAACTAGAAGGGGTACACTCTAAAAGAACAATAAAAGTGTAGTAAATATATCAACCAGTAACATAGTCATTTATTATCATTTTCAACGACTGCTATTCTCTGTTATCCATGGGAGAATTGGTTCTAGAACCTCCCAAAGATAACAAAATCCATGATTGGTCAAGTCCCTGATGTGAAATGTCATAGTATTTGCCCATCGTCTATGCACATCCTACCATACACTTTAATTCATTTCTAGGTTACTTATAACCCCTAGTATGATGCAAATACAGTAATATGGAACTGTCTCCCCACCCAAATCTAATGTTGTAATCCCCATTGTTGGAGGTGGCACCTGGTGGGAGGTGACTGGATTATGGGAGTGGATTTCTCATTAACGGTTTAGTACTGTGTTGTTGGTACTGTCATGATAGTGAGTGAGTTTTCATGAGATCTGGTCATTGAAAAGTGTTTGATGCTTCCCCTCTCTCTCTCTCACTCCTGTTTTCACCAGGTGATATGCCTGCTTCCACTTTGCCTTCAGCCATGATTGCAAGTTTCCTGATGCTTCCCTAGAAGCCAGGCAGATGCTAGCATTATGTTTCCTGTACAACCTGCGAAACTGTGAGCCAATTTAATTCCTCTTCTTTACAAATTACTTAATCTCAAGTGTTTATAGCAATGCAAGAATGGACTAATACAGACAGTAATATCTAGTACTAGGTAAGTAGTTTGTTATAACTGTATTGTTTAAGGAAGAATGACAAGAAACCAATCTATACAGGTTCAGTACAGATGCAATTTTTAAAAAATATTTTTGATCCACCATTGGTTGAATCTGTGAATGCAGAACCCACAGATATGGAGGGCCTACTCCGTATGTATTGCATATGATACACTTTTATACAGCTGGTAGTGCGATAGGTTTAACATCATCATCATGACAAACAGGTGAGTAATGTGTTGTGCTATGACATTATCATGGCTACAAAGTCACTAGGCAATAGGAATTTTTCATCTCCATTATAATCTAATGGGCCCACTGTCATATATGTGTTAGTCATTGACCTAAATCTTATTATGTGGCACGTGACTGGATTCAATTATAATAGCTTTTTGGACATTTCTTTTTTCTGACTTTGGGATTAGCATTTTACTTCTTCCTCTTACATTGTATACTTTAAAAATATTTTAATAGTTTTTTCATCTATGTCTTCTATTGTGAGACGTGTGTTTTATAATATTTGGAAGTATGTTGGGTCTTCAATTAGAAATAATAAATATTAAATGGTATAAAATTAGTTTAAGGTTTAAATTGACAAAAGCCATTTAAAAGAGATTTTAAAAATTTATATGAAAGCCCTAATGGAACTCCAGTTACATGTCATTACCTTATATATCAAGCAGAAATAAATCACTATTAATTATTGAAATTTTAATGATTTTAATGGTGAATATAAAAATGAGAGGAGACACAGTAATTTGTATGAATTATTTGATCACCCATCCTTGAAAAAGAGACAACAATTATATTTTCAAATGTGAGTCAGAAGCAAAGCAGAGAATATTTTATTTATGCTTATTTAACAAGTTAATTGTAATCTAATGTGTAAAGTATTGAATGAAAATTAAATGACTAAATCTCTTCATGAGAGATGAGTGATATAATTGCACTGTTTCCATGAATATAACTTTTTTTATTATTTATACTTTAAGTTCTAGGGTACATGTGTACAACCCGCAGCTTTGTTACATATGTATACATGTGCCATGCTGGTGTGCTGTACCCATTAACTCATTACTTACATTAGGTATGTCTCCTAATGCTATCCCTCCCCTCCCCCTCCCCTCACCCCATGACAGGGCCCAGTGTGTGATGTTCCCCTTCCTGTGTTCAAGTGTTCTCATTGTTCAATTCCCACCTGTGAGTGAGAACATGCAGTGCTCGGTTTTTTGCCCTTGTGATAGTTTGCTGAGAATGATGGTTTCCAGCTGCATCCGTGTCCTTGCAAAGGACATGAAGTCATCCTTTTTTATGGCTGCATAGTATTCCATGGTGTATATGTGCCACATTTTCTTAATCCAGTCTATCATTGATGGACATTTGGGTTGGTTCCAAATCTTTGTTATTGGGAAGAGTGTTGCAATAAATTACGTGTGCATGTGTCTTTGTAGCAGCATGGTTTGTAATCCTTTGGGTATATACCCAGTAATGAGATGGCTGGGTTAAATGGTATTTCTAGTTCTAGATCCTTGAGGAATTGCCACACTGTCTTCCACAATGCTTGAACTGGTTTACAGTCCCACCAACAGTGTAAAAGTGTTCCTATTTCTCCACATCCTCTCCAGCACCTGTTGTTTCCTGACTTTAATGATTACCATTCTAACTGGTGTGAGATGGTATCTCATTGTGGTTTTGATTTGCATTTCTCTGATGGCCAGTGATGATGAGCATTTTTTCATGTGTCTGTTGGCTGTATGCATGTCTTCTTTTGAGAAATGTCTGTTCATATCCTTTGCCCACTTTTTGAAGGTGTTGTTTGCTTTTTTCTTGTAAATTTATTTGAGTTCTTTGTAGGTTCTGGATATTAGCCCTTTGTTTTTATGGTTTTTGGTCTAACATTTAAGTCTTTAATCCATCTTGAATTAATTTTTGTATAAGGTGTAAGGAAAGGATCCAGTTTCAGCTTTCTACGTATGGCTATCCAGTTTTCTCAGCACCATTTATTAAATAGGGAATCCTTTCCCCGTTTCTTGTTTTTTCAGGTTTGTCAAAGATCAGATGGTTACAGATGTGTGGTATTATTTCTTTTTATGAACAGACAAATAGGAAGATAGACTGTTATTGCATGTGAAAGTCATTAAACAGAATCAGTTATCAATGAGCATAAGCTTATTATTTTCAATTTTTCGGTGATGATTAGATTTTTTAAATTGCTTTTAAAAATTCACCCAGAATGACATATTTCATTTTCTAGTGTTTCTATGTATATTCTATATTTTGCTAGTACTTGGTCACCCCTGTTGCATGATAATGCATAACGTTGAACCAATTTACTAAAATCTATGTAATTGAACTCTAATTCATCAATGGCAATATAAAATTTGCCTTAAATCAAAGTCTACCCTTTGTATATCTGTAGGTTTCGGTTTTATTTTTTTGTGACAAGAGCGAACCGTGATGTAAGCAAATGTCTTACTCTTCAAAGTTGTGACTTTGTAATTTAGTCATTTATAGACTCTTATCTGAACCAGTAGCTTTATGAGGAAACATCCCAAGAATTAGGATGAGAGATATTGTTTCAGCTGCCTTTGGGCTGACTTCAGATGACCATTATCTTATTATGAAACTAAACTTTGTAAAAAGATGTGACAAAATATTCATGTATCAGAACTGTCACCGGATTTGAAAGCTTCAGTAAAATAATTTGATTGGATAATGTTGGAGCCAAGAGTGACTTCTAATAGCAAAAAGAAACAAAAAACTAAAAACTCCAAAAACTCTTCAGGCAAATTATGCTGTAGAATAGTGGAAACCCATTAGAATATTTTGTCAGTTATGTGTTAGCTGCTCACCATCTTCATGCATCTCCTTGGATAAGCCAATCAAGCCTTCTAAATGTCTTTGCTCATTTGCAATATAAAAAAGTGGACTATTATTAATATCTCTTGGGCCCAAACTTTCTATGATTCAATAAAGCAAGACAAGAATAAGCAAAGTGCCCAGTTTTATTCCAGCTAATATAGCCTTAAGCCATTCACATGTACACATTCACATTTTATGTCACATAGATAACATAAAAAATAGGAGGAAAACTTTAGGACCATTTCAAATTAAGGTTTGTAAAGAAGCCCAATAGTAAAGTAAGTATAAGAACACTTCTATATGAAAAATCGGAATAAGTAAAAACATAAACATAATACATAGACAATTCAATTTTAATGCTGTTTCCACACAAGAAAGGCCTTATTCATCCCAGGCCTAAGAACCTAAATTATTTCTCCAAACTAAGACAGGGTGTGTCCGGCTTTTCATGGAAGAATCACATCTCAATGCAAATAGAAAGGCTTTCTCATATGATCCACAGCAAAGTAAGAGAGAGGCTGGTAGGTATATTCATATTTCTTGAACTTTAATTCAGTTCCTTTTACTCTCAATTTTCTTTAAAAAAAAAAGTATTCTTAAATCATTTTAAATATTGAAAGGTAAGAGAGGCAAAAGATCTTTCAAAAGGATCTAATGGCTAATTGTTTGGAACTATCAAGTTGCTATGTGATAGTCCTGATAAATGAAGTAAAGATAGATTTTGGCTGCTCCTCAGTTTCTGAAAGGCAAAAACAACTACAGTTTAATTTATCATTGCCTTTAATATATATCTTAGATTTTTAAAATTTCAATTTAGTTCCTCCCTTTGCACAAAAATCTAATTTTACTTCCTCAGTGAAACGGTTTAAGCAATTTGAGTGTTTTCTGCTACAATGTGCATCGGAAATGTTTATGATATAAACATCAAAAACATGTTGGAAATAAAATAATCTTGTAACTTAAACTCAGAGTATCTTTTTAGTGCTAGTACAGACCAAGTTAAAATTGCTAATTGAAGTTTAATAGATTATAGCCTAAGGACATTGTCATAAGAGACTTTTGCTTTTTTCTTCTGATGTCAACACACTGTGTCAAAAATGCTTCCAAGAATAAAATGTTTTCAGTCTTTTTAGTTTATTAGCAAACATTTGTTACAATTTTAATCCTCTCTTACGGAGAGCAAGTACTAATTAAAATGCAATGAGTAACCAACCATTGCACAGCTGGTTGCCATCTCAGAGAGTTAGTCAAGCAGCCATTTCATTTACAATATGACATGAATGGTCAAAAGTCAGATTCTTGACAATCATATCATATGCTGTGGGCTTAGATTTTGCTTGTCATTTCTAAGACTCTCCTGGGAAGTTGTAGATAAAATAGTTTCTGCTTAAAGTTAGAAGGAAAATTTTGTTCTTTGTATTCAAGGAAAAGGAGTAATTTATTTGTGGGAAGTTATAACAGTAATTGTTTAGGTTATTTTAAATACCTACATATGTATACACACCATATAGGTCTGTGTGTGTGTGTGTGTGTGTGCAAGCAATTATATTATATGTAACTACTATACTATACAATTTATTTTCTCCCTTGCTCACACATTCTATTTAGGACTGTTTATCTCTATTGGTAAAAATTCCAGGTTGCCAGAAAGATGACATTTGAGATAAAGTATGTGAAAATGTTTGGTAAAATGCTTAATGCAGCTAAGTTTTCACATATTTGTGGAAAAATTTTTGAAGGTTTTATATCTCTTTTGGTCTTTTTCTTTTTCTAAAATTATGACATGACTTGCTATTAGTGGAAAATACTTGCGTTATCTCACACATACCATTACACAGCAATGTGCCATTGTCAAATTGCAAAATCTTGAAACCTACAGCATCAGCCTTCCAAATTATATCCTTGATTTTAGGGACCATGATAAATAAAAGTGAAAAAGCAGGCAGGCTCACCTTGAGAAGAGGGGAACTATATCAGAAACAGAAAAACAAGGAGATAATAATTCAGAGACATGGACAAAGGAAAATAATGGATTTTAAGAGAGATCCACAATGAACCTACATCATTATGATTCCCTCAATGAGAATGGCTTTCAGAACTGCCTTCTGAATGTTTCTCATTTTTTTAAAATTTAGTTTTTATTTTTATTTTTTAATTATACTTTAATTTCTGTGGTACGTGTGCAGAGTGTGCGGGTTTGTTACATAGGTATACACGTGTCGTGGTGGTTTGCTGCATCCATCAACCCATCATCTACATTAGATATTTCTCCTAATACTATGCCTCCCCTAGCCCTCCAGCCCCTGACAGGCCCCAGTGTGTGATGTTCCCCTATCTGTGTCCATGTGTTCTCATTGTTCAACTCCCACTTATGAGTGAGAACATGCGGTGTTCTGTGCTTGTGTTAGTTTGCTGAGAATGATGGTTACCAACTTCATCCATGTCCCTGCAAAGGACATGAACTCATCCATTTTTATGGCTGCAAAGTATTCCATGGTGTGTATGCGCCACATTTTCTTTATCCAGTCTGTCACTGATGGGCATTTGGGTAGGTTCCAAGTCTTTGCTATTGTGAACAGTGCTGTAGTAAACATACATGTGCATGTGTCTTTATAGTAGAATGGTTTATAATCCTTTGGGTATGTACTAAGTAATGGGATTGCTGGGTCAAATGGTATTTCTAGTTCTAGGTCCTTGAGGAATTGCCACAGTGTCTTCCACAGTGGCTGAACTAATTTACATTCCCACCAACAGTGTAAAAGCGTTCCTATTTCTCCATATCCTCATTTTTTAAAGTCTAACTTAAGAATCCTTTCTTTGCTGAAGCTGAGATTACTGCAAAAATATGATTTATCCCAGTAGTTAATCCTGATGCCAAGCTGTCCATTGACAAGAATATTAAAGTCCACAATTACTTCATTTCAGGGAAATCATAAAATACATATCAGGCTGGAATAATTTCTTCCTGGACAATGTTGACAGTTATTGAAAATTCAATTAAGGTACATTTCTTATTAAAGCTGATAAAAGCATTATGAAAATTTGTTCTTCACTGCTCTAGAAATATGTTGACTGTTCTAATTTGGTTTAACTTTAAACTTGTTCTGATGAGATTCTGCAAAATGGGCCATTGCTTTCAAGGAAGAAAACCCTCATTAAAGTCAAAGCAAGGAAAAAGTCAACATAAGTTGTCATTTGCAATACTCGGCTAAATATAAGGAGGTAAATGTCCTAACTGTGAGTCTCTGGAGTAGCAAAGGAAAGGAGATTGCCTGATGACCATTTATGAAGATGATTAAGGATACTGGTAACACAATTTAAAAACATAACTGTTATTTTCATAGGATGATATAGCTTAATAAATGTATTTAAAATAGAAAAGATTAGGTAGCTTTATGAAATTCCATTTGGTACTGATTAAATTTCGATTATATGAGTTAGAAAAAGTACTCATTTTCTTTTCTACAACTCAAACGTTATTGTTTAAATTTTTCCAAAAGTTCCAAATAAGTAAACATAGAATAAGCCTCATTAGTCTCCTGTTCGGAAAACTGTCCTGGCATTTCCTGATACTGCCACTGCCATTGGACCTATAATTAGGATTTCTATTCTGGGCAGCTTCCCAAATACAACTCTAAAATAAGGCCAGTTTGTGGGCATTCTGAACAAATGCCAGCCACTAAAACCCAGTGGTAGATAAGGGGCTGCCTTGGCTAATTGGATTATATACACAATTGCTGACAAGTTTTCTCTTTTTCTTGGTTCCAAACTTATTGATGAGAATATTGATCATTTTACAACAATGTTGAGTCAGAGAACTAAAAGTGGCCTTGGAAGGATATTTATGACTCACTTCTTTTCATCTTCAAATCTTCAGGCAGGTTGGCAGGCAGGTCAAAAGAGAAATGAAGGAAAAAAATAAAAGAAGCAAAGAAAGGAGAAAGGGAAGGAGGAAAAGAAAGAGAGAAAGATCTCTGACCACAACACCTAATAATGAGTCATTTGGTTCTCAATGGAACTAAAACTGGATTTTAGAGTTTTTAAGTCATAATCGAAGGATGAGAGGAAGAGAATAAATCACTAAAATAAACAATGTAGGAAGAAAATACTTTTTTCAGATTTGTTATAATAAGCAAACATTATGTAACAGCTTCTTGCAGATGTATTTTACGAAACAGAGGAGACTAAACTAAGATCCCCGGCAAATGTAAGATTGTGGAGAAGAAAACAATTGAAAACAACATTCTTTATTAGGCTGTTATGTTTTACTGCATGTATTACCAGATTTCTACAGACAGAATAAAGCTGGCTTTATATTAGAGCCATAAGCCCTTCAACTTTTGATGGTTTCTAGCAGTATATTTCATGAAATGCACTCTTAGACATCTATACAAGTTTGGCATTTATTTCTATCCTTAAAATATAGGTCAAGATTGTCATTTAGGTCTTATAATACAAGAAAAGCTGTCAACTGCTTTATAAGACAACGTGTAAAAGGGGAAAACTGCATTGCCCAATGGGCTGTATATTTAATCATATTTGTTGCTTTTTTTAAATAAAAATGTAATATAAATTTACATGTATAAATTTATGTAAACGTATACATGTAGTTTATTTTTAAAATATTTTATAATTAGTAAGAATGTATGAAATTTGCTAAAAATAATTATAAAATATTTGGCCCTCATTCTTTCCCGTATTAACTTCATCTTCTTTTTACTAAGTCTCCTTCAATCTGGACCATCTTAGGCTATTCTTCTTTGCAGTCAATGGAGATCTGTTATCTTCTCAAATACAATACTTCTTCTCTGACTTTTGTTCTTTAGGTATCCATTCTCCACCTGTGTATTTGTTCCATCCCATCCATAGGATCTTCCTGTACAACTTACCAATTTGCTCTAATAATTCATATCTTTTTTGAAAGACAAAAACCAAAACTTTATTTGCTAACATCTCATTCTAGCCCTACTCACATTTTCCCTTCCTCTGTGTTGGCAAAATTCTCATCACTGGCTATACTGCTATAGTGTTTCTACTTTCTTACCTGCCTCTCCCTCTTTAACTCACACCAGTTGGGATTTGCCCCTTACTTTTCCCGAGAAACACCTTTTGCTAAAATCTCAGAAGTCTAGCCAAAAGCGATGGGTCTTTTAGCTGTTAGCCTAACAAGCTTATCCTTTTTTGTGTGTGTGTGTGTGTGGTTGAGACACCATGCTTTGTAGTCAAGTGTTTTCTAGCCTCTGAACTGCTGTCCTCCCCAGTTCTACAACAGTTGCTTCCTACTCTAAGCTATTTCTATATGTTGGAATTCTATAGTCTAGTTTCAGACTGTCCTCAGTTTTCATTCTAACCTTTCTCACTAGATGATTGCATCTATTTGCCTGATGTTTAATACCATTTAGAAGGCAATGGCTCTCAAATTCATACTCCCAACTATGACCACTCTCACAATAGCTAGACTCTTTTTATAGTCAACTTCTCATTGACATCTGATGGATATCAAAAAGGCAGCTTAAGTTCCTTAACATATCCAAAACTAACTCTCAATCTTTGAGCCAAACCTAACCTTACTCTGTCTGGTCTTTGTGTTTTAAGTATTCATTAAACTTGAGTCAGAGTAACTTGAGTTACTTGAGTCAGAGAAGTGGAAGGGATCTTTGAGATCTCCCTTTGCCTGTCTTTACTTGCCACATTAAATTTAAAAATAAGTCCTGCCACTGCTTCCTCAAAAATATATCTGGAATCTACATATGTTGTTCCACTACAACTGTTACCACTTGAATCTCAGTTAAATTCTCATCTTGACTTCCCTGTTCCCTCTTTTTTTTCCCACCCATTCCTCTTACAACAATGAAGTTACCATGCCCCATGCTTATTTCATGTAGAGTCATGCATTGCTTGTCACTGGGGATACCTTCTGAGAAATGCATCATTAGGTGATTTTTATCCTCTTGTGTATCTTATAGAATGTACTTACACGAACCTAGATGGTATAGTCCTACTACACACCTAAGTTATATGGTATAGCCTATTGCTCCTAGACTGCAAACCTGTACAGCACGTTACTATACTGAATACTGTGGGCAATTGTAACACACTGATAAGAATTTGTGTATCTAAACATAGAAAAGGTAATCCATTGCACTGTGACATTATGATGGCTATAACCTCACTAGGCAATAGAAATTTTTCAGCTTTATTATAATCTTATGGGACCACTGTCCTATATGCGATCCATTGTTGACTGAAATGTTGTTATGCATCTCATTACCATATTTTATACCCTCTTTTATTACTCATTGTATTTAGAATAAAATCCCAATTTGTAAACATGACCTAAAAATGTCCTATATTATCATACCCTTGCCTTCCTCTCTAACACTGTCTCATCACAGTTGATCATTACATTTCAGTGACGTTTCATTTAATTACTCTAATGTGTCAAGCTCTTCCTTGCATTAACGTCTTCATCACTTCCTTTCCTCTACCTGAAATATCCTTCCTTCTACATGATCTTGGCAAATGACCACTCATTCTTCAGGCATTAGCTGAAAGTCACGTTTTGAGTTAATCTGAATAAAGTTGCTTCTGTTGTTTTCATACAGACCACTGTTATTTTTAGTAAAAATTAGTTAGCATATTTATTTTTGCTAATGCTTGTCACTTGACTAGATGTTAAGTTTCAGGATAATCCATGCCGCCTTTTTTAAAGCCATTTTATATTTAATACCTAGCACAGTGCTGGGCACAGAGTAATTGTTAAAAATTGTTGAATAAATGACAAGGTAACAAAAATAAGTTTTTGTTACCTTGGCAACATAATTTTCCTCAGCTTTAGTAATAGGATGACGTTAGTACAAATACACTGACAGTTATTGTGGGGGCTGAAGGAATACCATATCCAAGGAGATGGGAATACGGTTTCTGAGAAATGTACCTTTTTGTCATTCTTATTTCTTATTTTTCTACCTGCAGTGCCAGGATTAACACTTTCATTCACATTCTTTTACAAATCTGTATGTAAATCAGACTTCAGTGCTATTCTCACCAGAAATTTCTGCAGTTTCTAATTTGAAGGTTAAATTATGTTTGGACCAACAAAACATACCAACCCTCCTAGGATCAATAGAGAATTATATAAAAAATAATTTAAATATGTTTGTTATAAGTTGAATTGTGCTCTACTAAAATTCATATGTTGAAGTCCTAATCCACACTATCTCAAAACGTGAACTTATTTGAAAATAAGGTCATTGCAGCTACAATTAGTTAACCTAAGATGAAGTCATTCTGGAACAGGGTGGACTCCTAATACATTATGACTGATGTCTTTGAAAGAGGGAAAGTTTGGACACAGACACACACATATGTAAAGATGAAGACAGAGATACACCAAGGAATGTCAATGATTGATAGCAAACTACCAGAAGTTGGAAGAGAGACACAGAATAGATTTTCCTTCATAGCCTTAGGAAATACTAAACCTGCTGACACCTTGCTTTTAGACTTCCAGCCTTCAGAACTGTGAGACAAAAATATATTTCTGTCATTTAAGCTAGCCATTTTGTGGTATTTTGTTAAGATTGAGCAAACTAATACAATGTTTAATTCTTTGGAGTCATTTCATTTCTGGCAATATATTCTAGATAAATAATTGCATGCTAATGAAGATATAGTAAAAATGTCAATGGAAGCATTACATATAATAGTAAAACTAAAAATTATATTGTATCTACACAGTAAAATACAAATCCATTTAAAATATATTTTGAGCAAATTTTAATGACACAGGCAAAAGCTTATCCTACAATATGAAGTTTAAAAAAATGACAGTGAGACTTCCGCTTTTGATTAATATGAAGTAACAAGGACTGAATTTACTTCCTGCCTTTAACAACTAAGACACCAGCTAAAGAAAGTATATGACAGAGTGACAGTCAAGATACAGGATCAATAAAAAACAATGATCCTTGAGAGATAAGAAGCAAATTAGATAAGCCCTATGATTTACCCAATTTACTTCCTGAAGAAAGTTTTCAGGCTGTGGCTTATGGAGGAGAAATCCAGGCAGAATCTGGAGGTTTCTTTGAGTTGAGGAAACCAAGCTGGGAGTTTCCAGAAGCCAAGGCGGATGGCATTTGCTGGACAGAGCACCATAAAGGTGAAAGCAGCACAGAGTCAGCTTTGGAGGCTTACAGGTGGTCCTCCTTCAGTATTCAGTTGAGTGCTGTTTAGCTCACGCATGTGAGGAAACTACTAACAGCTGGAGGAAAGAACCATCTGAAAGGATTAGAGAGAGTCATACTCAGATTTGGCAGGACCAAGATCAGCATCCGTTCCTAGCAAGACTTGAGAAATGTATAATTCATGGCTCAGTTAGCATACTAAGAAATATCTTGCGTTAGTAGTGGGAAAAAACAAATACTAGATTGAATGCAGTACTGGCCTACATAACACAGCTTAAAAGGATCAAACTGTGTTCAAGTAACTTGAAGATACCCCAGAACAAATCTCACAAATATTGATAGAAATATTAAAAACAAAAAGAAACAAAACAAAACACCCACAATACGAGTGAATCACAATGTCTGGCATCTAATCAGACATTACCAGGCATCCAAATAAAAAGAAAATGTAACTGTTAATGAAAAAAAATCAATCAACTGACACTGACCCAGAAATGATACAGATACTAGAATTAGTAAACAAGGATATTAAGATACTTATGACTGTATTCCAAATGTTCAAGAAGCTAGAACAAAGATTTCACTTGATACACAGAAACATGGAAGATAATATATAGATGCTCCTCCAAATTACAGTGGAATTATGTCCCAACAAACTCAGAATCAGTTAAACACATGTCAAAAAAGTACTTAAGGCTGGGCGCGGTGGCTCACCCTGTAATCCCAGTTCTTTGGGAGGCTGAGGTGGGCGGGTCATGAGGTCAGGAGAATCGGGAAACATCCTGGCTAACACGGTGAAACCCCATCTCTACTAAAAATACAAAAAATTAGCTGGGCGTAGTGGCGGGCACCTGTAGTCCCAGCTACTGGGGAGGCTGAGGCAGGAGAATGGCGTGAACCCAGGAGGTGGAGCTTGCAGTGAGCCGAGATCGTGCCACTGCACTGCAGCCTGGGCTACAGAGCAAGACTCCCTCTCAGGAAAAAAAAAAATAATAATAATCTACTTAAATACCCTAATAAACCCATCATAAAGTTAAAAAATTGTAAGTTGAACCACTGTAAACTCAGATGCTCCTCAATTTGTGATAGGGTTATGTCCCAATAAACCTATCACGAAGTCAAGAAATCATATGTTAAGTCATTGTAAGTGGAGAGGCTCCTCAACTTAATGAAGTTAACTTGTGGTAAACCCAGTGGTAAACCATTGTAAAGTCAAAAAATCATTAAGTCCAGCTATTCTAAGTCGGGGACTGTCTGTATTTTAAAACAACCCAAATTCAACTTCTAGAAATGATAGCTGTGATATCTGACATGAGAAATACACTGTCTAGGATGAATGACAGATTAGATATTACAGAAGAAAACATTATTGAGCTTAAAAACACAGAAACTCACCCAAATTAAACACACAGAGAAAAATACTGAAAAATATGAATAGTAAGTTTTATATGCAAACACATGAAAAATATGAAATGTGGAATAAATTCAAGCAGTTAAGAATATATAAAATTCTAGTTATAAAGGAAAAGAAACGTTTGGGGGGATGTATTTAAATAAAGACTGATTATTTTCCAAATTCAATGAAAGCTGTAAATGCATAGATTGAAGAAGCTCTATGAGCCTCAAGCACAAGAAGGGTTAAAAAAATACACAAAGGTGCATCATTATCAAAATTCTTAATGCCAATGATGAGGAGAAAAATCTTAAAAACAGAGAAAATAAAAATTAGGTACAGTGGGAAAAACATGACGTCAGATTTCTATTTGGAACAACTTGAGAGAGACACAGAGAGAGAGAAATAATAACTTTAATGTATTTTTAAAAAACCAACAGGAGCAGGTTGCTTAATTTCCATGTAACTGCATGGTTTTGAGCAATTTTTTTAGTCTCAACTTCTATATTTATTGCTCTGTGGTCCAAGAGTGTGTTTGGTATGATTTTGGTTCTATAAAAGGACTTATATCTAGAATATAAAAAGAACTTTCCAAACTCAATAATAAAGAAGCAAGCAACCCAGTGCAAAATGGATAAAGAATTGCACAGATACTACACCCAAGAAGACATATCCATGTCAAAAAATTACTTGCTCAATATCTTCAGCCACTAGGGAAATTTGAATGAAAGTCAAAGTAAGAATATACTGTGTAGTTAGTAGAATTTTTGAGTAAAATAACACATCGTGCATAATTTTTATATAAAATTCTAGAAAATTTATGATAATATATTGCGACAGAAAGCAACCAGTTGTTTCCTTGGGATAGGTGGAGGGTAGGAGAATCATCTGGAAGGTAACAATGGGTATGAGGAGTTTTGGAGAGTGATGCTATGTTCATTATTTGATTCTGGTGATGGCTTGGCAATGTATTTATCTGTCAAGATATTTCAAATTGTACACTTCTAGTATATATAGTTTATTGTATATTTACTATACCTAAATAAAACTGTTAAAAAGGGAACCTACAAAATGTTGATAGTTTTATCACAATGATATAAAAAAAAGGAATTCATTGCTAATCACAGAAAACCTATTTAAAATTGAAATAAAAATATAGTGGATTTTAAATAATGGCATCATGAGTGAATTTTTCATTACTTTATTATTAAAATATGTGAAAATGACGTGTGTGCTTTAATCTTCAAGAAAATGAAATATTTTCATAGGTAAAAAAATGCAGAGGTTTAAGTGTGAACTAACTTTTCTCTCAAGTGTAAAATATACCAAATATACCTTTCTTTCTCTTAGTTTTTTTTTTTTTTTTTTTTTTTTTGAGACGGCGTCTTGCCCTGACGCCCAGGCTGGAGTGCAATGGCACAGTCTTGGCTCACTGCAACCTCCGCCTTCCGTTTTCAAGCAATTCTCCTCCCTCAGCCTCCCAAGTAGCTGGGATTACAGGTGTGTGCCACCACGCCCAGCTAATTTTTTGTATCTTTAGTAGAGATGGGGTTTCTCCATGTTGGCCAAGCTGGTCTCAAACTCCTGACCTCATGATCTGCCCACCTCGGCCTCCCAAAGTCCTGGGATTACAGGCGTGAGCCACTGTACCCAGTCTCTTTTGTTTTAAAATAGAATGTCAATAGTAATATAGTTTTCCATTAGACAGGGCCCCCTGCAAACACAAACACTCAGAGAGCTAAAACTAGACATTTTCTGTTTCACAGGAAAAAAAATAAAAAAACTTGATGTGAATGGAGATGAACCAATAAGTCTATATACTTAAGATTATGCTGGATGGGAAAGAAGCTTGTTTTGTGGCCTTCAAAGGTTCTGAAAAATTAAGATTTTCATTGTGAGGGCAGACTTACAAGAAAAAGGAAAGGAAATTAGAGAAGACTCATTAGCCAGCTGGGAAACAGAAGAAACCAGGAAAACAAAAGAAAACAAAAAAACAAAACAAACAAACAAAAGACCTGAAAAGAAAGACAAGAGGAAGCAGTAAAGAGGCAATAGTGACTAGAAACTTGGGCAAATGAAGAAGGAATAGAGGTGGAAGAAACACATGACTGACTTACTCCCTAGTTGATATCTCTTCTGTCTTTCTCTGCCTTCTGCGAGAGCCACAGCAGTAGAATTGGGAGTCGTCTGGTCTCCATTTGCAGATTCAGCTTCATCTGGGGTCTGTGGTCAAACTTGCCTCTAGGGAAATATTGAGAAGTCTCAATTCAGGACCCACCTGGTGTGCATCCTAAAAGTGTTAGCAACTGGGATAGGGCTTAAAACCCACACCTCCTCCTAAAATTCTATCTTTAAATCCTATTTTGATATTTTCTTTTTTCCCTTTTTTCACATCTTTGTACATATTTGGTTGTACTTTATATTTACTTTCTTTAAGAACAAGGATTATGTTTAGTTCTTTGTAACTTACCTTTTTTGCCTCAGGCTTTCCATGTATGAGCGCTCAGAAAAGTTATTTTAAAAGAGTTGGGCTAAATAGATTTTCAGAGTGTTCAATGTCAAGATACATTTCCTGTGAGTTCTGTTTAATGTGCTGCAATTCCTCTGTATAGACTAAGTCTCTCAGGCTCAAATCTGAACAGGAGGAACAGATACATTAAATATATTATTTAGTACATTTTTGCCTTTCAGTATCAAACAGTCATCACATTCATAAATTTCCAAGGATATTCTCCATGTCTGCTTAAGAAAATAGTGAAAAACATAGTATGGTTTTATCTTTTGTAGAAAAAAATGGTTAAATATACCATTTTGAGAAACTCATTTCTGTGAACTAGCCTATGGAAGAGACAACAGCAGCTAGAAACTTGGCCACTGAAGAAGAGACGTAGAGGTGGAATAAACATATGGTTCAAATAGTGCTTAATAACTGGAGTGTTACTGTATTCTTTAAAAATCAGAGATCTAATTCTTATGATTCAATTGGAAGGATGTTCAGTCCACTGATCCTGTTAGCTATGGGAAAGATCAGTGTTAGAGTTCTTTGTCTGTTTCTGCTGAAAGCTATGAGAACTCTTTCATATGTGTGTCAATGAGACAGTCTGAGGAAACTGCAGTCTTCTGTTTTATCAATGTAGACATTTGAACAGAGGCCATATGGTTCATGTCTCTAATAGTTAAGGCAAAGTAGGGCATCTAATTTGGTCACAGTTTATGTCTTCATTGCACTGATGTCATTTTTATTTAGTAGCAAATGCGTTTTAGGTAAAATATAAGACACTGTTCATGACAGATAAATGCCCTCTCTAGTTAGACATTCATGTGATTAGAAGACATATAAAAGAACATATCTCAGAAAACGAAAGCTTACTCATTGGATGTAAGTTTTATCTTGGTCCAGTTAACCTTTGAAACACAGCAATGTTGGATTTTTTTCAGAGATTTTCTTTCACTTGTAATATGAAAATTACCCACAAAGTAGGATGATTCTTTTAAATTCTTAATAACACTGAAGAAAAGTGAGAAAACATTTTAATTCAGTTGTTCAGCTAAAAAGTGAATGGTAGGAGGGGGCGGAGCAAGATGGCCGAATAGGAACAGCTCCAGTCTCCAACTCCCAGCGCCAGCGACACAGAAGACCGGTGATTTCTGCATTTTCAACTGAGGTACTGGGTTCATCTCACTGGGGAGTGCCGGACGATCGGTGCTGGTCAGCTGCTGCAGCCCGACCAGTGAGAGCTGAAGCAGGGCGAGGCATCGCCTCACCTGGGAAGCGCAAGGGGGAAGGGAATCCCTTTTCCTAGCCAGGGGAACTGAGACACACAACACCTGGAAAATCGGGTAACTCCCACCCCAATATTGCGCTTTAAGCAAACAGGCACACCAGGAGATCATATCCCACACCTGGCCGGGAGGGTCCCACGCCCACGGAGCCTCCCTCATTGCTAGCACAGCAGTCTGTGATCTACCGGCAAGGCAGCAGCGAGGCTGGGGGAGGGGCGCCCGCCATTGCTGAGGCTTAAGTAGGTAAACAGAGCTGCCGGGAAGCTCCAACTGGGTGGAGCTCACAGCAGCTCAAGGAAACCTGCCTGTCTCTGTAGACTCCACCTCTGGGGACAGGGCACAGCTACACAACAACAACAACAACAAAAACAAAGCAGCAGAAAACTGCAGACGCAAATGACTCTGTCTGACAGCTTTGAAGAGAGCAGTGGATCTCCCAACACGGAGGCTGAGATCTGAGAACGGACAGACTGCCTGCTCAAGTGGGTCCCTGACCCCTGAGTAGCCTAACTGGGAGACATCCCCCACTAGGGGCAGTCTGACACCCCACACCTCACAGGGTGGAGTATACCCCTGAGAGGAAGCTTCCAAAGCAAGAATCAGACAGGTACACTCGCTGTTCAGAAATATTCTATCTTCTGCAGCCTCTGCTGCTGATACCCAGGCAAACAGGGTCTGGAGTGGAACTCAAGCAATCTCCAACAGACCTACAGCTGAGGGTCCTGACTGTTAGAAGGAAAACTATCAAACAGGAAGGACACCTACACCAAAACCCCATCAGTACATCACCATCATCAAAGACCAGAGGCAGATAAAACCACAAAGATGGGGAAAAAGCAGGGCAGAAAAGCTGGAAATTCAAAAAATAAGAGCACATCTCCCCCGGCAAAGGAGCGCAGCTCATCGCCAGCAACGGATCAAAGCTGGACGGAAAATGACTTTGACGAGATGAGAGAAGAAGGCTTCACTCCATCAAATTTCTCAGAGCTAAAGGAGGAATTACGTACCCAGCGCAAAGAAACTAAAAATCTTGAAAAAAAAGTGGAAGAATTGACGGCTAGACTAATTAATGCAGAGAAGGTCCTAAATGAAATGAAAGAGATGAAAACCATGACACGAGAAATACGTGACAAATGCACAAGCTTCAGTAACCGACTCGATCAACTGGAAGAAAGAGTATCAGCGATTGAGGATCAAATGAATGAAATGAAGCGAGAAGAGAAACCAAAAGAAAAAAGAAGAAAAAGAAATGAACAAAGCCTGCAAGAAGTATGGGATTATGTAAAAAGACCAAATCTACGTCTGATTGGGGTGCCTGAAAGTGAGGGGGAAAATGGAACCAAGTTGGAAAACACTCTTCAGGATATCATCCAGGAGAACTTCCCCAACCTAGTAGGGCAGGCCAACATTCAAATCCAGGAAATACAGAGAACGCCACAAAGATACTCCTCGAGAAGAGCAACTCCAAGACACATAATTGCCAGATTCACCAAAGTTGAAATGAAGGAAAAAATCTTAAGGGCAGCCAGAGAGAAAGGTCGGGTTACCCACAAAGGGAAGCCCATCAGACTCACAGCAGATCTCTCGGCAGAAACTCTCCAAGCCAGAAGAGAGTGGGGGCCAATATTCAACATTCTTAAAGAAAAGAATTTTAAACCCAGAATTTCATATCCAGCCAAACTAAGTTTCATAAGTGAAGGAGAAATAAAATCCTTTACAGATAAGCAAATGCTTAGAGATTTTGTCACCACTAGGCCTGCCTTACAAGAGACCCTGAAGGAAGCACTCAACATGGAAAGGAACAACCGGTACCAGCCATTGCAAAAACATGCCAAAATGTAAAGACCATCGAGGCTAGGAAGAAACTGCATCAACTAACGAGCAAAATAACCAGTTAATATCATAATGGCAGGATCAAGTTCACACATAACAATCTTAACCTTAAATGTAAATGGACTAAATGCTCCAATGAAAAGACACAGACTGGCAAACTGGATAAAGAGTCAAGACCCATCAGTCTGCTGTATTCAGGAGACCCATCTCACACGCAGAGACATACATAGGCTCAAAATAAAGGGATGGAGGAAGATTTACCAAGCAAATGGAGAACAAAAAAAAGCAGGGGTTGCAATCCTAGTCTCTGATAAAACAGACTTTAAACCATCAAAGATCAAAAGAGACAAAGAAGGCCATTACATAATGGTCAAGGGATCAATTCAACAGGAAGAGCTAACTATCCTAAATATATATGCACCCAATACAGGAGCACCCAGATTCATAAAGCAAGTCCTTAGAGACTTACAAAGAGACTTAGACTCCCATACAATAATAATGGGAGACTTCAACACTCCACTGTCAACATTAGACAGATCAACGAGACAGAAAGTTAACAAGGATGTCCAGGAATTGAACTCATCTCTGCAGCAAGCAGACCTAATAGACATCTATAGAACTCTCCACCCCAAATCAACAGAATATACATTCTTCTCAGCACCACATCGTACTTACTCCAAAATTGACCAAATAATTGGAAGTAAAGCACTCCTCAGCAAATGTACAAGAACAGAAATTATAACAAACTGTCTCTCAGACCACAGTGCAATCAAACTAGAACTCAGGACTAAGAAACTCAATCAAAACCGCTGAACTACATGGAAACTGAACAACCTGCTCCTGAATGACTACTGGGTACATAACGAAATGAAGGCAGAAATAAAGATGTTCTTTGAAACCAATGAGAACAAAGATACAACATACCAGAATCTCTGTGACACATTTAAAGCAGTGTGCAGAGGGAAATTTATAGCACTAAATGCCCACAAGAGAAAGCAGGAAAGATCAAAAACTGACACTCTAACATCGCAATTAAAAGAACTAGAGAAGCAAGAGCAAACACATTCCAAAGCTAGCAGAAGGCAAGAAATAACTAAGATCAGAGCAGAACTGAAGGAGATAGAGACACAAAAAACCCTCCAAAAAATCAATGAATCCAGGAGTTGGTTTTTTGAAAAGATCAACAAAATTGACAGACCACTAGCAAGACTAATAAAGAAGAAAAGAGAGAAGAATCAAATCGACGCAATTAAAAATGATAAAGGGGATATCACCACCGACCCCACAGAAATACAAACTACCATCAGAGAATACTATAAACACCTCTACGCAAATAAACTGGAAAACCTAGAAGAAATGGATAATTTCCTGGACACTTACACTCTTCCAAGACTAAACCAGGAAGAAGTTGAATCCCTGAATAGACCAATAGTAGGCTCTGAAATTGAGGCAATAATTAATAGCCTACCAACCAAAAAAAGTCCAGGACCAGATGGATTCACAGCTGAATTCTACCAGAGGTATAAGGAGGAGTTGGTACCATTCCTTCTGAAACTATTCCAATCAATAGAAAAAGAGGGAATCCTCCCTAACTCATTTTATGAGGCCAACATCATCCTGATACCAAAGCCTGGCAGAGACACAACAAAAAAAGAGAATTTTAGACCAATATCCCTGATGAACATCGATGCAAAAATCCTCAATAAAATACTGGCAAACCGGATTCAACAACACATCAAAAAGCTTATCCACCATGATCAAGTGGGCTTCATCCCTGGGATGCAAGGCTGGTTCAACATTCGCAAATCAATAAACATAATCCAGCATATAAACAGAACCAAAGACAAGAACCACATGATTATCTCAATAGATGCAGAAAAGGCTTTTGACAAAATTCAACAGCCCTTCATGCTAAAAACGCTCAATAAATTCGGTATTGATGGAACGTACCTCAAAATAATAAGAGCTATTTATGACAAACCCACAGCCAATATCATACTGAATGGGCAAAAACTGGAAAAATTCCCTTTGAAAACTGGCACAAGACAGGGATGCCCTCTCTCACCACTCCTATTCAACATAGTGTTGGAAGTTCTGGCTAGGGCAATTAGGCAAGAGAAAGAAATCAGGGGTATTCAGTTAGGAAAAGAAGAAGTCAAATTGTCCCTGTTTGCAGATGACATGATTGTATATTTAGAAAACCCCATCATCTCAGCCCAAAATCTCCTTAAGCTGATAAGCAACTTCAGCAAAGTCTCAGGATATAAAATTAATGTGCAAAAATCACAAGCATTCTTATACACCAATAACAGACAAATACAGAGCCAAATCATGAATGAACTTCCATTCACAATTGCTTCAAAGAGAATAAAATACCTAGGAATCCAACTTACAAGGGATGTAAAGGACCTCTTCAAGGAGAACTACAAACCACTGCTCAGTGAAATAAAAGAGGACACAAACAAATGGAAGAACATACCATGCTCATGGATAGGAAGAATCAATATCGTGAAAATGGCCATACTGCCCAAGGTAATTTATAGTTTCAATGCCATCCCCATCAAGCTACCAATGAGTTTCTTCACAGAATTGGAAAAAACTGCTTTAAAGTTCATATGGAACCAAAAAAGAGCCCGCATCTCCAAGACAATCCTAAGTCAAAAGAACAAAGCTGGAGGCATCACGCTACCTGACTTCAAACTATACTACAAGGCTACAGTAACCAAAACAGCATGGTACTGGTACCAAAACAGAGATATAGACCAATGGAACAGAACAGAGTCCTCAGAAATAATACCACACATCTACAGCCATCTGATCTTTGACAAACCTGAGAAAAACAAGAAATGGGGAAAGGATTCCCTATTTAATAAATGGTGCTGGGAAAATTGGCTAGCCATCAGTAGAAAGCTGAAACTGGATCCTTTCCTTACTCCTTATACGAAAATTAATTCAAGATGGATTAGAGACTTAAATGTTAGACCTAATACCATAAAAATCCTAGAGGAAAACCTAGGTAGTACCATTCAGGACATAGGCATGGGCAAAGACTTCATGTCTAAAACACCAAAAGCAACGGCAGCAAAAGCTAAAATTGACAAATGGGATCTAATTAAACTAAAGAGCTTCTGCACAGCAAAAGAAACTACCATCAGAGTGAACAGGCAACCTACAGAATGGGAGAAAATTTTTGCAATCTACTCATCTGACAAAGGGCTAATATCCAGAACCTACAAAGAACTCCAACAAATTTACAAGAAAAAAACAAACAACCCCATCAAAAAGTGGGCAAAGGATATGAACAGACATTTCTCAAAAGAGGACATTCATACAGCCAACAGACATATGAAAAAATGCTCATCATCACTGGCCATCAGAGAAATGCAAATCAAAACCACAATGAGATACCATCTCACACCAGTTAGAATGGCGATCATTAAAAAGTCAGGAAACAACAGGTGCTGGAGAGGATGTGGAGAAATAGGAACACTTTTACACTGTTGGTGGGATTGTAAACTAGTTCAACCATTATGGAAAACAGTATGGCGATTCCTCAAGGATCTAGAACTAGATGTACCATATGACCCAGCCATCCCATTACTGGGGATATACCCAAAGGATTATAAATTATGCTGCTATAAAGACACATGCACACGTATGTTTATTGCAGCACTATTCACAATAGCAAAGACTTGGAATCAACCCAAATGTCCATCAGTGACAGATTGGATTAAGAAAATGTGGCACATATACACCATGGAATACTATGCAGCCATAAAAAAGGATGAGTTTGCGTCCTTTGTAGGGACATGGATGCAGCTGGAAACCATCATTCTTAGCAAACTATCACAAGAACAGAAAACCAAACACCGCATGTTCTCACTCATAGGTGGGAACTGAACAACGAGATCACTTGGACTCAGGAAGGGGAACATCACACACCGGGGCCTATCATGGGGAGGGGGGAGGGGGGAGGGATTGCATTGGGAGTTATACCTGATGTAAATGACGAGTTGATGGGTGCAGCAGACTAACATGGCACAAGTATACATATGTAACAAACCTGCATGTTATGCACATGTACCCTACAACTTAAAGTATAATACTAATAAATAAATTAAAAAAAATAAAAAAAATAAAAAAAAAAAAAGAAGCATAGCACTAAGGAAAAAAATAATAATAATAATAATAATAAAAATAAAGATGAGCTCTCAAAAAAAAAAAAAAAAAAAGTGAATGGTAAATGAGTTGGGATTCATTCCAGTCATTATTTGTAGTTCCTATTTAAGGTGCTTCACCATGACACATAGTCATGGCCTTCTTATGACATTTTCCTCGTTTAGGTAAAACATTAAGTTGCCAAGGCTGGTGCAGTGGCTCATACCTATAATCTCAGCACTTTGGGAGGCTGAGGCAGGCGGATCACCTGAGGTCAGGAGTTTGAGACCAGCCTGACCAACTTGATGAAACCTTGTCTCCACTGAAAACAAAACAAAACAAAACAAAACAAAACAAAAAAACCCAAAAAACAAAAATCCTTGCTGGGTGTGGTGGCAGACACCTGTAATCCCAGCTACTCAGAAGGCTGAGGCAGGAGAATCACTTGAAACCAGGAGGCAGAGGTTGCAGTGAGCTGAGATGGCACCACTGCATTCCAGCGTGGGCAACAGAGAGAGACTCTGTCTCAAGAAAAAAAAAAAAAATTAAGATTAAATTGCAAAGAGCAACAACATCTGAAGTAATAAGTTGATGACTGGGATAACTAGACTCATATGCTGAGGGGATATAAGCTCTTGGTGTTGGAGAAGATATATTGATGAAGGATAAGAAGGGCAAGAGTTATTTCTGAGGCCTCTGTTCTGTTCCGTTAGTCTATATATCTGTTTTGATACCAGTACCATGCTGTTTTGGTTACTGTAGCCTTGTAGTATAGTTTGAAGGCACGTGTATACCTATGTAACAAACCTGCACATTCTACACATGTATCCCAGAACTTAAAGTATAATTTAAAAAACAAGAGGCAGGAACAAATGGAAATTCTAAATAATTACTGTAAAAGGAAAACTATGAAGGAGTAAGAGATGTTATACTGGCATAATTAAAAAGAAGACTTTGAACAAATCAAAGACATAATACTAGAACAAAAATTTAGCTTGACCAAAGGAAAGATATTGCTTTTGTTGAAATACACTCAGGGAAATATTCCAAGAACCAAAATATGTCACTTGCATTATGTTTCCTAAATAGTAAGCACCATTGCTAGTTGTAGGGATAAACATTGGTAATAGGAACCTTGGAGAAATATCAGTTTTGGTTAAAGTCATCTTTTTAATCTGAATTTTAAAAGAAAAATGGGAGGAAATGTACCAGTCCTACTTTTGCCAATTGGATAAGCAGGCAGAAGTTTATTGGATTCAAAGTTTAGCTTTTATCACAGTCTACATTATAATATATCCATGTCATGTAGTAAACTATAAACTTTCAAAGGACAGGGGGTGGATTTTTGTCGTCTTTGTATCTCCCCCAATTCCTTACGTTTATATGATATTGAATAGTATTTTACCGTAATACATTTCCGCCCAGTCTACTGACTGGCTGAGAAAGCTTCTCTGAGCATTAGCCCCACAAAGTTGTAGCATGGACAGGTAGGGATATGCATCTACTCTTACTAATTGTAGTATTTGTTTTTTATAAAGTGGCTGCAAACACTGAATTAGTGAACTCTGCTTCTAGAAGAAATACAAGATTAGGTCCTGCACATCTCATTTTCATCAACCGATTAATACATAGCCCTGTTTTATGTGTGTTTCTGTGTTTCTGTTTAGGGACATCTTATGTAATACATATTGTTGATTAATTCACATTGAACTCACAATTCACAGCTATATAACTCATGCCTGAAAGAAGCTTCTCTAACACATGCACTTTCTCCATGAGGTACCTCACAACCTGCTTGTGCCTAGGAACACTAGACAGAGCCTCAGGACCACGCTTGGGGGCCATTTTAAAAGGCGGAATCACCACCCTCAAAAAAAAAAAAAAAAACACCTCAAAAAATATGAAAAGTGGCAGTATATAGACCAGGAAAAAAAAAATACTTGTTGATAGTAGGAGAGCTAAAACCAAAAGGCCTTGTTTGACATCAGCTGGGAATATCCATATGACACAACTCAAATTTCTCACTGCCTTGTGCATATCCACAAGTGATCATGAAAGCACAGAAAGCATTGGTTTGGGGAATTAAGTGAATTTGCGATTAAATAACCTGAATTATTGGATCTGGGATTGATTGTACCCTTGTTTCTCCAAGGAAGCTAAGAATGAGATAAAATGAACATAGGCAGGGACTTAGGAGCAAACTTGACTCAATTCAGCATTCAAGTCCAAATTCACGCACATTTATTTTTCTACCAAGGGTTACTTTACCAGCTTTGGAAGTTTAGGATACACTTGTTGTTTCCAGCAAAAGTCCAAAACATAAGTCGCTTTCTGGATTTGGCACCTGCTGCTCGGTCATGCACTGACCTGAAATTCTCACCTCAGAAGGGGACTGACGTGTGTTGAGAATTGAGGCAGACTACTGGCTGCCTATTCATTCTTTCCTTCTTTATTAATAGAACTCAAATTTGTTGGGAGATGATAGCAATGAGACCAATTAGAGAATGACATGCCCAGATGCTTTTGAAAATATGGTGATTAAATGGCCAATATCTGACCAATGAGATGTAAGTAGAAGTTGGCTTGGTCTTCAGGAATGACTTCTTAAAATAAGAACAATTCAGTTAGTGTGGATCCCATTGCCACTTCTTCCTCCCTATTTAGCCAGAAAAAAGATAGAAGCTGAAGCATCAGTAGCTATGTAACTTTGACCTTGTGGATGACAATCCCTGAGACTAGTGGAACGTAAAAATAAACAGAGCCTAGATTTCTGAAAATATGGAGGTGCCCTGCCAGCCCTGCATTTCCTTCCTCCAGGCTTCCCACTCGAAGGAAACACAAAGAAATGTTTCTAAGGTTTTTTGCTTTGTTTTGTGTTTATACTCTACTTACTGCTGAGTGCAATTTCTCCTCCTCCCCCTCCTCATCTCCCTCTCCTTCCTCCACTGCCTTCTCTCCCTCTCCTTGTCCTTTTTTCCCCGCACTTCTAAGTCTTTGCTGAGCCTCGTCACCTCTCCTTCCTATCTCCTATTGTTTAACAATCTCATTTCTGTGAGATTATTAAGCCTCACAGGGCTTTTCGGTTTTTGATTAATATTCTTTCAAAGCATCCATAGCGTCTATGCTTTCTTCTTTCTCAGTTTCCTCTTTGATCTCCTTGCTGAGAGTTCTACTTCTTTTAGTTCCTCCGTTCAGGGCATGTATTGGCCCTTCTGGATTCCTGAGCTATTGAGATTTAAAACCAACCAGCCTTTGCTTCCTCCTCTGATGGATGTTATGCCCACTCAGAGTATTTGTCCTTACCGATTTGTACTCTGAGACTGGGTGGCACTTTTTCATCTAAATTTGTTGAGACTGTTTTCCAAATAAAGACATTTCTTTATTTTCCTAGTTGTTCTGTTTTAATGAAAGTACTTGAGCTTATTAAAATGTTCCGTCATTTCTCATGATCATGTCTGTCCTTGGAAGTTTAATTTACATCCTATCTAATGGTAGCATGCCCCATGCAACAGGCATCTTCATATACATTTCATTATTTCTCCTTCAGAAAACCCTTGGGATAAGTGTTATTCATCATATAGTCAGATGACAAAGTGAAAGTCCAGAGAGGTTAAGTAATTTGCCTAAAGTCACCAACATAAATATTGATATAATCCACATTGGAAGTTGTTTCTGTTTACCTCATTATTAAATGCAACGTAAATCCTTTAGTAATGAATCTGAAAGCATCATTTCATAGCTTTGCTGTCTTAGAAGGTCTCTTTGCATAGCCTCAGAAATATCACAGCAAACATTGTGATTTTTGACACTGATCCAGGGTTCACGCATTCTAATTCATGGCTGTAAGTTTTCAGGTGGAAACGAATCTGGTCTAAAGGAGAGAGAGAAGTATTTTTCGAAAAGATCAACAATTTCAATCCAAAATTAGGGGATTCTAATGAATCCTAAGGAAATTCCTCCAGAAGAAAAATTATTTCAGGTGAAAGAACTGAGACGCAAAAGGAATAAAGTACAAAAAAAATCGGTAAATATTGGTTTTGTCTAGATGAATCTTGGTTGTGTAAAAGAACAGCATTTCTCATGAGATTAAAAAGAGAAATGATCTATCCAACAACAGTGTCACATAATCAGTAAGTAAATAAGTGAATTGTGTTAGTTTGGGACCTCAAGAAGCAGATATTGAATGGGATTAGACATGTAAGGGATTGACGAAGGAAAACATCTATGAAAGAAAAAGTGGAGCAATCAGAGAAGGTGGGGAGAAGCTTCAGACCACAATATAATTCAGACACATATAAAAAGTGAAGAGGAAAAACTACAGGGTAAGACAAGTATCAGACTGCAACACATGCAATATTTAAGAATGATTCAACCAGGCCTATGAGGACTTCTCAAGCGAGAGCTGCCCAATCAGGGAATTCTGCATTGGGTAGGAATGGGCTGACACTACAACCCCTATTGTGGTCTGTCTGGTCAAAGCATAGTAGTAGCCTAGCGGAAGTGTGGCCTTGGTATGAAATCAGTGAATGATCCAGAGAAGCCATTGCTGGGGCTGAAAGTCATCTATGCTCCCCACAGCAGGAAATCTGAGATACATATTTCTGTGGCTATCACATGGAGTTACATTTGCTAATGTCCTTGTATTTTGAAAAAGGAAGATAAAAATATTGATTAGTATAGATTAGACTAATAAATTAAGCATAGGCATTGTAATTTTTAGAGTAACCACTAACAAAAATTACTTCCAAACCAACAGAGTAGAAAAATCTTTATGAAATTTTTATTTCTTTCAAAATTCTTTTAAAAAAAATTTCAACATTTTCTTCCTCTAAGAATGAACACAGAAATATCTAAATGCCTTAGGAAAAATCCAATTTAGAATTTGAAATTTATTGGAAGGTGTGTGTGGAATGCCTATGAATTTTCTTCAGTAAATTTGGGTGAGTGAAACAAGGTCAAATGCCTTGAATTTTTATGATAAAATAAAAACAACTGTTTAAACTTTTTATTTCTGAAAACAAATTCGATATTATATAACAGTAGTCATATTTTATTGGACCTTAAAATTAAAACAGAACTTAAAATAGAACTTTATTTGGTGATAATGGATAAAGTGAAGCCAAATCATTATGTTGTATCTTTACTGTGATTAATAGTAACCTGGACAAGCAATAAAGAGAAATGTAAAGATACACACACACACGCACACATATCTTCATATATATATATATATACACACACATATTTTGTTGTTGTTTTGTTTTTGTTTTCCAATAAAAAGAAGCATAATCTTTCTATAGGAGTGACAGACTTTCAAAAAAATCTTTTAGCATGGATAATGGACATATATTTAAGAAACAAGAATAATCTAATGGAATATGTCATAGTTGTTTATTAGAATATGAAGATATAATCATAATACATTTTTTGAATGGACTAAGGGGTTCTTTATGATGCACTTAAGCAAAAGCTGATGTGCATTTTGATCTGCCCAATTCTATTTTCATGTCACAGCAAGTAAGTTTTAATAAATTCCATAAGAACACCTCAGTTTTAATGATATCTGTGTCTTCAGTTTCCAGATGTTTGTGACTCAGCTTCTAAATGGATCAATGCTTTTCAATTTTCCCTGGGATGACTTTCCCAGCTACTGTGGACAGTAGTTAGTAATCCTGGGCTTGCAGCTGACCACACGATTCCTATGCTGTGGACTGAACCTGACACTCTCCCCATCAATAACCCAAACATCTTGAGTTCACAGATGTTTATAGATTCCATATTAGCAAGAAGCATCTTTGAAAACCTTCCCTCATTGTGAAGCTCTCATTGGATTCGGCAGATTGATGGAAGTGATAGATAGTTCTCTCTAAATATTAATACCTAAATAACTAAGTCGAAGTCATACCTTCATTTATCCGCAAACGTAATCATCTTCAAAAATACTGAACTCCTCTCCTGCTTGTGCGTTAACTGGACGTTGGGCGTTCTTCATCTGCTCCCTCATATGGCCTCATCATCTCCTTCTCATCTCCATTATCATATCCTCATTATCATCATCCTCATTATCATGTATCATCATCATCTCATTTCATCATCATGCTCCATTGCTCGCTATTCATCATCTCATCATCATCATCGTATATCATCATCATCGTATCATCATCATCTCCTTCATATCATCATCATGGCTATGTATATCAAACATCATCATCATCTTCTCATCACGTATATCACATTGTCATCATCTATCATTGTCACATTATCATGTATGCACTGCTCATCATATGCTCGTCGTGACTGTCATCATCATCACATTATCATCGCGGCTCTTCGCGGCTGTCATCGGCCTGTCATCATCATCACATGTCATCATCATCACGTCATCATATCATGCGTGATGCCGTTTGTGTCTGCGGCCTATCATCATCATTTTCTCATCATCATTGTCATCATCATTTTGCATTTATCATTATGTCACATTATATCATCATTGTCATCATCATTGTTCATCATCATTGACATATTTGTTGTATCATCGTACATTATCATCACATTTATTAATGGTACCATGGTATCATCCCCTTCTCCTCCTCCTTGTCTTCCTGCCCATGCCTCCCCTCCTCCTCATCCTCCTAGTTCTCCTTCTCTTCCTCCTCATCTCCCTCCCCCTACTCCTTCCCCTTTTCCATCTCCCTCTCCTTTTCTCTCCACTTTCTTCTTTCTCTGTCTCTCTCTCTCCCCAGAGACATTTCCTCTACAGATCTCAGCAAGGCAAAGAAAGGAAAACTTAAAAAAAAAGAATCCTGATTCTTTTTCATTTTGGTAAGGTGAAAGAAATTCTGACTCCTTCATGATTAAAGTTTTCAGAAGAAGTAATTTTGTTAAACACTTTGTAATGTTGCTGTGTTTCAACATCATTCTTTTGAAAAGGAGAAACAACTCTCAGATGACACTTGGCGGTGTTCTGACAGCTAACAAGGAAGGCATCATTGTGATTCTGAGGGCTTTTCATGTCACTGAGGCTGTTCTAGGATTCTGATTGATTTTTAGTTTTCAAGGCTCCCTTTTGTTAAAAGGGTACAGCTTGTTTTTCATATACTATAAAAGCCCCATAAACTGTCCAAAGAGATAGTTGGGGGTTGTTTCATCCATCCTTCTAAATAAGTCATAAGATCTTTTTAGAGAGCATTCAACAGTATGATATCAGAGCATGAATCAGACATTTGCCAAGGTGGAACTTAAAATAGGAATTGTTTAATAAAGCAGAGTTGAGAAGATACAAGGCTTATTAATTTAGTTTAAATAAAATGAAATTCTGTATATGAAGTGACTAGCATAGTTTCTTCATGGAAGTAGCAAACATTCGCTGGTTAACCTCCTACATCAAAGATTTACTTGCCTTTCATGGTTTGGTGATGAAGGGGGTGTGTAGCATCACCACCATCTATCTGTTTACACTGCCCTATCTATTTCTTAAGGCTGGTGAGTGCTGCTGCTCCGGCAGCTCTTCCCAACTGGGATTGACAGGAAGGAAATTTCATACGCCTTGGCCAGTCCTCCACCAACCTCTTTGTTTCATGTAGTGGGGCAAGACGCAAGGAATTAGAGGGCCTTTCAGAGGGCCAGATGGAATGTCTGATACCTTTGTGCATAGCTCTATATTTAGTTCTCAGTACATAGCAGAGATGGTTTACAATTTTGGCAAAGCGATCTAAAGCCCGATGTTACTTTACATTAGAATTACAAACATCTATTATGGAAAAATGAATTTAAATGATATGAATCATGTATACCTAAGCATAGATTTAGACTTATGCATCTCGCCCTGTCTTTATATGCTTGAATTTATATCAATTGAATCATCTTCATATTTTTCTTGGAAATATTATTTGATCTAGAAACATTGATTTAGTCCTGAGCATATTTATCTCAGTCTTTAACATTGTGCTCACTCTGCTATTCAGAGCTTCCTTTCGTGACATATCTGAGAAATGCTAAAGAAACATCAGTAATGCTTGGGCCTTGAGACGTCAGTCTAAAGTGAATAAGTGTCTGCTTTTACTAACATCATTAAGAATTTCCTCATTACCAATACTGACTATTCATTCTGTGGTTTAAAAGATAATTTTATGAAATCATTTTATATTTAAAATGATATTGCATGATTTTGTATTTTTTACTTAAGTTTAAAAATTGCCTAACCTAATACATTGAAGTCATTTTTGAATTTGCTATATTTCTGACTAAAGACAATAATCTTAAGAAAAATGCTATTCTCACGTATGTGGTTCTCTGTATTGATTTTATAGTCTTTTCATATTGTCTTCATTAACTTTAAGTGATATTTTAACTCATTGTTTTAATGGCTAATATTAGTATACAAACTTTTAAAAATTTTTCTTAAATACCTGTTTTCATAGTTGTGATACTGGTCTTACACATCCTTTCTAGATGATATTTAAACAATTTAGAGTACTGTAAAATTGTCTGTTCTCTGTCTCTGGATCAGCTGAAGATTGATGTGACTGAGGTTTGTATGTATTCAATTCAGTTTTGTCCTTTGCCATATGGGTTTTGTTTGAAGATAGTTCATCTAGCCTGGATAGCCAGTTTTGGACCCTGTAATGCTTTGTCTTCCTTAAGTGACCAATTTCAGATAAATTATTGCTGCTTTAAAAGACAGGCTTATGCTTGTTTCATATTTTTAGTGATTGATTATTAAAGAAACATTGAGGGCTTTTTCAAACTGTCACATAACAACCTGATGTTTTCTCATTTGAAGTCCACAATTTACATTACTGACCTTCAACATCATTGGCAAGTATTTGTTCATTCAGTGATATGTGACAAGCCCTGTCACCTTATTGGGTTAAGATTTGGTTTCTGTTTTTCCTGATCAGATGAGACTAGCCCTTTCCCTGCTTCTCTTTCCCATTCACATTATGCTTTCAGGCATAATCCCTTCCAAGTATCTTGTCAGGTGCTGAAAGCTATCTTCTCATTCAACTGAGTACTTCATCATGGACAAGCTCCCCAGGCCTACATGAGTGGAGGTAATAATGTAGAAATTGCTCCATAATATGTGAGCTGTCAAATTGGAAATCAAAATATTCACATGAAGATAACAATATAAACTGATAAATCATGTTCCGTGTAAGCAGAGAAAGACATTTTCAAAGATGTCTGTTTTCAAAGTCACCTGTGAAAGATTTAAAACTTTGATAAGGTGGAGCACGGTGGCTCACACCTGTAATCCCAGCACTTTGGGAGGCCAAGGTAGGTGGATCACCTGAGGTCGGGAGTTTGACACCAGCCTGACTACCATGGAGAAGCCCTGTCTCTACTAAAAATACAAAATTAGCCACACACGGTGGCACATGCCTGTAATCTCAGCTACTTGGGAGGCTGAGGCAGGAGAATCACTTGAACCCGGGAGTGGAGGTTGCAGTGAACTAATACCATGCCATTGCACTCCAGCCTGGACAACAAGAGCAAAACTCCATCTCAGAAAAAAAAAAAAAAAAACAAAAACAAACAAACAAAAAAAAACTTTGATAGGCAGCAGAATCTTTTTTAAGAGAGGTGAAAATTGAACTGGCTTATAAATCTATGTGAGAAATTGTCTCACTGCCAACCTACCATGGATGCTAAAAGTACCCAGATGTCCTGAGGTCAGCAAACAGCTCATTGTTTTCTTAACATGCAGTCTATACATCATTACCAGGACACCATGGCTTACATTGCAGGACTAAGAGTTTCCCAGGATTATGCTGGTCATGTAGAGTAAGCCTTGAGCATCTGTTCTTCACTGAAGATTTTTTTTCTGGGGGGCCTTGATTTTGTTTTGGAAGAGACCTATAGATCAGAAATCTGTTATGGAGTTGCGTCTATCCTTGGACATCACTCTAGTGATATCAAAACACTTTTTTCCATCTCAACACACTTGTCTTCAAAGTTTCCCAAAACCTCCTTAACTGATAGAAAATATTTACTAGAAGATTATTAATCAAACTTACTGTGTTTTTTACTTTCTGCTACCTTTTTTCTTCAAACTTGAAGATAATAGAAGAGCAAGAAACAGTGAGAGGCCCATCAGAAACTCTGAACCCCAAGCATTGCCCATTGGCAGTGTATACCAAATGCTAAACACAGTACCTGGCTCAAGTAAGCCCTCGATAAATGCAAAGCTATCATGTTTATGATATAATGGTTTTTGATAAAGAGGTAAAGCAAATAGAGAGATGATAGACATTATTATTGCCATATCATAGGCTAACAGGTTGCCTTTTGAAGGAGTTAGATTTAATATGTCAAGGGAAGTTGAGTTACCTACATAGTAATTCACTATAATATACTGTGTTAGAATAAGTTCTATTTGTCTCGTTTCATTCCTGATGCTTTGTATAACTAATGGAATCTTGGCATTTAATTATTTCTCTTAACGTTTTATTGAGTAAATAATCTCAAAATATACAAAACTAGAGACAATTATGATGCATTTCAAACAATTTTCAATTGTTCCATGATTCAGTAATTATTATCTCACATTCAGTCTTGCTCCATCAATATCTCCACCTGTTCATTGAGACACAAATTATTTTAAAGTCTGTATCAGTATGATATAATTTCATCATAAATACTTCAGTATGTATTTTATGCTGATAAGACTTTAAAAAATTGTAACCGTAATATAATCACACCTAAAAGATCAATCATTTTTTAAAAAGCGAGTGAATTCAGGCCAGGCGTGGTGGCTCACACTTGTAATCTCAGCACTTCAGGGGTCCGAGGCGGATGGATAACTTGAGGTTAAGAGTTCAAGAGCAGCCTGGCCAACATGGTGAAACCCCATCGCTACTTATAATAGAAAACCGAGCCTGGTGGCAGGCACCTGTAATTCCAGCTACTCAGGAGGCTGAGGCAGGAGAATTGCTCCAACCTGAAAGGCGGAGGTTGCAGTGAGCCAAAATTGTGACACTGCGCTCCAGCCTGAGTGACAAAGCAAGACACTGTCTTAAGAAAATAAACAAACAAACACAACAACAACAAACTAGTGAATTCTGTATAGCAGCATAAGGAAATTTGCACATCTCTTTGCAAAACAAATGAACAAAAAGAAGTAAAAAAACTGAACAAAATTATCAAAACAACAATTTCAGCTGTTGAAAATCAACCACGTAGAAAACAAATTTGGAAGCACTATTTCTTTAAAAACTGCTAGAAATTTGAGTTCTTGTCTGGGACTTCTCTCATCTTCTTTTAGGGAGCACGGCCATGGAAAAGTGTAGCTTCCTAGCGTGGGTGGGTTTGGCCATAAAAAGTGGCATATTTGCTGCCAGGGAGAGAGAAGCTAGAAGGACAAGCTTTGTCTGCTAAATGTGGTAAATTTGGTGGGAAAACTCGCAGCTTTGACAAGTCTGGTTGTAGTCTCACATCTAGAAATGGGAGAGCCATGGAAAAGCTGAAATAGGCTCTTCATACACCTTAGGCAAACTGGAAAATTACATACATACATGAGGGAGACTCTAGAGAGTTAAAAACCCAAATCATACTTGGAGCTGAGGGACCAGTTTAATGCACTTATAAGAATCCACACAGACTGATCTACAGGACCACAATAGTATAAAGTATTGAAACATAAACTCTACCCAAGTCATTGGCTGAGTACTTTGCTATGCAGACGAAGAGTGGCTCATAGGAAATCAGGCTTAAAAAATGTAAATAAGAATTTTTAAAAATTGTGCGAAGATATCGGTGGACAAATAGTGTAAGGACAAAGATCTCAAAAATTAAGTCCGGGAAAGTTACCAACACAAAACAAAAGGAAGGAATAAGAAAAGAATAGTAAAAAAATCAACTCTCAGAAAAATAAAAAAGAAATCCAAGACTGCTACATGATACTGTCTAAAGTGTTTGTTGTTTAAACAAACATTGTGAGATATACGAAATAATGGCAAAGAGAACAGCCAATAAAAATAGACTCCCAGATGGGCCCAGAAGTTGGATTTAGCAAACACTCCAAAGCAGCCATTATAAATATATTCCAATAATTAAAGGAAACTATGACAATGGCTGAACAAATAGGGAATCTCAATAGGGAATTATAACTATAAAAAATCAAATTTTAGACTCAAGGAATATGATGCCTCAAATGGTCTCAGAAGCACTTTTGAGATGCCAGAAGAAAAGAGTTAGTACATTGAATATAAAGCCATAGAAGTTCAAAGAACAGGGAGAAAAAGATTGGAGATGAAAGAAAAAGTGAACAAAATTTCATAAACCTGTGGGGACATCATCAAACACACCGACATATGGATAGTTGAAGTTCTAGAAGAAGAAGAAGAGAGAGAAAGGAGTAGAAATAATGCCAAACATTTCCCAGATTTGATTTTTAAATATTAATATGCCAAAAACTCAATAAATTCCAACTAGGATAAACACAAAGATCTATACCTACACTCACCAGAGTTTATCTTAAAGCCAAAAATAAAAGGAAAATGTGAAAAACAGAAAGAGAAAACTGTCTTTGTACAGGAGAGCAACTTGATTAATTTTTAAGGTGGTATACCTTAAAAAAATTAAACATTTTCTGTCCACTGTTTGGTTATCTAGTGGGATAATGCTTACAGAAAAGGCAGGATAGATCTTGAATAATTCCTCTTTGTTCATTACCAATTCCATTTTTTTAAGTAGTTTTCAAAATAATGAGTTGCCTTCTGAGCATTCTCCAGTGAGACTTTTTCCCCTCCTTTGGTTTGACTCCTTTTTCTTTCTTTCTTTCTTTCTTTTTTTTTTTTTTTTTTTTTTGTTGATGGAGTCTTGCTTTGTCGCCCAGGCTGGACTTCAGTGGCGCGACCTCAGCGTACGGCAACCTCTGCCTCCCAAGTTCAAGTGATTCTCCTACCTCAGCCTCGTGAGTAGCTAGAATTACAGGCGCCTGCCACCACGCCTGGCTAATTTCTGTGTTTTTGGTAGAGCTGGGGTTTCACCATGTTAGTCAGGCTAGTCTTGAACTCTTCACCTTGTGATCTACCAGCCTTGGCCTCCCAAAGTGCTGGGATTACAGGTGTAAGCCACCTTGCCTGGTCTCAACTCCATTTTAAAAATTATTTCCGGAGTAATTAATAGAAGCTTTAATTATTTTTAGATTGTTGCCTAGGTAATTTTTATTAACTCTCTTAAATGATGTCTTATTTTTCATTATATCTTCTAACAAGTTTTGTTTTTTTTTTTATAAAAGGTTATTCATTTCTGTTCCATGATTTTATAACATACAATTTTATTTAAAATCTTATATAATTATAGTAACTTACCATAGATTATTTGAGGTTTCCAGATATTAATCATATCTTTGGAACATTGAGTTAGTTCTACCTCCTCATTTCCAATTTTAATGCAGTTAATTTTCTTGTCAGTTATGTTGGCTGATAGCTTCAATGCTGTCAGTCAGTTTTCTTGTGAGTTACGTTGGCTGATAGTGTAGATATCGTTAGCATCCTTTCTTTTCTTCTTCCTGACTTTATCAGGCAAGTTGGCTTTGAGATACATACACACAAGTATAAATGTATGATAGTTGTGTGTGTTTGCATGTATGTACGCATAATAAAGAGACAGTTAATGAAGTATCCATTAATTACTATCTTAATTGGCACTTTCAACAGGGAGTAGAGTTGAATTTTTCAAGTCTTGTCAGATTTTATGGCAATAGTTAATGTTTTTTTCTCCTAAGCCTTATAACTATGATGATTAGTATTAATAAGTTGCCTTAGGTAACTTATTATGACCCTGCAATTCTGACATACAACTCGCTTGATCATAATGTATCATTTTTAAATGAACTATTTACTTCTGTTTGATAATTTAAATTTAATCCTTTTGCATTGCTCTTATAAGTGAGTTTGGGCTAATTTTTTCTCAGTCATTTTCAGGATCTCTCTTTATAAATAATTTGAAAGATTTTCTTTATTTTCTGCACTCTGGAATAATTTAAGTAGCATTAGGGTTGTCTGATTTTTAAAGGTTCAGTAAAATTTCCTCTATTTTTTTTTCTGTTGCAATTTATCTGTTTAGAATCTCTGTCTCTACTGTGGTCAGATTTGGTAGGTTGGATTTCTGTACAAAATCGTTAGTTTATCAAAGTATGCAAGTTTATTTGTACAGTTACTTATTTAAATTAACTTACTTAAATATATGGTCATATATTATGTTTTTTTAAGAATTAAAATTTAAGTTAATTATTTCTACTGTTTCTATTTTCTGAAATTAATTTCTGCATTTTCCCTAATAGTTCATGATGTACACTTTCTTTTGGTTTACTATCATTGTCTTTCTATGTTTTTGAGTTGGAATTTAATTTATACATTTTAATTTTTTGATGTAAATATTTAATGCTTTAAGTTTACTCAAATAACTAAGCTATATTCCATAGATTCTGATACTATTTTCATTTTCAAGTGTTTTTGTAATTTAGTTTTATACATTTTGACATTATTGTTATTTAACAGCATATTTTAAATTATTGGTATGGAAAGACCTTGTCTTAATTTATTCAGGCTGTTATAGCAAAAATGTCATAAACCGGGTGACTTATAAACATCAGAAATTTATTTCTTACAGTCTAGAGGCTGGGAAGTCTAAGATCAAGGTACCAGAAGATTCAATGTCTGGTGAGAGCTTGTTCCTCATAGATGGTGCCTTCTTTGTGTCCTCACATGGACACAGCGCCTAGCTTGCTCTCTGGGGTCTCTTTTATAAGACCACTAATCTCATGTGTGAGGGCACAGCCTTTATGATCTAATCACCTCTCAAAAGCCCCACCTTCTAATACTCTCACACTGGGGATCAGGTTCCCATATGTAAATTTTTGGAAGATACAAATATTCAGACTATAGCAGTCCAATTTTATTTCTTGATTTGATTTTATTTGTATTATTTCAATTCTTTGGAAATTATTAGGTTTTATATGTGTACTAAGAAAAGATCAGTATTTGCAAATGCTACATGCCCTTTTTAAAATGCGTACTTTCTATCTTCAAGGTTTATAAGTTGATGTATTTCTAGGTAATATGTTGTTTAGATCTTCTGTATACTATTTTTTTCTACTTGATTGTCTTGGATTGAGAGATTTATAAATATTTGTATGTTTCCTTGCATCTGCTGTATCTTCTGCTATGATATATATTGTTGTACTATTATAATTTACATAAATATGAATATCTCTTGAATACTCTTGAATATATCTTTTTATTATTATTATTATTATTATTATTTTTTTGACACAGAGTCTTGCACTGTCACCCAGGCTGGAGTGCAGTGGCATGATCTCAGCTCACTGCAAGCTCCACCTCCCGGGTTCACGCCATTCTCCTGCCTCAGCCTCCTGAGTAGCTGGGACTACAGGAGCCCGCCACCATGCCTGGCTACTTTTTTTGTATTTTTAGTAGAGACAGGGTTTCACTGTGTTAGCCAGGATGGTCTTGATCTCCTGACCTCATGATCTGCCTGCCTCGGCCTCTCAAAGTGCTGGGATTACAGGCATGAGCCACGGTGCCCATCCAAATATATTCATTCTAAGAGTCCCGTTTGTTTGTTTCTTTTAATGCTTTCTTTTTTGGTCTGCATTCTCGTTGATAGTAAGATTAAGGCCCTCTGACCCTGTGTTTCCTTTGTCCTGGCATGTATTTGTCCATCTTGTGTTTTCAACCCTTATGATTCTCTTTGCTTTAAATATGTCTCTTGTATATAGTGTATTGCATTTTGTTTCATAGCCTATCAGAAGTATATTTTCTTCTTCTTCTTCTTTTTTTTTTAAGACGGACTTCCACTCTTGTTGCCCAGGCCTTAGTGCAATGGCACAATTTTGGCTCACCACAACCTCCACCTTCTGGGTTCAAGTGATTCTCCTGCCTCAGCCTCCCAAGTAGCTGGAATTACAGGCATGCGCCTCCACGCCCAACTAATTTTGCATTTTTAGTAGAGACGGGGTTTCTCCATGTTGGTCAGGCTGGTTTCGAACTCCTGACCTCAGGTGATCCACCTACCTTGGCCTCCCAATGTGCTGGGATTACAGGCTTGATCCACCACACCCGGCCGAAGCATATTTTCTTAATAGTTTAACAAAGTTAATTGACATTGATTAATACTATCAAAATGTTTGATATCAGTTCTACAGTAGTATTTTATATAGAGATAAATAAACTGATACATGTATATACATTTGTAGACATACATTCATACACACACCAATACATGTACAAATATATGTTTGTAATATTTATCTTCTACCTATCTATCCATCTGGCTATTGGCACATATTTGCATTTTAGTCTATTTGCTTGAATATTACTTTTATTCTCCTCTTTTATAGGATTTTGTGTTTGTTTTTTGCCTTGTTATTATATCAATTATTATTATTGATAATAGCTAGTAATTCTTTTCTATCTTCCTTTTTCTTTACAATATAATTTGAAAAATATATATTTTAAAATCTCAGTTGGTGACCTTGTTCTTTGTGCATACATTCTCCTTATTCTGCAAAGTGTTACTGTATCTGCATTGTCAGAGCATATGACCACTTTGTCCACATATATATAATATTGATATCCCTTTAGGGATTCTAATTTCATGAAATGCACACTCAAGTAGATAAACTAGGAAGTGCTCATTGGAAAAATACTCCTTAAATTTCTCTGTCTTCGTAACAGTTTGTTTAGAACCTTTAAACTTGAAGGACATCCTGGCTAGGTATACAATCCTAGTAATTTATTTCTTTGAGTATCTCAAATATGTTACTTCATTGTCTTCTGGTATTAAGTTTTGCTGTCACAAAATGAAATCAACCTGATATTATTTCCTTAAAATTTATCTTTCTAGCAGACACTAGTTGCCCTTTAAGAAGATGGTACACTCATCCCCCAGCTGCTGTGAGTGTTGGCTGCCAAAAAACAACTGCTCATTTTCTCCAGAGGATTGCTCTTAGCTGAGGGGGCCCATCTTGCTGGGAGGTAGCATCCTCCTTTGAATATGACCAACAGCTAATGGCTCACTCATAAAAGACTGTAGTACATACACAGTCTTTTGTACAGAAGACTTTCTTATGTACTATGTATTAAAAGACTAGACCTCTTACCTAAACATAGAGACAAATCTGCAGTGTGCATATCCTCCAAGGCACTCTTCCTCCGCCACACCTTGGACGATATCAAGCCTAAATTCTTACTCATGGTCTTCTTTCCTACCCAGCTTTCCTCACTCCTTCATAGATTTTTCTTTTTACTGAAGAATATATTCTCAATCACATATACCCAAATTTCTGTCTCAGGCTGTGTTTCTAGGGAATCACCCCTTTTCAAATGTTCCTTTTCTTCATTCACCTCATTTCTGAGTAATGTTTCTAGTTTATGGTGCTTTTTCCTTGATTATATTATTTTTTTAGACTTTCCTTAATGCTTTGTGAAATATTAGTCTTTTCACTTGTTTAATGGGTATTCTTTTTAGATTACCTTCACTGTCTATTTAATGGTTATTTTGCTCCTTAGTTTCTTTTTTCCTAAAGTAATGTATAAGATTCAACAGCAATATCTGCCTTTGTTCATTTAGATGAGTAATTTTCTTTAATTTTAGGAGGAAAGGTAAACTAGAATTGCTTTCCTATCTTCATAGCTCTTGAGATCCTTCTTCGGATTCATTTTCAAGGTAATTAAAATTATGACTATAATTGCTGAAATATGTCAGCTTCTTCTTTCCCAATTTTAGATGAAATTTTTTATTTTTCGCTACTATTTTTCCACTCTACCTTTTGTAATTTCTCCACAGTATAGATTATATTGCTAGCAGTTTCTCTTAGGGAGACTATCCTGAAAGGGAGCGTTAGTTTGTTTCCAGCGTTTAAGGGGCTCAGAGAACTCCAGTGCCATCTGACCTTTTGAGCGCCCCCAACACAGTCATGAATTGATGCCTGTCTACCTCTGCCTCGGTTTCAGTTGGTCTTCTCTGATTGACCGTGTGGTTTTCAGGGAGTAGTTGTTTGTTACAGTGTTGGGGAGTGGCAGTTCTTTAGTTTTCAGCATAGTTGTAATCATGTTACCTTCTCTCTGACTCTTCATGCTCAGTTGCTGATTCCTTGCGGGTTTTATTGCTGTCATCGATTTGTCTCCATCTTCTCAAGTTTGGGGATTGGTGATGAGACATTTTTACCTAATTTTATTGTATATGTTGACTGTAGGTTTTGGGATGTTTGGTCTAATTGCTGTCTGGTTTTCGGTTCAATTTAGGGAGATTTAAAAGCTATATCATCACCATCTTTCCAGAATACTCCAAATTTGTCTATATTTAGTGTTTATGTTTAAACAGGAAAAACTGTGTGTGTGTGTGTGGGTGTATATATATGTGTATATATATAAAATGTATGTATGTGCATTCACAAACACACACACAGCGAGAGAGAGAACAAGTGGGACAAACTTCCAACATCTGGCAAACTGAATTAATGATTTGGATTACCAATTTGGGTCTTCCTAATTAGCTCTGGAGGAATATAAGAGATTTATGAACTGCTTGGCTTGTAAATTGAAAAGGCCAGGAGATTTCCAGACTGTTTCATGAACTAAAGTTTAATACCCTTAGCTTAATGGATATTTTTGTTTCTAAACTTTATGACTTGCCAAATTGATGCATAAAAGGAGTCTAGAATTACAGGTAGTAGGGGAAAATGCATACAATTCAAGTGTGGCTTAGTTTCTCTGCCACCAAAAAGCCTTGGCTTTCTTTCTCGAATTCTATCTGCTTTAATACTGCTGGTGTATTCAGTAGGTTTCTGAGAAACTTCTTAACTTTTTTTGAGATTGGGTCCCTTGGAGAGGGGGAGTAGGTGTTAGCCTAGGTATAAGATCATAGCTTTTAAAGGTATGTTGTTACGATCTTGTCACCTTGTGAAAGGAGAGATCAGAATCATGCTGATGTGTTTAGGTTCAGACACTCAGACTGCCTGTGCTTAGGCTTGTATTTAAGTTAAAAAGCACTTCCAGCAAAAGCTCAAATTGTTTTAATTTCAAGTTTTTAGTGAATCTCTTACTCTCTGATGAGATAAAACCCTTAAGCGAATAAAAATTAAACTTCTTCTCTGTGGACTAGGTGTTCAGAGGAAATAAACCTCTACCAGTAGTATAGACATCTCTGGGTAGCGAAGCCCATGGGAAGCAAGGCCTGCCTGCCCGGATGTGACCCAGTGGAATTCTGTGGATGTTGTTCCAGGTGTTGCTCTAGCCCTGGAAGCCAACTCTATTCTTCTAATACCTTTCCAGTCCTCTCTCTTACACTAGAACAAGGGGTGGCAAACTTTTATTTTAAGGGCCACACAGCAACTCTTTAACTCTGCTGTTGTGGTGAGAAAGCAGCCATATAAAAAAGCCATGCCTGTGTTCTCATAAAACTCTCTTTACAAACATAGTTGGCAGGCTACATATGGCCTGCAAGCCATAGTTTGCCAATCCTCACTCTGAAACAAGAATCAAATTAGAGGGTGAGGCCTAGCCAAATCACAACACAAAAAGAGCATTTCATACAAAGGCCATTATTGACAACCTCCAGCTTAAGAAAGGAGATGCCATTCACAGAAAAGGAGCATGCTTTGGGACCAAGATTGGGAGAATGGGATTGTGGGTACCAACGGGAGCAGGAAAAAGTCATTTCTGCACTTTCCTGTCTTATGTACTGTATATTAAGAAAAGTCCTTTACTTATGTATAGCTCTTTGTGTTGTACAATGAAACTATATGGGCAGATTAGAGAGAAATGTGGATTCCTTTATCAAGCTAACAAAAAACCCTTTTACAATACTAATGCCTGCCAAGGCAAATTACAACAGAATTGACTGTTTGCCTGGCTAAATCCACCGTTTATTGTATCAGTGATGGATATTTTATAATAACAGAGACTTGGAAGTAGGAGGAGAATATGAGTCTCTCCCCACTTCTTTCTCAACTCTTAAAAGTAGAAAATAAAGGCATACAAAATATCTACAGCTTAATAGCAGCATTAGAAATTTCAACCCAATAGGACCAAAAAGGACTCTATGATTATGGTGAAACAGTTTTTTGAAACAGTTTTTCCTTAGGTGTATGACAAAAAAGTCACATATCCTTTTAAATAAAAATATGAAGTAAACTTTGTTTGAAGTGGACTTTATAATGGGGACATAAGAAAGAACAAGACTTAGAACCATTTTTGGTAATTTTTATGCTTGAGAAGTCTAAGGCATCTTGTGAATTCAATCTGTGTGTTGGGAAAATGTAGGTATGGTACATAGATTTTGAATTTTCAATACCTGGTTAAAAAATAAGAAGTGATTAAAGAAGATCAATTTTAAAACAATTATGTTTCCCAAATTCACAGCAAAATGTCTAATTATTAACTTTATAAATATCCCATTTTTCTTGGTCTTTGCCTTACCATTTCACATGTGGAGATATCTATGATTATAAATAGAAAAGATTTCCCCCGTGCATGCTTTTCTTACGTAAATCAGATGTTAGACCTAAAAGTCTAACAGAAAATAAGGCAGTATTCACTAGGGCAGATGGTATAAGGAACTTGAAAATTCCTGGTGCTGCCAAAATTCCAGTTATTGGACCAAAAGCTGGGCATTATTGAAATCAGTGTGTTGAAGAGACATCTGCACACCCAGGTTCACTGTAGCCCTATTCACAATAGCCAAGATATAGAATCAACCTAAATGTCCATTTACAGATGAATGAATAAGGAAAATGTGGTATATATCCTACATTGGAATACTATTCAGCCATAAAACAGAATGAAATCCTTTTGTTTGCTGCAACATGGATGAGCCTGGAGGACATTATGTTAAGTGAAATAAGCCAGGGACAGGGAGACAAACCTTGCATGATCTCACTCATATGTGTCATCTAAAAAAGTTGATTTCATAGAAATAGAGAGGAGAAGAGTGGTCACTAGAGGCTGGGAAAGAAGGTGGGGAGGCCTGAGAGAGACTGGTCACCAGGTACAGAGTTACATTTAGACAGGAAGAATATGTTCTGGTGTTCCATTACACAGTAGGGTGACTATAGCAAATAGTAATGTGATATATATTTCAAGACAGCTGAGACAGAAGATTTTGAATGTTGTAATCACAAAGAAATGATACATATTTATGGTGATATATGTGGTAATTACCCTGATGTGATCACTATACTATGTATATACATGTTGAAACATCATATTGTACCCCATAAATATGTATAATTATTTGTCATTTATAAATTCAAAAAAATTTTTAAATTAGGACTGAGATTACAGGTTATATAGAAAAATAATGAAGTGTTTGTCTGTAATCACTAATAAGCAAGTAGCTTCGTGAACAATTTCATGTTATCCTTTTTTAGCTGGGTGCTTTGGCTCACACCTGTAATCTCAGCATTTTGGGAGGCCGAGGTGGGTGGATCTCCTGAGGTAAGGAGCTTGAGACCAGCCTGGCTGACATGGTGAAACCCCGTCTCCACTAAAAGTACAAAAATTAGCTGGGTGTCTTGGCGTGCATCCATAATCCCAGGTACTCAGGAGACTGAAGCAGGAGAATTGCTTGAAACCGGGAGGTAGAGGCTGCAGTGAGCTGAGATCGTGCCATTGCACTCCAGCCTGGGTGACAAGAGCAAAAACTCCATCAAAAACAAAAACAAAACAACAGCAAAGAAACTTTTTCAAATTGATTATTTTGATAGTAAAATAGTATTTTCATAAAACAACCTGTTAATTCCAGTAATCCCCAAAAAGAGTGAGCATAACACAATTCCAAAAGTGACATAGAATATTTTAAACTTATTATTAGAAGTTGGACAGTTATATAGGGTAATATATCAAGTCATAGAATGTACAGTTTTTATGGTTGAGCTTTCAAAAGTACCGTATTATCCCTGTTCAAACAGAAGTTGGAAACCTCTCCTCCAGGAATGAAAAGCCTTTCAGGCTAGATAAATTGTTTACCAATGTCTGTTCAACAACCTCATTTTCAAAACACTGAATCTGTCTTCTTCCTCGGTATTAGGAAGCTTTTTTTTTTTTTTTTTTTTTTTTTTTTTTTTTTTTTTTGTGAGAGAAGGTAGAAAATGAGCATTTGGTGCTGATGTAGAGACTGGTGAAAATAACATAATATGTGATAGCTCTCAGAAGCAGAAAGTATTATTGATCGTGTTCTGTGATGAAACCAAACATTTCATGGTTCCTTCAAGAATCAAAGATATGGCCGGGAGTGGTGGCTTATGCCTGTAATCCCAGCACTTTTGGAGGCTGAGGTGGGTGGATCACTTGAGGTCAGGAGTTTGAGACCAGCCATGCCAACATGATGAAACCCCGTCTCTACTAAAAATAGAAAAATTAGCCGGGAGTGGTGGTGGGCACCTGTTATCCCAGCTACTCAGAAGGCTGAGGCAGGAGAATCACTTGAATCCAGGAGGAGGAGGTTGCAGTGAGCCGAGATCATGCCACTGCACTCCAGCCTGGGCAACAGAGCAAGACCCTATCTCCATCAATCAATCAATAAAGTGTAATCTTATTTGTATTAAGTTTTTAAAACATTTGTACAGATTTGATCATTGTTTAAACTACATTTTCATTCAATGTAAAGAGTTCTGAAACCTAAATATGAGTTACATTATTTGTTTTGATGAAGTAGAAAAAAGTGTGAAATTTTAAAGAAATATTTTCTCTTTTGAAAAAATTTTAAAGAAAAAATAGCTTACTGAGGTATGATAGGTATGAAAAGCTTTACATATATTATGTATACAACTTGATGAGTTTGGAGATAAGTATATACCCATGAAACCATCATAACAATCTATGTCATAAAAACCTATCTATCATCTCCAAATATTTCCTCCTGCACTTTTTATTATTTTGTGTGATAATAACACTTAACGTAAGATCGACTCTCTTAGCATTTTTTTCGATCTCAATAAGCTTGTCTTCAAAGTTTCCCAAAACCTCCCTAACTGATAAAAAAAATTTAATAGAAGATTATTAATCAATCTTACTGTATTTTTTACTTTCTGCTAGCTACCTTTTTTTTTCAAACTTGAAGAGAATAGAAGAGCAAGAAATAGTGTCACTATTTCTTGTTGTGAGACTCTGTCTCACTATGACAGAGTCTCACTCTTGTCATTCAGGCTGGAGCGCAGGGGTGCAATCTTGGCTCATCGCAACCTCCGCCTCCTGGCTCAAGCAATTACAGGCACAGGCACGTGCCACAATGCGCGGGTAGTCTTTTTTTTTTTTGTATTTTTAGTAGAGACAGCATTTCACCATGCTTCCCAGGCTGGTCTCAAACTCCTGAGCTCAGACGATCTACCCGCCTAGGCCTCCCAAGGTGCTAAGATCACAGGCATGAACGACTGCACTCAGCCCAAAATTTTAAGTATATAATACAGTGTTGTTAACTACAGCCACTATGTTATACAGTAGATCTTTAAGACTTACTCATTTTGCACAACTAAAATATTGTACCCTTTGACCAACACTTCCCTGTTTCCTGCTCTCCTAGCCCGTGGTAACCACGCTTCTACTCTCTGCTTATATTTTAGATCCCTTGTGTAAGTGGGATCCTATAGTATTTGTCCTTTTGTGTCTGGCTTATTACACTTAGCACAGTGTTCTCTAGATTTTTTCATGTTGTTGCAAATGGCGGGGTTTCCTTCTCTTTTAAGGGTCAATAACATTCCACACATGTATATGTCACAATTTCTTTATTAGCTCTCAAACTCTTTAGATTTAGAAAAGGAATTTAGGGAAGTACACTTCCTCTTCTACCTGTCAAGTTTTGAAACACCCCCCATTTTTTAAAGGTGTTAAACAGTACAAAATTTCCACTTTAAAGAAAAATATATAGTTTGAAGTCCCTCAGAAAGAAATTTCCTAATATTTGTACTGAATTTGTGCTAAAATTTTTTAGAGAAATAATAATTTTCAATTTGAAAACCAAATTCAGCAAATCATTGCATTTACCAGTCACCTTTATATCTGAGATATTCATTTGATACCGCTTTTAGTATTTCAATATTATCTGCAATTTCTTAGACAGAGCTCACAGAGTCTATGCTAACATGCAATTCAACCTATCTTTTATGAACCACATAACCTTCTCAATGTATTGCTTATAAATGCATTGAAATATTGTCAATTATTTTGCAGACACCAGAATACTGTTGTATAAAGAATTCTCAATATTCACACAATTTTGGAGCTCCTCAATTTTTTGACAGAAACTCATTTAAATTACTTTTACATGATAATTATGACATTATATGTAAAAAGGTCTTTGCTCTGTCTTCCTAAACTTTGGAGAAACCATTAGACATCTACCCATTATCAACATTATCATATTTCTGACCACTCAATTATGTGAAAATTAACCCTGATTTGCTGCAGATGCATCTTTATAACTCTGTTTAGGTTAGTGTCAGTCATCTCTCTCTGATAAAATGAAAGTGAAGACACTTTAATTAAGACAGCTTTTAAAGCTTTATGAAGGCATTTTATCCAAATTGACAACCAGACCACTATTATTCCAGGGGTTATTGTATCACATTCAGTCGAGTTAATGGAAACAATAGATTCATACTTTCTGCATCATTTTGGATGTTATTATCTACATGGCTTTATTTTTCCGCTTACAGAATTGTTCAGATCATTCTGTGAACTCATAAATGCAAACATTTCTTTTTATATTTCTGGTTTCAAACAACTAAAAAAAAGCTTTCTTTACAAATGGAATAGATTCATCATATTCCTTTAACAGTGAGCACTATTTCCTAGCAAACAAATACTGTCAACATTGAATGTCAGGTTTTTTCCATTTACTTCAATGTGTTTTGTGTGAAAAGATCATTTATCTGCAAGAGTTCCATCACAAAATCCATTTTCACTCCAAAAGCAATGATTTCAAATGCATACTACTTTTTCATGGGTTCTAATTTTCTAGTATTATGTTTTCCATTGGAAGTTTCTGGTTTTGTTTCCAAGTAATTATAGATGCCTAGAAAAATACATCATAACTACAAACCAACTAGACAAAAATTCAAATATTAAAAGAGCAAAGCAAACACAAAGTGTTTCTAAGCTGTTAAGTGTTGACATGAATAAACAGATTTATGTGGAGAGGTTATGCAATTAAAATATCAACTATTTATCTTTCATTTGTTCATGTTTTCTTTTTTATAATTTGATTTATATCTTAATAAAAAGTCTTTTTTACACTGTCACAGAACAAACAAAATCACTGCTGTATTTCACAGTTTGTATAATTATTGATTTGTAAATTATATATATATTTGGCACTGTGGAGAGTAACATCAGCAAGTGTTGAGGTTGCAGAGAATAACATAGTTATGATTTTGGGATGGCATTTCTTCATTTGGTGATAAGTCAGGTTCTAACCCCTGTTAGAACCCCCAGAGCCACTGCGGTGTGATAGTAGATGTTAGCTACCTTTCTAAGTCTTCAGTCTCTCCCAGGTCCTCATTAGTGTTATCTGTTTCCAAACAGTCTGTAGCTACATTCAGTTTTATAACATGTGAAGTCTTCCACAACTTAAATTCCACTGTCCATTTGAAACATACAACATAAAGGAAAATAACAACAGCTTTATAATACTGGAAAGGGAAATCCCAGGGCTCTCTACTCAGATTTACAATCTTATCCTTGCCATTTCTCTTCCTGTTCCCACAGCGTAAAAGAAAACAAAAGTTACTTGCAACATATTCCTGTATATCCCAAAGTTTGATTCAAAAATCTAATAATAGATTAGAGATGTCTGCTTTCAATCTGGAGTAACAGGGACCAGATTTACCATCCACCGAACCAAGATACAGACAAAAAGAATGAAACAGTATTTTTCAAGACACTGAACATCACTGGCAAGGAAGGATAAAAATCCCTTAGAGATGGAAAATGAGCAAGGTAAGCTTTGCAATTATACCAGCTTGCTGTCTGAATAGAGCCCCAGGCCACAAGCAGAGAAGGAAAGTCCATGCAGAGCCTGGTGGACAACCTGAATTGAAGAGAGAGAACTGGGTGTCTGAGGAGACAAGGCAGATAGAGTTTGTGGCATGGTACTCTATAAGGAAGGGACGCAGAAATGAGATAAATTTCTGGAGGTCTTCAGAGGGCCCTCATGATTCTTCGGTACCATACTAATCAGTGCATACATGTGAGAAAAAACTTTAAGTAGAGAAATAACTACTTAGAAGAATTAGAGACAACAGTGCCCATAACTTACAGGAACAGTGCTCGTTCTCACAAGCCAGGCTGGAAAACTTCATGATTCACATAGTATTGAGTAGAGTACACAGACAGACTTGCCCTACTATTTACCGAGAATAACAAAAGCATAAGTTCAGTAAGAGACTTGAATATAAATATTCATAGCAACCTTCTCTGTAATAGGTCCAACCTGAAAACAACCTAAACATCCATCAGAAGATAAATGGATAATCAAATTGTTGTGTAGCTTTATAGTGGAACACTACTAAGCAATATAATAAAGGAACTATTGATATACATTGTAGCACATGATGCTGAGTAAATGAAGTCAGACAAAAAAATGAGTACATGCTGTATGCTTCCATTTATATGAAATTTTGTATTAACAATAACAGAACTCATCTATAAGTATAGAAGGCAAAGAGGAAATCTGTGGTATCCTGGCTAAGTGGGTTGAGTGAGGAGAGGCTGAGAATCCTACTTGGAGAATCCTTGGGTAGAGAGATTACAAGAGTTCACAAGAGCAATTTGGGGAGTGATATATATGTTTATTATCTTGCTTAGAAATAATGGACATGTTTATTGTTTTGATCATGATTAAGGTTTCACAGGTGTGTATATGTGTGAAAACTCATGAAATTGTGTACTTTAAATGTCAGTTTATTTCTAGTCAATTATATCTTAATGCTGTTTAAGAAACTGAAAAAAATTAAAAACAGGTCGAATGAATCCTGCTATGAGTGAGTTGGTCTTACAAGTCTAAATGTCTCTTGGTCTTTAACTGGGACACATTGTAATATTATATTTGTCTACTTCCAAAGATATAAAAATAAGCTGGCAATTTTTACTCTGAGTATACTGTATAAAAGTTCATAATCCTATAAACTGTAGTAGAAGTTCAAAAGAATTTGGGATGAATTACGGCATTTTCATTCAGATTTGCTCATTACCCATTCTTAATCGAAAAAGTTAGCAAGAAATAGGATTTTTAAAACATGTTATTCATAGGAGACAGTTTACTCTGGTGACTTTTGAATTTTGACTATCTCAGAATACACTACAAATATTTTTAACATAGAGATGGCTATCCCAGCTCTGGGAATTGTGATTTGCTAGATTTGGATCTTCTTTTATGAGTTGTTCTGGATTTTTCTCTGGATTTGTGAAGTCTTCCGGAATAAGGTAAAAGGTGACTTCTAGTGAAATCCATATGACTCCCTGAGCAAAATATTCTAAATATATAGCCTGAGGATTTGGCAGCTGTGTGTGTTTCAGTATAATTAAGGTCCTAAATGAAAACCTCAGGAAGGTACAACAATATGCTTGGAGGAGCAAAGGTTGTGACACATACTATAAGCTACTGAGCAAGGAAAAGTTACAACTACAGTGGAGACTGGTGACCCAGTCAGAAGACTTGGTTTTGAGTGCTTATGAACATACACAAACCTTTTTACCGATTTTAAATTTTATTTTCCCATGCTAATGTTGAAATCATAATATCTATCCCACTCAAAGAGCATAGAGGATCAATACAATGTATGCAAATTTAGGTTGTAACTTTTGAAAGCATTATTAAATATTATCATTCAGCATCAATTCTCAAATGTTCTCTTTGCACTAAGCACTTTAACATATGTCTTTCAATTGTATCCTTACAATTATCCTATGAAGTTGGTGTTGGATACGTAGGTTTAATAGGCAAAGAAACTAAAGCTCAGATGGATAAAAACAGGTCTCCAGGGCCACAGTGCAGCAGTGCTGACATTGGGAACTTCTGGCTGGTTTCTTTTCCCAGACTTCCTCTACCCACTCTGGTAGGTACCCAGTTATGTCAGTTTTAGAATGAGTGGGGAAATGTAGGAAACCCCTTTCAGATATTCTGAAGAAGCTCCTTGGTGAGGAATTTATAACCATGCACTTTAATTGCCAGAACAAGGAAAACCACTAAATTGTCTATAGTATTCTGTGCAAAAACAAACAAACTCCTAAACCTATATCGAAAGGACAATTGGAAAGAAAATGAATATAAGCTGGATAGAGGTTATATATTGGTACAGACAACACTTTGCTTCCAGAGTAACTGGGGACAGTGAAATGAATAGCCTCACCAGCTTTGTGATAGATTTTGTTCCCAAAGAGGCTGAGTACTCAGGGAACAGGAAGGCACCCAATAATATCACAAAGCCCCAGTATTGCTATTGAGCTTCCCTGTGCATATAAATGATGCCCTTAATGACACCTAAACTGCAACATAGACCCTAGGGAAAATGTAGCTTTAGAAACTATGATTGCTACAAAATGCCTTTCTCTGAAAACTGACAATTACTCAAGTTGTCATTAATTCCCAGTGTGACAAGCTAATGCAAACAATGCTGGAAATTGCATCCAAGTTCTGCTAAAAATCAGGTCATGTGTAAATACAGCTAATGCTAAGAAGCAAAGTGCAGGAAACAATGCCAGCATCAGCAGCATCTTTGACTACAAAGAATAACTACATGACACCAAGCTCAATTTAAGCCTTCACGCCCACATCAGTAGTTCTGCATCACCAATGATCAAAGCCATCAACTTGAAGGAGACTCTAATAATGATAGGGAGTTGGGTATGAGGGATTACATTTCTTCACTACATCACTTTTTATTACTTACTATCTTTAATAAAATAAAGTTTTAGCAAATTGCGAACAGCTTCAGCAGATGGAATTTGTAGGGCAGGAATGAGGGATTCCAAATTTTTGAGATTCTGAGCTGTTGTGTACTGCAGCCTGTCCTCACTATTTGCACAGTTGTAGGGACACAGCCCATGGTCAACCCTAGTATTTCCTGTCATGGGTCTGCTTGTTGTCTTTGCCCTGCTGGCAGGGAATCCTTATGACCAGGGTTCTTTTCTTCCCCTGAGAATAAAATATAGATTCAAAACATCTTGGAAATATCTTCACTGTGACTATGAAAGAGGCAATGAAATTGCATAAGGGGATGGGGAGTTGTACAATTGGGTTGGATGCAGGGCGGGAGCTTAGTTGTGTGAGTCATATGTTTATATGCACACAGAGATATGCACGCTGCTTGGCAGGAGGAGAGGATTGTTGTAAAATCATGGAGAATCCAGGATTCAATCTAAGTACTCTTTAACACCACTTATGTTGTCCTTTTGATTTGTACCTTGCTATCTCTTTTGATACGTAGATAATTTCCCCTTTCACGTTTTGTTGCCATTTGGTAGTTGACAGTATAAACCACTTTATAATAGCATAAAGCAGAGGCCACTGTGAGGGAACATAATTGAAATAAAAAGAGTGGGTTTAAGATTGGGAAGTCTGAGGCCTAACACCTTTCTAACCGTAAAGCGCTTAAACTCAGCTTCAGTTTCGTTGCATGTTTAGAGAGAATATTAGACTATACATCATTACAGGGATGGGGGTACCTATATTGAGTGGGGCTCAGTGACTCATAAGGGCCCTTTTATCTTTATATTGTGGTTTAACACGTTTAGAGCTACATAGAATTTTTGCTATTATTATATACTAATATTCAGCCTGTGTTTATATCACACCAGCACAAATAGTAATTCGACAAGGCAACTCCATGGATTAAAAAAAAAGCTAACTCAATTAACTAGCTGAAATGTCTACCTAATAAAAATTTTTCCCTTCCTTTTTTTTGTACTTCAGGCACACTAGGCATTAATGTTAGTTTGCATTTTAATCTAGGATGCAGTGATTTAGATCATCCCCATCTGACTCGTTCACTTGCTAAGTAATCAAATTCATTGCCTGGCAATTTTTCATAGAAAACTTTTGTTGTACAAAAATATGTTTTTTAAATCACCAACCACTTTCAATAGATATTAATAGAAACAGGGTAGACAAAATATAGGTCAAAGCAGTATTGGTTGCTATGAGCATGAAGTAAAAACAAGTACTTTTTTTTTTTTTTTTTTTGCCTCTGGGTGGCCTGGTTGAGTTTAAATACTTAAAAAGCTTTTAATTTACATAATTCACACATACATACCTCAGACTCTAGATTCAGGATAGAGACAGAAAGCGTTTAAAAGCTTAGATATTGAATTCCAGCTTTATCACTTGCGAGCTTTTAACTTGTTCAAGGTATTGACCACTCTGAACTTTGATTTCCTCACTGATAAAATGGCTTATAATCCTATAGTCATGCAATGCAAGGGGAGATTGATTAATTGATTGATTTTGAGACAGAGTCTTGCTCTGTCACCCAGGCCGGATTGCAGTGGCGCAATCACGACTCACAGCAACCTCTGCCTCCTGGGTTCAAGCAATTCTCCTGCCTCAGCCTCTGGAGTAGCTGGGATTACAGGTGCCCGCCACCATACCTGGCTAATTTTTGTATTTTTAGTAGAGACAACGTTTTACCACATTGGCCGGGCTGGTCTCGAACTCCTGTCCTCAAGTGATCCGCCCGTCTTGGCCTCCCAAAATGCTGGGATTATAGGCCTGAGCCACTGTGCTCAGCCAAGGGGAGTTAAATTAATTCACATAAAGCATCTAGAGTATCACCTGACATATACCAAATGTTCAATAAGCATTAGCTAAGATCAGATAGGCTTATAAAACTTAAATTTCTAAGTTTCGTGAGCTTGAAGTCATCGTTATGATTGAGGTTTTGCTGAATATTGATCATTTTAAACTATTTTAACTGTACATTTGTCTTTGTCTATTAGCATTAAATTTTATATAGTGGCAAATATAAAGGAAATATCTATAAAATGAAATTAATATTTATTTTCTTATAATTAATTCAAAAATCATAATGCTTCAAATACCTGGGTTTTTCGGTTTTAAGCAGTTGAAGTTTTCCAAAGGTCTGTACAGACCTTTAACCTCTATAAGGTGAAGGGGGAACTTTAAGGTCTTAAAATTCCTTGAAGGAATTTTAAGACCTTAAAGATTGTATAGACCTTTGCTGTGTGTATACACACACACACACACAATCTCAAATTAAAGCATGATAGAGATTCAATCATTCTGGCACATAATATATCTGATCAAAAATATAAGCCACTGATTTTTTTCCCTGAATCTTCCCTCCTTATCTCTCCTATCTCTCTGTTGTTTATGCAACCCTGCTAAATATCTATAATTAAATCTTGGACAAACGAATCAGCACAGCATGCCATATTGCAATAGAGATGTGTCACAGGTCCCTGTGGGTTGCCCTTGTGTCTACTAAACAGCCCTACTCTAAACACAGATTCCTACAGCTGCTTTCTGCCTATCCATGGACTAGCTCAGCTCCAGCCAAACGGGAAGTCAGACTAGGCTCCAGACGCTGTATTTCTATACACAGAACTTCTGCATAATTTTGCTGCCTGCAGGAACTCCAATGAAGTGATGGGTGACAGAACAAACTTTTGGAGACATGGAAAGAATGCGACCTTGTGCAGATCCTAACCAGATGCATTACAGCTATTTATTTATTCCCTCCTTTTCCTCTTTTTGCAAAAACAATTTAAATTTAACAAATTTTTATATACAACAAAGTGTTGTCATGTGAGCCCTTGAACATTTGACTTAAGAGCCGAGAGGTTAGACAATTGTTTGAATTTTATAAGGAAAAACAGATGTGGTTTCGAAGTCTCATGCTAATGGAATTCAGGCTGTGGGAAGGTGCTGGAAGCCTTGCTCTTCTCTGAAGCTGCCACATTTTTGTTTATTCACTGAACCAAAGGCCTCAGGCTGGGTGGCTTGGAGAGGTGGGTTAAAGCCATTCTCTCATTCCTCCCACTTAAAAAGATATTAGTGAATTTATAACAAATGTAATAGGCCAGTTTTCTTGTTTATTTAGTACATTCTATTTTGGCAATATTAGACTGAAACTGAAAGCCTGTAGGAGTAATTACGAGTAGTGAACATTTTATAAAGTGTCTTTGCTTTTCTCCAGTGTACTGACTAGTGAAGCAATTTATTCTATAAACACTAAGATGTAAAAAAATCACTATAGAAACTAGAACAGAGGGGAACAATTTCTACGTCAGATCTCATAATTATCTCATGTGACATGTTGTCACCACGATGTTAACTTCATCCACTAGTTCCCAAACATGTCTGATAATTTGTAATTTGGGATGTTTTACAAAAACTTCGATTCTCTAAAACAACCTCAAATTTATAAAATCAAAATAGCCAGGGACAGAGTCTGAAAATTTGTATTTTTTGAAATCCTCAACTGATTTTAGTCACTAACTTAATTTGGGAAACACTGATCCACCCAAGAGATTTGTCAATTGCCTGGTGAGTTGCATCAAGGCAAACTGCTACTCGGATACTTCATAGCGATAAGCTAACACTTGATTCTAGGGTGTCTAGAATTTTGCCCTGTGAACTCATATTCAAATTTAGATCAAAAGAATTAACTACACTGCAAAGAGGAAGGGTTATAACTCTAAGATGTTCAGAAAATAACCTCAGGTACTTATTTTCTACATTAGGATTCTGAGGCCCAAAGAGATGATGGAACATTTGAAATAAGCATATCTGGACTTGATTTCAAGTATACAGTATGGGCTCCATTTGTGATCTTCTTCAGTGCCTCCTAGCATTGCCAACTTTATGATTTTAAACCTGTGCTGTGAACTTTCTACCCACATGCTTATCAGGTGACCAAGAGGGCCTTGATATTTAGCTTGACTAAACTTTAGACATACTTCTGGCCTTTAGGCCCTTGACTTCCTTAGTTCATTTACATAAGGAACTTGTAATCATAAAATCTTTCTCTGTTCCTTTGAGATGTAAATCTTTCTAAAAACTTCTTGTCAGTGTTAAAACCCTGAACCATCGCTGGACGATCTTTCTTAAGAACTTTGAAGCCATTCCTGTGAAATGTAATGGCCCTAGCTTTCAGTTTCTCTGGGACAGTAGGAATCTACCTTCAGAGGGCATCTCATTCCAAGTTATTAAACTACCTCTTGTCATGAATACAAGAAGGTGTACTTTTCCTTTGGGTAAGGCCAATTACCAAGCACTGGTGGCCTGTAATACTCTCTATCCCAGCTCTTAAAAACTCTCCAGTCCTTCCTTTCAGCAGAGTTGAGCTCAGACTAAGTTCTGGTCTCTCTCTCCTATTGCACCAGCCTTGCATTTAATCTTCCTTGACTGTTTAATTTTATCCAGTTGAATTTTTGTTTTTATATGACAAACTGAGCCTTTTACAGTAAGTCGATCAGTCATACCTCTATTATACTTTCATCCGTTTTCTAATCAAAAAAAGGGTTGGCTGCGTGCAGTGGCTTTCACCAGTAATCTTAATCTCAGCACTTTGGGAGGCTGAGGTGGGTGGATCACCTAAGGTTAGGAGTTTGAGACCAGCCTGGCCAACATGGCGAAACACTGTCTCTACTTAAAATACAAAAATTAGCTGGGTGTGGCAGCAGGTGCTTGTAATTCCAGCTACTCAGGAGGCTGAGGCAGGAGAATCGCTTGAACTGGGAAGGCAGAGATTGCAGTGAGCCAATATCGTGCCACTGTACTCTAGCCTGAGCAACAGAGTGAGACTTGTCTTAAAAAAAAAAAAAAAGTTGGTATTTTGTTAGTCTTATTGTCTCTTTCTGAAAGCGTGGTAAATCATAATATGCATCATCTATCTAAAAGGGAAATGAGTGTCCTAATTATACATTACAGAAGGCTTGCTGATGGGGCTTCAGCTCCATAGTCGTAGCCAGACATCATACCAAGTAACTAGGTAGGAATAGCAAGGAAACAAAGAGAATATTAATGGCAGTGATGGCCACAGAAGTACAAGTTCTCCAGTCTATCCAGAGGAGGAGCTACCCTTAGACTTTATGAAATATGTGTGTGTGTGTGTGTGTGTGTGTGTGTGTATATATATATATACACACACACATACACACACACACACACACATGTCTAGAGATCTTAAAAAATGACGGACGCTTTATCAGTGTAAAGTTCTTTGGAAAAGTCACTGTGGGAACACAAGTTTTTTTTGTTTTGTTTTGCTTTGTTTTTTTCTAGCCTTTTTCCTCTTGAGGCTTAGAAAGCTGTAACAGTAGTATCTATTTGAGTTGGAATGAACTTGATCTTTGTGGTGCCCAGATGGCTAAATAACCCAAACACCAGCTTAAAAATGCAAAAGTATGATAATGATAGAAAAAAAAGGCTTTGTCTGGGGAAGAGGGGATAAACTCTCAGAGCTAAGGGATATTTTAGGAATTTTTCATTAAACCACAGTAAAGGACATGTGGTACTGTATTCCATCTATAGAAACACACATTCTTTCTATTTTAGTTTGTTAGGGCAGCTGTGAAAAATACCACAAACTGGGTGCCTTAAACAACAGAAGTCTATTGTCTCACAGTTCTGCAGGCTGAAATCCAAGATCGAGGTGTTGGCAGGGGTGGTTCTTTCTGAGGGCTGTGAGAGATAATCTGCTTCATGCTCTCCTCTCATTTATGGTGGGTTGCTGGCAATGTTTGGCATTCCTTGGCTTGTAGAAGCATTACCCTTATTCACACACACTTTCATCTTCACCTGGCATTCTCCCGGTGTGAATATCTGTTTCCAAATTTCCCCTTTATTTATAAGGATACCAGCTGATGTATGCATTAAAAAGTGGTGTAGTCTAGTGGGCAGCAGAACCCTGAGTTTGAAGACATAGACTTGGAGCCAAAGAGATTCAGACTTTAATCAGAATTATTCCAGTGACTACCCATGTGACCTTGAATAAAGTAGTCAACCCATCTAAACCTGAGATTTTTCACCCATACAAAAGGAGTAAGATCTACTGACTAGAGATATTCGTAATGGAAACATTAAGTAATATAATATATGCAGACCACCAGGAAATAGTCTTTGGTACATGCAAAAGCTAAATAAATAGTTGTTTTATTACATTAATAGTGTATAACTTTAAAAGTACTTTTTACTCTTGAAAATTGGGTAACCATACAGTAGAGCCATTGTGAAATGTATTAATATGGCAAATTTCTCTAGAACTCATCAACATTACAAAACAATTTAAAAGTATATGAATAGTCTAGACAGACTAACACATGAGATAAAATGAGCTTTCTGGAATGCATGGCTTTAGCATAGCAATGCCTTAGTAGAAACTGTATATGGAAGAGAAAGTTGGGTAGTGGCTCAACAGCAGGAAAATAAGTGTTGCAATCAAAAGCATGCAAGTGGTGAAACTATGATGGAAGTTAGGGAATAAAATAATAGACAGTCAAGAATTCAAATTTTAAAATGCTCATGCTTAAGTCAGCCTCTGTGTTTTACAGATGAGGAAATGGAGATGTGGAGGGTCCATGGTGGGCAAAGCAGAAATAGGGAGGGCTTAGCCCCTCGTTGAATCTTCAACGTAAATATAAAGTATTGTGCCAATAAATATTCAGTCCTCCCTCGCCAACCACATTGCTGGTACTATGCCTCGCCTAGGTAGGATTCCTGAGATCCCCTGTCAAGATCAGACATCCTGTGGCCAAGGTAGAAATTGAGTGCTTTGCCTCTGTATGTACTGTTTTTATTCTATGCCACTTTATTTTAAAGAAAAAGGGTAGATAAAAAAGAGTTACCGATATGAAAACTGATAGAAACAATACTGCAAGCAAAAAGGAGAGAATAAAATTTCTAGCTTTGAGAATTGAGCAACTCTAAGGCACATTTTAAAATTATTTTAAAATAATACTTTTAAAGATAAATATAAAATGCATTCCACTTATTTCAGGAACCATCTTTAACCAGATGTCAGACGACTCTGAACAAGAGGAACTGAATTAGAAAGATCTAGAATTGCTATCCACTGAGTCTATGGGCTTTCTTAGATTACTGAACTGCACCTTTAATTTTACTGAGAGAAATCCATAAAGAAGATGACAAAAAGACATGTGACAACTCATTTTAAAGGAAGATTTATAAAAATTTCATATATGAAACCTTACTTCCTTAAATAGAGAATTGTACTGATGCATTTTCTTTGCAGAACTATCTCTTTAGACTTTGGGAGATAACTGAAGTACCTATTTTAATCATCACTACTATAGTTAAAGTTGCTATAAGAAGAGAGACCTCTGGGGCCTAGACAAAACTTTATTTCAGGGAATGAATGCAGAGTAAATAAAACATCTACTGTCACACTTCCTATAGTATTAACATACAGATGGCTAGAATGAACACCAACAGATTCTCAAAAGAATAAAAAACCTAGGAGGCATCCCAGTGTCCCCTGGCTACCTGCCAAGAGCCTATCTTTTGATGGACAGTTCTTGTTAAAAGTAAGAAAAATAGCAAGCATATCAACCAGAAAGGTTTTTACGTTTTTCACTTCAAGTGACAGAATGTAGATCTACCACCAGCTTAAATAGATAAGGGCTTTTATTTCCTCAAAATAAGAGGTGGCAGCTTAGGTGTGGTGAAATTGCTTAAGGATGTCATTCAGAACCCAAGCTCCTCCATTCTTTCAGCTCCACTACCCTCAGTGGGAGGCTTTCATCGTAATGCATGCAACATGTTTGCTGTCTCTCTAAGCATTGCATCAGCTGGCCAGGCAAGAGGAGGAGAAAAGAAAAAAATGTTAAAAAATAGATGTGAGAGTTGCCTGTTCTATTTAAAAATTTATCAAAATTCTTACTCAATTTCTGCTACTTATCTCTCACTGACTAAACTCATGATACATGACTATATCTAGCTGCAAGAGAGTCTGGATAAGTGAGTATTTTGGGCTTTCCAGACTTCCTAGTAGAGAAAGGAAAAAAGAGAATGAAATCAGGAATGTTTTAGAGAGAGCCAATTCACATAGTCTTTTGCAGAAAGTAATCATATTTCATTGAGGTGATGAAGCTGAAATTTCACATTGTTTATTTCCATTTCTTAAAAATTCTACTTCATCATCTTTCTTCTTATATATTCGCATGACCCACTTTAATCCATGAGTCCTTGAGTACTTCATTGTGTTAATGTACAGGTCCAGAACAGTGTTTGCAATGTATGAGTAATAGTTTTGTGAAGAAGAAAATATGTGTATGTATTTGCATGTCGGTGCAAATTCTGGAAGGGTTGCATAGGTTGCTGGTATGCTGATATGTTTGCCCCTATAGATCTATTTTTCCCCGCTTTTAACCCTGCTCTTTACTCTGTGTAATTGACCTGTATGAAATATATCAACAGGATTTTCATGTTCTGGGGCTTCCAATTGGCTTCTGCCAGTCAGGAGCCTAAACAGGAGATCAAAGTACAACTGTGTAGTGAGGCTGCTATTTACTCAAACTACAGTTTCTTCCCTGTGAAGACGTGTCAAGATGATTCGTGCCTCAACTGAAAGCCACTGTTCCTTTAACTTGAAAAGATACAAATACAAAAACACTGCTTGATAGTAATCACAACAGTGTGGTTCTGGCATAAAAAGAGACACATAGACCAATGGAACTGAATAGAGAGCCCAGAAATAAACATAAGCCTCTATAGTCAATTAATCTTTGACAAGACCGCCAAGAACATACAATGGGGAAAGAATAGTCTCTTTAATAAATGGTGTTGGGAAAATTGGATGACCACATGCAAAAGAATGCAATTGGACTCTTATACCATATACAAAAAATTACTTGTAGTGAAAATTACTTGTAATGAAAATTACTTGTAGCTGAAAACTTGAATGTAAGACCTTTAGCCATAGAACCCCTAGAACATACACAGGGAATAATCTCCTTTAAAAAATTTCAATGTTATTTTGGCTATGACGCCAAAAACACAGGAAACAAAAGCAAAATAGACACACAGGATTTAATCAAGCTACAAAGCTTCTATACAGCAAAGGAAATGATCAACAGAGTGAAAAGGCAACCTAAGAAATGGAAGAAAATATCTGCAAACCATGTATCTAGGAAAGGGTTGAAATCCAAAATGTGTAAGGAATTCATTCAACTCAATGGCAAAGAAAGTGAAAAACAGCAAACAAAACCCTACAATAAATACTCTGATTTAAAAATAGGCAAAGGACCTTAAGGGATATCTTTTCCAAAGAAGATGTATAGATGGCCAACAAGTATATTAAAAATTCTCAGCATCACTAATCATCAGGGAAATGCAAATCAAAACCACAATGAGATCTCACATCACAGCTGTTAGAATGATTATTATAAAAAGACAAAAGATAACAAGTGTTGGTGAGGGCATGGAGGAAAGAGTACCCTTGATCACTGTTGATGGGATTGTAAATTAGTAACTGTCATGAAAAACAGTATAGAGGTTCTTCCAAAAATTAAAAATAGAACTACCATATGATCCAGCAACCCCATTTCTGGGTATGTGTCTAAAGGAAATAAAATCAGTATCTCAAAGAGATATCTGCACTCCCAGGTTCATTGCATAATAACCAAGATGACAGAAACAACCTAAGTGTCTGTCAACAAATGAGTGGATACACATATTTTGGTATACAAACACACAATGGAATATTATTCTGCCATAAAGAGAAGGAAATACTGTCATTAGTGACAATATGGATGAACTTGAAGAATGCTTTGCTAAGTAAAATAAGCCAGGCACAGAAAGACAAATATTGCATGTTATCACTAACATGTGGGAGCTAAAGAAAAACACTGGACTCGTGGAGATATTGGGTGGAATGATGGTTACCTGAGGGTGGGAAGGATAGTTGAGAGGGTTAACAGGTACAAAAATACAGTTAGAGAGAAGGAATAAAATTGTCTTTGGTAGCACAATAGGGTAGCTATAATTAACAACTGATTGTATATTTCAAAATAAGAGTGGAATTAGAACGTTCCAAACACAAAGAAGTGATTAATGCAATTATCCTAATGTGATCGTTACCATCACACATTGTATACTTGTATCAAAATATCACAGGTACCTCATAAATATGTACAACTAGTATGTATCTGTATCATTAAAAATAAAAATAAAAACTTAAAATAAAAATCGAACTCATGGAAGAAGACAGAATGGTGGTTTTCAGAGGCCAAGAGGGGAGTGAAATGGGGAGATGTTGATCAAAGTGTACAATCCTTTAGTTACATGAATATGTTTTGGGGATCTATAGTGTAGCATGGTGATTATAGTTAATAATACTGTATTGTATACTTGAAATTGATGCGAGCATATTTTATGTCTCACTCCCCTACACACACAAATCGTAACTATGTGTGTTGATGGATGCATTAATTCAATTATGATAATCATTACACAATAGTATGTGGTGCACCTTGAATATATACGATTTTAACTTGTCAATTATAGCTCAATAAAGCAGAGAAAAAATAATAAAGAAACCCTATTCTACACCCAGTAGTAACAGCTATGTATATATGGGTGTGATTACAACTGAGAACATTTAAATACTGACCATCCTGACTGAATATTTGATATATTAAGAAATTATTGTTATTTTTAAATATCAAGGGATATTGTGGATATGTTAAAACTATAACACGTTGTATACACATATCTAAAAACTTGTATAAAATGAGTTCGTATCTGAAATTTGCTTTAAATAATCTAAAAGAGGTGAAGTAGGTGGGTTATAGATGAAATCACCTTTACTGTGAGCTGATATGTATTGAAGTTACTTGGTAGGTACATGGTGATTCCTCACATATTTTCTCTAATTTTGCCTATATTGGTAATTTTTAATATTTAAAATTAGAAAAAAACACTGTCACCTGTTATAGAAAGTTGCAGTTTATTTGCTTCAGGTGTGTGTGCAGAATGCCAGTCACCCCTGGTACCTGAGAGTCAGGATCTAGATAGGAATTATATCATTTTATCATTTACTGTACACCTTGAACCCATGAGATATGTATTATTTATACTATTTGAAGATAAGAAAGTTGAAACTTGGAGAAATTAGTGATTACTTCAAGGTCATACAATCCAAATCTCAGATCTGGCATTTAAACCTAGGAGAACCTGTGGGTTTTCCCAGTTTCATGCAGGGCTACATGTTGGGCTATTTATTGCACAGAGGAAAATGGAGATCTATAAATTAGGCATTTAGCTATTTGGTAGAGGGACACCTGAATTAAGCCAGGAAAATTTCATGATCTGCACCTTTTTCTCCTCTATAATGATTAGATTCATGATTATTTCCTCATTTCTTTATTCCTTCATGTAACAGTATTTCTTGAATTGCTTTCATGTGCCCAGCACTGCTCTAAGGTTTCAAGATAAAACTGTACAAAGCAGAGCAGTCTCCTGCCTAATGCAGTATATTGTCTGGTCTAATAAGAGGAAGGATATTTGTAAAAGTAAATTCCTTTTTTTTTTAAATTTTAATTTTAATTTTTATTATTATACTTTGAGTTCTAGGGTACATGTGCATAATGTGCAGGTTTGTTACATATGTATACTCGTGCCATGTTGGTGTGCTGCAGCCATCAACTCATCAGCACCCATCAACTCGTCATTTACATCAGGTATAACTCCCAATGCAATCCCTCCCCCCTCCCCCCTCCCCGTGATAGGCCCCGGTGTGTGATGTTCCCCTTCCCGAGTCCAAGTGATCTCATTGTTCAGTTCCCACCTATGAGTGAGAACATGCGGTGTTTGGTTTTCTGTTCTTGTGATAGTTTGCTAAGAATGATGGTTTCCAGCTACATCCAAAGTAAATTCTTATCAATAAATATAGGTGGTGAAGGAAATAATAGAGGACTTGAAATAACCGGGTGGAAGAACTTACACTGAACTGTAATATCAAGTAAGGTGTCTTTCACCGAGGGCATGAAAATGGGTTGGCATGTGAAAGGTTTGGTTTGGTGGATGGGGGTGGAAAACATGGGCAATTCCAGGCAAACAGAATGGGAAGATTTTTGTAACCAACAAGATATTGCTTCAGAAGCTGAAATAAATGCCAGTGTGGCTGCAGCAGAATGCAAAAAGGGAAGTTGGGAGAAATAAAAGTCGGAGACATGGACAGGGAGTAAATGAGTCCCACAACGAAGACTTCCAAGAACACACATTTAGACAAGGACAATCATGACACTTTGAACATTCAGAGCAATAATGCTGTTCTCTAGCATTTGTCATTTATAAAGTACTTATTGATAAATTCTGTGTGATTCCCATCTGTGTCTTGAAATAAACACATCTCTCTCACAGTCTCATCTCTCTACTGAGCTCCAACTTCCTCACTGGTGTCTCACACCCTTCGTATTACTTGACTGAAAAAACTCACCTGATTTCTCCAGAACCACCTTATTCCTGATATTAATGAAGACCCTCATCCGTCCAGTCACCCAAGACAGAAATCTAGATTACACTTTAGAATATTCTCTTAATATTCCATCAGCTGCCAAGTTCTATAGATTGCATATCCACAACATCACGTACATGTGAGTTTTTCTCTGCACCTTAACTTCTCTTGCCTTAGTTCAGGTATTCATCATTTCTTGGAATGATTTCCTGGCAGGCCATTTTTCCTCTAATCTCATACTCCTGCTATCCATCCTTCATTCTATCATCAAATTGACCTTCTAAATCCTAATACTACATCTCATCCAGCTTAAAATCATTTATGACACATTTTACTCTGAATGAAGTTCATAATTCTTGGTATGGCACCAAAGACCCTCTCACTCTTATCTGCTCCTCCGTCTTGTCTTTCACTGCATCATTTCTTAGACTCTATTCTTCTTGTACAAAACTACCTGCAGTGCCCGTGACAAGCCAGCCTATTTCACACCTCTATGCTTCTGCTCACTTTCCTGATAATGCCCTTCTGTTTCCCTCTGACTGATGCATGGATGACTCTTATTGAAAGAGGATTGACTCTCCTTTGATGATAAAGATCCATCATTATATGCTCTGTGAAGGCTTCCTTTCCCACTTCAGCACTTTATATGGCACCAAATCTGCACCTCTAGCAATCCGGCACATTTATTTCCATTTCATAGTATATTTCTCACCGCTTTATGTTTCTCAATTCTAGATAAAAATAAATTAGAGCTTTGCCTAGAAGAGGATTAGTTGGTGCTACAGAAATCTTAAAGAAGAAATGCTACTTTGTATATTTCTAACAGTGTGTACAGTTGTATTAAACTATTAAGCTGTGATTATGATGTTAAAATGCATCATATACTACTCAGAGATGACGTCTTTCTATGTAACATATGATGCTAAGAATTCTCACATACTGACTGCTTGTGTATGTGGACATCATCTATAATATTTTTATTATTTAGTGTCTTGTTGTTTTCATTCCTGTCCAATTCAATTATTTGAATAAAATTTCTCAGTTTTGATAACGTTTAAATTATTCTTTATTTTTTACATTACATTAAAGTGGAACTGGTATCATGCTGTCACAGCAATAAGATTATGATTCTAGAAGAAAGAAATAATGTTTAAAACAGCATGAAATCGAATATAATCATTTGAGTTTGCTTTTGACAGATGTGTAAAGCAATTTCATGCTATACTGTTTCCCCCAGTCTGCATTGTAAAAGAGTGAGCTCTACCAGTAATTAGTAAACTTTTGTATTTGTCTCATAATTTTCTTCCAAATGATGTGTTTCCATCAAACGTCTTACTCAATTGCCTTACACCAACCCTACCAGTTCAACACCAAAGTATTGATATATTTAACTTATTTTACGTAGTAGAATCAACTAGAGATAAGCTATGATGAGCTAATTACCTTGCATTAGTGGGGTTAAAGTTATGTATGTATGCAAATCATCTCCCACAATTAATCTCTTATATCTCTTAGGGTACATGTTTGATCCCCTGTAGAGGCTTCTTGTGTCTCCCTATGGAGAAAGGAAAGAGGGAAAATAAGAGAGAGAAAGAGAGAGAGAGAGGTGAGGGGAGGGAGGGAGAGAGACAATCTGTTTGGGATGTACAGAGACGGTCCTATTTTAATGAGGTTTTTGGTTTGTTTTTAAGATTGTTCAATTTTTCTAAATGTCTTAGCAACATATAAGGAAGTTATTTTAAAACTTTATATTATAAAACATGATACACTGTATTAACACACTTCTTAATGTTAAAATAAACTTACATTTATTTCACAAATCACATCTGGTCATGTTGTACCTCTCTTTCAACTAATAGGTATTTTTTGATTAGTTAATATTTGCTCTTAAATTATGTCGGTTTATATTTGAGATTTGTCTAATACTTTTCCTTGGAGGACTGTTTTTCAAGTTTTAATACTATCACTTTTATGCTCATTTTACTAAATAATAAGTAGAAAACATTTCTTCTTTTTATATGCGCCAGAACAGTTTAAGCAGCATTAGAATAGTTTAATAGCATTCGTAACTCTCCATGGCTATCCATTTGAAAAGGGCACTCTAGCAATCCTCTAATTTTTATACAGTATTGTTCTTTTAGATTCTCTATTTCATCTTTGGCCAGTTAAGAAAGTTATAATTACCTGGAAGGTTATCTATTTCATGCATATTTTCAAGCTTATTTGTGCAGTTAAAATCCTCTCACAGGAATATCTTAATGTTCTATCTTTAGGTGGTTAGTTCCCCATTCTTATTTCTTATGTATTATGTGTGTTCTCTAGCCCTTTTTTGACAACTTTTTGGTAAATATTTCTTTTATTGTGTTTTCTTTTAATATTCATGTCTTTAAATATATTCACTAGTTCTACTGCTTTCTGCTTGATAATTGACACATTTCTTCTTTTTGCTTTTATTAATTTTTCTTCTACTTTTCTTGGGTTCTTTTTCAATGTTTTTCTATGTCTTTTTAAAACTTATTTTGATAAATTATTGCGTCTTTTTAAAACAATGGATTTTTCTAGTTTTCTTTTAACATTGATTTTGAGTGATCTCAAATCTTTTGATATGGAACATTTTTGGTTTTTTCTTAGTGTTTATTTTCACATTCAGTTTTGTGAGTTTGTTTTCTGTTATGTGAGCACAGAGTATTGGAATTTGATGATGCTTATATTGTTCCTGAATATATGGTCAATTTTCATAAATATTGCACCAGCACTTGAGAAGATGTTCTTTTTTTAGGACACAGAGTTAAATACGTAATTATGTATGTAATTATCACAGTATGCTTATGTTTATTTAGCTCTCCCACCCTTTATGTACATTTATTCACTTTAACTTTTAAGAATTGAGAGAGGTAAATTAGATTTTTTTTTTTTTTTTTTTTTTTTTTTTTGAGACGGAGTCTCACTGTGTCTCCCAGGCTGGAGTGCAGTGGCGCGATCTCGGCTCACTGCAAGCTCCGCCCCCCGGGTTCACGCCATTCTCCCGCCTCAGCCTCCCAAGTAGCTGGGACTACAGGCACCCGCTACCGCGCCCGGCTAGTTTTTTGTATTTTTAGTAGAGACGGGGTTTCACCATGTTAGCCAGGATAGTCTCGATCTCCTGACCTTGTGATCCACCCGCCTCGGCCTCCCAAAGTGCTGGGATTACAGGCTTGAGCCACCGCGCCCGGCCTGGTAAATTAGATTTTTACTATTGCTAATATTTTTAGATGGTGTTTTTATCATTGTGGCTGAATCTATTTTTATATTACTGTTATTTGGAGAAGAAAATTTTATAATTATTTGCTTTCCATTATGAAATGTACTGTTTATCGTTATAAAGTGACTTTGTCAATCTTTTATGATAAGATTGTGATTATTGCTTTTTTGTGCTATTCACCTGTTTTATTTTATTGTGTTTGGTTTTTGCTCATCTTTTTATTTTCAACTTTTCTGAGTGTCTTTTTTTGGTATGAATTTATATATATATTTTTTATTATATTTTAAGTTCTAGGGTACATATGGACAACGTGCAGGTTTTTTACTTATGTATACATGTGCCATGTTGGTGTGCTGCACCCATTAACTTGTCATTTACATTAGGTATATCTCCTAATGCTATCCCTCCCCCCACCCCCACCCCACAACAGGTTGGTGGCTGGAGATGGACTGTAAACCAAAAGTATTTGATTTTGTTTTTCTCATTTAAAAAGTGAAGTTTTAGCCCACTTATATTAATTGACATGATATAGTTTTTTGTATCAGTCTTCATATGTTATGTTAAATGTTCTGTTTTTATGTTTCTTTTGTTTTTCAACTTTTATTAGGTGGTATGGTTTCCTTTATCTGCTATCTGTCTGCTTGTAATTTAGAATGTTATTTTTATTACACTTCAGATATTACTTGCATATCTATAACTTCATGTACATAAACTTCTATTTCTGTAAGCAGTATGAACATTAACAAAATAAGCACATTTTATTACCTTCTCCTTCCCTTCCTCTTTTCACTATTTAACATTATTTTTATATTGACCATTTTCTTGGTATGTTTATTTTTTACATATATATATATATATACTCACATCTCTATCTTTAACAACTTAAATGTCTGTCTTTTATCTGCTGTTTCTTCACAATGAAGACGACATAACACTTATGTTATCTTCTGCATTCTTTCTCCTCTGTTTCCTAATTTTAGTCATATATAGTTTTTGTTATTTGCAGTCTCTCTTTCTGTAACCAGAAGGATGTGGAGATGAAAAATCGCCATAGACAGTCTCCAGCTTATATTGGTGGTAGGAAGCTATTTCCTAATCCAACCCAAAGCCAAATTTTAAGGAAATGCTAGAAGATAATTATGTGACAGAGAGTGCTTACAGGAAGGAACCTGACACTCCTAGTTGGTCATTTGTTTAGGCACCACAAGTGCTCTTCTCCTACTTAAATAGTGATAAGAGGATCAGAGGAAGATGATGGAGTTGGAGGCACTTGTGAGAGAGTACCCTATTCTCTTTCTATTTGATGTGGCAAGGAGACAAAGTATCCTGTGTGTCCGGGGCAGTCTAGGGGGTATCTAGACTTGAGCTGTTTGGCTATGATCAGCTCTCCAGGACAGCCCTCTTTTGGTTGAGGAGATCCCAGCAACAAGGTGCTATTAAATATACTATGGAGACAGTGGTAAAGGTTGAGCGGAAGCCAGACTTGAGCACAAAGTAGATTCTCCCAGAGCCTCATGTATAGTTTATTATGGGTGGGCTAGCATTTAGGCTCTTGAGACACAAAAGAAATCTACAGCCACTCAGTATTAGTCAAAAAAGACTCACAACAAATAAATGAGGATTATGACAGTGTCATAATAAAGGATAAGCATCTTTTCCTGTATTTCCTTCTGTCTGCTTCCAGTGCTGAAGTAGTTGGATCTACAAGACAGGGAAAAAACGGGAAGTAGAGGAATATTCTTCAACCCCCTCTTGTCCTTTCAGGTTTCTCCAGCTCAGGTCTGGTTTATGTTGAGTGGATTGGGGGAAAGCTTTAAATAGAGTGTCCAACTGAAATATTAACATTGGACTGGATAGTTAATTACCAAAAGTGACTGAAAATTAATGGAATTTCCCCCAAAGTGTCCTTAAGAAACTGGAAAAGAAATTTGACATAGCCTGCCTGAAGGCATTGATTCAAGAACATATAAACTATTCAGATTTGTACAGTACAGGTTCTTCAAAATACTGATTATTTGGTCTTTGGATACATAATATGTTGGTTTCTTTTTTCAAAAAAAAAGTTCAGTTTTATTGAGGTCTAATTGACATATAGGAATTATATATATTTAAGGTATACAACTTGATGTTTTGATGTATGTATACATTCTGAAACGATCATCACCATAAAGCTAATTCATATGTCTATCATGTCACAGAGTTACCATTTTCTTTCCTTTCCTATGGGTGTGGTAAGACTATTTAAGATCTAGCCTCTTAGAAAATTTCAAGTATACAATATAATATTGTCAACTGTAATCACTGTATGTTAGATCAGAACTCATTCATCTTGCACAACTGGAAACTTGGATTCTTTGACCCACATCTCACCATTTCCCCCTGCCCCTGGTCCCTGGCAACCAACATACTACTTTATTATTCTATGAATTTGACTATTTAGATTTTACATGTAAATGAGATCATACAGTATTTATCTTTCTGTGTCTGGCTTATTTCACTTAGCATAATGTTTTCCATGTTCATCCATGTTGTTAAAAATGGCAGGATTTTATTCTTTGTAAGCCTCAATAATGTTATATATACAAACATAAATACATATCTCTGTATGTATATACACACATAGCACATTTGCCTTACCCAGCCATCTGTTGATGGTTATTTAAGTTGTTTCCATATATTGGCCATTGTGAAGAATGCTACAGTGAACAATGGAGGGGGAAGATATCTCTTTGAAATCCAAATTCCATTTCCTTTGGATATATATCCAGAAGTGGATGATTGCTGGATCATTTGGTACTTCAATTTTTAATTTTTTGAGGAATCTACGTACTGTTTTCCATAATGACTGTATCAGTTTACAGCATCACCAACAGTGTGCAAGGGTTCACTTTTCTCCACACCCTTGCAAACACTTTTTATTCCTTGTAATTTTGATAATGGTCATTCTAACAGATGTGAGGTGATAGTTCATGGTAATTTTGACTTGCATTTTCCTGATGATTTGTGATTTTAAGCACTTTTCCTTTTATTTGTTGTCCATTTGTATGTCTTCTTTGGATAAATACCTATTCAGTTTTTTCCCCATTTTTAACTGAGTTTTCTTTTTGATTCAGTTGTTTGAATTGCATGTATATTTTGAATATTAACACTTACTCCTTGTATGTTTTGCAAATATTTTTTCCCATTTCTTAGGTTACCTTTTCACTCTGTTGATTGTTGCTTTTGGTATGCAGAAGCTTTTTAGTTTGTTGGAACAGTACTTATCAATTTTAGTTTGTTGGCATTCCACTTATCAATTCTCTTTTTTCCTGTACTTTTGCTGTCATAGCCAAAAAATCTTTACCAAATCAATGTCAAAAATATTTTTTCCCCTGTTAGTAGTTTTAGAGTTTCAGATCTTGTATTTGCCTTTAATACATTTTGAGTTGATTTTTTTTTAATATAGTGTGAAATAAAGATACAATTTTATTCTTCTGCATGTGGGTATTCAGTTTTCGTAGCACCTTTATCGAAGAGACGGTCCTTTCCCTGTTGTGTGTTCTTGGCACCCTGGTGGAAGATCAGTTGACCATAAATGTTTGGATATATTTCTGGCATCTCTATTTTGTTCCATTGATCTATATGTTTGGTTTATGCCAGTACCATACTGTTTTGATTTCTGCACCTCTGTAAAATATTTTGAAATCATAAAGTGTGATGCCTCCAGCTTGTTCCTTCTTCCTCAAGATTGCTTTGGCTGCTTGAGGTCTTTTGTGGTTTATATGAATTTTAAGATTTTTTTTCTGTTTCCATAAAGAATGCCATTGGAATTTTGATAGGTATTGCATTGAATCTGTGGAACATTTTGAGTAGTATGGACATTTTAACAATTTTAATTCTTCCAGTCCATGAACATGAGTTATCCTCATTTATCTATGTCATCTTTAATTTCCTTAATCAATGTTTTATAGTTTTCAATGTACACGACTTTCATCCCTTTCAGTAAGTTTTTGCTTAAGTATTTTATTATTTTTGTTGCTATTGTAAATGACATCCTTTTCTTTTGCTTTTTGGATAGTTTATTCTTAGTGTATAAAAAAATTCCATAATTTTTATATATTGATTTTATATCTTGCAATTGTATTAAATGTATTAATTCTAACAGTTTTTGTTGAGGTTTTAGGGTTTTCTACGTGTATTATGTTATCTGCAGAGATAGTTTTACTTCTTTATTTCTTACTTGGATGGTGTTTATTTTACCTTTTTTTTATTTTTGCCTAATTCTCTAGCTAGGACTTCTAGTACTATGTTACACATAAGTGGTACAAGTGAGCATTCTTGCATTGGTCCCCTTAGTAGAAAAAAAGCTTTCAGTTTTGTCCTATTGATTATGATGTTAGCTATGGGCTTATCATGTGTCCATTAATGTGAGGTACATTCCTTCTAATTTTTTTTTTCTGTGTTGGAGTTTCACTCATGTTGCCCAGGCTGGAGTGCAATGGCACAATCCCTGCAACCTCCACCTCTGGTGTTCAAGTGATTCTCCTGCCTCAGCCTCCTGAGTAGCTGGGATTACAGGCACACACCACCATGCCTGGCTAAATTTGTATTTTTAGTAGAGACAGGGTTTTGCCATGTTGGCCAGACTGGTCTCAAACTCCCAATCTCAGGTGATCCACCCGCCTTGACCTCCCAAAGTGGTAGGATTACAGGCCGTAAGCCACCACACCTGGCCAAGACTTTTTATCATGAAAGGATGTTGGATGTTTTCAAATGCCTTTTCTGCATCTATTGAGATGATTGTGGTTTTTGTCTTTCATTTTGTTAATGTAGTGTATCACATTTATAGATTTGCATATTGTACTAGGTGGTTCATGGATTGCTATAAAAAAAATACCTGAGACTAAGTAACTTATAAAGAAAAGGAGTTTAATTGGCTCATGGTTCTGTAGGCTGCACAGGAAGCATAACACAGGCATCTACTTCTGTGGGTTTCTCTGGAAGCTTACAATCATGGCAGAGGGCAGTGCGGGAGCTTGCATGTCATATGGCAAAAGCAGGAGCAAGGCGGGAGAGAGGTGCTACACACTTAAAAGATCAGATCTTGTGAGAACTCAACTGTCTTGAGAATAGCACCACGGGGATGGTACCAAACCATTCATGTGAAACCCGCCCCCATGATCCTGTCACTTCCCACCAGGCCTCACCTCCAACAATGGGGATTACAATCCCACAGGGGATTTGGGTAGAGGCACAGATGCAAACCGTATTGCATATGTTGAACCATTCTTTGGTTCCCAGGGATAAATTCTACTTGGTCACTGTGTGTAATCCTCGAAATGTACTTTTGGATTAGGTTTGCTGTTATTTTATTGAAGATTTTTGCAACTATGTTCAAGGATATTGACCTGTAATTTCTTGCAATGTCTTTGTCTGGCTTTGGTGTCAGGGTGACACTGGCCTCATAAAATAAATTTGGAGATGTTCCCTATTCTACTTTTTTTTTTGGAAGAATTTAGGATTGCTATCAATTCTTTTTTGAATGTTTGGTAGAATTCACCTGTGAAGCTACCTGGCCCTAGACTTTTCTTTGTTGGGAGGTTTTTTTAATTATTGATTTAATCTCTTTACTTGTTATTGTTCTGTTCAGGCTATTTTTTTCTGGATTCGATCTGTGTATGTTGTATGTTTCTAGGAATGTATCTATTTCTTCTAGTTGATTTCGTTATATTGACTGCATGAGATAAATTTGTCCTGGACTGGCTACTGCCAAATGTTTGTGTTCAGATTGGCCAGCAGGTCATCTGGATTGGTATATTTGTTTCCTGGCATAGAGTAAATATTTTTAGCCTGACCCAGGCTGTATGTGAGGGTATAAGTTGTTTTTGTCTTCTCCACATTCAACAAAAATTAGCAGCTCTGAACCTAGTCTCTGTCCTCCACCCTGCAAACATCATCTCCTATGTGTGTCCTCAATTAGCAGACCCTTTCCAGTATCCTTAGTGGCACAAAGGGCCCAAGAAACCTTCATCTGTCAGTCCATGAATTCTGCTTTTTTATTTCCAGTAAAGAGAATTCACACTACCTCTGTTATTTAGTCTTTTTATTTTGTAAAAAATTTGAAGGCAGAGAAAATTTGCAAGAAAGTAACCTTATGTATACTCTTCTGCTAGTTTTACTATTTGAGATAATTTTTCTCTCTTTCTCTCCATTAAAAGTATATACACGCTTGTAATGTACGTATATAAAAATTATCATTTACTGAACCAATTGCAAACTTCATGATTCTTTACTCAGAAATACTTGATGTACAGCTTAAGAAAAAAATTTCTCTGAAACAACCAAAATAGAATTATTCAGTTGAGGAAATTTAACCCTGATAAATAATAACTATATCATTTATATTCAAACTTTACCAACAGTCCCAATAATGTATTTTAGAGTATGTTTTTCTGATCCAGCTTCCAATCCAAGATCACACACTGAATTTATTTTTCATGTCTCCTTCATCTTTAATATTGAACAGATTTGTATGCTTTCACATCTTTATATTGACATTTTGGAAGAGCATAAGGCATTGCTTCTGTAAAATGCCCCTTTGTAAGAAAGAGTCTGACTCTACTTTTTGATGTTTTGACTGCTGACAACTTTTGAGACTCATCTTGCCTCTTCCCCTTCTGCCCTACACTTAGGCAAGCTGACAAAAAAGCCCAAGTGTTTCCTTTATGGTGCAGTTGGAGTTTTAAACTGTGAATGTGGTCAGAATCAAAATGGAGTCATTAATGTTAAGAAAACCCTGATGAATAGAGCCAGGAAAGGCCACGAAGAGAGGTTCTATATACTTGTATTATAACGTATAATAAAATAATGTATTTTATTGTACTTTAAGTTCTAGGGTACATGTGCACAACATGCAGGTTTGTTACACATGTATACATGTGCCATGTTTGTGTGCTGCACCCATCAACTGATCATTTACATTAGGTATATTTCCTAATGCTATCCCTACCCCCTACCCCACCCCACAATAGGCCCCAGTATGTATTGTTCCCCACCCTGTGTCCAACTGTTCTCATTGTTCAATTCCCGCCTATGAGTGAGAACAGGCAGTGTTTGGTTTTCTGTCCTTACCATAGTTTGCTCAGAATGATGGTTTCCAGCTTCATCCATGTCCCTATAAAGGACATTAACTCATCCATTTTTATGGCTGCATAGTATTCCATGGTATATATGTGCCACATTTTCTTAATCCAGTCTATCATTGATGGACATTTGGGTTGGTTCCAAGTCTTTGCTCTTGTGAATAGTGCCGCAATAAACATACGTGTGCATGTGTCTTTATAGCAGCATGATTTATAAACCTTTCAGTATATGTCCAGTAATGGGATGGCTGGATCAAATGGTATTTCTAGTTCTAGATCCTTGAGGAATTGCCACACTGTCTTCCACAGTGGTTGAAATAGTTTACAGTCCCACCAACAGTGTAAAAGTGTTCCTATTTCTCCTCTCCAGCACTTGTTGTTTCCTGACTTTTTAATGATTGCCATTCTAACTGGTGTAAGATGGTATCTCATTGTGGTTTTGATTTGCATTTCTCTGATGGCCAGTGATGTTGAAAGACCTAAAACCATAAAAAGCATAGAAAAAAAAACCTAGGCAATACCATTCAGGACATAGGCATGGGCAAGGACTTTATGACTAAAACACCAAAAGCAATGGCAATAAAAGCCAAAATTGACAAATGGGATCTAATTAAGTTAAAGAGCTTCTGCACAGCAAAAGAAACTAGCATCAGAGTAAACAGGCAACTTACAGAATGGGAGAAAATTTTTACAATCTACCCATCTGACAAAGGGCTAATATCCAGAATCTACAAAGAACTTAAGCAAATGTAGAATAAAAAAACCAAACAGCCCCATCAAAAAGTGGGCGAAGGATATGACAGATACTTCTCAAAAGAAGACATCTATACAGCTAACAGACACATGAAAAATGCTCAACATTTATTTTTTTGATAACAAAAAAGACCGAAAACACAACCTTGCACAAAGGCCATTGCAACCTTCCACAAAAAATACTTCTGCAAGGACATCTGCCCAACAGCTGCCTGTCCAACCTTGGACTGGCATCATCCTTGTTATTGATCCTTATAGCCACGAATAATTATTTCAAAACAATTATTTAATTCTCCTTATTTTTATTTTAAAAACATTTGCTTCCTTTACCTCCATGAATATGCACATAGTTTACTATGGCACACATATTCCCATTGCAATGCTTTATTCTCAAATATATATCCTTTCTTTTAGACATCCACTCCTGGTTTGTCATTTAAGTTGACAAAACTATGCAAGCTCCTGCCCTTGTGTGGGAACCTTCACTCTGACCCCACCTCCTAACCACAATAAAAATCCCAAGCCATCTCTTGGTCCTCTCTCTCAAGCTATTTTTGCATATTCATGGGAGCCACTTCATTTCATCCAGAAAGTCTCATTATGTGAGTAATAAACCTATTCATGCCTTTCTATACCTTCTAGCTATGTACATGTTACATCATCAATCTGAACTTTCAAACCATATTTTTGGTGGTGGTCCGCTTCATTTCTGCTGAATGTCCACAACATCCTTGATTTATACAGTCTGATTGTTTCCTTGTGATTCATTTCAGGCTGTGTTTTTTCAAGGGACAGAAATATGCAATCTTGCACCTTTCTAAGGAGATCTATGGCATCAGCTTTTCCTGTTAGCGTTGACATTAACACTGATCACATAGTTAAGTGCGGGCAACCTGCACTGAAGAACTGTGTTCTGGCCCATTGCTTGAAATTCTAGCTTCAGATGTGCTTCCTCAGCATCTTCACTCATCTCCATTTGACCTTCACTACAGTTGGCAGTCTTTCTAGTTACTAATGTAGTTCTGGTTACCAATGCCTCCAATTTTATTGAAATGCAAGTTTATACTTCTGTTTCTTGTTCTTCTTGTTATTTTAGAGAGCAGAAGGGGATAGGAACATAAGTCCATCATTTTTTTAAAAAAACCCAGAAGTTTCTAATTCATTTTCTCAAAAAATGTTCATGTCATGATCTATGAAATAATTTGTATACAACTAAAATTAAATAGATTAATATTATTACCATAGGAATCCTCAAACCAAAGCTGATTTTATCACTGTAAGAGACTGTGTAAGCAATCATAATTCCTACGCTCCAAAAAAAAAGAGAACACTTCTAAGAAAAGCAATTCAGGTATTTGAACCTTGTTGAAATTCCCAATTTAGAACTTGAAAATGAAATGGATGTTTGATTAGCAACTCTCTGGAAAACTCACAGCCTCACAGAATATTCTGATTATTTGGGAGAGGCTTCCATGATCAGAAACCAAATTTTTCCAGCTTTATAAAGATGCCTTGATGATGAAATACATGTCATTGCCTTTCCCCATGTAACAAGGCTGCAGGTTGATTGGATCCCTAGAGATATTTCTGCTCAAAGATATGCTACCAATATGTTTAATTTTCCCTTCTACTCATAGTAACATGAAGATTATTTCCTATCAAAGACTACCATGCCGTTAAGGACAAAGCCAGAAAGCCTTTCATTAAAGGCTACTGTGCTAATCTTACCAACTTTGTCTTCATATGATGCTATTTCTGTGATTTTTCGTGTCTGTACTTTTTTTTTTTTTTTTTTTTTTTTTTTTTTTGGATAAAGTCTTGTTCTGTCACCCAGGCTGGTGTGCAGTGGCACAATCTTCAGCTCACTACAACCTCTGCCTCCCGGGTTCAAGCGATTCTCCTGCCTCAGCCTCCTGAGTAGCTGGGACTATAGACGCATACCACCATGGCTGGCTAATTTTTGTGTTTTTAGTAGAGACAGGGTTTCACCATGTTGGCCAGGATGATCTCGATCTCCTGACCTCGTGATCCACCCACCGTAGCCTCCCAAAGTGCTGGGATTATAGGCGTGAGCCACTGCACCTGGCCCATTTATCTCTATTTTGAGCAGATGGAGATATTGAGGAAAAGTCAGAAACTGGGTTTCTTCAGTACTGACTAAAGGCCCTTCACTAAATAAAAGTGACTTCAAAAAATGCACAAGAGCGTGAATTCTAAATTCTCAGTTTTCTAGCTTGTGCAGCTTCCTGTACCTTGAGAAGGAGAGAGAGAAAGTAGGTGAGGAAGAGCTGAAGTTATTTTCCCCAGGTTTTAAGTTACTCACAGGGAATGGCTCAAGGAAGTTGCTCTACTTTTATTTCTAGCTATGACACACACACACACCCCACTAACATACAGCCAGGGATTATATATTTTTATTTTAACATCTTTAAAATAGATTTTAGGTTCAAAAAAGATATAATTAACACAACTCAGTTCAGTAGTTTTTTTTTAATGGCCTCACCAATCATTAAATTAAGATAGCATGGAAGAGGGTAACATGTAATTGAAAGCAGGACACATGCCTGTTGCTCCATAGGAATCCAGCAATGACAAAAAGTCAGGATGTTTTCAACAAAGGTGGCTCTATATTTCCCCGCTGCGGGCCCTGGCCTTTGCTAATAGGAACAAGCCCAATTTTAGTCACCAGGATGTCCCTCACTATGGTTTTAACCTTTGCAGGGGATTTTTTTTTAAACATTTAGCAACAAATTTTAAAATCAAATTTCCTTATTTTAGCAAAATGTCACACAGGTGGTCTGGAGCCCCACCTTTTGATGAGGGGACAGCAGATGCCATCATTTTCAAAGTTCATTTTAGTGTCAGGAAAATGAAGAAAGTACAGAGAGAAGTAAAAATATTTCCCAAAGCCTGCTCCAGGGGAAGTCTGAAGTATTCATGACGCTTTTCAAAACCACCTTACCCCAGTGCTCCTAGCAAAATTTCTGAACTTTATTACGAAACCTGGGCAACTGGAATTGTAATAACCTTAACTTCTATTTATATGGAAACTTCCTCCGAATTGAGTTGCAATCATGAAAAGCACGTTATCAATCATGTTCCCAGTTTAATTTGTTGGGAAGGGGGTGTAGCATTTTTTTTTGTTTTTGTTTTTGTTTTTTTAACAAATGCACGGAAGGAGAGGTGATAGCATTTGCCAGTGTCATTTGATGAAATGGCCAAGGGCATATTTGATCACATTGATAAGTTGTCCTTCTGCTCACATACTCCTTGACACATCTGTGTGTGCCCCTTACCTCCTGTTTGTTGCTGGGGATGCTTCTGGCAAGGTGGTGGGGTGCAGCATGGTCTTCAATGGGCCTGGGTTTCTAGATGGCTTCCTCATCGCCCCATAAGCAGATTCCCTTGCCCATGCTCCACATACTCTCCAAGTTTAATATCTGTTCTTCCTGTCCTTTCTACCCTTCCTCAACAAAAGTAATTTCCAGATTTCCTAGTGAAATGGAGAGTGCAGTTGGGATTTGGAATAAAAAGCAAAGAGATGGAAGGAAATTTTTTGCAAGTGGCAGAAATGGATTTAACTCACAATTTGCTCATGGGCCAGGCCATTTTTTCTTGTCCTGCATATATAGGGGGATATCCAGTTCTGCTTGCAGCTTCTCAAGATGTAACCTCTTTCAAACCTCAGTGCTGGAAGGCTGCCTCCCACTGTAATTCTAGAGCATTCTTGTCGAAGGAAGGACTACCCACACTCAACATACACATTGACATACTTTTCTGATTTTATTTTGTCACTCTCAACTCCCTTGCTTTGTGGTTCTAGAAATCAGAATCTTTTTGTCACTTAATATCGATTTCTCTGCTTTTTGCTGACATTAATAACTATTATGTTTTATGCTTGGTTTTACTTGAAGGAAGCCAAATAAAAATTCTGTGTTGATTCTTAAGCCAGAGGAAAGAAAGTGCTGTTTTTCTGAGTTGTATGCATCCTATACCCCTGCTCCTATTCAAGGGAGCTATGAGAGCGTCTAAAAAATCACCCTGAATGATTTTATTGGTAATTTTATTTTATTACTCGAGGCTTCTATTATGAAATTTCTGCTGCAAATGACCATTTCCAGGGCTGTGAAAGAAAACGCCAACTTTTTTCTCTGATGGACAGATTATAATGAGTTCAGTATGGCAACTCTTAAACTTTTAAATATTTTACAGAGAATTTCTAAGCATGCTACACATATTCATTATCGCTTTTAGCACACTTATTTCAGCATAAAATGACATGTGCTCATGAGTGGGTTTATTTATTTATTTATAACCAGATTTTCTAGTTATATAACTCCTTTATCTCACCATTTTAAAAATATATTTGGTAAAATTTTATGTCTCTACTTTATAAATGCATTTGATGATAAAAACAAAACATACTAGATATTTGAGGCCTTTTAGACGTTTATTTAGGAAACTGTACATTTAAACTAGGCATGAGGTTTTTTACATGTATAGTGGGTGGCAAAATTATTAGGTCAATTTATCTGTTCTAAACATTAGCACCTATTTCTTGATGGCAGTTTTACCATTTATTTACTTCTGTTGCAAATGAGAACTTTGGACTCAAGGGTTTGATCTTTGGTTTAAAATACCCCTTGGGGTCAAAAGAAAAGGAATAAGCAGGAAATTAAGATGTGTCCCTTACTTTCTTCCCCCTCCTCACACACACACACACACGCGCGCGCGCACACACACACACACACACATACACTTGTGCACATAGATGTTTTGGTGCCATGAGGTTTTGGCCATTTTGGAAGACTCGGTTCAGGATAGTAACAATGACAGACAGCATTCATTTGGAGGAAACTGCTGGTGGAAACAGTGATGCTTGATGGGAAATCACCACTGTATGGACTGTGGCCTTCAGTTCCGTAAACAGGTTGAAGATTTAGTTGACAAATTAGATTATTGATGGGGCAAGATTATGAGAGAGAAAGTGAATCTCAAACTAGGTAGAAGAACTGACTGGTTATGAATAGATACATCTTTTTCTCTGAGACATTAGAAAAGAAAATTAAGATGGATGTGTTATTCATTCCTAGTGACTTCTCTTTGTTTCTGGAAAAAGAAAACAGTGTGACTGCTGAAAGTCAACAGGAGGCTTGAAGGTAACAGTGAAGATCTGAAAATGGCCATAGTGAAGCATGGGAGAAAACATTTAGCAAAGGCTGAGGATGATGATGGTACATTTGTCATTGTACTCAGCTATGTTGCTTTCAGCTTTTCTCTGTTTGCAGTTAAGAAATAGGAAAGGAAACAGCTGTTGGTATTAAAGCAGAGGAGGGACTCTGTGAAGCTGATGTCAGTGATGGGACAGAGGTAATTTAAGCATGGAATGTTGGTCTGTAGGGTCTAGATTGAATGGAGAAGAAAATGAGGGAAGAATGGATTGAGGATATGAGGTGAAAGGAAACAGCTGGGAACTGGGAATATCGTTGGAGAAAAAGGAGAGTATGGAGCTAGGTTTTGTGAAATAAGGGAAGCCAATACAGTAGAGATAAGATAATAACAGAATTGGGAAGGTAGTGAGCTATGGTTACAAATTGGAAGTAAGAAAGTTCCAGGCAAATAAAAAAATGTTGGTTTGGTTTGGTGAAGATTAGGATGACTAAATTTGTAAATAACGAGAAACCTTTGTTTATTCATCCATTCTGCTCCAGTTGAGAACTTGAGTCCTCAATGACGTAGGCAGAAAGTGGAAAAGGTAAGATGACTGTGCGCCAGGTTTCAAATGTTTGATGATCTTAAAAGCAAAATGGGAAGAGAGGAGTAGTTATGGAGATGGTAGGACTCCCCTAACTCCACAAAATAAGATAGAATTATTGCAGGAAGCAACCACAGAGTGCAGAAAACACATTGAGCCTTGGAAGCCTTCTTCCATAGGGAAAGCACAGGGGTTAAATTTAGGCCTCACCAACAGTTCTAGGGATAATATTAGAAATCTATTAATTTGGGTTACTTATTAATAAAATTCCAATAAATATGTAGGTTTCATCCCCCAGACTTCTAGCTTGACCCACACAGCCTTATATAATCACTTCTGGGGTCCTGAGACTGAATTCTGTCAAGGCAAGGTATGGTTTTGCTCAGTGAACCCAAACCATTAATAAATAATGAGTACCATTTTGAAATGTTCTGTGTTTTCAGTGCTGAGTGCTAAAGGAAGCTTCTCTGGTTTCGATTCTCCTACTAGTTTTACCTGACTGGATTTGAATCGTAGAAAATTACTACTCAAAACCTCAGTTTCTTTACCTATAAAATAGGTATAATAACAGTAGTGAACTCACAGGTAATGGTGAAGATTGAATGTGGTGATACATGTAAGTAAAGGTAAAGAACATAGAACAGAGACACATCACTCAATGAACATCAGCCATTTTCTATGATTATTGTTGAACAAGATTTCCTTGAGTAATATTTTTACCTTATGAAATTTTATTATATATAAGTTAGCAGAGAACTAGTGTTATGATGTGTAATTAAATATCATAACAGTTCTTAAAATCTTTGAGAGAAGTTCTATAATACAAAATCGTAAATAAATGAATCTGGTACAACAAACCTGGGGCCCTTAGGAATTCATTACGGGAGTATCTCACTTCAGGGTATATGGTGTAGTGGTATCGAACCTGGCATTGGAAGATCTGATTTCAGCTGCTGACTCTACTCTTTCCTACATATTTATCTTTCAGTAAATTATTTCCTGAAGTCTCAGTGTCCTCATCTGCAAAATGACAGTAATAATAGTACCCCCCTCCTTGGGCTGTTATGAGGATTAACTGACATAAAAATAACCCAGCATAGACCAGAATCCAGGGTTGAGACTTGATAACTCCTACTCTCCTACATCTGCTCAAATTCCAATAGCCTTGATTATGTGATTTTCCAGCTCACAGGTTATTTGGAACAGCAAATTAAAGTGAGGGAGGCTGATAGAAGAAGTTTCACTGATTTTAATAAAAAGTGACGGCTGATAAACTGATGTGGCACAACCAATAGAAGAAAAATTAAAAACAGATATAAGGCATTTTAAAAATACAAAGAAATCTGGGACATTTAATTAGGCAACAAACAACCGTACAAAACTTAAAAGTTATGTGAAATCACAATCTCTAACACAGTACAATAAACAATGCTTTTAACAGAGATCTTGAGCTACTGAATTTTGACCTACTTGAGAACAGGTTGTATTCTTATATTTAAGAAGAGGGAGTGAGGGCATAAAATGAGAAAACAGCCTGTACATGTATCTTCCCACATAGGATTTTAGTTGATTTTTACAGAATTTATGAGATAAATATTTTTATTCTACCTCAAAGTGTAGAAAACTGAGGTGCAGAAAAATTAAGTAACATCCCAAACTCACACATCAAGAAAGCAGTCTATTTTTTGTAAAAGATTTTCAGGAAAGTATTAGAATCTAAACATGTACATGGGACCACTTATTTTTCTAGCTATTATAGAAAGGAGAAGATAAAATATGGGCCAATTTAGAGGTCAAAAATTTGTAAAGTCAAGGAACTTAAATTATTAGCTCATGCAGAAGAGGGAAAATAAAATTATATGAAGGACATGAGCATATTTTCTGAAGTTCTTTGGATTTTAGAAAGCAATTTTATATCACACAAAGAAATGTTTAATAGTTATTGGAACCATCAAAGAAGTAATAAAATATAGATTATTGTATTAGTCCATTTTCACACTGCACATGCATGACTAGGTAATTTACAAAGAAAAGAAGTTTAATTGACTCACAGTTCTAATGGCTGGGGAGGCCTCACAATCATGATGGAAGACAAAGGAAAAGTAAAGGGATGTTTTTATTTTTTTTTAAATTATTATTATATTTTAAGTTCTAGGGTACATGTGCATAATGTGCAGGTTTGTTACATATGTATACTTGTGCCATGTTTGTGTGCTGCACCCATCAACTCGTCAGCACCCATCAACTCGTCATTTACATCAGGTATAACTCCCAATGCAATCCCTCCCCCCCCCCCCCCCCCCCCCCCCCCCCCCCGTGATAGGCCCCAGTGTGTGATGTTCCCCTTCCCGAGTCCAAGTGATCGCATTGTTCAGTTCCCACCTATGAGTGAGAACATGCAGTGTTTGGTTTCCTGTTCTTGTGATAGTTTGCTAAGAATGATAGTTTCCATCAAAAAGTGGGCAAAGGATATGAACAGACATTTTTCAAAAGAAGACATTCATATAGCCAACAGACACATGAAAAAATGCTCATCATCACTGGCCATCAGAGAAATGCAAATCAAAACCACAATGAGATACCATCTCACACCAGTTAGAATGGCAATCATTAAAAAGTCAGGAAACAACAAGTGCTGGAGAGGATGTGGAGAAATAGGAACACTTTTACACTGTTGGTGGGATTGTAAACTAGTTCAACCATTATGGAAAACAGTATGGAGATTCCTCAAGGATCTAGAACTAGATGTACCATATGACCCAGCCATCCCATTACTGGGTATATACCCAAAGGATTATAAATCATGCTGCTATAAAGACACATGCACACGTATGTTTATTGCAGCACTATTCACAAGAGCAAAGACTTGGAATCAACCCAAATGTCCATCAGTGACAGACTGGATTAAGAAAATGTGGCACATATACACCATGGAATACTATGCAGCCATAAAAAAGGATGAGTTTGTGTCCTTTGTAGGGACATGGATGCAGCTGGAAAGGGATGTTTTTCATGGCAGCTAGCAAAGGAAGAGAATGAGAGCCAAGCAAAAAGGATTCTCCCTTATAAAACCATCAGCTCTCATGAGACATATTCACTACCATGAGAACAGTATGGGGAAAACTGCCCCCATGATTCAGTTATCTCCCACCAGATACCTCCCACAACATGTGGGAATTATGGGAGCTAAAACTCAAGATGAGATTTGGGTGGGGACACAGAGCCAAACCATATCATTCTGCCCTGGTCTCTCCAAATCTCATGCTCTCACATTTCAAAACCAATCATGCCTTCCCAACAGTCCCCCAAAGTCTTAACTCATTTCAGTATTAACTCAGAAATCCACAATCTAAAGTCTCATCTGAGACAAGGCAAATCTCTTCCACCTATGAGACTGTAAAATCAAAAGCAAGTTAGTTACTTCCTAAATACAATGGGGTTACATGCCTTGGGTAAATACAGCCATTCCAAATGGGAGAAATTGGCCAAAATGCGGGGGCCACAGGCCCCATGCAAGTTCAAAATCCAGCGGGGCAGTCAAATCTTGAAGCTCCAAAATTATCTCCTTTGACTCCGTGTCTCACATCCACGTCACACTGATGCAAGAGGTGGACTCCCATGGTCTTGGGCAGCACCGCCCCTGTGGCTTTGCAGGGTGCAGCCACCTTCTTGGCTGCTTTCATGGGGTGGTGTTGAGTGTCTGTGGCTTTTCCAGGTGCACAGTGCAAGCTGTTGGTGGATCTACCTGTCTGGGGTCTGGAGGACGGTGGCCCTCTTCTCACAGCTCCGCTAGGCAGTGCCCCAGTAGGGACTCTGTATGGGGCTTCTGATGCCATGTTTTCCTGCTGCACTGCCCTAGTAGAGGTTCTCCATGAGAGCCCCACCCCTGCAGCAAAGTTCTGCCTGGACATCCAGGTGTTTCCATACATCCTCTGAAATTTAGGCAGAGGTTAAACCTCATTTCTTGACTTCTGTGCACCTGCAGGCTCAATACCACCTGGAACCTTCCAAGACTTGGCACTTGCACACTCTGAACACAGTCCAAGCTGTACCTTGGCCCCTTTTAGCCATGGCTAGAGTTGCTGGGAGGCAGGGCACCAAGTCCCTAGAGTATCTTCCACCAGATACTCTAAATCATTTCCCTCAAGTTCCAAGTTCCACAAATCTCTGGGGCAGGAGCAAAATGCCACCAGTCCCTTTGCTAAAGCATAGCAAGAGTCATGTTTACTCTAGTCCCTAACAAGTTCCTTATCTCCATCTGAGACTACCTCAGTCTGGATTTCATTGACCATAGTTATCGGCATTTTGGTCAAAGCCATTCAACAAGGCTCTAGGAAGTTCCAAACTTTCTTACATTTTTCCATCTTCTTTTGAGCCCTCCAAATTGTTCCAACTTCTGCGCGTTATCCAGTTCCAAAGTTCCTTCCACATCTTCAAGTATCTTAACAGCAGCACTCCACTGTACTGGCACCAATTTAGTGTATTAGTACATTTTCATGCTGCGTACTGGAGACTGGGTAATTTATAAAGAAAAGAGGTTTGATTGACTCACAGTTCCAAATGACTGGGGAGGCCTCACAATCATGGTGGAAGATGAAGGAAGAGCAGAGGGACATATTTCATGGCAGCTGGCAAAGACAGAATGAAAGCCAACTGAAAGGAGTTTCCCCTTGTATAACCATCAGCTCTCATAAGACTTATTTACTACCATGAGAACAGTATAGGGGAAAACCACCCCTGTGATTCAACTATCTCCCACCAGATCCCTCCCACAAAACATGGGAATTATGGGAGCTACAATTCAAGATGAAATTTGGGTGGGGACACAACCCAGCTATATCAAATATTATGTTTAAAACATCTGTCATAAGTCTTGTTATTGGCTGAGTGCTGTCTACTTAAAATTCATATGTTGAAGTCCCAATCCCCAGTACCTCATAGTGTAATGATATTGGAAGAGAAGGTCTTTAAAGAGAAGGTTAAATTAAAATGAGGATCCAATAGACTTGTGTCCTTGTAAAAAAGGAAGAGACACGAAGGGTGCTTGCACACACAGTGGAGAGACCGTCTACAAAGGAGAGAAGTCTCAGGAGAAATAATGCCTCCTAACATGTTGATCTCGAACTTCCACCATCCAGAACTGTGAGAAAATAAGTTTCTGTTAAGTTTCCCCGTATGTAATATTTTGTTATGGCAACCCCAGTAGATGAGCATAAACTCTTTCTTGGGTGGGTATATTATGCATAGATGAACAATTCTGTTATAATCACTTGCAAAGTCTATAAACTACAGCTTTACAAATAATATTAAAAGGATGAGTGCGAATTATCCTTCATGTTAAACTATTACAGGAAAAGATTAATGTCTAGCATCATCAAACATCAGGAAATTACATTTCCTTTACTGATTTATGATATTCAAGGCTAACACTGGAATAGTATATATCAAATTTATTAATTTTCAATATTTATATGGTAAGGTTTTGACTTTTAAATAGGATTATTTTTCACCCACATCATATCATCTAATATGACTCATGATTTTTGCCTTGAAACATTTTCCAGATCAATATTTTTGCTTCAATTTGGGTTGTAAACACTCTAATCTTGGCCCCTTTCTTCCTATACCTGGATTTCTAATGTCTCTTGTACAATCTCCCTCTCTCTAGTTTATAATGCTCTAATATACTCTTTATACCATTCTCAACTAATTGATTTTTTAATCAAGTTAATCTCTTGTTCAAAACTGAACAACAGCTTTCCATTAACATCAAATATAACTTTCTCTATCTGAGTCTTAAGGCATTGCCATAATCTGACTCCTACCCTCTAATGGTCGTCCACACTACTACTTAATCATATTGTCCACTGATCTTTAATTATCACCCACCTTTCCAGTCTCTCAAACAGATCTTCTTTCCATTCTTCAAATAAACCACTTTTGTTGTTTTGTCTTCGTATCCTTGCTTAATCAGTTTTACCACGCAATAGAGAATGCGTATTGTTAAGATCATTCCACATTTCAAAAATTAACTACTTAAACTCATTTTAATTTTAACCCTCTCAGGACAATTAACTTCTTGAAAATATCATAAATTGGAATTTTGTATCCCTAGCCAAGCAAATACTATTATGTCCTCCTCCTGTCCCCAATAACTCATAGTATGATGTTATTCAGAGGGAACACAATGGATGCTTGCCAGTCGATGTATTTACTATTATAAACACTTCCAAAATATTCCATTTTTTCATTATTTTAAAATTCATCAATTTATTTGTACCATCTACACACATTGGTTAATACCTACTGCTTGTCTGGTATTGACCTACCAGAGACTAGATATTGGTCATAGAAATGTGAAAGACATGTAGCCATTACTCAAAAGAGGCTGATAATCTATAAATACAGACAGATGCACACAGAAAGATGCTGTGTGATGAGTGAATCCACAGAGGCAGGTGCAGTGCTGCTACAAAGTGATCAACTCTGCTTTCTAGATGAGAGAAGGGAGCACAGAAGGGGAAATTCCTGAGCTCAGCCTTCAGGGATGGGCAGGCATTCATCTAGGCGATAAGGAAAAGGAAGTCTCAGAGTGGAAAACAGTAATTCCTTGACAAATAACATACGCAAGAAAGGTATTTGATCGATGCTTGTCTAGGTTCAATACTCATTGACTCTCTTAATAGAGAAAAGAGATTTAAAGCATCTGTAAAGCCAGGAAAATAAAATTAAGTTTTTGACAAAATTGAGGGTAGGAGAACAAGGGAGAAATCAAGTTTGAAAAAGAGATAAAAGCTAACATGACAAACAGATGGAAAAAAAAAAAAACAGCTATTATATTTGACGATAATATTTAGCCTTGAGTTTCCCAAGAGACATAGGGAAGGGAGAAACATAAAACGTTACTCCAACCTTGTAGAATAATGGGAGGAAAATTGTGTTTCTCAGTGAAGACAAATTTATCTTTATCCTAAACTCAAGGAAAATATCTGTTACTGGGAATTAGATCTGGGAGATATAGTGGAGAATGTTCTCACAGATATTTTTACAGCTAACACAAAAGTGAATGCATGTAAATATTCCTTACATTTTTACATATCTGTACATTTTTATCTACAAAGAAAACACACTGAGTTTTTGTAGAATAAATGCATGTGAGTCCTTCATTAAAAGAAAGATCAGAAATATAAAAGATTTTGTGAATAGTATTTTACTGAGAAAAGTTATTTTCAGCTAGATATTTAATACTAAGAATTCTCCTGCAAATTATTCTCAAACACCTGAAGCCCCCCTACTCTTGCCCCCACCCCCCACACAAAAGATAAGAAATTTCCTGGTGCAAATAAACTTAATAGTTTTACTTTCTTGTTAAAAACATTAAGATTGCTCCTCTCCTTTCTGTTTTCTAAATAATTTAGTTGTTCAGATGCTTATGAATAAGTCATACACTATTGTTTACGATATCCATAGAGTGATTCAGCAGTAGGCCTACTAAGATATTCATAAATGTGCATTTATTCAGAAAGTCATTTTATATGTACTCTTTCTACTATAGACAATTTTCAAAATAAAATTATTTTGTGTATTTATTTTTCTCTGAAATGTAAACAGGGGACTATTTTTTTTTTGTTTGTAAATGTTTATTTTCATATGTTTATCCTTGCTCTCTTAGTTATCTCACAGCATTTATTATGTGCAAGTTAACATTTTATGTAAGGAGCCCAGAGCGTAAGAGCCAGTCCAGTTTGGCTGATGTCCTGGCTTACACACAGGGACTCTGCATGTCATTCCCTCACTTTTTTAAAAAAGTAACAGATTGTCTTTATTGACCTTCCTAAGCACCACTATCTAAGTCATTTAATTGGTACAACAAAATTTGGGCTGCTTTTACCGTGTTCCCAGATGTAAAAACAAAAGTATCACATATTGGATTTTGTTGTTTCTATCACCTGCTTAGTGATTTCCAAGCAAGAAAATAAAAAATTATTTCTTTTGGATATTATAGTCTACTTGTGATGCCAATTTTCTCTGTTATTTTTGTTTAGCTTCTTTAATCATGAAATATACCATACTTGAGAGATAAGTAATAAGAAACTGAGTGGGAGGATGCTGATAATGAAAAGCTTGCTGGGCGTCCTGGTGTGCAGGTCAGCTATCGGCCAGCAGATCACGGAAACCAGAGAGAATAAATGTCTTTAAATGATGAATGAAAAGCATTACTTGTGTGAAAGATATAGACCTTCCTAGGCCAGATGATTACTATATACTTTTTAACATAAAATTTTCATGATTATACACAAAGAAAGCTAAAGTTTTGACCTGCAAATGATGAAAAAGAAACCTCTTTGTTAAATACACACACTTACTGTGATCTTTACAAAACTAACTTCACAAGACAATAGGCTTTTAATATTGACTAAAGTTATCTTATTTTAATTAGTCATATTTTTTTTACAACTCCAGACTGGGAATCAGTAACCTTTTTCTGAGTTACCTATTAGACCAACAATTAAATATTTCTTGCTTTTTAGGCTAACTAGGCTTTGCCACAACGAATCAACTTTGCCATTGTAAGGCAAAAATAGTGCTAGACAGCATGTAAAAAAAAAATGAATGTGACTGTGTGCCAATAAAACTTTATTTACAAAAACAGATGGTGGGGCACATTTGGACTACAGGGTGAAGTTTGCTCATCGCTTCTCTGACTCTGTAAATGAGTTGATGTGCCCAGTTCAGTGATGCCTGATACAGTATCAAAAAAAAAGGAAGTTAAAATGATACTAATACAGAAGATAAGAGAGAAAATTCTTACATTCAACAAATATTTACAGAGCAATTACTATGTGTCAAGCATGATACTAAGTGTCCGGAAGTCAATGATGAAGAAACTGCAATACCTTCTGCATTCCTGGTCCCCTTCCCGCCATTCCAAGAAGCTTATACACAAAAAGGAGGTAAGGAAAGCAAATTATAACATTGAGTGTTTATTGTACTGTGTTAAAAACTGTGATAGATTCTATGATTTGGGTAAGTGTGGGGTGTTACAGGAGCATCTCTTTCTGTTTTCTGCTAAGAACTTTAAAGCAGTAGTTCAAGGTTTTATGAACAGAAACCAAACACTGCATGTTCTCACTCATAAGTGGGAGATGAACAATGAGAACACATGGAGACAATGAGGAGAACATCACACACCAGGGCCTGTCAGGGGCTGGGGGGCTAGGGGAGGGATAGCATTAGGAGAAATACCTAATGTACATGACCGGTTGATGGGTGCAGCAAACCACCATGGCACATGTACACCAATGTAACAACCCTGCACGTTCTGCACATGTACCCCAGAACTTAAAGTATAATAAAAAACAATCCTCTCTAAGTATACAATCAGATTGTTATTCTCACGTTTCCTTTTCCATATCCTCACTCTCTTCAATTTTTTTCTGTCATTCAATCACTATTGTCAGCCTACTTTTGTCCAATTTAATCTATAAGAGACACATCCTCTTAAAATCATGTAACATTAGAGTGGAAAGGGACCCTTACAGGTCACCTAGTAAAGTTCACATATATTTCAGTTGACAAATAATGAATCTTGGAATGGTTAGATTATGTGGTCAAAGCCCATGAGAGAAGTATGATCAGAATGTGAATTTTGGTGCTATGCCAGTACTAACCCTGTATAATATTTTACATTCAGAAACAACCTTGTGGCTAATAACAATGTAACCACCCCCCAAATAAAAATGTAAGCCCTAAATTAAGAAAATATGGCACTTGATGTAAGGACTGACTCAAAAAATTATTTTTCCTATTTTTGAGCTGCAAAAATTTTCTAAATTCAGATTCTCCAACAGTTCATTTGCTTTCTTGCCAGAGAGATATTCTTGCACACTTACTGTTCTAATTATAATTGTGTGGAATGTTATTGTTTTTCAAAACCTTAATCTATATTTAGGCAAAAGCGATTTATAAGAAAAAGCACTCAACATACCATGTAGACAATTACAAATCCAAATTTGTCATTATAAAATTTCCTCCAGGTAAAAAGTAAATTGCAATTTCTTGAAATTTTTGGTGTTGATTGAAATAGTCACAATATTTGGAGCAAGTAGGCATCCTTGCAGGGCCTTGCAGAGTAATACCTACCAGGTTTCAAAGTAAATTAATTATAATGAAATAAACATAGTAGGTGCAGATAAAGTAGGATCAATGAAAAGGAAAAATGTAAGAGCAAATAGCTGTAGTAGTCAAAGAAAGCCTCCTTCATTTGTTCAATTGAATTCATTTTAAAATAATTCTTTAAAATATCAGTCTACAGTGTGGAACAAATTAATGTCCAGACAAATCATATCCATTCTTCCTTCAAGTGTCATGGAATTAGCATTTAGCTGATTTTAAATTGTTCAGGGAAGTTTTGTTTGTAGAGCTGAATTTATCAGTTTTCTGTTGTAATCTGTGCATCTGATTCATTTTGTGAGACGGGATGGGGGGAGGAAGGGAATGGAGGCAGTGTTCATAAATGACTTTCTTCCTCAAATATACTTAAAAGGTATTTAGAAAGAGAATTTTTAAGTTAACAAAAACAAAATATTATAAAGTTGAAAACATATTTAATGATGACTCATAAATATGATGGCTATAATGATGAGTGAAGAATTAGTTCATATGCTGAGAGAGAAAGAAAAATATGTGGCAGTCTGAAGAAGTATGTTGTGGACATTGCTATGGGACAAGTAGAGAATATCTTTTTTTGTTATTATACTTTAAGTTCTAGGGTACATGTGCACAATGTACAGGTTTGTTACATACGTATACATGTGCCATTTTGGTGTGCTGCACCTGTTAACTCGTCGTTTACATTAGGTATATCTCCTAATGCTGTCCCTCCCCCCTCCCCCCACCCCACAACAGGCCCCGATGTGTGATGTTTGCCACCCTGTGTGCAAATGTTCCCAATGTTCAGTTTTCACCTATGAGTGAGAACATGTGGTGGTTGGTTTTCTGTTCCTGCAATAGTTTGCTCATAATGATGTTTCCAGCTTCATCCATGTCCCTACAAAGAACATGAACTCATCCTTTTTTATGACTGCATAGTATTCCATGGTGTATATGTGCCACATTTTCTTAATCCAGTCTATCATTGATGGACATTTGGGTTGGTTCCAAGTCTTTGCTCTTGTGAATAGTGCCGCAATAAACATACATGTGCATGTGTCTTTATAGAAGCAGCATGATTTATAAACCTTTGGGTATATGCCCAGAAATGGGATGGCTGGGTCAAATAGTATTTCTAGTTCTTGATCCTTGAGAAATCGCCACACTGTCTTCCACAATGGTTGAACTAGTTTACAGTCCCACCAACAGTGTAAAAGTGTTCCTATTTCTCCGTATCCTCTCCAGCACCTGTTGTTTCCTGACTTTTTAATGATCGCCATTCTAACTGGTGTGAGATGATATCTCATTGTGGTTTTGATTTGCATTTCTCTGATGGCCAGTGATGATAAGCATTTTTTCATATGTCTGGTGGCTGCATAAATATCTTCTTTTGTGAAGTGTCTGTTCATATCCTTTGCCCACTTTTTGATGTGGTTGATATATTCTTATAAATTTGTTTAAGTTCTTTGTAATTTCTGGATATTAGCCCTTTGTCAGATGGGTAGATTGTAAAAGTTTTCTCCCATTCTGTAGGTTGCCTGTTCACTCTGATGGTAGTTTCTTTTGTCTTGCATAAGCTCTTTAGTTTAATTAGATCCCATTTGTCAATTTTGGCTTATGTTGCCATTGCTTTTGGTGTTTTAGTCATGAACTCCTTGCCCATGCCTATGTCCTGAATGATATTGCCTAGGTTTTCTTCTAGAGTTTTTATGGTTTTAGGTGTACCATTTAAGTCTTTAATCCATCTTGAATTAATTTTTGTATAAAGTGTAAGGAAGGGATTCAGTTTCAACTTTCTACATATGGCTAGCCAGTTTTCCCAACACCATTTATTAAATAGGGAATCCTTTCCCCATTTCTTGTTTTTGTCAGGTTTGTCAAAGATCACATGGTTGTAGATGTGTAGTATTATTTCTGAGGGCTCTATTGTGTTCCATTGGTCTATACCTCTGTTTTGGTACCATGATGTTTTGGTTACTGTAGCCTTGTAGTATTGTTTGAAGTCAGGTAAAGTGATGCCTCCAGCTTTGTTAGGATTGTCTTGTCCATGCGGGCTCTTTTATGGTTCCATATGAACTTTAAAGTAGTTTTTTCCAATTCTGTGAAGAAAGTCATTGGTAGCTTGATGGGGATGGCATTGAATCTATAAATTACCTTGGGCAGTATGACCATTTTCACGATATATTAATTCGTCCTATCCATGAGCATGGAATGTTCTTCCATTTGTTTGTGTCCTCTTTTATTTCATTGAGCAGTGGTTTGTAGTTCTCCTTGAAGAGGTCCTTTACATCCCTTGTAAGTTGAATTCCTAGGTATTTTATTCTCTTTGAAGCTATTGTGAATGGGAGTTCACTCATGATTTGGCTCTCTGTCTGTTACTGGTGTACTGGAATGCTTGTGACTTTTGCACTTTGGTTTTGTATACTGAGACTTTGCTGAAGTTGCTTATCAGCTTAAGGAGATTTGGGGCTGATACAATGGGGTTTTCTAAATATACAATCATGTCATCTGCAAACAGGGACAATTTGACTTCTTCTTTTCCTAATTGAATAATCTTTATTTCTTTCTCCTGCCTGATTGTCCTGGCCAGAACTTCCAATACTATATTGAATAGGAGTGGTGAGAGAGGGCATCCTTGTCTTGTGCCAGTTTTCAAAGGGAATGTTTCCAGTGTTTGCCCATTCAGTATGATATTGGCTGTGGGTTTGTCATAAATAGCTCTTATTATTTTGAGATACGTCCCATCAATACCGAATTTATTGAGAGTTTTTATCATGAAGGGCTGTTGAATTTTGTCAAAGGCCTTTTCTGCATCTATTGAGATAATCATGTGGCTTTTGTCTTTGGTTCTGTTTATGTGCTGGATTACATTTATTGATTTGCGAATGTTGAACCAGCCTTGCATCCCAGGGATGAAGCCCACTTGATCATGGTGGATAAGCTTTTTGATGTGCTGCTGGATTCGGTTTGCCAGTATTTTATTGAGGCTTTTTGCATCGATGTTCATCAGAGATATTAGTCTGAAATTCTCTTTTGTTGTTGTGTCTCTGCCAGGCTTTGGTATCAGGATGATGTCGGCCTCATAAAATGAGTTAGGGAGAATTCCCTCTTTTTCTATTGAATGGAATAATTTCAGAAGGAATGGTACCCAGCTCTTCCTTGTACCTTTGATAGAATTTGGCTGTGTATCCGTCTAGTCCTGGACTTTTTTTGGTTTCTAGGCTATTATTTATTGCCTCAATTTCAGAGCCTGTTATTGGTCTATTCAGGGATTCACCTTCCTGGTTTAGCCTTGGGAGGGTGTATGTGTCCAGGAATTTGTCCATTTCTTCTAGATTTTCTAGTTTGTTTGCAGAGAGGTGTTTATAGTATTCTCTGATGGTACTTTGCATTTCTGTGAGATTGGTGGTGATATCTCCTTCATCATTTTTTATTGCGTCTATTTGATTCTTCTCTCTTTTCTTCTTTGTTAGTCTTGCTAGCGGTCTATCAATTTTGTTGATCATTTCAAAAACCAGTTTCTGGATCCATTGATTTTTTGAAGGGCTTTTTGTGTCTCTATCTCCTTCAGTTCTGCTCTGATCTTACTTCTTGCCTTGTGCTAGCTTTTGAATGTGTTTGCTCTTGCTTCTCTAGTTCTTTTAATTGTGATGCTATGGTGTCAATTTTAGATCTTCTCTGTTTTCTCTCGTGGGCATTTAGTGCTATATGTTTCCCTCTACACACTGTTTTAAATGTGTCACAGAGATTCTGGTATGTTGTGTCTTTATTCTCATTGATTTCAGAGAACATCTTTATTTCTGCCTTCATTTCGTTATATACCCAGTAGTCATTCAGGAGCAGGTTGTTCAGTTTCCACGTAGTTGAGAGGTTTTGAGAGAGTTTCTTAATCCTGAGTTCTAGTTTGATTACACTGTGGTCTGACAGACAGTTTGATATAATTTCTGTTCTTTTACAGTTGCTGAGGAGTGCTTTACTTTCAACTATGTGGTCAATTTTGGAATAAGTGTGATGTGGTGCTGAGAAGATTGTATATTCTGTTGATTTGGGGTGGAGAGTTCTGTAGATGTCTATTAGGTCTGCTTGGTGCAGAGCTGAGTTCAATTCCTGGATATCCTTGTTAACTTTCTGTCTTAATCTGTCTAATGTTGACAGTGGGGTGTTAAAGTCTTCCATTATTATTGTGTGGGAGTCAAAGTCTCTTTGTAAGTCTCTAAGGACTTGCTTTATGAATCTGGGTGCTCCTGTATTGGGTGCATATATATTCAAGGTAGTTAGCTCTTCTTGTGGAATTGACCGTTTGCCATTATTTAATGGTCTTCTTTGTCTCTTTTGATCTTGGTTGGTTTAAAGTCCGTTTTATCAGAGACTAGGATGGCAACCCTCGCCTTTTTTTTTGTTTTGTTTTCCATTTGCTTGGTAGATCTTCCTCTCTCCCTTTATTTTAAGCCTATGTGTGTATCTTCACGTGAAATGAGTTTCCTGAATACAGTACACTGATGGGTCTTGACTCTTTATTCCAATTTGCCAGTCTGTGTCTTTTAATTGGAGCTATTTAGCCCATTTACATTTAAGGTTAATATTGTTACGTGTGAATATGATCGTGTCATTATGATGTTAGCTGATTATTTTGCTCGTTAATTGATGCAGTTTCTTCCTAGCATAGATGTTCTTTACATTTTGGCATGTTTTTGCAATGGCTGGTACCGGTTGTTCCTTTCCATGTTTAGTGCTTCCTTCAGGATCTCTTGTAGGGCAGGCCTGGTGGTGACAAAATCTCTAAGCATTTGCTTGTCTGTAAAGGATTTTATTTCTCCTTCACTTATGAAACTTAGTTTGGCTGGATATGAAATTCTGGGTTTAAAATTCTTTTCTTTAAGAATGTTGAATATTGGCCCCCACTCTCTTCTGGCTTGTAGAGTTTCTGCCGAGAGATCTGCTGTTAGTCTGATGGGCTTCCCTTTGTGGGTAACCCAACCTTTCTCTCTGGCTGCCCTTAACATTTTTTCCTTCATTTCAGCTTTAGCGAATCTGACAATTGTGTGTCTTGGAGTTGTTCTTCTCGAGGAGTATCTTTCTGGTGTTCTCTGTATTTCCTGAATTTGAACATTGGCCTGCCTTGCTAGGTTGAGGAAGTTCTCCTGTATAATATCCTGAAGAGTGTTTTCCAGCTTGGTTCCATTCTCACCATCACTTTCAGGTACACCAATTAGATGTAGATTTGTTCTTTTCACGTAGTCCCATATTTCTTGGAGACTTTGTTTCTTTTTACTCTTTTTTCTCTAAACTTCTCTTCTCACTTCCTTTCATTCATTTGATCTTCAATCACTGATACCCTTTCTTCCACTTGATCAAATCAGCTACTGAAGCTTGTGCATGTGTCACGTAGTTCTCGTGCCGTGGTTTTCAGCTCCATCAGGTCATTTATGGACTTCTCTACATTGTGTATTCTAGTTAGCCATTCACCTAATATTTTTTAAAGGTTTTTAGCTTCTTTGTGATGGGTTCGAACATCCTCATTTAGCTCGGAGAAGTTTGTTATTACCGATCATCTGAAGCCTTCTTCTCTCATCTCGTCAAAGTCATTCTCCATCCAGTTTTGTTCCATTGCTGGTGAGGAGGTGCGTTCCTTTGGAGGAGAAGAGGAGCTCTGATTTTTAGAATTTTCAGTTTTTCTGCTCTGGTTTCTCCCCATCTTTGTGGTTTTATCTACCTCTGGTCTTTGATGATGGTGATGTACAGATGGGGTTTTGTTGTGTATGTCCTTTCTGTTTGTTAGTTTTCCTTCTAACAGTCAGGACCCTCAGCTGCAGGTCTGTTGGAGTTTGTTGGAGGTACACTCCAGAGCCTGTTTGCCTGGGTATCACCAGCAGAGGCTGCAGAACAGCAAATTTTGCAGAACAGCAAATGTTGGTGCCTTATCCTTCCTCTGGAAGCTTAGTCTCAGAGGGGCACAAGGCTGTATGAGGTGTTGGATGGCCCCTACTGGGAGGTGTCTCCCATTTAGGCTACTCAGGGCTCACAGACCCACTTAAGGACACAATCTGTCGGTTCTCAGATCTCAAACTCTGTGCTGGGAGAACCACTACTCTCTTCAAAGCTGTCAGACAGGGACATTTAAGTCTGCAGAAGTTTCTGCTGCCTTTTGTTCAGCTATGCCCTGTCCCCAGAGGTGGAGTCTACAGAGGCAGGTGGGCCTCTTTGAGCTGCGGTGGGCTCCACCCAGTTGCAGCTTCCCAGTCACTTTGTTTACCTACTCAAGCCTCAGCAATGGTGGATATCCCTCCTCCAGCCTTGCTGCAGCCTTGCAGTTTGATCTCAGACTGCTGTGCTAGCAGTGAGCGAGGCTCCGTGGGCATGGGACCCTCTGAGCCAGGCACAGGATATAATCCCCTGGTGTGCCGTTTGCTAAGGCTGTTGGAAAAGTGCAGTATTAGAGTGGAGTGTCCTGATTTTCCAGGTACCATCTGTCATGGCTTCCCTTTGCTAGGAAAGGGAATTCCCCAACCCCTTGCACTTCCTGGGTGAGGCTATGCCCCGCCCTACTCCATGGGCTGCACCCGCTGTCCCACAATCCCCAGTGAGATGAACCCGGTACCTCAGTTGGAAATGCAGAAATCACCCGTCTTCTGTGTTGCTCACGCTGGGAGCTGTAGACTGGAGCTATTCCTATTTGGCCATCTTGGAACCTCTCCAAAAATATCTGTTAAGAAAAATCACCTCAAAGGAAGCTTGAATCTATTCACTTAGATAACACACTTTGAGAACTGTCAAACACAGGAAGTGGTAGTGCCAAAATATTTTCATCTCATGTAACAGAGGTTTCTCTTAAATCTGTAACAATCTGACTTCTCAGAGACACTACATAGAAACTCAATTGAAAAGTTCCACTTGTTTACCTTCCTAGCATACTGGCCTTTAATATCAGGTGCTATAATAACTGTTGATTAAATATAGGAGAGTATGTGTATATGTGTGTGTTTGTGCAAGTGAATGTAGGCATATGTGTATTATTAGGATAGAATTTTTAATAACTAAGGCTGTTAAAATTGCACCTCTATTTTAATTGGTCTTTTATCTTAAAACTTTCATAGTACTATTTAGCAATGCAGGAAATAAAAACTATAATTTGTTAAAAAGAACCCTGGAGTGTAAGGTTTGGTAAGGATTATCAGCATAACCTGGCCCAACCTTCCATGTAGTCACTGAAACTCTCCCACCAAGTAACATACCTAGTATGGGTTTATAAGCACATTTTTTAAAAAATGTAAATTAAATATTTATAAGAAAAGACAGAATAAATACAAAAATATCAACATTTTGTGTAATTTAGGATGTTTGAAATTTTTTCTCTATACTTTTAATGTTAACTTTGAAATCAGAGAATCAAATACAAAGAGTGAGAAATTTTAAAATGCCTTTTCTTATGTCTTTCTGTAGCTTCTTTACCATAGCTCAAAATCTAATCTCTGGGTTACATAAATCTAATTCTTCTACACTGCAGACCTTTAAATCTGTGAATTAGTCACTAGAGTCTTTTCTTTGACTAGATAAATAGGCTCTCTTTCTCTCTTGATATTCATATTCAGTATATGAAAATGGCTATCACATGTTTCATGGTGTATCGAGGGTGGGAGTAGGTCATATCTCACTTGGGACCTTGATCTTCCAGAATTTATTGCTGTGGTTTAATGTGAATTTCACTAATCCTTGATTAATGCCTTTTCCCATATATTTTATGTATGTTTTCCTTAAAACTCAAGTACTCTATTCTTTTTTCATATGAGATAATTTCTTGACTCTCCTTGTCAATCATTTCTACTAATTTTTTTCACTTTGTTTCCTAATATACAATGCCCAGAGGTAAATACTTTGTTGTAGTGGAATACATATGGACTTTGGTTTGGTAAAGCTGAAGAATGCAAATTTTATCAGTGGTGATTCCCAGTGAGGGAATTTGGTCCGTAAATATCAACAGCTGTTGCCAATGGCAGGTTAGGGCTTTCAGGCCTTGTGGAGGGCGGGGTGGGGGTGCATGATTGAAACTGCAGCATATGTTGATCAACTATGTGTTCTTTACACTTTATCTCCTATTCCTGTCTTGGATGTCAGTTGTCCCATTCCAATATTTATCTATTCTTTTCAGTATAAAGATTATTCTTCCTGAAATATATAAAGTGGTTTTGTTTGTTATCTATCATCATTATATAATTTGTCCCTTATTTTGACTGCTTGTTCCAAATTATAATTTTTAAAGCTCGATTAGGGATTTAGGTTTTACTACAAGACTTGAATAGATTCATTAACTCAATTAATCAGTACTTAGTGAACAGTACTTACTGTTTGTGAGATATTACTTTATGCAGCAATGGATCTAGGTTTTGAAGGCTTGAAGCTTATACTGTTGGGAGGGGAGATTTTTTTACAACAAGAATACAAAATTAGGTACAAAAAATGATTGTTTAGAATAAGAAGATCATAAAAATACAAACTTGAAAACTATTAAATCAGAATAAAACAATATTTTCATTAAATAATTACATAACACATTCCTAAAACATTTTTTTCCTATGTATTACGGCTGCATATCCTTTAATTGTATCTTAAATAGCAAATGGCAGTAATTTGATAACTTTATATAGAAAATATATTCTTTCTTCTAACATGTTTTATCAAAATTCATTTTAACTATTATTGACAGAATACATAAAACATGAAACTTTACAAATACATTAACTTATATATAAACACTTAACATATATAAACACTATAGATATAGATAGCTACATATTCAGTTATGTATGAATACTGCCTCTAGTATTAGGGGTTAAGATACAAGAAAAACAATATAGAAATGCGACTGCTTTTCCGGAGTTTGCAATCTGAGGAAAGAAAGAAAATACACAAAGAAACAAATTTAAGACTCTACACTATGATTTTATCTTTTTCATCCCTAGTTTTCAATGTGTGGTCTTTGAGAGACATTTTTACTGGGTCCAAGAGGTCATATCTGTTTTCATAATGATACTAAGATATTTGCCTTTTGTACTAGGTAGACATTTGTGCTAATGGAACAAATCAATGCTGGGCAAAATTTCAGTACCTTAGCAGTAATCAAGGCCGTACCCAATGCTATGCTAGCTGTTGTATTCTTCACCATCTGCACTCACAGTAAAAGAAAGAAGTGAAACTGGATTTCCTTCAAGGACATTCCATCAAGAATGTCCTTGATTAGATAGTAAATATCATTGATTTAATTAGATCTCAACCCTTATATACAAACTTTTTTTTTTTTTTTTTTTTTTTTTGAGACAGGGTTTAACTCCTGTTGCCCAGGCTGGAGTGCAGTGACATGATCTTGGCTCACTGAAACCTCCACCTCCTGGATTTAAGCCGTTCTCCTGCCTCAGCCTCCCGAGTAGCTGGGATTACAGGCATGCGCCCCCACGCCTGGCTAATTTTGTATTTTTAGTGGAGACGGGGTTTCTCTATGTTGGTATACACACATTTTTAACAATCCATGTGATGAAATGAAAAGTATGTGCAAAGTGGTTCTATTGCATAGTCAAGAATGATGAGCTTTGGGAAAATCATTCATGGATTTGTTTGAGTTGTGAGTTGAACTGACTACTTCTTTCAAAAAGTTTTTATTGTCTTAAAGAGCAACTGAAAAGCTGTTGTCTTGGGTATCTGCCATACCTATTTACATTTTTTAATATGAACATGTTACTTGAATAAAACAACTCACATAATTTGTTGCCAATAATAAATTCTGAGGTTTCAGGAAAAAAAAATAGCTTGGAAAACTTTTATCTTGCTGCCATGAACTTGAGTGCTTCCCAGTACTTGACTCTTCTGATAAGATTGATAGTAACAATAAAAAATATGATTATTTCATATTGTAAAATGAAAACTATAAACTAACTTATTCCAAATGATCAAATGCATAACATTGCAAAATCATGCCAGAATAAAAGGTTTATTCAAAGTGCAAGAGTGATCAATTAAATTTAATGTAACAGAGTATGTAAAGTTCAGTGATATCATTTCAGATTCTGTATTGCAATTAGCCTTTAAGAGGGTACCACTTGTCAAGTTTTGTTGTAGTATCAAGAAGAGTAAATTATAATTATCTGAAAAAGTTATTAAAATATTTCTTCTTTTTCCATCAACATTAACATATCTGAAAAAACACATTTTCTTCAAATACTTTGAAATAAGAAATTGAATGCAGAGATATGAGAATGCAATGACATGTAGACATTTTTTAATGAAAAATAATGCCTCTCTTTATATTAAATTTTATTTTTAAATACAATTTGCTCATTAAATGTTATTTATGTGGATATATAATGGCTTACTTTAGTTTACAATAAATTAATAAGCATTTAAAGTTTTATTTTTAATTTCCATGTTAAATATCAATATTATAATGCACAAAACAAAAACTCTTTGGAGTTCTCAGTAATTTTTAAAATATGAAAGATTTCTGAGCTAAAACATTTTTGAATAGCAATATTTATATACATCCTTCTTTTTGTGCCCTCATTAAAAAAAAAAAAAATTTTGTGCTTGCTTTCTTGAAAACTGCACTTGTCAAAGATTTGCCTCCTGTTTCCCTTTTATTATTTTCATAGAGCATCCAATCTAGTATGCTATTATTAAACTGTATTGTTGTTACCTGTTTTCTGTTTTCATATCTGTAGTCTTCACCAGATGATAATGATTCATGTTTTCTTTTATGAAGGTAATGGGTTTTCTCTTCTCTGAATTTCTCCAATTATGGCTTGCTGCAGTCCCCCTGTGTGTTTCTGACTACTCAGTTATTTGAAAATTTTTTTTCCACTATGCCATTATGAATTTGAAGTGGTGCATCAGAGAGTTTGAAAGACTGGAGGCCCTCCTCTTCATTTTCGTTTGTCTCTTCTGTAATATTTCCTTGTTGTGTTTTTGTCTGTTTTTCTTACCCCTATCTTCAGATGGAAGTGAGGCTGAGAAAGAGGTTGGACCACGTAAACAATATATATTTTTTAATTCTGAGGTTTCTACTTCTCCAGCTAATTATTAACTTCTGTTGGATGGTTGATTGCTGAGATAGTTTGAATTATTTTTCAACAAATATTCATATTCCTCCCCTGTTACTGAAGGCAGAATATACTTCCCTAACCCTTTGATATTTAAGACCAATACCCATTGACCAAGCCTGTTGGCGTTGATGAGACACACTGGCAGGTATTATGCACTTAGTGGATTTAGACTGATTGCATGGTACAGTTTGACTCTTTCATGTTGGTGATTTACTTTGAGAAAAATAGACACCAGGCTGAAAAACCTGCAAGCCACATTCCAGAGCCAAGTTTAGCTAAGTTGTAGCCCTAAATAGAACTGCCTGAGTGAGCCCAGCCTTAACCAGCAGAGCAAGTCAACCACAGACTCTGTAAGTTAAGAAGACCTTAACTTTCCTCTCAGCTTCTCTAAACTTTAGATAGGCTTTTTCTGGGGCCCTGACCTCCCTTCCCTTAAAGGATTTATTTTATAAAATTTGTCTTTGTAAGTTCTTTCTCTGCCCATTTGAAATGTAAATCGTCTTAAAAAGCCTCATGAATGTCTTTCTCAAGGACCTGGGAACCTCTCTTTGAAATGTAATCATGAAGGAAGATAGCACCCCTGTTTCCCAGTTTCTGTGGCAGGATAGGAGCCTAACTTCAGCAGGTACTTTGCTCCAAGTTGCAAAACTACCTCCTGTTTTGAAGAAAGTTTAGGTTTCCTTTGGGTAAGCCAATTAGTAAGCATATTTAGGCTACTATCTACTCCTCAACCCCTGCAAAATACCCTTGCTTTAAAAATTCTCCAGCTCTATGTTTGAGTGGAGTTGGGTTCAAACTGAGTATTAATCTTTCTTCTGCTGAAATAGTCTTGAGGAATCTTCCTTGCCTGTTTCACTTTACCAAGTGCAAGTTTTGTTTTGACAAAATAAATGTTTGTGTCATAGGATAGTTCGTTTTGGGAAGGTTTGTTATGCAGCATTATTACTGAAATAGGTGACTACGAAATTTGGTTGATTAGTTGATTCATTTATGCCTACATACTTCCTGCATTATTTAAGATTATTTTAAAATAAAATTTAAAAAAAAACTAGGAAAGAATAATATGGACAGAAAAATAGAGTTGATGGGTAAAGTCAAAGAAAGGAACCTAATGCAAATAATCCAAGAAGAATTATTGTAGTTAAGCATTAAATTTAGGTCAGAATCACTTTCTTGGCAGTGATGGCTTAAAGAAAAAATAAATCCTGTAATAATCATCATGTATAATTGGAAGAATGCTGGTATGTTAGAAAAATATGTTTCCTTGTATTTAACAATAGGTAAACCTTTATATAGGGTCAGTGAACAATATTTTCAGCAATTTAGCCAAAGATGCAAAAGTAATAGTGTGGCTTTCTTTTAGTACCCTTTGATAAAAATCAAGAACGTTTTGTTATATGAGGATTCTATTAAGGCATTTCTGTAGAAATAAAAAACAATGAAGTTTAGACACCTAAATTTCTGCTGTTTTTAAGTAATACAGAAAAAAATTAGGAAGATTCAAAAGTTACACTCTTCCCCTAGGGGAGTGGTTTTACTTGTCTTCTACAGTAATGGATATTCTTTGTTGAGCATTCTGTGTGTGCCTGGCACTGTAATGGTATTCAGTACACGTCATCTCCACTCTACTTGCAAGACTATTACAATCCCCACTTAAAATACAAGGAAACTTAGAGGAGTTACATTACTTGGTCAAGGTTTATCTGACCCCGAAGGCCATCTATGTTCACTACACTAAACTGCTTTTTAGAGATTTATCATTGCTAAGAAATTTTTAAATCATAAAAATTGCAGTTATCTCATTAGAAGTTATTATTGAAATTACTTCAAGGTTCCACTAATACTAAAATTTACTGCATATGGTCTGCAGTTCCTCTGTCAGGCTGAGTGCACTAGACTCATTTGTGAGGTTATTAAAAATATATGACCTAACCTGAGAGTCTGATCCCAAAAGGTTTGAAGGGCTGAGAATTATTATTTTTTACTAACTCCACTGGATCTCTCTAACTCAGAATCAGGCTTTAAAATCCCTGCATTAAAATTTGTCTTTTGAATAAAAATTACTTCAGCTGGGATTTTAATCAGAATAAAATAGTAAAGATTTTGAGTATACATTGATCTAAAAAAGTGCCTGGTTTAGGCACTTTGTTTAATACATTGAAAGGTGAGCCTTGTATCTTACAAACCAGCTAAACAGAAGTCAAAGTTCACACTTTATTATTTAAATGAATAGTTTTGTCTGGGAAGACAGAGTTAATTTATAAAAAATGTCAACCAGCAAGCAAAGCCAAAACATTCAACTGTGGTTTCTCTCAAAAGCTTGAAATACAACTTAGTTATAGTTCTGAAATTCAATACCCCAGAGAAAGGAAGAAATGGACTTGATCTGGTAGATGTGGATGTTTATGGTTGGAGTTTTAAAGCGTCCTCCTCATAGTAAGAGAACCCAATCCAAGACTGTGTGACTCTTGAGATGAGTGGTGCTGCCTCCTGGAGGGCAGGTTGACTTACTAACTGGGGTTGATGAAGTTTTGTTCATCTAGATAATGAAGATTTCATGTAGGCATTACAAGAATGAGAATGGCTTCTTTTTTGTCTTTATTAGCCCAACAGATTCAGCTGATTCTGCTACTGCAACAAGATAGCAAGATCATTTCCTTTTTTTTTTTTTTTTTAATGATGTCTTGCTCTGTCACCCAGGTTGGAGTACAGTGGCATGATCTAGGCTCACTGCCACCTCCACCTCCCGGGTTTAAGCGATCCTCCTGCCTCAGCCTCCCGAGTAGCTGGGATTACAGGTACCTGCCACCATGCCTGGCTAATTTTTGCGTTTTTAGTAGAGCCAGGTTTCACCATGTTTTCCAGAGTGGTCTTGAACTCCTGGCCTCAAGTGATCCACCCACCTAGGCCTCCCAAGGTGCTGGGATTACAGGCATGAGCCACCATGTCCAGCCCATTTACATTTTTTGGTGCAAACAATTGTTACCATTACCCCAAGGGAGAGGCAAGAATATCTGGTGTCCAAGTAGGCATAAAAGCCGTAGATACATGGCTCTACATGGAATAACAGAAGTAAACAGAAACTCTGGAGAGCGAGGGTTCACACAAGCTCAGAGGTTATGAGCCTACTGCTCCTTTAGAAGAACTGGCTGGGGGTGGGGGGATGGGGAAACAGACCTGAATCACAGATTGTACGTTAGTGCTTTGTGAATACTTTCCATTGTATGTGTCTTTTACATCAACAAGTTATTACCCAAAACCTTTTCTTGAGCCACGTGTTGTTTTTATTCAGATAAATTATTCAAGATACAATGTATTTTCAGGAGAGTGGACAGCTTGAGGAATATGTAAGCCTCTCTTTTGGCGCCTCTGTCTTACAGCCTGTTCCTCTAAAGTCTCTTTTACCATATACAACACTCAGAAGACTGTTGTGGACAGCACGTTTAAAAATAATATTACCTAATATTTATAGAGCATTTCTATGTGCCAGACAATTACAGGCATTGTTTATGTTCGTGGCAATCTTGTAGGAGTACATAAAACCTTTTAAAAATACATCTAAAGAAAAATTAAATATCTCTAGTATACCTGGCAATACAGGCTTTATAAATTGTGCTTTGGGTGAAAATTACTGTTACAACTTAAAATTTATTTACCAGTTCAAAACAGTTGAAGTTGAAAATGAGAATTCTACATATTACACAAACAGAAAACCATTTAAAAAAACTAGCATAATTGTATCATTTCACTAGGGCTACCATAACAAAATGCCACAAAGTCAGTGGCTTAAATAAAAGAAATGTATTGTCTCACACTTCCGTAGACTAGAAGTTTGAAATCACGGTGTTAACAGGGTTGACTCCCTCTGAGGGCTGTGAGGGAAGGCTCTTCCAGACTTCTTCTGTCCTTGGCTTCAGGGCCATCTTCTTCCTGTGTCCTCACATCATCTTCCCTCTACACAACGTCTTCATGTGCACATTTTCCCTTTCTTTAAAGCACCAGTCATTTTGGATTAACCTTCCGCCCAGTGACCTTATTTTAACTTGATTACCTCTGTAAAGACTTCATCTCTAAAGTCACATTCCAAGCTTCAGGGGTTTCAGTTGTGGGGTTTTTTTTTTTTTCTTCTTTTTGCTTAATGGGACACAATTCAACTTATAACAATAATAAATAGAACTAATTTTATATTTTTAATATTTGCCCCCCAAAAGTAATTTAAGCCTATGTAACATTGGGGGCTTATTCCTATACTTTTTCCAGTATCCCCTGTACTCACAGCACTCCACAAAAGTTAGATAATTACAGTAAGTATTGGCCTAGTGAAAGATATTATGTATAGTGAGGCTGTAGTTATTTGGGCATCAATGTTTTTAATAGCTAAAAAATTGTTTAATTAAAACAAACTGAATTTATTCTTCAATATAACTTTAATAGATTTGTTGAGAAGCTAAATTCTAAGTGCAGAGCGTTTGTCTTTGTATAATCACTTCATTTGAAAAGTTAAAAATACTCACCAAACAGAGGTTGATAATCTTCCTCATAGACTTCCTCACAGTCAATGTAGAGGAGAAAACAACTCTATGAGGAGTATATGATCAAGAGAAAGTACTAAGTCGAATTATACCTACTACATAGCACATGGCTGGTTCTGAGCCTGGTGCATCATGATACAGAGTAACTAATGGGCAGCCTCCCTCCTCAGGTCCCACCATGAACGTGGCAGTTTCATTAGCCCTCCTCTCCTGTCTGCCTAGCCATCATTTTAGCTCCTTCAAATCTTCTCCCACAAGAACCATTCTTTCAGGCACATGGCAGTGGCGTTACTGCAATTCTGCTTCTACTAACCAGGGCCTCTGGGAATATCAGGGCTCCATCATTTATATTTTGGTAATAAAAATAACACAAAGAGTGAACCCTACTGTAAACTATGTAATTTATTTAATAATAATAATGCACCAATATTGGCTCATAATTTGTAACAATTGTACCACACAAGATGCTAATAATAAGGGAAACGGGGGTAGGGGGTTGTATAAGGAAACTATTTGTACTTTCTGCTCACAGTTCCTTAAAACTAAAATTTCTCAAAACATAAAGTCTATTAGTTTTAAAAAACAGTAAAGTTATGCTCAGCCTGAAAATTATGTGTCATGTTTCAAGATCTCTGAAAATACTCCTAATGCTAGAGTCTAGTTATATCTTTTGCTATTTTCACCACAGGACTTCAGATTAATGGAAAGAAGGAAGAAAGGAAGGAAGGGAAAGAGGGAGGTTGGGAAAGAAAGAGTGAAGGAAGAGAGAGAGAGAGGAGAGGGGGGGAGAAGAAGGGAGAGGAGGGGAAAAACAGATTAAGGTAGCACTTAGGAGCTCTTCCACAGATTTTGTTTTTCATATGTATCTGAGTGAAGCAATGTCTGTTTGCAGTGTCACTCTTCGAGTGGGTAAAACATTTCATTATGAAATAGAAAGGAAAACACTAAGACATTTCTAGAGGTAGTTATCAAGAGCAGTTTGTTTGAAATTGAATAAGAAGTGTATTAAAAGTAATTATTTGAAGCTGGAGTTAAGACAGGCAAGTGATTGAGATTATTATTATTTCTTTTCTCCAAACTCATAACTATACCAAAAATGGTTGGAGGCAATGTGACTATCTGGATCTTATGGTACTTCTTTGAGATCTTGTTTCTTTTCTCTCTCTCTCTCTCTCTCTCTGTCTGTCACACACACCACTTTTATTTTTTTCCTTGGCACTTCTACTCCATAAACCAATGTTTAAAGAAGGCATTCTAAAGAGACTCCCAGCTGTGGGTTTCAGACTTTATTTTGTGTTGGCTTAGCTCCAGGAAATGCAATGCTTTGACTCACAGTTATAAGAATCATACCTAGTGGTAAAACATAGTTCAAAATGCTTTAAATTGTTTTGAGTTCTTTGGATTTTAAACTTTCTTGTTGCTCCCTAAGATAACTATGCATCTAGCCAACTACTGCTATTCACTACACAGGCAATAAACATGCCAACATTTGTGTAACACAAACATGCATCTTGACTCATTTCGTAAGACTGTACATTCTTTACTGCTTGCAGGTACCTATAAAGATAAAGAAAAAAACATGCTGAAAAGATTTTTTTAAATTTATTTTTAAATTTTCAGTTTGTATGTAAGCAATAAAAAAAGATTTCATGATAGATAATCCTAGAGTGCTTGGCACAGCAGTCTCTCCCTTTGTTTTCATTTTACATCAGTCTGGGTATTTGAATGACGGAAGAGTAAAAAGTATGGCTTTACTTGTAAATTTTAATGAGAAAGTATCTATTTGAAAAGGAGAGAACTTTGGAAATATGTGTAGCTTGCAACATGAGACTTTCTTTCCTAGTGGTAAGCAAATCAGAAATAATTTCAAAAATTACCCTGGATCTAGGTAGAATCTTGACTACACACACACATACACACACATGCACACAGGCACACACAATCCTAAGAGAACAAGAAGATTCTGTAATGTAGATCACTATTCAGTTGTAGATTCACACATATTGAGTGTACCTGTATGGAGTCAGAATCTATGAGGAAGAACACCAAATTTAGATGGAAACCACTAGGCTGCTTGATTGGATAATTACACATTCAAGGCTTAGCTTTTTATTTTATTTCATTAATTTGGCCTGTCCCCTAAATGCTTACATCATTCAATCTTTAAACAATGTTGAAATTTAAATTTTGACTTCTCCCAGCATTCTTTGAAAATGACATAGCGAAGCCTTTAGAAGTCACTTAAGGATCCAATAACCTTGCAAACTTGTAGTGGCTACATAGGCAGCTCCTCTTAGGGGACTGCACTCTGGTCATAGGATGACAACTTCACAGAGGAAAATTGCTGCAAAGGAGAGGCTCATTTTCCTTTCCCACCGCCTGTGATTACTATGCCTGGAGAATCATTTATAAAACTCATTTGTGCGAAGTCTGTGGGTGATTTATGAATCTGGGGCTGTTGTGCAGTGCCCAGAGATTCATCATTCCTGGATTCATGTTAGCAAGAATGAATTCCAGTCAGTGTTCAAAGTCAGAATGTAGTGTCCTCCAAGTGGCCTGAGAAGCTTCTGGCCCTCTGGCTGCCATCATCTCTTCACTTTTTATCATAGTCTAATCATACATTCTCTTTCTTCTTCCCTTAGGATTGAAAGAAAATGTACTCCATAGAATAATAATAAAATAATTCTTAGCCACCAGGTTCTGCTTTTCTACCTCTTCAGTTCTTGCTCATATTCGCATTCCTCTTCTGCTGTCTCTTTATCTTTATATCTGCTATTCTCTCTTTTTATAATTACTTAATTCCTTAGTACTCTCTCGATTCCTCCAGATACCCTTGTTTCCATTTCCTTAGAATTCTGAGTCTTACCTTGCTTTATATATTCTCTTAATGTCTGAGCCTTCATAGATTTCTCATCTTTCATTTATTTCCATAATTCTCTCATTCTTTCCTGTTTATATTCTTTCAAATACTTGCTCCTTCTTTTTACCTCTGTTTTATTTCTCCCATCTGTTTTATATTTCCAAAGAAAACCCAGTCTTTCTAGCAACTAACTGTGATCCTGGAGAAGATTTTTGAAAGAATTCAGAATGTTTTTACCTAATTCTTCTTTCTTGACAGATACACCAAATAGGATATTTACTTCGGCCTTTTAGTCCAGGGAATTGGAATGTACACTTTCTTTAATAAATTTACATATTGAATGTAAGAGGTCTCAGCAAATTTATACAATAGAAAATAAATATTAACTGTATAAATTATTTAAAAACCATAAAGCAAAATCTAAATATTCAGTGAAGGTAAAAATGGGCTTGAATATGGAGAAAACCATGCCAGAATTCTAAATATGCACCTAACTCAGGAAAAACAGGTTTTAAGTGAGGACACTATAAGGATTCCTTTTCTTTATTTCCTTTGTTTCACCAACAGAACGTCAATGAGCTCTGTGTGTGTGTGTGTATGTGAGTGCATGTGTGTATGTTTTCAGGGATGGGGCAGGGTACAGAAAGTACCTGATTCTTCTGGATCTATGTACTAAAACAAAAACTTGTTCCTTGAAATTGAACTCTTAGCATTTCGATCCACATTTGTGCACAAAATAGCATAGCAACCCTGCTCTGAAACCCAAGCTTAAGATCTGTTGAGCATTTATTTAGGGAAGAAGTTGATGCTCTTCATCAACTTCTTTATGAAGGATTGATGAAGTTGATGTAGGATTGGGGGAAGTTATGTGAAAGAATGCTGTGGAAATGGAAAACTACTCCTCTATTCAGGATATTTTAACTCTGGCACTGAATTTACTTAGGTCATTCAAAAACTCAGAAACCTTTCTCCTTGGAAGGCAGCTTAGCAAACATGCCCACTACAGAGTCACATCGTGTTCACATTCCCAAACATAAGTAGATTTTCTAACTCTTCCTTCAAGCCATATCTAGGACTCCTTCTGAGAGTTTTGGGTAAATTACCATTTCTCTCTGTGGTAGGCATAATAATGGCCCTTCCAATGTGTCTACATCCTAATTCCTGGAACCTGTGAATATGTTCTCTTACATGGCAAAGACGAATTTAAGTAGCAGATGGAGTTTGTGTTGCTAATCAGCTGATGTTAAAATGGGGAGATTATCCTGCATTGTGGCTTATCTTTGTAGGCCTAGTGTAGTCACAAGGGTCCTTGAAAGTGGAAGAGGGTGGCAGAAGAGGAAGTGAGATGATGTAATGCAATATGAGAAGGACTCAAGTGGCCACTGCTGACTTCTATGGATTACACGTGTCCCCAAACAGAAGTGTTCAATTCCTGATCTCCCGTACCTCTGGATAGAGCGTTATTGAAGATAGGCTCTTTTAAAAGCTAATCAAGTTAAAATTAGGTTACCAGGATGGGTCTTCCTGTAACGTGACTGGTGTCCATATAAAAAGGGGAAATTGGGACACAAAGAGACATGCACAGAGGGAAGACGATGTGGAGTGACACAAGGAGAACGCCATGTGAAGGTGGAGAATTGGAGTGATGCATCTGAAAGCTGGAGTACAAAGATACCTGCAAACTCCCAGAAGCTAGGAGAGAGGCATGAATAGATTCTCCCTCTCGGCTCTCAGAAAGAGCCAACCCTACCAACATCGTGATGTCAGACCTCTGGCCTAAAGGATTATCAGACCATAAATTCCTGTTATTTTCAGCCATCCATTCTATGGTCCTTTGTTATGGCAGCTCTAGTAAACTATCTTGCTGGCTTTCCAGATGGAACGAGCCACAAACAAATGAATGTGAGCAGCCTCTGGAAGCTGGAAAAGGAAAGACAATGGATTATTCCCTGTGGTCTACAGAAAGAAATGCAGCATTTCTGACACTTTGATTTTCCCCTAATGTTATGAACTAAATATTTGTGTACCTCTTAAATGTCACATGTTGACATCCTAACCAATAATGTGACTGTATTTGGAAATAGGGCCTGTGAGTAGGTAATAAAGGTTAAATGAGCTCACAAGCATGGGCCCCTAATTCAATAGGGCTAGTGAACTTGTAAGAGGAGAAAAAGACACCAGAGCATTCTCTCTCTCTCTACCATGTGAGGACACAATGAGAAGATGGCCATCTGCAAGCCAAGTGGAGAGTCCTCACCTGAAACTGAACTGACCAGAACTTTGCTTTTGGACTTTCTAGCCTCTAGAATTGTAAGAAAAATAAATTCCTGTTTAAGCTGCATGGTCTGTGGTATTTTATTATGACATCTCTAGTAGACTAAGGTACCTAGTGAGACCCACACTGGACTTCTGACCAAAGAACATTTGTCTTGCTTAAGCACTAAATTTGTAATAATTTGTTACAGCAGCAATGGGAAGCTAAAACATTCTCCATCATTAAATTTCCAGTGATGTCTTAGCAATCATATAGATTGTTGCCAAAACATACTATTTCTTTCTTTTTTTTTAGACGGAGTTTTGCTCTTTATTGCCAAGTCTGGAGTGCAATGGCACGATTTCAGCTCATTGCAACCTCCGCCTTGTGGGTTCAAGCGATTCTCCTGCCTCAGCCTCCCGAATAGCTGGGATTACAGGCATGCGCCACCATGCCCAGCTAATTTTGTATTTTTAGTAAAGACGGGGTTTCCCCATGTAGGTCTGGCTGGTCTCGAACTTCTGACTTCAGGTGATCCGCTTGCCTCGGCCTCCCAAAGTGCTGGGATTACAGGTGTGAGCCAGTGTGCCCAGATGACGTACCATTTCTTAATTCATCTTTTACTTACCTTAACCTAAAGCACACTCTAACTGGAGCATTCATGTAGACCTCAGATAAGAAATGTAGCGAGAGAACTGATACAAGGTCAACAATTACAAACAGTACTATGCAGTTAAAAGTAAGGCACTGCACAGACATTATTGCCTTCATTTTGTACTTTTTGGCTTCACTCATCTTGCTAAAAAAAACTTTTAAAACGCAAATATGAAAAGTTTTTCTTACTAGAAGAACCTGTTGATTTGGCAACTTTTAAATTCCATGAATATTATGTTTCATAGAAAAATGTCAAAAGATATGATAAATTATTGTTATTTGTGGAAAATTTCATACCTATAATTTTATCTGAAGGTTATAATTTTTTTCCTGCTGCCCATGAAGCTTGCATAAAGCATAGAGTTAGTATTTAGAAGAAGATCAAGGTAGAAAATATACCTTGACAGAGACTGAGAAAAATTACCAAAGGTCTAAAATGATGTGAACTAAGGTAACATTTTAAAGATAACCAACAGGTTTTGAGTATTCAGTAAACCCAAAGCTATATACTCCTGGAATCAAACAATTTGTAGGCTCATGAAGTTTTTAAACTAGATATCCTTGGGCTTCTAGTTCTGCGACGTAATAGCTGAGTAGCCTTGAGCAAATACTTTAACTCTTCTTCATTGAACATTAATATCTTAAAACTTTCTAAATTATATAACTTACCTCTTCATCTTCATATTTTGAAATCCTTAAACTTTTACTTATGTAAAGGTTGTTTTAATTATGTTGCTTAGTTTATCAATGTAAAGTATTTTACACTGTGTTAGCACATAATTAGTTCTTCATTTCTTGTCTACTATTATTATTGTATCCTCAGTAGGTTGTGTCAGTTAACTTTTACTGTATAACACATCACCTCAAAATATACTGGCTTAAAATAATTTTCATTTTTTTCAGTTTACAATTTTGAAGGCCTGGGTGGTTGTTTTTATATGAGCGAGTTCTGCTGATTCTGCAGGGCTTGTGCTTGTTGTCAGTAGGAAGTTCAGCGGTCCAGGGGACCTAGAATCACTTCATTCTCATGTCTGACAGGCTGTGGGTCAGAGCAGTAGGGATGGTTGAAGCAATGGCTTATCATCTAGCAGGCTGGCCTGGGTTTCATCATATGGTTGTCAATTGTGAGGTTCTCAAGAGTAGCAGAGTAGCAAGAAGGCCAACTTTCTTGTACATGTGTTTTACACACCTCCGATAACATCATGCTTAGTAATATCCCACTGGCTAAGTCAGTGCTAGCCTAAAGCCAGTATGGGTGGGTGCTATCAAAAGTCATGGATGGCACTGTAATTTGTGGCCATTTTTGCAATCAACTGTGCAGACTATCTGGGATCCACAAATACATACTATGTTACATAACATCCTTGAGATGTCTCACATGCTTGCTAACTTAATACATAATATCTACAGTTGCTACCAAGGTCTAAATACATAATATCTAAAGATGCTATCAAAGGTCATGGATAGGACTGTAATTTGTGGCCATTTTTGCAATCGACTATGCAAACTATCCCAAGTTTGAGATCCACAGATACATAGTATATTACTTAACATCACCCTTGAGATATTCCACATGCTTGCTAACTTAATACATAATATCTAAAGTTCAACCTGCTCATTCTCTAGGGTTTTAAAACTTAGCAATTGAAACTATTTTCCAATGAGTTGCTTGTGCTATAATTCTGGAAGTTGTCTCTAATGATTTCTTTCCCTTTCTTCAATATCCATTCAGTTCCTAATTTCTTTAAGTTGTGTCTTTACAAATCTTTTTAATCCATCCACTTTGTTCATCCCCCAGGCAACTACCCCAATTCACATCCTCATCAACTCTTGCTTGGAAACGTAACTTGCCAAATGTAATAGCTGCCTAAATTGACTACCTACATCCCTTTTTTTCTATTCACTCTCTTCTTCAGAGTACATTTCTATACTTTATAAAATGCAAATATGATTATGTCACATCACTACTGAAAAACCTATAGTGTGCTAAAGGGTTTGAAAAACTGAGCAGTTACATGAAGAAAATAGAAACAGGAAAACTAATTTTTCAAGGAGGTACTGTGTGTATATTTTGGATGAGAAGATCTATGTATATTTAAGTAGAAATCCCCAGAAATTAGGAGCAGGGAAAATCAAGGGAACAAAGACCAGGAGAAGGCAGAAGAGATGGAATCCAGAGCCTAAGTCTGGAGTGAGAGGACATTTACTGGTGAGTGCATTTGGATTTTATTCAGTAGACATCTAATGCACAATGCCTGGTATATAATGTGCAATTAAACATTTGTTGAATATACAAATGAATAAACAAAGGTTCTGATGAGGAAAGTGATATAATATTATCCATTTTTCAAAAATAAGTCTGGCTTAAGTAAAAAGATGTTGGAAAAGTGACAAAATTGAGTCAGATAAAATATTTGGGCAATAAGTGCATTATTTTATATGCACAGTAACAAGGGCCTGGACTAGGACTAAAGAAGGAGAAAGAAATAATGGTATCAGGGAAACACTTTTTGGAGAAACGATGGACTGGAAGGTTTTGTGGATCATATGAATAAGAAGCAAGATAGAGAGACGTGAATTGCACTCAGGATGCAAAGTTTCTAAACCAAGCGTCTGTGACTATTACTCAAAGAAAAGAGGAAGAAACACATTTGAGGGTAGTTGAGAGCGAGATGATAAACTCAGTGTTAGACCTCCAGGGTTTGTAAGCAGAGCAAGGCTTCATGTTCTGATAATTAGGAAACAGCTGAAATAAGGTATCCTTGTTGTCATGTTCTTCATTTTCTCATTCTGAGAATATCTTTGCTCTACTCCAATCATTCATCTTTTATTCAATGTTTAGAACATGTCTTAGATTGTTTTCTTGAATCTGCCTAGTCAGATATAAGCATTCTTTCCAATTCTCTTTGACAGTGCTGTCTGTCCCTTTTTAAAAGCCATCACTTCACAATCTCTTATATTATAGTGAGTTTACACATCTATCTCATTATTTTGGAAACTGCTTAGAATGAGTGATGAGAGATAGAAAGTAATCTTTTATTTACCTTTGTGTTTTTATAATACTTCCACATATATCTCAATGTTTGAAATAGAGGACAGATTTAATAAAAGCTTACTGAAGCTTTCAGAAGCAAAGCTCTGAATTTGAAAACAGAAAAAATAAATTTCATCCAATCTAAACAACAGAGAACATAGGCTGGAAAAATATGGACAGATCTTTGGGGACCTGTGAGACAATAACAAAGCACTGACCATTTTTATCCTTGGAATCCCAGTGGGAGGAGAAAAACAGAAGGGATAAAAAGTTTTTGAAAGAAAATAAAGACTGAAATTTCTCAAATTTGGCTGAAGACACAAACCAATAGATTCATAAAGTTGTGACATCCATACCAATACAAAAAAAATTAAGCTTCTCAAACTAAAAAAAAAAAAGAAAAGATCTTGAAAGAAGCCAAAAAGAAATGACACATTATCTGAATCCATGGTAGACATAAAAGGAAGTAACACAATATTGTAACTATTAAAGAAATTCAACCACAAATTCTATATCCACTAAAACTATCTTCCAGTAGTAAAAGGGTAATAAAGACATTCTCAGGCAAAGGAAAACTAAATGCATTTCTCACTAGTAGATTTGTCTTAAAGACCGGCTAAAAGGACCAGTGCTGTGATACAAAATACAGTTGGTCTCAGGTTCTATATATCAGCCTGCTTTAAGATTTCCTATTTTATGAGTGGAGGCTCTATTTAGATAATTTCAGTGAAACCAGGTGAAGTAAAATGGCACAACCATTCACAGGGTTCTATGAGGCACAGAATAGGAGAGGCATTAGTCCAGGAGTTGGTGCCTGGAAGAAACGGTTTTTAAGTGAAACTAGCTCCTAAATGGGGAGGGAAAAATAAGCAAGAACAAGTAAGAGAAAGGTTCTGGGGAAGGGTAGGCAAGGATATAGCACAGGCTAATCTCTGTGGTGGTGCTTAGGGAAGCAATGTGGAGGTCGTTAGAGAAAAGTTTTTTACAATCAAAGGACATACAGGAAGAATTTCATTGTAGATCCTCTGTGAAAGAACCAGAGTCTCAGTTGGGTGTGGTAGCATGCACCCGTAGTCCTAGCACTTGGGAGGCTGAGGCAGGAGAATCACTGGAGCCCAGAGTTTGAGGCTGCAGTGAACTATGATTGTGCCACTGCACTCCAGCTGAGGCAACAGGGTGAAAGCCTGACTGTAAACAGAAAAAACAACAACCAGAGTCTCAACAAATCACTTAGTGGAAATGCAAACTACAGGGGCTGATTGATTGTAATGGAAAGAGAAGACACTTGGTTTGTCAAGCTATTGTACTTAGTAACAAAAAAGATAAAAACACCAAAAAGTACCCTTTGGGTACCTGTAATTTTCTGCAATGGAGAAATTCGGAATTTCTTTCTGAAATAGCCATATGGATTCTCTTTCCTTTTTAACATTCAAATGATATACACATTTTGAAGCTTCAAGAAAAAGTAAATTGAGTGAGTAGTTTATGATAAAGTTGCTTTCCATGAGTGTCACCAGAAGAGTTGTATTTCTTCTTCTTTGTTTGGGGGAAAAACATTAATGTTTTATAGCAAAACTTTTTTGCAATTTAGCTACTAGAGGAATTTTATCTTTTATACTCAAAATGCAGTACAGTTTATAAAGTCTTTTTTTATGTGAGAACATTTGTTTGCCATCAAACTGGATATGTATCTGTCTGATATGTACAATAAAATATAATGAAAATACGGTTTATAGAATTGCTTGTATATAATTTGTGGTACTTGAATAGGCAACAGTGCCCACCAAGTGCTTTTTGAATCACAGTACAATAAAATGCCTTCCCACAAAGGCCCAAAGTAAGCAGATCAATAGTCAAGAGCATTCATAGTTTTATCGAGATCATGTCAGTTTCCTTTGGGAGAAAAAAATGCCTTTTGTCTTTTAGCTCTTTTTTTGAAATATCTCTCATCTCTATTTCTTTTTCATTGCTACTACTAAAAATCACAGTTTATTCTCTCTTCCCCTCTCTCTCTCTCTCTCTCTCTCAGCTGAGCAGCTGGTCACTGAATTTTGATTCCCCCTATGTTCTGAATCTACTCATTTATCTTACTTTGAACTGCCTTAGTTGAGCAACCACCATTTCTCACCTAACTAGCTCAGAATGTTCCTATATGACCTCTGGATCTCTTGTATTATCCCATCAAACCATCCTTCACAGAACTAAAAAAGTGAGCGATCTCTCTAAAACATTCATCTCATCATCTGTTCCCTCTGCTTAAAAGCCTTCGGTCGTTCATAATTACTTTGATAATGACATCTCATGGCATGGCACTATGCTTTTACAGGGTGACTCCTGACCATCTTTCTAAGGTTTTCTCCTGCTGGCCTTTCCCTCAAATCCCATGTTCTTCCACACTGAACTACTTGCAGTTTTATAGTTGGCCTTTGCTTCTTTATCCCACTGTCTTTGCACTGACTCTCTTTTGGTTTTAAGCATCCCCCTCTTGCCTCCTTCTTTTGTAGTACAGATGAACTCTTATTCATGTTTTTAAGATCCAGTGTATTAATGTTTGGGCTGTCATAACAAAGTACCACAAGATGAATGGCTTAAACAACAGGTATTTATTGCCCAACAGTTGTGGAAGATAGAAGTCTGAGATCAAGGTGTTAGTAGGGTCTATTCCTTCTTCAGGCTGTGAGGAAGAATCTGTTGCATATCACCCCCCTGGCTTCTGGTGGTTTCTGGCAATCTTTGGCATAGAGAAATACTACCCTGATATCGGCCTTCATCTTCACATTGTGTGGTCCCTGTTGGGTGTCTGTATCCAAATTTCTTTTTGTCTAAGGACACCATCCGTATTTACTTAGGATGATCCCACCTTAATGATCCTATTTTAACTCGATTATCTGTATGAGGTACTATCTCCAAATGAGGTCACATTCTGAGGTACTGGGGGTTAGTTCAACATATGAATTGTGAGGAGACACAATTCAACCCATAACACTCAGTTCAAATGAAACCTCCATGATATCTCCTATAATCTATAATACTTTTCTCACATAATCTCATTACATCTTTTGTGTATCCATGGTACTTTTAGAACTCTTTAACACTTAGTACTGCGAATCATAATCACTGGTTTACCCATTTTGTGCATGAATGTCTACTATTGTATACTGAAATTGCTAGTTTTCCCTAATATATTGGGAATACATGCGTGCTACCCAAAACAATATACACATTCAATGAAATCCCTACCAAAATTCCAATGGCATTTTCATAGATATAAAAAGAATCTAAAATTTCTGTGGAATCACAAAAGACACTGAGCAGCCAAAACAATCTTGAGAAAGAAAAACAAAGTTGGAGACATCACACGTCCTGATTTCAAATTATATCATAAAGCAACAGTAATTAGAACAGTATGGTACTGGCCTAAAAACAAACACATAGACCAACAGAACAGAATAAAAAGCCCAGAAATAATTCCAAGCGTATGCGTTTAACTAATTTTTGATGAGGCCACCAAGAAGATGCAATAGGGAAAGGATAGTCTCTTCAATAAACAGTGTAGGGAAAACTGGATATTCATATGCAAAGAATGAAAATGAACCCTTATACCACATGAAAAAAATCAACTCAGAATGGATTAAAGACCTAAAGATAAGCCTTGAAGCCATAAAACTCTTAGAAAACAGGGGAAAAGCTCCTTGATAATGGTCTTGAATTTTGTTTAAGAGATTTTTGGATATCTTACTAAAAGCACAGGTAACAAAAGCAAAATAAAATAGTGGGACTATATCAAACTAAAAAACTGCTGCACAGTAAAGAAAACAATCAGTAAACTAAAAGTCAGCCAGTGGGTTGAGGGATGGTATTTGCAAACCATATGAGGTTAATATCTAAAATATATTAGGAACACACACAACTCAATAGCAAAAAACAAAACAAAACAAAAAACAAAAAAAAAGAAAGAACCTGATTAAAAATGTGTGATGAATCTAAATAGACATTCTCAAAATAAGACATAAGAATGGGTAACAGGTATATAAAAAGATCAATATTATTAATTATCAGGGAAATGCAAATCAAAACCATAATAAGATATTACCTCACATGTGTTAGAAGGACTATTGCCAAAAAGAAAAGAGATAACAAGTACTGGTAAGAGTTATGAGAAAAGGGAAACCTGTACACCCCTGGTGAAAGTGTAGATCAGTGCAGTCATTGGGGAAAATGATATGAAGTTTCCTAAAGAAATTAAAAATAGAACAACCATGTGAACCAGCAACCCCACTTCTGGGTACATACCCAAAGGAAATGAACTCACCACCTGGTAGAGATATGTGTGCTCCATGTTTTTTGCAGCCTTATTCACAATAGCCAAGATATGGAAACAATTTAAGTATCCATCTGCAGAGGAATGTAAAAAGACATTGTGCAGGATATATATAATTAATATTTAGTCCTTAAAAAGGAGATGCTTCCATCCCATTTGACCATTTGAGAACACATGGATGAATCTGGAGGACATCATGCTAAGTGAAATACGCCAACACAGAAAAATACTGCATTTTACACTTATAAGTGAAATCTAAAAAAAAAGAAACAAAAACCTTTGAATATATAGAAACAAAGACTAGAATGCTGATTACTTACTACAGGTTGGAGGTGGTGAGGGAAATGGGGAAACAAAGTACAAAGTTACAGTTATATAGAATGAATAAGTCTAGATCTCTAATGTACAACACAAGGATTATGGTTAATAATATTCTATGGTAGCCGAGCAATTTGCCATAGACTAGCATTTGAGTACTTTTACCATAAAAAAGGTACATATGTGAGATAATGGATATATTAATTTATATAACTGCAGTAATCATTTCACTACGCATGTATGTATATCAAAATGCCACGTGGTAGCACAGAATATATGATATATAATATACCACATATAATTACATATAATTATATATTACATATATAATTATATCATATATTATATATATAAATTAATCATATATGATATATAAACTAATATATGATATATGTTGATTATATAATTTATATATCATATATGATATATATGATATGATATACATGATATATAATATCTCATATATATGATAGAAAAGAAGACATCTTCATTTCTTTTGTTTTATCCCCAGAACTTATCATATCTAGATATATATTAGTTGTGCAATAAACATTATTGGAAGCATGAATGAATGAATGAATAAGTAAACTGGTGTATTGTAATCTCAAGTTCAGAGAAAAATCTTAATTTCCAAAAGGAAAAATGTTTTCAAATGTGTCATTACATTTAAAATAGTAAACCTCAAAAGCATTCTAATTATTAAAATTCATTCTTTCATGAAATCAATGGATATATTTTCTTAAATTTCAGATGTGAAAGCTATGACTGAATGAAGTATGCATTTTACTCAACAGAACTTTTCAGTCAACTTTATGTTTTGAAATCCTTGATTAAACTTAGGCATCTAGATAAAAGCTGCCTGTCAATGACAAATTTATATGGTGTTTTCTACTTTCTAAAGTACTATTCTCCTGGATAATATCCTCTGTAATCCTCAGAACCTCTTCCCTTGATATTATTATTTCCATTGTAAAGATAAGGAAATTGAAATTTTTGGATGTTTTTGAATTTTCTTACAACTAAGATATATATCTTCTATTTTTTCTTCATATAAAATTATAATGGGAAATATAGATACTCAATACCTTTTCTACCAATAATAAGCTGTATGTTTTCATAATCTTTAAAATAAAATTTATGTTAAATAAAAGTGTGTATAATCAACTATACTCAAAAATTATCTAATTTCACAAGCTAAGAAACTAAAAATGTACTTTAGTTTTCTCCTTAAAATCTATTTACTTCATGAAACTTGGGCCTTTATATTTTTTGGAACATAGATCTAAGGGTAGCAATAGAATAAATGATAATACAAGTGGTGTTTTCATAAAGGGTGAGTGAAAGAGATCATTAACAACCTGGTCTAGATCAGGAAGACTGTGGCAGAAATATGAAAGGAACCAGAGGCAGTTTAGATGAGATTAAAATGATTTGACCAAGAATATAATCTATTTGGGTGTGTTTTCCTATGAGCAGATTCTTCCATTACAGGAAGGAAAATAGAAATTAAAAGCTTGGAATCTCTGTTATCTGTAAACCTTTAAGGTTCTGTTTACCTAATTTGATTATAATGAAACATAAACAATGAGGGTCTGGCCATGACATTGGACAGATGCAGTCATCATATGGGTTCCAACTGCTGGGAAAATCTCAACCAGAAACTTCCCAAGTTCACTCACAAGATGATAATTCTCTCCCTAGGGCAATCAACACTTACAAATAACAAATCAAGAAAAGATGAAGTGTCTTACAAGGTTAGCTCAGCACAGTTCTCACAGACTTAAAACAGAGAATCAGGAGCCTAAGGTCTGGGTCCACCTTATTATTTTCATTGTTGCCTTAATTTTATTTGCACTGAAGCACCTCTTTAAATCACAACACACTATGTTTATAAATTTCTTCTGTCTTTCCCACCCCCCACAATGTCAACCATGTAGAAAAGGCTTGATGAATAAATATTGATGAGTGGATATCTGTTTAGGGTTTTTATATTTCACCATTTAATGTGTATCATAAAATGATCATAGATTCCAAAGCACTTTCAAATAATTTATCACACTGAAACCTTGTAACAATGGGGTGAAGTAGATATTATTAAATGAATTATTTAAAAAGGTATCATGGTATCTGGCTTATTAGCCATCTTGAAAACAAGTGGTAGAGTCACCATCAAAGAGTCAAGCCTCTGCCTCTCAGCCTCACCAGAGGGGACTATAAGGTTTATATTTCATAAAGAACAGGCTTGGCTTCCTGCATGGAGTCTTAGTCATTAGGTGAGGGGGTGCTGGATGAAAATGCCTTAGTACTCTTCTTTCTATTTCTATTACTGCACGTACTATTCACAACACTGTTACCTAGTTTTAAATATATATACACACATATATTTAAATATATATAATTATACTATATATAATATATAACTATACTATACATAATATAGTATAATTATATATGTAACCAGATATATATGTTATTACATATATAATAACAGTAATATGTTATTGCATGTATCTGTTATTACATATATACATATTATATATGTAACCAGATATATATAATATATAATATATATTTATATTTATATATATTTTATATATATATATAAAGCCAGGTAATTATAATGATTGATACATAATATTTGAACATATTTATGGGGTACATGCGATACCCTGTTACATGCATAGAATGTGTCATGATTAAGCAAAGGAATTTAGGGTATCCAACACCTGGAGTGTTTACTATTTCTATGTGTTGGGAACATTTCTAGTCCTCACTTCTAACTATTTTGAAGCATACAATACTTTGTGATTAACTATAGTCACCCTACTCGGCTTTCAGATTTTAGAAATTATTCCTTCTATCTAACTTACGTTTGAAATGATTTACCAGCTGCCTAACTAGCCTCCCTTGACTCACCAATGTGTTTTTTACAGTGTTTCTAAGAATGACCATTCAAAAATGCAGATCAGATTTTGTCACTGCCCTGTTTTTGGAGTTAAAGGCTTTCCATTGCTCTTAGAATAAAGATCACAGTTCTTGACTTGCAGCACTCTGCATATTTCAGCTTCACCCTCCTTATCCATCACCATGCCTTGTCTCCTCCAAGCTCTCTACACTAAACTACAATGTATTTAACTTTGTTAAATTCCTTGACCCTGCTAAGCTCTCTCCTGTCTTGTGCTCTCCCTCATCCTGATGTGTCTTCGCAACCCTCTGCTCTGACCCTGCAAAGCTAGCTAAGGTCTCAGCTCAAAGTCATTTCCTTCAGCACCTTCTCTCCCTTCCCAGTCTGGGTTAGGTCTTCCAGATTAGCTTAAGGCATCCTCTCTGGCAACACTGACCACATTTATATTTGTTTGTTTAACATTTTTCATCTCCATTCCCAGCCCCACCCCTTTTCTAGTTCATCCCCAGTATCAATCATATGCATAGTACTGAGTAGATGATCAATAAACATTTGTTTACTTAAAATGATCATTCAATACATTTCCACCTGGAAGCCTAGGTAATCATTCTAGAAAACATTTCTGGCCAGGCGCGGTGGCTCATGCCTGTAATTCCAGCACTTTGAAAGGCTGAGGCGGGTGGAGCACTTGAGATCAGGAGTTCGAGATCAGTCTGGCCAACAAGGCGCAACCCCATCTCTGCTAAAAACACAAAAATTAGCTGGTGTGGTGGTGCATGTCTGTAATCCCAGCTACTTGGGAGACTGAGGCAAGAGAATTGCTTGAACCTGGAAGGCGGACGTTGCAGTGAGTCCAGATCGTGCCACTGCACTCCAGCCTGGGCAATAGAGCAAGTGAGACACTGTCTCAAAATAAATAAATAAATAAATAACGCATTTCTGATTCATGTGACTCTGCTGCTGTCTTTGATGGCTTTTCCACAGCTCTCTGGATGAAGTCCGAACTCCTAAGCCTGGTATACTACACCTTCCTAGTTCCCACCCAACTGCTGGTGTTTTTTTCACCCTTCTTTCCTCCACTGTCCTTTCACTGTGTTTCTGCAATCTGGAACTGAGGCAAGTATAAAGGGAGAAGGTCCCTAGAGAACCTCCAACCGGCCGGTGCACTGGGAGGCCTGTGCACAGGGGTGGAGCCATGGAAGCTCATGCTATTTTCAATGGGGAGGAGCCTGGCCTCTCCTGTTCCTGGGTGGTAACCAGGGATTCAATCTGTGAGGCAAAAAGCCAGCTAAGCAGGACTCTCACTTTGATGAAAGTCCCTGTTTCTCTTTTTTTCCTTTTTTCACCCAATAAACCCTGTCCTTCTCACCTTTCAAAGTGTCTGCAAACCTAATAGTTCCTTGTGGCATGACAAGAACCAGTTTTTCCTACAGCAGAACTCTCTTCAATAATTTTTCTCTTTTGCCTTAGATATTTCCATATTCTTGGCCTTTTCCTGATGCCCTTTTTTCTCTCTGCCCATATTCATTACTTACTTAAAATGCCATCAGGACTCAGTTTAACATAATGCTATTTCTGACACTTAATTTTTGAGAAAAATAACTGAAATATTTATTAGATTTTGAAAGTGATAACAGCATGCCAATATGTCATGATCACTTCTACACAATTATAATATATAATGATAATGAAAATTACCTGGAATGAAAATATATTTGGAGCACTAAGCTTAATGCTTTGCACAAAAGCATGTTTTTAAATTAGGTCGATTTGATGCCCTTCCACACAATATTTGAAAAGAGTAAGTATAATTTGTAAAATCTTATTCAAATCTCTTCAAATGAATAATGAATTGCTCTTGTTAAGACAAAATAGAGACCACAACATTAGAAGATTCTTGTGAATCTTTCCAGTTGAGAGCTGACAGACCAATAATGAGATCTCACTAACTTTTCGTGACTCCTTGAATACTAACATTGATAACATCTTGTTTAATAAGGTTCACATGCCTTAAAATTCTCAGTTTTTTAAATCACATTCTCTAACAATTGTGTCTATTCCTGGCAATACAACTGAAGCACCTTTTTCACTGAGTGAATCTTTGTAAATGTTTTATGTTTTGCAGCAGTTTGACTTTATTATTTAAGGGTAATGTAAAACATTTAATGGAAACATTTGGGAAGCTTAAGTTTGTATAGTTTAGGGAAGACGTATTTGAGAGATAGCAATAATAGCAGTATGAATTAGTGTATGGTGAACAGTGGAACAGATGGGAAATAATTTGATATTTTAAAAATGAAATTTTCCCCAGATTCCAGCAATTATACAGACTAATTGTAAACAATACAGAAAAATCTGTGAGGAATTAAAGCCTCTAATAATGGTACCATGTAGAGGTAATTGAATAGAACATCAAGAGTTTGCTGTGTTCTATTATTTTCATGTATTTTATATATATGAAATGATTTCAGAAGTTTATATTTCAGAATTATATATAATTTCAGAAGTATAATATTTGATTTGTAGTTTTGAAACCTTTTTTTCTTAAGTGGCATTATCTCCTAGGCATTTTTTCTTGTTATCTTTTGGAAATACACCCATAAAGCATATTTTTTCTTTGTTTTCTTTCTAAAACAAATATGATTTTAGTGGTACCATAATGTTATAATTATGATTAATTTATTGACTAATTTTCTAATCTTTGGATACTTCAGAAATTTCTTAGATTCTAACATTATTAATAACAAGCATCATTGCTCAAAAATAATTGTTGACATGCTTGATTATTTTATTAGCATGGGTTCTTAGAAATGTAGTTATTAGATCACAAATTATGCATATTTTTAATGCTTTTGAGTTTACTTTCAAATCGCTTTCCCTAATGGTGTACAGAATACACCTTAATCATTTGTTTATGAGAATGCCATTTTCAACTTATATTTACCAATATTGGCTACTATTCAAAATCTCATGCCAGCTTCTTACTTTGAAAGGTATACCTTGGATTTAAAATAGAACAAAACAAGGGAATGTATGCCATTCATACATCTTTGAAAAGCTTACTTGAGCATAATGGTCACACTGTTTCTTCACATATACAATCTTCTTTTTAAAATATCCTTCAGAAAAATCACTCTGTGCTGAACCAAACAAGAGCTGCCCCTACTTATAGATAATATATATAGTCATTTACACACACACACACGCACTCGCATCTCATCCCTGGTGCAGTTGTGTGAATTTAAATATAGTGAGAACATCAGCTATCAAAAAAACATAATCTTTTTTGCAGTCTATATTTTCCACTCTAAGAACTGGTTACTACTTGACTATGACTGTCTTGTTACTGGAGGAAAGTAGAAAATATGGAATTTTGAGTTTTATGTGCTCACAAAGGGGAAAAGCAAGTGAAGCCACTCATGAACTACTCCCATTACTCCTCAGCCTGTCTGATAACAGAATCAATACTTTTCCTCTCCAAATCAATCACTGAAGATAAAATTGAAGGCATTGTAGTGTAGTCTGTGTTCTGGCAATTCTATTAAAGATACCAAATGATGAAGCATTCATCACATTAGCAAGTACTTTTACCTAAATAGAGGGTGACTAAATGTAAGTCCTTCCTTTAGAGATTTTTGTAGGAAATAGAAAAAAATAAATGCTATTGTTTCAGTATGCACGTGGCCAAACAATGAGCGGAATCAAGCATTTTCATGATGGAAAAGCCAAGGGTAAGATGCCCTCATAGTCCCTGGCTGTAGTTCCCACAGGCTGCACTGCAGAGGAGGGAGACACTTAGCTTGCTCCTGGTCGGTAAAATGGCCCTCAGGAGCCACCCAGAAAGTGGGACGGGTGGCTTTGGTGAGCTCAGGTAAGAAGAGGGTCATTTGGGAGTAGCCTCAGAGGACAGATACGGCTTTAACATTTGTCCTAACATCTGTTTCACCCTCACCAAAATTTGTGCCTTTGAAAAGTCTGATCTCATCTACCCTAAATGCTTAACATTTCCCTTGAGTTCTCCAAAGAATTTTTGAAAGTTTTTATATTAATGATATGTAATAAAAGAGCAAGACAATAAAGAACAAAATACAGGACCAAGTGGGTGGGATAGGTGGGGGTTGAGGGGCGGGGACATAAGCAGATCTGTGTAATGGAACTCAGCCAAAAGTTTCCCGCTTGTTCTCTGAACTTTGTGTTTGTATTTAGTCAAAGACATTATTCCCACAAGGGGAATGGTTTAACAATTCATCAGCTCTCTTCTCCTCTATAATTGAAGACTTCTTAATTGTATGTCAGTAAAGTACAGAATCTGAGCAAGAGAATGCTGAATAGGCAACCCTAGATCAGTATAAAAGAAATGAGCAAGGTAACCCGCACAATTATAAGTGTGATATTTATGAAACGAGTTCTGTAGTCCTTTGCTTATATTATAAAAAAATGCTTTTGTTATATAACCTTTGTAGTTAAAGTCTAAAGATAACAGACATAAGGTCTAAATATCCATGAAACCATCACAACACTTGTATTATACAAGACAATATTGCACTCATATTACAGAAAATAGAATGAAGAAATAATAAACTGAATGATTTGACTTGAGTAAAACATTAGCTAATGTTTCTTGAGTACTATGTGCCTCACACAATGCTAAATACTTTAAATATATTACACCTTTTAATACTCAAAAGAATCATATAAAATCATTACTTTATCTTCATAATGTACATTAAATAAGTGGGGCTTAGTTTAGTCACTAAGTTATGATAGTTCATAACTATAAATAACCAGCTCTTTGATTTGAATTAAAGTTCTATTATGAAGCTTTTCTATAACTATGATTGTTTAACTTTAATTAAGCAAAATTTAGCTCAGGGATTGTGAAAGTTAGAGATAATATCTATTCCTTTGCAGATATTTTCATATATTGTTGTTTCAGTATCCTAAAATATACTTTTATTGTTGGCTTATTGCAATAATTTGTAATGGCTTTCACACTGTGCCTTTGGAGGATTCTGATAATTGAACACAGAGGGAGTTTGGTGTTCTCTCTTCTCCTTTAAAACACTTTTTTCTTAAGATCTTTATTCCTCATCCTTGTCAAAATGTCTATCACTTATTCATCTCCTCTTGCTTTAACCATATTTTATGAGGATTAAATTAGAAAAGTGAACCGGATGGGTGTGGTAGCTTACACCTGTAATCCCGCACTTTGGGAGGCTGAAGTGGGCAGATCACATGAGGTCAGGAGTTCGAGACCAGGCTGGACAACATGGTGAAACCCCATCTCTACTAAAAATACAAAGAATAGCTGGGCATGGTGGTGGGCACCTGTAATTCCAGCTACTCGGGAGGCTGAGGCAGGAGAATCACTTGAACCTGGGAGGTGAAGGTTGCAGTGAGTCAAGATTGCACCACTGCACTCCAGCCTGGGTGACAGAATGAGACTCTGTCTCAAAAAAAAAAAAAAAAAAAAAAAAGAAGCCTATGAATGAGGAATTAAGTTAAGGCATGCTTCTTTCAAATCAATATTAACACATCTAATTTGATCAATTTATAACTCTTAATAAGTTGTCTTGTAAAAGTCAATACTAAGGTTTCAAGTTAGGTCTATATTGCTGTCTACTTTGTTCGTTGTCATTACAAGCACCTTGAATAATATGTCCCATTTCATAGAAGTCAAATCAATAGTTGTGGAACTAATTAATAAAAACAAACTCTTACTAAATGACTTAATATGTATGCCACTTAGCATAGACCTAGCATATAACTGTTGGCTATTACTGTTAGCCAGTATAATAGCAACATATCTTGAAATGTTTTACAATCTAATGGGGAAGATTGAATATGTGCAGAGACACATATGGCTCTCAAATACTTCCTCTTTATTCTCCAGCTTTCTTGAGGTATGATTGAAAAAAAAATACATATGTTTAAAGTGTACAACGTGATATTTTCATGTACATATACATTGTGAAATGTTTACCTCACTCAACCTAATTAACACATCCATCACCTCACATAGTAACAATTTCTACAATTTCTATGAATGTGTGTTGAGAACATTTAAGATCTACTTAACAAATTTCGAGTGTACAATATGATATTTACTATGGTAAGTAGTCAACATGCTGTACATTTAATCTACAGAACTCATTCATCTTGCATAACTGAATTGTGTAGCAGTGACCAGTAACTCCCCATGACTCTCTCTTTTCATTCTACTCTTTGCTTCTGTAAGTGTGACTTTTGTGGATTTCATATATAAGTGAGATTATGCAGTAATTGTTATTTTATTTCTGGCTTATTTTACTTAGCAGGGTTCTCTAGGTTCATTCATGTGGTTGAAAATTACAGGAGTTTATTTTTAAAGCTGAGTAATATCCCATAGTGTATAGCAAACACTTTTTAAATAATCAGGGAAATAAAATGTCATTTGCATAATTACACTTGTTTTTTGCATTTGGTCCATTTTCCCCATTAAATTGTAAAACATTCCAAGATATAAGTTGTAATTATGTTTGCTTATAGTTTATTGGATTAAAAATATTCTAAATGTTTAGGATTCCTTTTATAAATCTACACATTCTTATGAAATATAAAGCTTTGTGATAGTCAACTAATCAACTTTAACTTTTAGGAATAGTGTTTCTCGGTGTGTTTGAGGCCCATCAACCACTTTTTTTCAGAATAACCTGAGGCATGTTAAGAAGTGTGGTTTTGGGAGAAAAGGTTCTTAAGTGAAGCTTCTAATTTTAAAGGTTTTAACTTAAAAAATTCTTCATAAGTAAAGTTGGTTCTACTTGCTGTTTCTTATTTTATATAAAAATATTAGATTTACTTAGCCTATCAAGTTGCAGTTATCATTGTCCAAAGTGTTTCAGTGTAAATACAGGTATAATCATATTTATGAGCCATGGATAGGTTATAGTCCAAACTTTTGTGTTTATAATTTGGAAAAAAATATTCTATTCCTAGAAGAGAGGTCCACAGCTACGTGCTTCAGAAAATACCAAGAATGTTTTCAGCAATGCAGGATAGCCCCTTGACAAGCTAACTACATCAGCATCTCTGAGATGGGCCCCAAGAGTACTTATTTTAGACAAACTAGTGATTTTTACTCACACTAAAATCAGAGAAACAGCTATTTCTTTGCTGTGGAGCTCAGAGCTGTGATTTGTTAGTCAGAGCGTTCCAGAGGGGAGGCAGCGCCAGCTATTAGCTAGTACTACTACAAGTCCTTCTGCAGTGGGTGATTCTTTGGTAAGATAATGCAGTCCATGTCAAGGTCACAGACATTCTGAGACTCTGAAAGGTGCTCTGCCAGCCCAGACTCCCTTCCACCACATGTTCCTGCTGGGCAGGATTTTGAAATTGCCATGCATATGAAGGGATCATTACAAAACAGAAGACCTCAAATTGATGCCTTGAAAACAGATGATTGCTGTATTTAATTACTACCCTAGGTCTCTCTGAATTATGAAGACTCCATGTGGCCAAAGAATGATCAGTAAACAAAGAATTCTAACTAAATTAACCAATTAACTCAGACAGAAAACCTTTTTATGTTTTCTTTATGTCAATAACAGAGAAACCTAAAATCTTGCCGGAGTCAATCAGTATCATCAGGCTGTTGTCAATGATTATCATTCAGTAAATGTATGGACATGGTGACCATATATCACAGTTAGCCTGGTTTTGATACAAGGCTGATTTTTTAATTTAGTGATTAGCGATCAGCTATAAACTGTATGACAAACAGACCTTCTTTCTCTTTTCATAGTGCCCTGGTTTTATGTGAATATCTAGTCTACAGATACACCTCTACAGAAGATTGAGCAGACTATGACACATCTTTGAATTTGTGTGGATAATCTTAAAATCAAATGTATAACCTGTTTGACTTATGGCAACTAATTTGCCAGGAAAATGTTTTTTATTTAACTGAAGTTTCTGGTAATTTGAATCTGACCCTTTAAAATGCCCTTGTGCTATATATATGGATTTTATTTTAAACACTAGTGTGAAGGTGAATCAGAAGCACTGTATGACTCAGGTCCTCTAGGCATTGAGCTATAAAAGTGGGGTCCCATTTATAATTGGAACTAAAGTAGTTTTGCTTGTAGTTTAAAGTCTTTTGGAAGGAACTGAATTGAAAAGTAAATGGCCTAAGCACTCTGAAGGCAGATGATAGAAGACGGTTTGACAAGAAAAGGCAGATAAAAAGACAGGCAAAATGATTTTACTTTATACCAGGAAAGACATTTGGCACTTTCTATTTAAAAGGCTCTTTGTGACCATTAATTAGTTAATCCTAATACCCTCTTGGTAGAACACATCAGCATTATTATCACTTGCTGCAGCAAAACTTGAAATACTGGAAGATTAAGGGGCTTTAGCAAGAATTGAAAGCTAATGAATGGCACAGTAAGAATTAGAACTGAGTCTCTGTTGGGCAATTCTATTTGGAGTCCAGCAGGCCACAGTCTCTGCATTGCAGTCAACATACCACTCTATGATTACAGAAGAGCACTCTGAGGAATGCCGAAGTCTGACACGGAAAGATCAGCTCAAACAACTTGGAAAGCTAAATGGAATGTGTAAGTCCACGAAGGCATGGAGATGCTGTGTTTGCCTCAGAACTTCTTCCCTCAGAGCTTCTTTGCCTCAGAACTTTGCCTCAAAGAAAGACAGGTTCAGTTTCCCCGAAAGGAAACATGTTCTAAAGAAAATAAGCAATTGGTCTTAGTAAGAGACTACACATTTGTATCAACTTACAGCAAAGAGCAATAGAGAGGGACCCAGGGAACAAAGTTTTTTTTTTTTTTTATGTTTTGAGCTGCATTTATTCAGAAGAATTATAGCTCTCTTTGGAACAAATAGTTCCCTGGGATCTCATCAGAAGAAAAACTCAGTGCAACTTTTAAAAAGTTGAGAACTTTTAAGAGGTTTAAAATCCAAGAAGAAACTGGTTACCTTAAAAACAGGTGAGAATTAGTCAACTGTCTGTTCTTGTACCTCATGCTAACCAGTAAATTTTGAGTCAGTCCCCTGAAAAAACACAATGACAAAATGCTGTTAAGCAGATCATAGGAAATAAGATTAGATGACAAAATTTTCTACAATTTTCAAATTCACAAGTCCTCCCTTGATAGCTAACAAGTTTTCTTACTTTATATTATCTTGGGATGTGGAGTTCTTTAGAAGAAATGATGGACTCCTAATTCATAATCATAGCAAAACAAATGTCAGTTGTATTACAAATTTAAGTGAAAAAATAAAAGCACTGGAAGAAAATACATATGACTAAATAATTTGGAGGGAGAAAATACTTGCTTAAGCTTGTCGTATAAATAGACGTAAGAAACATATTAATGTTTTCTATGTAAATAAAATTAAAGGATAATTTGGAGTAATATTTGCAATGTAGTTCTACAAAGGAGGCTAAGACAAGTTCCAAGAAGCACTATTAGTTGGAGGAATCTTTGTGGACATGACAACCTTGGTGCTTATTTCAGGACCGGAGGCTTTGGGCTGAGCTTAAGGCTGCATTTTTGGATGAATTAATCACAGCTTCATTCAATGAAGAAAGCTAACATGATATATACACTTATTTTATATGTATATATATTTTTATTTTTATTTTTAAGTTCCAGGGTACATGTGCAGAATGGGCTGGTTTGTTATAGAGGTAAACATGTGCCATGGTGGTTTGCTGTACCTATCAACCCATCACCTAGGTATTAAGCCCAACATGCATTAGCTATTTTTCCTAATGCTCTCCCTCCCCTCACAGGCCCCAGTGTGTGGTGTTCCCTTCCCTGTGTCCATGTGTTCTGAATGTTCAGCTCCCACTTATAGGTGAGAACATGCCATGTTTGGTTTTCTGTTCCTGCATTAGTTTGCTGAGGATAATGGCTTGCAGCTTCATTCTTGTCCCTGCAAAGGACATGATCTCATACATTTTTATGGCTACCTAGTATTCCATGATGTATATGTACCACAGTTCCTTTATCCAGTCTATTATTGATGGGCATTTGGGTTGATTCTATGTCTTTGCTATTGTGAATAGTGCTGCAATGAATATACACATGCATGCATTTTATATTCCTTTGGGTATATACCCAGTAATGGGATTGGTGGGTCAAGTGGTATTTCTGGTTCTAGAGCTTTGAGGAATTGCCACACCATCTTCCACTATGGTTGAACTAATTAACATTCCCACCAACAGTGTAAAAGCATTCCTATTTCTCTGCAACCTTGCCAGTATGTGTTGTTTCTTGACTTTCTAAAGCTGCTTTTTGATGACACCCCATCCTTGCTTCTACCACTTCCCTAAGGGCCCCAGACAAGATAATCCTGCAAATATTTATTCAAAAAGTACTGGAGAACCAATTCATCTTTGGGGAGTAAGAATCGCCTTTATTAAAGGATTAATATTTACAAGTTGTATTTTTATTAGGTGTCAGCAGATATGACTTGCTCTTATGAAGTAGAAATTAGAGTCTTCTTCCAAAGTAGTAAATTGTGTTAGGCATCCTTGCATCCTGTATTATATCTACACAATTTAATCCCAAACCTATGTTCTTCAGATTAAGAAACTGACACAATTCCCACCAATATATTTATTTACCTAAAGAGACATTCAATGTGACACTCAAATTTTCCACTGCCATGTCCTTATGAATCTCTAAGATGCATTTATCTGAGTTTTTGCAACTCAGAGAGAGAATTTTGAAATGGACAGTATGGATTCACATAGGACTATGGTTATCACTCTTTAACATGCATCAGTCTCTCCTGCAGGACTTGTTATAACGTGTATTTCCAGGTCTTAACCCCCAGAATTTCTAATTCAGCAGGTCTGGGGGATGGTTTGAATTTGCGCTTTTAATAATGTAATGCCAACACTGCCAATCTGGAGAGTGTACTTGTAGAAGTATTAGAGAAATGAGCAACAAAGTAAGAACTCACATATTCCATCTAATATTTCCAACACCATGGACACAAATATATTTAAAGCAGACATCCAGAAAGCATATGTGTCTTACAATTTACACAAGTACAAATCTATTGATTTATGATATGGCAATGGAAATGTAATGTGGTGATACAGCTATCTGTGAATTAACTTCTTTATATGGCTTTTACAAATTTTACAGTTTAAAGTAATGAAGACATGGATTCCAAAGTTTAGAATAAAATGAAGTAATTTATTTATCAAGATTGTAGTGAAGCCAACTGATCTTCAGTTCAGCATTATTAAATATTTTAGTGAAATTAAATAGTAGATGGCACAAATGAGAGTAATTAAATGAGAATTCTCCTTTTACTTCTCATGTCATTATTTGAAAATCATTTTTTTCCTTTAACTTCTGGAATCAGCCATTTAAATACTGTTGCAAGCCATCAGTTTCTTATTTGAAGCTTAGTAAACTTTCAGAAATTTCATATCTTTGTCAGTATTATGGATAATAGTTACTCATTACCTTGTGGGTGTACTGAATTAGGTTAGTAAAATCTTAACCTTTTCAAAGATCATACTTCTGTAATGCCTCTCCTTAAATGAACAAGAAAATGTTTTGAAGTTGAAAAGCAGATTTCAAACACTAAGGAAAAATATAAATGCACGAGGAAAGTCCAGCTAAGGCTTCTGTGTGTCTGCTTACATTATTTAGTAACTGACTAGAGTGCAGGGCATTCTCATTTTCCCTCAGTTATTGGGCTGGTGCAAAAGTAATCGTGGTTTTTGCTGTTACCAACCAGCTGTGTGCGTATGTGTACTCATATATGTGTGCATAAGTGTGTATAGGAACACATGCATGTAATGAATATTATGAATCAGGGTAATGATTCTGAATTGAATGGAATGGAATGGATGGATGATCTCGGACGATGGAATTCCGGATAACGACTTAATCGACAGATATTATACTTGCTGGTACATGCATAACGGCAGCTTTTTACATATATTCCAGCATAATTGGTCTGTTACACCTATCAACTCAATATTTACATCAGGTATAACCCTTTTTCAATGTAATCCTCTCCATGATAGGCCCTGTGTGTGATGTTCTCCTGAGTCCAAGTGGATCTCATTGTTCAGTTCCCACCTATGAGTGAGAACATGTGTGTTTATTTCTGTTCTGTGATAGCTCTGCTAAGAATGATGGTTTCCAGCTGCATCCATGTCCCTGCTGCAGCGACCTGTAAACTCATCCTTTTTTATGGCTGTATTAGTATTCCATGGTGTATATGTACACATTTTCTTAATCCAATCTGTCACTGATGGACATTTGGGTTGATCTAAGTCTTTATATTAGGAATAGTGCTGCAATAAATACGGTGCATGTGTCTCTTTATAGCAGCATATAATTTAGTCCATATATCCTCAGTAATGGGATGGTTGGCCATATGGTACATCTAGTTCTAGATCCTTGGAGGAATCGCCATAATTGTTTCCAAGTAATGGTTGAACTAGTTTACAATCCCACCAACAGTGTAAAAGTGTTCTATTTCTCCACATCCTCTCCAGCACCTGTTGTTTCCTGACCTTTAATGATCGCCATTCTAATCCGTGTGAGATGGTATCTCATTGTGGTTTTGATTTGGCATTTCTCTGATGCACAGTGATGACGAGCATTTTTTCATATGTCTGTTGGCTGTATGAATGTCTTCTTTGAGAAATGTCTGTTCATAACTCTGGCTCCAAAATTTTGATAAAGTTGTTTTGTTTTTCTTGTAAATTTGTTTGAGTTCTTTGTAGGTTCTGGATATTAGTCTTTTGTCAGATGAGTAGATTGCAAAAATTTTCCCATTCTGTAGGTTGCCTGTTCACTCTGATGGTAGCGTTTCTTTTGCTGTGCAGAAGCTCTTTAGTTTAATTAGATCCCATTTGTCAATTTTAGCTTTTTGCTGTCAGTTTGCTTTTTGTGTTTAGACATGAAGTCTTTTGCCCATGCCTATGTCCTGAATGGAACACCTAGGGTTTCCTTTTCCTTTCTAGGGACCATGGTATTAGCTTCAATATCAAGTCTCTAATCCATCTTGAATTAATTTTCAGATAGCGAGTAAGGAAAGGATCCAGTTTCAGCTTTACTCTATGGCTAGCCACAATTTTCCCAGCACTATTTATTAAATAGGAATCCTTTCCCCATTTCTGTTTCCTCTCAGGTTTGTCAAAGATCAGATGGCTGTAGATGTGTGGTATTATTTCTGAGGACTCTGTTCTGTTCCATTGGTCTATATTCTGTTTTGGTACCAGTACCATGCTGTTTTGGTTACTGTAGCCTTATTAGTATAGTTTGGTCATGTAATGGATGCCTCCAGCTTTGTTCTTTGACTTAGGATTGTCTCGAGATGGCCCTTTTGGTTCCATATGAACCCAAAGCAGTTTTTCCAATTCTGTGAAGAAACCATTGCAGTCTCTATTGGGATGGCATTGAATCTATAAATTACCTTTGGGCAGTATGTATTTCATTTCACATTGATTCTTCCTATCCATGAGCATGGTATGTTCTTCCATTTGTTTGTGTCCTTTTACTCACTTGAGTGGCTCTGTAGTCCTCCCTGAAGAGTGTCCTTACATCCTTTTGTAATTGACCCTGTCTTTATTCTTCCCTTAGCAATTAGAAATTTCCTGGAAGTTCATTCATGACGGCCTCCCCTGCTCTGTCTGTTGGCTGGTGTATAAGAAATGCTTTGTGGGATTTTTTGCAGGCACCATTCACCTGTATCCTGACTCATGAAGCTGCCATCAGCTTTTAAGGAGATTTTGGGTTGAGACAATGGGTTTTGTAAATATGTCTGCTGTCATCTGCAAACAGGGACAATTCTGATTCTTTTTCTTTTTCCTAACTGAATAATTCTGATTTCTTTCTCTTCTTGCCTAATTGTCTTAGCCAGAACTTCCAACACTATGCTGAATAGGATATGAGAGATGGGCAATCCCTGTCTTGTGCTGCTTTTCAGCGGAATTTTCCAGTTTTGCCCATTCAGTATGATATTGGTTGGGGTTTATTTCGGTAATAGTTTCTTATTATTTTGAGGCACGCTCCATCACGTCCTAATTTATTGAGCCGCTTTTAAAGTACATATTGCTGAATTTTGTCAAAAGCCTTTCTGCATCTATTGAGATAATCATGCGGTTCTGGTTCCTGGTTCTGCTTATATGTTGGATTATGTTTATTGATTTATAATGTTGAATCCAGCCTTGCATCCTAGGGATGCTTTCCACTTCTGATCAATGGCAGATGCTTTTGATGTGTTGTTGAACTGGGTTTGCCAGTATTTTATTGAGGATTTTTGCATCGATGTTCATCAGGATATTGGTCTAAAATTTCTTTTTTTGTTGTGCTCTGCCAGGCTTTTGGTATCAGGGATGATGTTGGCCTCATAAAATGAGTTAGGAGGATTCCCTCTTTTTCTATTGATTGGAATAGTTTCAGAAGGAATGGTACCAACTCCCTCCTTTATACCTCTGTAGAATTCAGCCGTGAATCCATCTTGGTCCTGACTTTTTTGTTGGTAGGCTATTAATTACGTCCAATTTCAGAGCCTACTATTGGTCTATTCAAGGATTCGTCCTCCTGGTTTAGTCTTGGAAGAGTGTGGAACCTTTAGGGAAGCTCAGTTTATTTATGTTTATAGTATTCTCTGATGGTAGTTTGTATTTCTTGGTGGGCTGGTGATATCCCTTTATCATTCACCACATGCCAACTTGGATTCCTTCTCTCTTCTTTATTAGTCTCTAAGAAATATTCATCAATTTTGTTGATTTTTCAAAAACCAACTCCTGGATTCATTGGATTTTGAGGGTTTTTGTGCTCTATTCCTTCAGTTCTGCTCTAATCTTAGTTATTTCTGCCTTCTGCTAGCTCTCTTTGGGAAATGTGGGTTTTGCTCTTGCTTCTAGTTCTTTCACCATGCATGTTAGAGTGTCAATTTTAGATCTTTCCTGCTTCTCTTGTGGGCATTTAGTGCCATAATTCTCTACACACTGCTTTTTAAATGTCCCGAGAGACTTGGCATGTTCTATCTTTGTTCTCATTGGTTTCTTTAAAGAATATCTTTTATTTCTGCCTTCATTTTGCATGCACCCAGTATCATTCAGAGCATGCTGTTCTAGTTTCCATGTAGTTGAGCTGTTTGATTGGAGTTCTTAGTCCTGAGTTCTAGCTTGATTGCACTGTGGGTCTGAGAGACAGCTTCATATAATTTCTGGTCCTTGTACATTTGCTGAGAGCAAGCTTTACTCAACTTATATGGTCAATTTTGGAAAGTACGATGTGGTGCTGAGAAGAGGTATATTCTGTTATCTGGGGTGAGAGTTCTATAGATGTCTATTAGGTCTGCTTGCTGCAGAGATGAGTTCAAATTGGATATCCTTGTTAACTTTCTCTGTCTTGTTGACTGTCTAATGTTGATAGTGGAGTGTTGTCTCCTATTATTACAAAGGGAAGTTCAAGTTCAAAAGTTCCGACTTGCTTTATGAATCTAAAAGCTCCTATTTGGCGGCGCGGATAATATTTTAGGATAGTTGGGCTCTTCCTGTTGAATTGATCCCTTTATCTCACGAAACGCCTTTGTCTCTTTTGATCTTTGATGGTTTAAAAGTCTGTCTTATCAGAGAGACTAGGATTGCAACCCCTGCTTTTTTGTTCTCCATTTGCTTGGTAGATCCTCCATCCCTTTATTCCGAGTCCGCCCTTGCGTGGTGAGATGGGTCTCCATGGAAATTAATTGTGGTCTTGGACTCTTTATCCAGCTCTACAGTCTGTGTCTTTTAATTGCTGATGAATCGTTTATTTAAGGTGCAATACAGCAGGTAGAACTTTAGATCCTGCTATTATGATATGTCCGTTGTTAGTTGATGCAGTTTCTCTTCCCTAGCCCGATGGTCTTTACATTTTGGCACATGTTTTTGCAATGGCTGCACCGGGTTGTTCCTTTCATGTTGGGTACTTCCTTCAGGGTCTCTTGTAAGGCAGGCCTGGTGAGACAAAATTTGGGTACTGCCGGTCTAATGTGCTATCTTGCCTTCACTTACAACACTTGTTCAATATGAAAATTTGGTTCTAAATTAAGAATGTTCAATATTGGCTCCCCTAATTTCTTTCTGGTTTAGAAAGCTTGCCGAGATCCTGTTCAGAGTCTGATGGCTTCCTTTGTGGCAATCAATCTTTTCTCTCTGGCTGCCCTGAAGATTTTTTTCCTTTTCCTTCATTTCATCTCGAAGACTGGTAATTATGGTTCGAGTGCTCTTCGAGGAGTATCCTGTGGCGCTCTCTGCATTCCTGACGGAATCGGCCTGCTCCTACCAGGCTGGGGAAGTTCTCCTGATGATATCCCAGTTATGTTTCAACCTGGTTCCATTTTCCCCTCACTTCAGGCACTCTTTAATCGAATACGGAGATTTGGTCTTTTTACATAATCCCCATACCTCTTGCAGGTCTGTTCATTTTGTTTCCTCTTTCGCTTCATTTCATTCATTTAAGATCCCTTTAATCGCTGATACTTCCAGTTGATCTGAACCAGCCATTAAGTTGTGCATTTATTAATGATTTTCGTCATGGTTTCTTTTCATCTCTTCATTTCATTATGACCTTCTCTGCATTAACCAACCTCTGTCATTAATTCTTTCCATTCTTTTTTCAAGATTTTAGTTTCTTTGCGCTGGCACGCATCCTTTAGCTCTGAGAAATGATGGACTGGAAGCTTCTCTCATTCTCCGCCCAGCTTTTGATCCTCCTTGCCGGGGAGATGTGCTCTATTTTTAGAATTTCCAGCTTTTCTGCCCTGCTTTTTCCCCCATCTTTGAAATGGTTTTATCTGCCTCTGGTCTCTTTGGATGATGGTGAGCTGTACTGATGTTTATGTAGGAAACCTGTTTGATAGTTTTCCTTCTAATAGTCAGGAACTCAGCTGGGGACTGTTTGAGATTGCTTGAGGTCCCATCCCAGACCCTTGTTTGCTCTGTATCAGCAGCAGAGGCTGTAGACAGAACATTTCTGAACATGAAAGTACCTGTCTGATTCTTGCTTTGAAGCTTCCTCCTCAGGGGTGTACTCCACCCCTGTGAGGTGTGGCACCAGACTGCTCCCTTGTGGGACATCCCAGCATACTCAGGGGTCAGGGGACCCACTGCAGCAGGCAGTCTGTCCTTTCTCAGATCTCAACCTCGTTGGGAGATCCGACTGCTCTTCCAAATTGCCAGTGACATCAAGTGAGCCTGCAGGTTTCTTTGCTATTGTTGTTGTTTAATGTTGTCAGCAGTTGTGCTCCTGAAAGTCCCAGGTGGAGTCTACAGAGACAGGCAGTCCTGAGCTGTCGGGTGAGCTCCACCTAGTTGGGAGTTTTCCCAGCAGCTTACCATCTACTTAAGCCTCCGCCAAATGCATGGGCCTCCCCAGGCCTCCCCGCTGCTGCCTTGCGGCCGTAGATCACAGACCGCTCGGGGCAGCACGAGGGAGGCTCGCGGGCGTGGGACCCTCCGCCAGGTGTGGACATGACGTCCTGGTGCCTGTTTGTTTAAAGCTAACATTGGGGTGGGGAGTTACCCTATTCAAGTGTTAGGTGGTTCTTAGTTCCCTTATTAGGAAGGGATTCCTTTCCCTTTATGTCCTAGGGAAATGAGGCGATGCTCGGCCTCAGTCTCTGAGCTCTCAAGGAACCAGGCAGCGGCTCAGCATGGATCAGTCCGCACTCCCTTAAAATGAGATGAATCCAGCACCTCAGCTGAAAATGCAGAAATCACCGGTCTTCTGTGTGGCTCGCGCTGGGAGTTGGAGACTGGAGCTGTTCCTATTCGGCCATCTTGCTCCGCCCCTCATTTTACAATTTCTAATAGCATCTACCTGATTATGCCTTTACCTATAGGAACAGGCATTTAGTTGGTTAGTGTGCTTGAAATGGATGACTTCTTGTTCTATTTCGGGGATCATTTCTCTCATCATTCATTAGGCCTAGAAATCTAATGTTGTAGGAAATACCTTTTCCTCCTTCTGATTTCCTAGATGAAAGGTTTTGATACCCTTCTTGCCTTGCACTGTCCTTTTATTGACTCTGCTTCTGCTTGAGTTATCCGAAGCCATGTTCCCGTTTGGAAACATCTGCAGCAGCTCTGTTCTGCTCTATCTCTGTTCCTCTAGGGAGCAAGATGCCTGCAGTGAGTGGCAGTTTTGCTGCACTCCAGGGAGAACAAGCTCTTCTTGAGGGAAGCATCTCCAGTCTTGTACTGCCTTGATGAAGTGGTTAAATATAAAGAATTCTGGAGCTCAGGATTAGCAGGCCCTCTTTGTTGTTAACAGTCCCACAGTCCAGACTTCTAATTTTGCCTCTATCAGTAAGGAGGGAGAAACTTTGCTTCATAACTGGAGTAGGAAAGGGAGGTACTATTTGTTGTGCCTACTACTGTAGACCACAATGCTAAGGATAAATCTCATCCTAATCTTCCATCCCTATGGGAGCTTATGGATTTTGTATTATTCCTAAATCCTTCTGTGTATTTCCCTTCCCATAAAGGTATGGTTTAAAGATGTCTTTCATTTTCTCTCTCCACTATATATGTATGTATGTATAGATATCCATGGTATAATGTGATATGTAGATATATATATGTGTAACCTTCTTTGTCTAGCTTTTCTTAGATACTGCCTTCCTTCATGCTGTCTTTTCCTTTCAGTGGCAACTCCCCACCTAGATCATTCCTCATCGACCTGGCCAAACTATGACAACTTTTTCCTCTACTTAACTATTTACTCCTGGGAAAAACCAATGTTTGATATCTCATACAAATAGAAGAGGCATCAAAAAATAAGAACAAGAAAGAAAACAACATCAAAAATGAATCAGGATAATAAAGATACTATTTCTAATTATCAATAAAAATATATATTAGTCAATAAATGGATTGGAACACCTGAGTAGACTTGAAAAAATAGGTCTCTACATTACACTTTACACAAGATAAATGCCAGGTAGCCTAAATAATTAAAATAATAACCATAAATCATAATATAGAGTATAAAAATGAATAAAAAATTAGAAATGAGAAATTTATACTATTGAGTTGAATATGAGACAATGCTCAAAATCATAAAGGAAAGCATTTTGTAAATTGTAACAAAATAATCTTCAAATTGTGCAGAGCTAAATGTCTCGATCAATAGTAATTGAACATTATTTGTCAAAATGACAAATGCATACATTCTTCTTTACATTAGCAATTCCTGTCCTGTGATTCTTTTCACAGATATACTGGCATTTTTAACAAAGCTACATCTAAAAGAACATTCATTTTAGCATGGCTTATAAATAGAAAATGTTGGAGAGTAAATACAAAATATTGGAGAGTATAACTGTCTTTCCAAAAAGGACTGATTAATTTTTGGTATGCAATTGGAGATAAATACAGCACTTTTAAAAATGAGGAAGCTTGATGTTATAGATTGATTTAACTCGTGAATTAGGAAAAATTACAGTGTAGAACAATAGATGTAGTATGTTATCTCTTAGGTAACGAAGATGAAGATGGAAACAAAAAAGATAAATATATATACAGTTCTATAAGAATACATAAGACATCAGTAATTGTGGTTCATCTAGTGAGAAGATAGTGAACAAGGAAACTGGAATGAGAGTGATATTGTCCATCACATAATTTTTGGAACAGCATATAATTTCAGAGAATTAAAAGTTCTTATATATGTATTATTTCATTCTTGTTATATATGTATTACATATTAAAATGAGTATTTTAAAAGGACAAGTCTGTATCTATAAACTCCCTCTGAAAATTACATAAGATCTTAAGCTTATTTATAACCATCTACTCCATTTTTCTCCATTTCCCAGGATTTGTTGAAAATATCTGCAGTTTTAGCTCTAGAATTTTATTAACTTTAAATTAAAAATACCTGGAACATGTTGCCACATATTAACAAAAGCTATGTGTAAAGATTTGGTAAGATGCCAGGTCTGTAACTAAGATATTTGTATCTATTGGACATATGAATGTCAGTTTTACCCCAACTCTGAAGTTGCCACTATCAAGTATGAGAGCAGCTCTGTCTGAGCATAGGTACATGGGGTACACTTGGTATAGAAGGATTCTACAGATAGTTTAGGGAGATAATATTTAATGATATATAATTTAAAGAAACCTTTAGAAAACTTGGCAAGAGTATTAATCATTATTACTTAGTCTACAAAGGTTGGATTTCAGAGAAATCTACAGGATCACTGTAACCAAATCTTGCCGGTCTATATGACCTCACATTACTCCATTACTTTACTTCTCTTTCTATCTGTGCCCCTTCTACAAACTTGGTTTCCTGTCTTCCTTCTCATTCCACTAGCTGTCTTCACAGTGCATTTCCATCACCTGCTGGGGTAGATTTCAGAAAAGAACACACCGCTTTTTAGCTTACCCCCTCAAGAGGTGGAGTCTACTGCTGCATTCTTTATATCAGGGCCGGCCTTGAGCTTTCTTTGACCTATCTGGCGGCAATGATGTTGTGCAAGTTCATAGCCTGTGCTTCAAGAGACCTTCCTTTCCTGCTGCTAATGAAACCCTGTGAACAACATGACCAAGAGCAGGCTAGTCTTCTGGTTGATGGAAGATATGTGGCCCACGAGCCTTCTCTGCCCCAGCATACAGTTGGTGAAAACTCAGAAGAGCTGTCTAGTGGACCGGAAGTTGACCATAGACACATGATGAGTCTAGCTAAACCAGTAGCATCACTCAGCTGTACCTGGCCCAAGTGCCATACCCACAGAATCTTGATCTAATTTTATGGCTGTTGTTTTAAACCACTGAGTTGGAGGGTGGTTTCTTATGCAGCAACAGCTTATTGTTACATTACCCTCCAGGGAGACACCTCTGACTGGTTTCTCATCTCCAATGTCAGTAACTAGTATCAACTTAATGAATGATCTTTCACAATACTTTTCAGATACACACACACACACCCGCCATAGAGTGAGCAATTTTCTTTTTTTTTTTTATTTCTCAGAATTTAGGCACAAGTTCATCATCCCTATTTCTATTCTTCTGCTGCCCTATCTTTTCCTTCCCACTACCACATTTTTCTTTACTGGCAAGATTCGTGTGCTACAGAGAGTTTCTTAATTCTAATCACCTCATTCATTGTCATTTTGCTCTAGTTAGTTATCTAATATACAGATTATACTAAACTGTCTTGGAGTTGTTGACATGTCATGTTGTAACAATTTTCTAGGCCAGAATTTCTTATATTGGGTTCGGAGAAACAGTATTAACATTTAAGACGTTAATAATACTTTTTCAAAGAAATAGTTGTTTTGATTAAATACATCTAGGGTATATTGGGGTGAATAATAAGTTGTGTTGTGTGTGTGTGTGTTGTTTTTGTTTTTTGGGTTTTGTTTTTGTTTGTCTTTTATTTTTAAATTCTTTCCTTGATAACATTGTGTGAATTGTTAACCACCAAGGAAGTATAGCAGGCCCCACAGTATCTCAACTATGGAACCGTTAACATTTTACTCAATAGGTTTTAGGAAATGTTACCTTAATATTACCTTAGGCTTAAATACATAAAATTCGCTGTTCAACAAGACGTTTAGTCTTTAAACGCCTGTGTGAGGAAAAACAAGAAAGAGAATTCATTAATGATATAGAAACTAAAGAACCTTTAAATTTTTTTTCCTAAAATTTAGTACTATGAATTTCTAGACTATGAAATTTCCTTTGGATTTTAGGTTATCTTATATTTGCCTTTGTGACTGAAACAGATATTTTAAATAAGATATTGGTTAATCCCTGATTCCATGACTTCAGTAACCCCCATATGCACTGGAAGAAATGTATAAATATAATAGTTTTGTAAAAAGTTAATTTTATGTGTAACAGACTTAAACTGTGTCCACAGCACCCTCATTTGACTCCAGATTGATTATAGGTACAACCAGCATCTTGATCCCCTCACACCTTAAGGAGAGCCTGGGCAACCAGGGCTCCAGGCCCATCCCTTCTGCCCACATCAGCATTTTATCCATTTACTCAATATGCTGTACAAGTTGTATCATTTTCTAGACTTGCTATGAATAAAACATTTTGGAACCACTAATTTCCAAACTTCAGTAGGCTCAAGTTTCACCTGGTAAACTTGGGAAAACACAAGCCCTGGGGCCCTTCGCAGAGTTTCTGATTTAGTCAGTGAGTGGTAGAGCCAGAAATCCGCATAACAAATGCGCACCTCAGATGTTTTTCAGGCAGATGGTCCAAGGACCTCCTTTTGAAAAAAAAACTGGTCGACCAGTAGTCAGTATCTGTTAAACAGGAGAAAGGAACATACAATTTTCCTTCCTTTGAAACTTCTTTACTGTCATTCTCTCAATGTGGTAATGCTCCAGGGCTCCTTTCTGCATTTCCTTCTCCCTCCCTAGATGACCTAGTTTGGTAGCTTGGCTTTAAACACCGTCTACATCCTGATGATCCCAAAGTTTATATTTCCAGTTGTGACCACTTTAGTGAACTCTGAAATTGGTTATATAATTTCTGCTTATCATCTCCGTTTGAATTTATAATAAGTAGTTCAATGTGCCATGTCCAAAACTAAATTTTTACTTTTATCCCCAAATCTTTTCCCCTCTATGAGTTTCCACTTTAATTAATGGCATTGCTTTCTTCATTCTCAATTGTTCTGGTCAAAAATTTTGGTGTCATTCTTACCACTGTACTTTTTTTCTTTCTTCCCACAAGCAAACCATCAATATAGCCTCTCAGTTCTGTCTTCGAAATGTATTCAGAATTTTAACTATCTCATTATCTCTACAGCAACCCTCTAATCTAATCTATCCCCTTTTCTACCTGCTGTCCAACCCCTCTGTAGCACCCAGAGTGGGTCATTTAAAATGCAAGTGAAATCGATCACCTTACCCCTCCACTCAAACCTTCCAAAGGCTCCCATCTCACTCAGAATGTGACCGAAAGGTTTCATCATGGCCTAAGAGGCTTTACGTGATATAGTTCCCTGGAATATTTTTTTCTTATTGCTCATCTCTGCCATTCTCCCTCTCACTCTCACCTCTGCCGCCACACTGGCTCCATTTATGTCAAGTTCACATGCCACTCAGGCTCCCAGCTGCACCTTTGCACTCACGGGTTCCTCTGCATGAATTACTCTCAGATATCCTTCAGGTCTCTGCCACCTTCTTAGAGGGGCCTTTCCTTGTTACACCAATATCATTCTGTAGGACTATTATTATATTTTTGATCACATCTATTAATCAGTTGACATATTAATTTTTTTATCTGTATCTCTCCAAAGTAATCTCTGTAAGAGTAGGAAATTTACCTATATGATTCATTGCTATAGCCCCAGCATCTAGAAATGTGCATGTTTCAATTAATAAGTCCATAAATGATCATATCAAATACATATTTAGTGAATATTATAGTATCATTCATTCACATTGAAATACACTATTAGACAGAACCTCTCTCAGAAACATGTCAAGGGCAACAGCTGTGAATTGGACATATGACAATTAAGATAAATGGACAGTACTTGATTGCTGGACCTTGTCCACCCTCCGCTTTGCTCCCACATCCATGCTATCGCCAGTATAAATGCCTCCTGGCAGACTAAACTGCATTCTGTTAAAGGTATTCAGAATGCACACTTGAATAATACATGGAGATATAAAAAAATGATAACTGCATTATCAGAAGTTCTAAAGTAAATTATTAAAAATGTTGTCATTCAGCATTTCAGGTTCTTCCTCACAAATACATGTTTCAAATAAGTATAGAGCTCAAGGCTTGATGAAAACAGTATATGTTCAAGCATTTGATGTGGCAGAATTATTGTTGCTGTGAATACTTTTAAAAAATCTCTGACTTTTGGCACTCACAATTTGTTTTTTTTAACACTTGGAAACTCAGCACTGAACAATTTAGTCTTATTCTGAATTATCCCATAATATATTGAACAATTTGAATGGATATGTAAACTGAACTGTTCCAGTCATACCATAATTAATAGTGCAATATTATAGTTGCATTATATAAATACTATCATTTCTTGAATTTGGGCATTCATTTGTTCTTTTGCAGTGCTGAAAAGATGGGTAGGAGGATTGAATTTGCTATGTTAATGAAATTTTCTACACTGCAACTACTCCCTTGCACAGTTTTATATTTTGTAAAGGTGATAAATTACTAAACATATGCTATGTGACTTGAAGTTGTTTGGTGAAGAGGATGAGATTGATGAGCCCAGATGGGCTCTTCCAATGAAGACAGAAACCCAAGATGGTTCACATTTTAATTAGGTCTGCTAATAAGATGTATGTAGAGAAGAGGAAGACTTAAGATCTTTCTAAAAATCATTTATTCATTCACCAATATGTGTTATGTGCCTATGTGCTAGAACATGTATTAGAAGCTAGAAACTCATTGATGAATGAGACAGTCCTGGCTCTCAGAGAACTTACATTGTACTCAGGGCTCTCTCAATATCAGGAATTATTATGAGAAAATTCTACGTATGCATACCTAGATGTCTGAGCAAACTGGAATTTGAAGGGAAAGGAACTCTATTATTTTCCAAGCTATTCCCACTGAAAGCACTCACCATTTTGTCCATTTCCTGATGGTCAGCAAGCGTTTATCTCTTCCATTCTGTATGTCCTGCAAAGAACCAACATAGGCCATTACTCTTTCCTATGCTTTGAAGAGCTTTATGTCATAGTGTTTATTTATGACAATATTTTATTTCTTTTGCAGTTCTTGGTGCTTTTGAAACTTAGTTCTTATCTAATCTTAAATTCTGCCAATGTGTAAGATATCTTTAAAATCGTCATGTAAATAATCAATCTGTTTTGCTTTCAATCAACAACGCATAATTCATTTATCTGGTCACCAGTGGACAGTGTTCGCTTCCTAAATTTGCATATGTGAAATTCTGTTCAAAAACAAAATTGTAGAACTGTCTGCCACTGTGGTCAGCTACCTGATGACCATATTATAAGATGTATATGGTACAAGAAGCTGGGTAGGGAATATTTCAACTGCAAACCCTAATTACTGCTTTTAGTTTTAAAGAGCATAAAAATATTTCTCATATGTCTCCCTCTGACAAGAAAATAACTCCTTTCTTGATTTGAAGAAAAGCTTGACCCAGTGATATCTTAGACAAATGGTTTGATTTCCTAGTGCTTTGAATCTGATAAAAGTAATTATTTGACCTAATCACTTGTTTGTAAATAGCGAAAAAATAATAATAATTGAAGCTAAATGATGCCATCACATTGAGTAAGAGTTAAGGCCCTTATAGGTCCCCATCTGGCTTCCATGTGAGACCTTAACAGTAGTGTGCATTAGAAAGGAGCTGTTTACAATTTTCCCCAAACATAAGTACTAATAAAAGTTTATTATCTTACCAAACCATAGTTACTAGATGCTGTGCGTGCTTGCAGGTCAACTCACTAATTGTTGCACCCAACATGCGCCAATCCCCAAATAGAATTATATTTTTAATAGTTTCATCATTTGCCTTCATCAGACATCCCAGTGGGGAGGTTTCCAGTAGTAACACCAAAGCACATTTTCCCACCTTTTTCCAAGTGACAGTTTTCCATCTCAAAAAAAAAAGAGAGAGCAAGAGAGTTTCTTCTAATATTGAAAATATTTAAAATTTAATGTTTCAACTGTCTTTGTTCAGTTAGAAATATCCAGAGGACATAAATAGGTCAGTAGCACAATGGTGGTATTTATATTCACTCAGAAGTTTAGAAAATATCACTAGTTCATTTTAAAAAAGAGAAAAGAAGAAAGCAAAAGCAACCGCATATTGTTCTGAGTCACCAGACAAATATTATTTCAATCTTGTTCTGAGTCACCAGACAAATATTATTTCCATCTCCTTTGTCTCGTTTTGCCTTTCACTTCTTTGAATCTCTTAGCAACCATCATTTTTATGCCTAGAAACAAAAAATATTCTGGTATGAAGTATTTGAGTAGTTTGTTGGTTTGTTTTTCTTTAAATAAATCCAGATTTATTCTGGTTAGAATAATGGAAGGGAAACAAGGTTATATTGCCTCTTTCCTGGGATGGTAATAAAAACAATCTTCAAAATATAATTGGAAGCATAGCAATGCAAGCAGCATCTTCTAGAAATAGTGAGAGCACAGGACTCCTGAGCCTCCCTAGACCTAATTACTGCTAAATTGGAAAAAGTATCTGGAATTGCTTTTGATAGTGAATTCGATGTGCTACAGATCAATGTAATTTTATTAGTTCTGGGTATTTAGAACTATGCATATCCCAAGTTGTTTCTCAGCATCAAAAATAATATAATTTCAAAAACTGTATTATTACCAAAACAGACCAGGATAGAAAGAAATAGTGCTAAAGGAAAAGCAGGAGATTGGCCACTAATCTAAGTGACCTCTGCAGTCAGAGGAACAGGCTCCTAACAAGTTCTGGCACCTACCAGCTGTGTATGTTTGGTAAGTTACTTAATATGTCTGCTGCTTTTTCAAGAAAATTGAGCCAGTAGTGACTACTTCATGGAACTATTGTGAAAGATGTTTTTTCTCAAAAAAAAAAAAAAATTGCATAGAATAATTTACCTAGTTCCTCATGACCAGTACAGGCTTAATACATTTTTATTATTATTTTGTACTTTCTGTAGCCACTACTGTATACCCCCAAACCCCACCCTTATCCGAACATTAGTTATAGCCATGTACCTATCAATCCACCATAATGATTTCCCATAGGTTTCGCTTGTCCTCTATGACTCATGTAGACCGACAAGTTATCATTACAAGTTGAAAATCAAATTCATGATACTTTCTTCTCAACTGGCTGTTCCTCCTTCCACATCCCTCCGAACTCCTAATGGTGTGTTTCTGCTATGCTCTCCAGCCCCTAGAATCTTCTAGCACCGTTCCTTTCCTGAATTCCTCATAGTCACCCAACCACCCAATGTGGTTAAGTATACCTCTATAATATATTTCCTTTCCATCCCTTCTTCACAGTTCATCCTCATTGCTACTTGCCACATATTACAATTTGTTATCTGCACTAAGGATTATGGAAATAACCATTCGCCTGATTTCATAGTCTGTAGGCATTGTCTCCCTGAAATCTGCCATTGTTACAAGATCATTCCTCATAGAGGAAAGTTCAGATTGTATTATTTGTCTTCTCAAAATCTTTCCACATCATCCCACTGCCTGTCTACTGAATCAGATAAAATCACCCGAGCTTGACCTATCAGACAGCATGAACACAATTTTTCCCCACCATTTCCCTACAGAACGCTTAATTTATGTATGCTTTAAATTAATATATTTCATTAGAATTTGAGTCTGCATGTCTGCCTTCCATCTCCTGCTTTTGCTTAGGCTGTTCCTCTACCTAGAATGCCCTTCCTCCAACCCTACCCATCAAAAATTGAATGCATGCTTTAATATCCTTTTATTCATGTGAACTTTTTAGTCCTCTTTTCTAAATTATTGTATCTGCCATAAATGTATTTATCTTCATTATGGCACTATCAATGATGATAGTATTTAATACATCAACACAGTTCTTTGCTACTTATAGGTTTGCCTTGTATATTACTTTATTTATAAAATGATGTATATTCTATTATGTGTTGCTAATTTGCATTTTAATTGGTATTCCTAGTGATATTGCTTTTGCCCTAAAAAGCATTTTTTCTCTCTTTATTGAGCCTTTATGAGGAGAAAAGAATTTGTACTATAACTCAGAGAGATGGTTATAAATTAGAGAAAACTGCAAAAGTACATAGATTCCCAGTAGTCGTGTGTGTGTGTGTGTGTGTGTAATGCCTGTTCTAAGGCCTATTTTGTGCTGGCTGTTAGTTGGATAAGAAAGGTATGAAATAAATACCTTTACAAATAATAATTTACTTTAGCTCTGATGAATGCCAGTAATGAGACTGAATGTATTGAGGAAGCAATGGCAGAAACAGTGATAGACGCAAGATTAGAACAAATAGCAGTTGTTTTAGAAGGTAGAAAAAAAAACAGTGACGTTTAATACAAAAAAGAAAAAAATTTCTAGAGAGTAATGTTTACAAAAAGAAGTTATACAACGCCTGCAAAAATATAAATGGATTTAAAGTGTGATACAAAAACAGGAGTCAAAAAATTGTAAGATTTTATGTTCAGTGAAAAATGAGTTGATTAAATAAAGTGTGATATACACACTCACTAGAATATTCATCCTAAAAGAAGAAGGAAATAATGGCACGTGCTACAACATGGATGTGTCATAAGTGCATTAAGCCAGTAATAAATAGATGCATACTATATGATTTCACTTCTATGTGTATACAATAGTCAAGTTCATCAAGACAGAAAGCAGAATGATGGTTACCAGGATCTAGAGAGAGGGGTAAAACGGAATTGTTGTTAAGTGAGTATAGAGTTTCAGTTTTGCAAAATAAATAAGTTCTGGAGGTCTGTTCCATAGCAATGTGAATATACTGAAAACTACTGAACTTTACGCTTAAAATTTGTTAAAGTGGCAAATTTTATTTCACGTATTTTTTGCCATATACACCAAAAACATAACCCTGCAGAGTTCTTACTTTTGTCCAAAGGCCCAGTGCTACACATATAATATTCTTTCTTGCTAGTGTCTCCATTGCACTCTCATTAATGACCACTCTAGCATCTTTGTTACTCTTCAAATGCACTTAGCACACTCCAGCCCTAGGCCTTTGCACTTGGTGTTCTATTCTTCCCAGTTTATTTGTTTCAACTGCTGCCTAATTCAAGTCCTGGGCAAATATAACTTCCGTAGAAAGTCCTTTCTCGATCATCTGGTATGCAATCTAAATCATTTTCTACTTCTCTACCCTGGTTTGTTTTTGGTGTTTCTTGCCACCACCTGAGAAATATATTTATTTGTTTATTTTCTGTTTTTCCCATTGGAATATGAATGTCATTAAAGACTTTGTCTTATTGATTGTTCATTGTTTCAGACCCAAGTTCTGTAGTAGTGTCTGGTATATGTTCACTATGAGTAGCTATTTCAAATCATCCTGTCCTATGCTCCCATCCTCTGCTCCCATCCTCCATCACCCTTTCCAACCCCTTTTAAAATAAAGGAGACAAGTTCTTTAATTCTAAAATATTTAACCTTGGGAAAGTAATGAGCTATAACTTACATTTACAAGAAGGAGTATGATAGGAGATACGTTTGAAGATAGGTTTTGATAGAAATATGAGACTTGGACTTAACATTCTCTGTCTATATACAGAGGGGTGGGTTACTTTGAGAACAAAAGATATGTTGGAATTTTTTATTTATTTCATAATTTCTAATAATTTCTCTAATATAGAAACATATCCTGAAAGCCTAAATTGTTCTCAATATTATGATTTAAAAGTTGACATTAGTGTATGCATTATGATAATCTTTTAAATCCAAGAATATATGTAATTCAAAATTGAATGATTTTGAACACATTTTGCAAGAATATGTATTTGCTTTTGTTTGGGACTCAGGTTCAATTCACTTTGCAAACCCCTTTTATGTTTCCAGTTCTTAGCTCTAGACATAATACCCTCCACAGATGGTGAATGTCATTTGATCCTGGCCCTTTCTAGCAAATTCACATATGTCAGCAAATGAGCCTAAAACAACTCTAGGTTTCAAATGCAAAACATTTGTAAATTGCACTGATTCATAATCAGGACAACATAATAAACTACAATCTAGTCATTCTCAGCAGGCCTTATTCAGCAGAAAAAGCCATAGAATGGAAGCCAAGAGAGGATGTTGAGCTTGGCTCTTCAGTACCAGGCTTTTGGATATTCAATTACTTGCCTGTGGAAAGTACTGGAATGACAGCCTTGGAGAAAAAATTCCACATCATTTCAGAACACAGAATAAAAGGGCAGGCTTGCCTGTGACCACAAGGCCCACCAAAAAACTTAGTTCTTAAGGAATCTTCATTTTTCAAACTTGGAGCAAACACTTTCACAGTCAACAAGTTATGTCCTCTACCAGCCCATCACCTTCATCCAAGCTGGATTTGTTTATTAATTTCATATCCGTTATTATTTATATTTTTGTATTAACAAACTTGAATTCCTATGGTGTAGGAGGGGTTGTTTAAAAAAAGCAGAACGTTTCTATTATAGTTGTTATTTTCAGGTATAATATTATTTCTTCTTACATCCTGAGAGAATGGAGTACAGAGTCTTATAATGCAGAACCATGGTGGCATTTTAAATGACTTTTCAAGTCTCAGTAGGGGTCTTGTTTAAGATCAGTGGCCATCAGAGAAATGCAAATCAAAACCACAATGAGATACCATCTCACACTAGTTAGAATGGCAGTCATTAAAAAGTCAGGAAACAACAGGTGCTGGAGAGGATGTGGAGAAGTAGGAATACTTTTACACTTTTGGGATTGTAAACTAGTTCAACCATTATGGAAAACAGTATGGCGATTCCTCAAGGATCTAGAACTAGAAGTACCATATGACCCAGCCATCCCATTACTGGGTATATACCCAAAGGATTATAAATCATGCTGCTATAAAGACACATGCACACGTATGTTCATTGCGGCACTATTCACAATAGCAAAGACTTGGAATCAACCCAAATGTCCATCAGTGACAGACTGGATTAAGAAAATGTGGCACATATACACCATGGAATGCTATGCAGCTATAAAAAAAGATGAGTTTGTGTCCTTTGTAAGAACATGGATGCAGCCGGAAACCATCATTCTCAGCAAACTATCACAAGAACAGAAAACCAAACACCGCATGTTCTCACTCATAGGTGGGAACTGAACAATGAGATCACTTGGACTTGGGAAGGGGAGCATCACACACTGGGGCCTATTATGGGTAGGGGGGAGGGGAGAGGGATTGCATTGGGAGTTACACCGGATGTAAAGGATGAGTTGATGGGTGCTGATGAGTTGATGGGTGCAGCACACCAACATGGCACAAGTATACATATGTAACAGACCTGCACGTTATGCACATGTACCCTAGAACTTAAAGTATTAAAAAAAAAAAAAAAAAAAAAACAGGAAAAAAAAATATATAACAACAACAACAAAAAAAGAAGTTCCTTGATAGGACAAGAGCAGAAATAATGAAGAAAATTGGTTTAAACAATTCTGAGGTACATTTATATGAAAGTCATGTACCTGTGAAGCATCAAATTAAGCTAAAATACTTAGGGAAAATAAAGTGCCTGAAACCTTTGATATTGTCTACAGCCTTTTATATTTTAAAAGAATAATTCCCTGTTATTTTCTTCTAGATAAATAAATGGGTCAGTTTTGTCATTTGTGTACTTTGGGGAATTTAATTAAATAAGAAATGAGCCCCCCCCAAAACAAAAACAAAAGCAAAAAAATCCAACCCAGCTAACACATCGAACTAATTTGAACCACATAGAATTAGACTATCTCAAGTTAATATTTCAATGGCTAAATAACTCAAGAGTTTTTACAGTTATACATAATCTGTAAACAAAGGACATAAATTTGAGAGTGACCATCTTTCCACAAAAGGAGCTTTGTAATTTTATACACCAAAAATTCACAAGGCTGCTAAATCTCAAGACTTCACTTAATTGTGGTAAACATCCCTCTCTTTCAGTAACACATAACACTCTGCAACTCTGAGAAGGTTCTTGGTTATCCTTTGCATAGTATAGTCTTTCAATTGCTGGATGATTGTTATTTTCCTCAAAGTAAATACAGATGTTATTGCAGCAGCAATATTAAACTTTGAGCATGATCAAAAACCTTTCCATGAGTGCTAAAATAAAATCCCCAGAAAACTGTATAAGTAGGAGGTTAATATATGAAGTACAGAAAAAACTGATTTTTGTGTGATTACCTTATATCCACAGCATATAAAACTTTTAAAAGTTGAAACACATTCTAAATTATTCAAATTTAACAACAATGACCTAAGGTATGGGTTTTCTAATAATTTCTGATATAAAGATTAGGTGAAACATTATCTAATGAAATAATATCTGTGTAAATTATTAAAATTGGGAACATTTTGCTTTGAGATGTTTTAATCATTTCATATTTTTGATTAGTTACTTATATACAATCTTATTCTGGAATGATTTGAAGTAGCCTAAAAATATGCGGACACTACATAAAGACAAATTCATGTTAAAAACTAAGAGAAACATAATAAGAGAAAAATAAGAACAAGTACAATGAATTTCAGAGTGAGAGCCACAAATATTGGAGGGAGTGAAACCCTATAATATAAAACAGGAAAACATAGAAGGATCATAGTAGCCATAAGTTAAAAGCAAACCAGTTGATTAGGACAAGCGTAAGTATCCCTTTTAATTAGAGAGTAGAAAAATTACTCTGTGTCTTTATGAGAGATCCTCTAAGATGGCTTTAACTAATACTCCTCATATTATCCTTCAAAAAACACAGTACTATGCGTAATTGTATTGTTTCTGTATAATATACTTTTACGTACGCCGATGACATTACAACAAAACACGGTTCTGTATTATAACTATACTTGCTCCCTGTGCATTCCTCTTTGCAATAAAACCCACCTCTGTCTGGTCCGAGAGTCCGGCTTAATACAGAGGCAGGTTTTATTGCAAAGAGGAGTGCACAGGAAATAAATAGAGTTTACATGGCATTTTTAAATTAAAACATGTTTTATTACTGATCACTTAATCTCATTTTAGGTGGTAAGCTTCATGAGAACAAAGACATCACTATATCCCCAGTTCCTAGCAATGCATCTGACACACAGAAGACATGGAAACATTTGTTCCATATTTAGTAAATGCAAGATCTTCAGGAATTAAAAAAAAAATTGGTCCTTTCCCTCAAGAATTTTGTTATTTTCTCTCTGATAAGCACCTGCAGAGGAGGTAATGTATATTATAGATCCTGTGGAGCTACATGATTAAAATAATCAGTTGGACTCCTTTGAGCTCCTTTCCAATCATGCAGATGATTATAGGTACATTGTCTGAAATTAGATAATGCTTGACATGTATACATCAACAAAGGATCATCTTTTATTAAAATTATGCATTACTAAGCCAGTTTAATCACATTGAGGATCTCTGAGAGTGGGTGTAAAAGATGCGTTTCAGAGTTATCCCATGCAACAGGAGAGAGAACTGGGGTATTTACACACCAACTTTCATCAGTAACTCACTGTCTGAGGCCTACTGCCAGAAGGATGTTAGCTTCTACGTATTTCTGGCCTGCTCCACTTGAGGACAGGACAGAATCTGATGGCCAGACAAAGTCCTCTGAATTGATAAGACACATGGGAATAGAGGTGGGGCACTGACAGTATTTGCTATAATAATGTATGTATGTTTCAGAAGACATAGTGTATATCTTTTAAAAAGTTAGATAGAATTTGACAACTTCCTCAAATAATACTCTACATTAGACTTTCTAGCATCAGGAAGAAACCTGAAAATAGAAAAAAAAAAAATACCAACAGCCATGTGTTTCTACTATCTATCTATCCATTTATTCCTTTTTGTCCTCCTCACTACTCATTGGGTATTACACAGTGCAGGTTCACACTTGATGATCATGAAGCAGAAGACTTTTCTGTCACTTAAATGAGACTTTGATTTTACTCATTTCCCATTTAATTTCTGTATTATTGTTAATAGTATTAAGAACCACTTTGTTCTCTCCTATTGGAAATTGTCCATGACTTACTCTGGCAACTGCAGCAGAGAACAAGTTTTTGCAGTTTAAGCTTTGAACCACAAATACGCATTTTTCTGCATCCAAAAATAGTCTCAATCAAATAAGGTCAGAATAGTGGTTACCAAGCAGTTTGCAAAAGCAAGGACATCCAGCTTTCCAGTTTATGGCTAGAGAAGTTCCATGTGAAAATAAAATATGTTTCATTGTTAAGCAAACATTCTCTATTGGGTGTGAGTCAAGAGTGTGGGCTGCTTATCTGCACATATGACTAGCAAAATTTGAGCTACAGAAATTAAAGCCGAAAGCCAAGTTAATAACTTTAAGTATAAGTGGAAGATAAGGGAAAATGAAAATAAAGGTCTTAAAAGTCTATTTATAAATTAAGCAAGTCTGCTAGACGTACAAATCCTTGTTAGAGTGAGTGTGGTTGAGGAAAGCTAGTTAGCTCTCAAGGGTTCCAAAATGACACATGAAAAGGTGATTTTACCAGTTAAAATAAAGCTTGGCTGTACTAAACACAAATATTGTGGCTGAAGAGAAATAAAATATTTTTTTCTCTGTCATTTAGAAAAGGTCCAGAAGTGGGCAGGTTAGGGCTGAAGTGGCAACTCCATGTTGTCATCAGATCAGGATGACATCCATCTTTCCACTTCACTATGCTAACGTAAAGTGTCTGCTATTTCCAAGGTGTTCTTGCAGGCAGTAGCAAATCCATACAGGTCTGCAGCAACTCAATTCTTGCCTCCTTGGAGGAAAGAATTCAGCAGAGAGGCATAAAACAGAGTGAGAGATCAAGGCAAGTTTTAGAGCAGGAGTGAAAGTTTATTCAAAAGTTTTAGAGCAGGAATGAAAGGAAGTGATGTACTCTTGGAAGAGGACCAAGTGAGCAACTTGAGAGATCCAAGAGCAGAGATCCAAGAGCACTGTTTGGCTCTTGACTTGGGGTTTTTATACATTGGCATGGTTCAGAGGTTTGCATTTCTTTTGCCTTTATTTTTCTTTGGGGTGGGCTGTCTACATGTGCAGTGGCCTGACAGCATTTAGGAGGGGCTGCATGTACAGTGTGTTTACTGAAGTTGTGCACATGCTCATTTGAGACATTTTTTCCTTACCAATAGAGTGTTCCTAGAGGAAGGTCATATACCGGTTGAAGTCTGTTTTTTGTCTGTTACTGTGCCTGCTTGAGCCCATTCACCTAGCTCCTGAACTCTTATCAGGAAGTTGCTGACCACCAGTTTCAGGTGTTTTCAGTCTATTAGGAGCCTGCCTTTCCTTGGTGCCAGCTACAACCAATTTTTATTTTAGAGAGACTAACAACTGCCTGACGGTCACCTGACATTCCTGGGAGGCAGGAGTTTGAGACCAGCCTGGCCAACATGGCGAAACCATATCTCTACTAAAGATACAAAAAATTAGCTGGGTGTGGTGGCATGCACCTGTAATCCCAGCTACTCGGAAGGCTGAGGTAGGAGAATCACTTAAGCCTGGGAGGCAGAGGTTGCAGTGAGCCAAGATCACACCTCTGCATTCCAGCCTGGGCAAGAGAATGAGACTCTTTCTCAAAAAAAAAAAAAAAAAAAAAAAAAGAAAAGAGAAAAAAAAAAAAAGTAAACCAAGGACCCAGGATTAGAATTGGTAAAACCATGATTTGGGCCCAGACATTTAAATCCCAGAGTCTTATTTTTCACCATTGTGCTGTATTATGTTCCTTTTAAAAAATACCTTTAACAGAACCAAGACCACGGTGGAATACATGAGACTTACCTGCCCTGGCCACAAAATTCAAGATGCCACCACAAAACTCTAGACAAGATCAGCAATAAGAGTGCTGTCCTGTGCATGGTAAGATATATAACAGCATCCCTAGATACTGTTGTTTGGATGCTAATAGCACCCTATAGAATTGTAAGAACCAAAAATGTCTCCAGACGTTGCCAGCTGTCCCATACGAGACAACTTCATCATGGTTAATAACCATTGACTTATATGCATCATGTTTTTCTTTTTTCTTTTGGATTGTTAAAAATAATTTTAAGTCTCTTGAAAACTGCACAAATTTTTCATAATACAGTCATCCCAGAAATATGGTAAATGACTTTATTAGTGATAGGTTTATTTATACAAGCACACCAAGCCTATATAATGAGTTCAATCTTTGCTTAATTTACATAGTTCTCTATAACTCAATTATTGGCTATTTGAAAAAGACAGAGGAGCTTAGATGAGTTGACATTAAATTTTTTTAATAGCACTACAGGTTAAGCATTCCTAATCTGAAAATCCCAAATTTGAAATGTACCACACCTGACTTCATGTGATAGGTCACAGTCAAAACATAGCAAAAACTTCATTTTAATGCATACAATTATTTAAAATATTGTATAAACTTACCTTCAGACTATGTGTATGAAGTGTGTATAAAACTTAAATGAACTTCCTGTTTAGACCTAGGTCCAATCCCCAAGAGACCTCATTGTGTTTATGAAAATATTGCAAAATCCAAAAATAAATGAAACCCAAAACAATTCTGCTCCCAACCATTTTGGATAAGGGATACTGAACCTGTATTGTTCTCACAATAAGAAGCAGTTAACCTTACACATCTTTCTTACCTCACACATTCTTGTTATTCACAAGGAGTTAAGATCCCTTGCCTTCATTAAATAAGCCAATAAATGAAATACACAAAAAGTAGCAGGGAAGGGCAGAACAAGGAAGAGGAGAAAGATTATGAGGGGCATGAAGACCCCAGGATAGTACACAGGTGCACATAATCGTTCCTACTGGTATGATGGTAAGAATCCAAATAGGGGTGAGGATAAAAGGCTACAAATTGGGTTCAGTGTATACTGCTCGAGTGATGATGGGTGCACCAAAATCTCACAAATCTCCGCTAAATAAATTACTCATGTAACCAAATACCACTCATTCCCCCCAAAACCCTATGGAAATAAAAAATTAAAAAACAAACAAAAAAATCTAAATTGACTTTGGAGGCTCACTCATCTTGCTTTGAATCCTGACTGCTTTTATTAACTGTATGATGTTGGCTAAGTTACTAATTTCTTAATTTCTTTGCAAAGTATGCTCAATAATTTAAGCCTCTTATGGGGTCTATGGATATTAATTAAGGTAAAAGCATCTAGAACTGTGCCAGATAAACAATGCATATTAGTTTCCATCAACTTTTTCTGTTTATGTTTAGATGATTTCTTTCTTCATTTGGTTTATAATACATATTCATGAGCTCCTGAAACCTAGGAATGTGATACAGGACAACATATTTTCTATGCAAAATTTCACTGCAACAAAATAATGCAGGTGGACCATGAAGTTGGTCTTGTTTGTGCTTATTTGATCCTTATGTTTCCTTGTAATTCATCAATTCCCAACTGAGTATAACTGCCCTGTTCCCTAGACCACTGAGATAAGTAGATCTGACACCTAAGGATTATATCAGACTTCCAGAAATCAGGTTCGTGGGGTGAGCTGCCTCAATATTAATGTTTGCGTTAACAGAAAACTACCCCATCCCTAGTTTAGATAATTGATACTAAATTTGCATTTTTGTTATATAAAATTAAAATTATAGGTAAATATTATTTATAAAAACATTTGATTTTTTTCACAATGAATGCCTCAGTGGTCCATTTTTTCCCTTTTCTCATATTGAGATACCATTGAGTTAATCCCTGAAGTGTTCTTTAGAGACTTTCAATGAGAAATTATCTCTTCTGTTTAGAGTCCATCTTTCTGCAGTTCTTTTTTACACACTTTTCACTTAACGTTGAATATTGTAAGCCAACGTTATTCGACAATGTCTATCGTTCTCCTCTCAGGTCCTATTTTTGAAGTAAAAATAGTGAAATAGTTTTCTTTTTAATAATGGATTTATTTATTTATTTATTTATTTATTTATTTATGTATTTATTTTTGAGACAGGGTCTCTCACTTGGTTACCCAGACTGGAGTGCGGTGGTGGGAACATGGCTCACTGTAGCCTCAACTTCCTGGGTGCAAGTGATCTTCCCCCCTTACCCCCCAAGTAGCTGGAACGACAGGGGCTCTACCATGTCTGGCTAATTTTTCTGTATTTTGTAGAGACAAGGTTTCACCATGTTTCCCAGGCTGGAATGCACTTTTTCAAGATAAAAACTTATGCTATTTCCATGAATAAAGATATTTCACAGAATGGCTAAAACATCTAGCAGTTAAAATAATACCATCTCTCCACAACATTCAATTTAAATAACCCATCAAACTCCGTTCAGTGAACTTAAATGATTCACAAACAAGGAATTTTAAAACCACATTTATTGAAGGAAACCATAAATAAGCTCAATTTTTTTGAGTAGTCAATGCATTTAATGAATCTACAAAGTGTGGACAGCTATTTCATTTGGGTTTATGCTGCCTAAGAGACTATAAAATGCACATAAAAAAATACTCCCCCAGGACAATCAGAGGAATTTTATTATTGGAAATGAGAGAAATCACTGTCCTAGAACCTTAGATGAGTAGTGCACGAACCAATAAAAAACAGAGATATTATCGCTTTCTGTTGCAAGTTGGGCAATCAGTGAAGCACACTCTAGGATGAAATTTAACATGGAGGAGGATACTTCGGAAGCATTCTTGGGATCAACACCTGTGGCAAGGAAGAGAAAGAGGCAGGATTTGGCAGAGGAAGATGTTGGGCTGTGATGCAGTCACAACGAAGGCCGTTAGACAACCACATGGGGAATGTTGAATCAAGGGTGGTCCTTAACAGTTTTTAAGAATTAAGGGAGAAGGCGGAGCCTTTACATTCTTGTGTCCAGGAGTTATGACCTTGGGCAAGATAGCGCTCCTCAGCAAAGGCAATTCAGAAGAGGGTCGATAGCTGAGGTCTGGATGCCAGTGGCCCACTCAGCAACTGTGGCAATATGTACTTTACTCCTGAAGGAGAATCTAGGTGGCACATCTTGGTATTTACTGCTGCTGTACTGCTTTTTCCTTTCACCTATTTAGATTCAGGGAGTACATGTGCAGATTTGTTATATGGGTATATTACATGATGCTGAGGTTTGGGCTTCTAGTGATCTGTTCACCCAAGTTGCAAACATAGTACTTGATGGGTAGATTTTCAACCTTTGGCCTCCTCTTTCTCTCCCTCTTTTGGAGCCTCTGGTGTCTATTTTCCGATCTGTGTCCCTGTGTACCCAGTAATTGACTCCCACTTGTAAGTGAGAACATGTGCTATGTGGTTTTCTGTTTCTGCATTAATTCACTTAGGATGGTGACCTCAATATGCATCCATGTTGCTACAAAGACCATGTTTTCTTTCTTTTTATGGCTGCATAGTATTCTGTGGTGTATATGTAGCACATTTTCTTTATCCAGTCTGTCACTGATGGGCATCTAGGTGGATTCCATGTCTTTGCTCTCGTGAATAATGCTGCAGTGACCACAGGAGTACATATGTCTTTTTGGTAGAATGATTTATTTTCCTTTGGGTATATACCCAGTAATGGGATGGCTGGGTTGAATGGTAATTCTATTTTTAGTTCTTTGAGAAATCTCCAGACTGCTTTCCACAGCAGCTGAACTAATTTGCATTCCCACCAACAGTGTATAAAGTGTTCCCTTTTATTTTCAACTTCACCAGCATCTGCATACTTTGACTTTTTAATAATAGCCATTCTGACTGGTGTGAGATGGTATCTCATTGTGGTTTTGATTTGCATCTCTCTGATGATTAACCATGTTGAGCATTTTTTCATGTTTGTTGGCTGCTTGTATGTTTTCTTTTGAGAAGTGTCTGTTCATGTCCATTGCCTATGAGGTTATTTGGGTTGTTTTCTTGTTTATTTGTCTGAATTTCTAATGGATTTTGGATATTGTCCTTTGTTGAATGCAGAGTTTGTAAAAATTTTCTCCCATTCCATAAATTGTTTACTCTGTTTATAGTTTCTTTGCTGTGCAGAGGCTCATTATACTTTACTTAAGGCTACTTTTTAAATAAATGCTTAAAACCCTTGATTAATATCTCCTAGAAAGAAATAAAATAAGCTGGTTGAAAAACAAAGCCACAAATATAGAATTACCTATTTTTTAAAGGTATCAATGGCTGCTGCTATTGTCCAGTTGAAACATTTAGCAGATGGAGACACTAAGATATCAGTAGGTAAATGGTTTTGTCCTGGGTCAAGGTGTTGGTCAGTGTAGACTCAGGCCTTTAGGCCCCCTGTTCTTTTCCCTATAATACTCTGTGCATGGTACTTCCCTCCTGTTCTCTAATATCTTTCTTTCTTTCCTTCCTTCCTTTCCTTCCCTCTCTTTCTTTTCTGTTCTTTTGTTCTTTCTTTCATTCTCTCTCTCTCTCTCTCTTTTTCTTTCTTTTTGAGACCAAATAGAATCTTGCTCTGTTGCTCAGACTGGAGTGACATGGTACGATCTTGGCTCACTGCTACCTCTGCTTCCCAGGTTCAGGAGATTCTTCTTCCTCAGCCTCCCGAGTAGTTGGGATTAAGGTGTGTGTCACCACACTGGACTAATTTTTGTATTTTTGTAGGGACAGGGTTTCACCGTGTTGGCCAGGCTGGTCTCGAACTCCTGACTTCAAGTGATCCACCTGCCTCAGCCTCCCCAAGTGCTAAGATTACAGGCGTGAGCCACTGCGTCTGGCCTCTAATAAATTTCTTAGTGGTCCTGGTTAAAAGTGATCTGTAAAAGTTGGAGAAAAAAACATATATACAACTTATAATATAAATGTAATGTAACATGTATGTAAAATAACATATATACAAAACATATGTATATAACCATATATTTATAAAATAACATATATACAAAAACCATAAACATTTGGAGAATTGAATGCCCATATTTACACTGTCAAATCCTAATAAATTTCCAACCTTTCCAAAAGTGTTTTGATTACATCTACTTCTTCCTTTTTCCTGCTCAGTGGAGAGGGATAGGTAGTAGTGGGAAAATGTGAAGTTGTCTCTTTTTGGTTGCCCTGAGGTGTCAGAGTCAGGGAAACTGCTAGTACCACATTGATAAGCCCTGTGCTCAGCCCCAGTTTTGGAAGATCCACTGTATGGCCATACTAGAACTGTATTTATCTGGATTGTTAGACACAGATGAGAACAGTGAAATTGAGTCACATTCCCTTATTGCCTGTGCATTTAAGTCCCTTTTAAGTTCTACCCCAAGAAGCATTTCCTAGTATTGTACTAATGGATTACCTGGAACACTAGAGGATCTCTGCCAAAAAAATAAAAGATCGCTAATCTCAGCCTAAGTAGTCAGTCTAGTTCCATGTTTACATTTGAATCAATCTCTGAAATCAAAACACTCAATAAAAGAAATGGAGATATGGCTATTCTAACCTCACCAAAGAGAAACCAAAGGTTGAAAACACTTGTAGATCTCTCAAAGTATGGAATACTATCAACAGTATATTCACCAATGGCTACCGTACAAGTTTCAGGTTGGGTCAATGGAGAAGGTAGAATGTTCACAGACTTGCCTTCTAGCTGCCTGGATTGTGTCCTGCCAGCTATATTGCACTTACCAGCCCACATATCCACTGATGAATCAAATCTCAATAACTGTTGATAACCAGGTCGGCAATACTGCTGCCCCTACTAGACAGTGCAATAGCCCCCATTGTGTTCCACAAGTATGCAAGTTGTTAGGGATGTTGGGCCATCACAGATGACACCGACTAGGCAGGGTAGAGCCAGGACCCATTCATACCAGAGAGCCTGACCTGTTATAAAATACAGAGCTGTAGGAGAAGATATTTGAAGTGTCAGTCTATAATTTCTGTTTTGCTCTTAGAAACTCTAGTGTCACAGTCCTATGGCGATGCTTAGCTTTTAAAAATTTAGTCACACATATGATCTGAATCCTTTTGCCCCCGTCGAAATACCTTGAAATTAAATGTGGTATAAAAATATATGAGTTAAAGGTGTTACCCCAGTCAAAACTTATTTAGAAGGGACATCCATGGTTAATCCTAAGGCAGGAGTCATCCTACCTAAATGGATAGGTCAATCGGATTTTTCAAATTGAATGATGAGGTAATTTTTATGCTACCATCCTAGGTCGAAGACTAATAAGTGAGATGCCCAAGTAGAGTGCTGAGTTTGGCAAACTGAGCACACAGTAATTGCTTAAATTTAAGCTCCACAAATTCTGTCACTTCTACTAATTTAATTACAAGGTCTTTCTTGGCAGGTGATAGTTTGATTCACATTTACCATTATTCAGCACATTTGTTGAATTCTATTTCTATTTACTGAGGCTTGTTTCTGGAGATAAGAGAGAAATTCAAGTTAAATGTATCTGTTTCTAACACTGCTTACCCCCAGAGACTCTTTACAAAAGTCAAAATCAAGTGGCCCAAGTCGTGAATTTTGGCACATCAATTCAGCAGATATGTTGGCTAATTAAATTTTAGAATGCACGTGAAGAAAGTGAGTCTTAAAATGGATCCTAAAATCCTCCAGTCATCTCTCTGGCAGGTACATTAGAAGAAAATTTAGTAAATATGTGCTCCTACAGTCCTTAAATTCAACCTTTTTGTGATAATGGAAGCGTGAGCAGTAGAAGATGAGCATTTTAACACTGACATCTTGATACCCCTAAAGCCTGAGATTCTTTCTGAGTCCTAAGATTTCATCTCTGATTCGAGGCAACCTGTCACAATGAAAACACTACCAGAATATTAAAATTCTGCCTTCTCTGCAGTAGAGCATCAGAAAATACTCATGTCTACTTCAGTGCTTCATAAATGCTCCTAATATTTATATAAAATATAGCTATTTTATATTAATTCATATAAAACATAACTATTTTATATAATGCATATAAAACATAACTATTTTATATAGTTCATATAAAATACAACTATATAATTCATATAAAATACATATTTTATAGTTCATATAAAATACAAGTATTTTATATAGTTCATATAAAACATAACGATTTTATATAATTCATATAAAGTTAAATAGTAGAATGCCTTAAGAATTATAATTCTGTAATAACAAATATTATATAAAAATAAACACATGTCATAGATTCTAGATTTTGTTCCCAATTCTGTCCCCAAATTCTTCGTTTTTAAATTTCTTTTATTTATTTATTTACTTATTTCTTTTCAATAGGTTTTTGGGGAACAGGTGGTGTTTGGTTACATGAGTAAGTTCTTTAGTGGGGATTTCTGATATTTTAGTGCACCCATCTCCCAAGCAATGTACAGTCTACCCGTCTCCCAAGCAATGTACAGTGTACCCGATGTGTAGTCTTTTATCCCTCACTACCCCCACCCTTTTCCCAGAGTCCCCAAAGTCCATTGTATCATTCTTATGCCTTCACATCCCCATAGCTTAGCTCCCACTTATGACTGAGAACATACGATGTTTAGTTTTCCATTCCTGACTTGCTTCAGTTAGAATAATGGTCTCCAATTCCATACAGATTGCTGCAAATGTCATTATTTCATTCCTTTTATGGCTGAGTAGTATTCCATCACACACACACACATATCACATTTTCTTTATCTCCTCGTTGATTGATGGTCATTTGGGCTCGTTCCACATTTTTGCAATTGTGAATTGTGCTGCTATGAATGTGTGTGCAAGTATCTTTTTCATATAATGACTTCTTTTGCTCTGGGTAGATACCCAGGAGTGGGATTGCTGGATCAAATGGTAGATCCACTTTTTGTTCCTTAAGAAATCTCCACACTGTTTTCCATAGTGGATGTACTAGTTTCCATTCCCACCAATGGTGTAAAAGTGTTCCCTTTTCACCACATCCACACCAACATCTATTTTTTTTATTATGGCTGTTTTTGCAGGAGTGAGGTTTTGATTGTGGTTTCACATTGTGGTTTTGATTTGCATTTCCTTGATCATTCATGATGTGGAATTTTAAAAAATATTTTTGTTGGCCATTTGTATATTATTTGTGCTGTCTATTCATGTCCTTAGCCCACTTTTTGATGGGATTGCTTGTTTTCTTGCTAATTTGAGTTCCTTGTAGATTCTGGATATTAGTCCTTTGTCAGAAGTATCGATGGCTGTAATTTTCTCTCACTCTGTGGGTTGTCTGTTTACTCTGTCCCTTAAGATATGTCCTTTCTATGCCAATGTTGCTGAGGGTTTTAATCATAAACTGATGCTGAATTTTGTCAAATGCTTTTTCTGTACCTATTGAGATGATCATGTGGTTTTTGTTTTTAATACCATTTCTGTGGTATATCACATTTATTGACTCATGTATGTTAAACCATCCTCACATCCCTGGTATGAAACCCAGTTGATCACGGTGGATTATCTTTTTGATATACTGTTGGATTCAGTTAGCTAGTATTTTGAGGATTAGTGTGTCTATGTTCATCAGGGATACTGGTCTGTAGTTTTCTTTTTTTGTTATATCCAATCCTGGTTTTAGTATTAGGGTGACAGTGGCTTCACAGAAAGTTCTAAGGACGATTCCCTCTTTATCTTTTGGAATAGTGTCAATAGGATTGGTACCAATTCTTCTTTGAATGTCTGATAGAATTCAACTATGAATCCATCTGGTACTGGACTTGTTTATTGTTGGCAACTTTTAAATTACCATTTCAATCTTGCTGCTTGATATTGGTTTGTTCAGAGTTTCTATTTTTTCCTGGTTTAATCTAGGAGGGTTGTATATTTCCAGGAATTTACCCATCTCCTCTACGTTTTCTAGTTTATGCATGTAAAGGTATTCATAGTAGCCTTAAATGATCTTTTGTATTGCTGTGGTATCCGTTGTAATATGACCTGTTTCATTTCTAATTGAGATTATTTGGATCCACTCTCTTTTTTTCTTGGTTATTTTCACTAATGGTTTATCAACTTTATCTTTTCAAGAACTAGCTTTTCATTTATCTTTTGTATTTTTTTCAATTTCATATAGTTCTGCTCTGATCTTGGTTATTTTTTTTCTTCTGCTGGATTTGGGTATGGTTTGTTCTTATTTCTCTAGTTTCTTGAGGTGTGACTTTAGACTATTTGTGCTCTTTCAGATTTTTTGATGTAGGCATTTAATTCTATGAACTTTCCTCTTAGCAGTGCTTTTGCTATATCCCAGAGGTTTTTTTTTTTTATAGGTTTTGTCACTATTACTCTATTCAAAGAATTTTTTAAAGTTGTCAAATTGATTTCATTGTTGATGCAATGACAATTCAGGAGCAGGTTATTTAATTTCCAAGTATTTGCATGGTTTCGAGGGTTCCTTTTGGAGTTGATTTCCAATTTTATTCCATTGCGATCTGAGAAATTACTTGATATAGTTTAGATTTTCTTAAATTTGAGACTTGTTTTGCGCCTATCATATAGTCTGTCTTGGAGAAAGTTCCATGTGTTGATGAATAGAATATATATTCTGAAGTTGTTGGGTAGAATGTTCTGTAAATATCTGTTAAGTCCATTTGTTCTAGGGTATAGTTTGAGTCCATTGTTTCTTTGTTGACTTTGTCTTGATGACCTGTCTAGTGCTATCAGTAGAGTACTGATCCAGATTTTCTCAGCATACACTACTCAGCATATAAATGAGTCATGTCTGATGCACAGCCTTTGCAAAGTATCTCTAATTAGCATCTGCACATCTTAGAACTTCCGTCAATCAGTATTGGAAAGCAAGGAAAGAAATAGAATTTCTTCCAATCAAATGTATTAATATGATTAACTAATAATTTGTCTTCAAAGAGTCTTCATGTACTAGCACCTTTATGTAGGAAAAGGCAAGATGTGCTTCCGAACCAACCAAATAAAAAATATGGAAATGAGGCAACAGTGAAGATTTGTGTAGTAATTTACAAAGGATCTTTGTGGATTTACAAAAACAGATTTTTCTACACATCAAATAATACAAAATAAATTGTATTCTTTTTGAATGTAAAATAAGAGAAAATATATAACTCATTTTCTATCCAAATTTATCATAGGATTCTCATTCTGTAATGCAGAGGCTCATTTGTACCAAGACTTACTCATCTGTAGAACTGTTATTTTAGGATTTGAGGTGGGAGCAGGAAGAGCAAGGCAAAAATTTTCAATTTTCCTCCGTCTCTTCCTCTTCCTCCTCCTTCTTCTTCTAGGAAAAAGGCAGAATAGCTATAGAAGGTATTCAGAAATCACTTTTTTTTTTTGACTGGTATGCAATTCAGTTACATACAAGCCAAAAATAACTGGAATGCTATTCTTCTTTTTCCATACTACCTAGAAATTCCTATATTTGGAAAGCTGAAGCAAGAACAGTAGATACTGAAACCGTGTCAAAGAAGACTGAGCATAGTTTCTTGCAAGCACTTTTAAAATTCTTCCTTTATGATAGCTAATACAGTCTTGTGCTCTGCATGGCTGCTTTTTAAACAAGAAAGTCGTAAGTGATAAGTAAATACACTTAATGAAGCAAAGACAGTTCACTGTAGTTATTGCCTTCACCCTGCACCAAAACAAGACAAAGTAAAAAATTATATCTGTTAAATTAAACTGAATAAGAGGATAAATGAAGACCTTCTATTCATGCAGATCAGGTAAATAATATTTATAGTGAGTAGGATTCACTATAATGCTTATATGAATAGTGGCAGTCCTGTTATCCTGCTTAAAATGAATGTCTCTATTTCTGATTTAATGTGGTATCTGATGATCAATCACCAACAGAGACTCTCCTATTTTTCATTGAAAATGCACATATACAGACAAAAATAGCAACAACATCAATATACAAACACACATTAAACCCCATTAGGTAAGATTTTCATGCAATGTATTTTCGTAATATGGAAAGAATTTCAACTGACAAGATCAACTGAAATCAGTTGCCATGTTCAAATGGTGACTCATCTTTTCTATGCTGCCAGAAATATCATATGCTATCCATGTAAAAGTAAATTGATCTTGCATTTCTTACTCATTCAAGACTCATGCTAATCAATGTATTGGCCAGCGGTGTCAATACTCTTAGTGCTGTGTTTTGAAATTCCAGCACTTTGGGTCCCCTCATCTGTATTTCCCGTCAGTATTTCTCTTTTTATTTGTATTCAGGTAATGAGTTCTGGTAAATATATCTCTTTGAGGTCAAGTGCTCTAAATATTAGCAGAGGCAAGAAGGCAAGAAAATAAACAAGGCTAAACTTTTTCATGTACACCATATAGTCACAGTGATGGGTAATCAGATCATGAGGGTAGGAGAGGCTCTAGCAGATCTCCGCTGGGGAAAACACACACACACACACACACACACACACACACACACACACACTACCATTCACAATGGTAACTGGCTTGGAGCCGCACATCTGTTTAGATAGTTCAGTGTGACCATAATTCTTAAGTAAATAAAAAGTGGGGCCAAAAACAATCTATGGCCTGTGGTTTCTGTTTGTTGGCAATGCCAAATCTGGATAGACTTTACTTATTTAAGTGTATGTCTGTGTGTCTCTGTGTGTGTGTGTGCGTGCGCGGAGGGGGGGTGGGCGGAATTATGCCTACAAAATTTTTCTGCAGTACAAAAAAGAAGAATCATTATTTATAATTAGAATCAATATAACTACATTATTTAGAAAAGAAGTTCAAAGTAATAACTACATTTTTTAGAGGAGAAATGCTGTATAGAGTTTGACAGCCACATCAAATACAGGAAGACATGATGATTTAAATGAAATATGAACAGAAAGTTAATAAAGATAAGCTGAAATGAAAATAAGAAAATTAAAAGGAGAAGAGTAAAGGTAAAGAAAAATCAAAAAGGAAACTAATAATAAAATATTAAATTTAAATTTGCAATGAACCAAGGAAAGCTAAATACATAAATCAGAAAAATAACATGAAAAACTGTTGCTTATTAAAGGCAAATTAAAAAGTTCAGGGAAAACTGAAAAAAGTAATTATTCTGAGAAAGATTGAGAAGAGTGAGAAATATGAATATTTGGAATAGAAGGAATACTAAAACACAAAGTCTAAGAAAAAAATATCTGAGTTAGAAAAAAACCTATGCAAACCTAAAACAGGATTATAAATAGTCCAGGTAAAATAAGTAAAAAGAGATAATATTTTAGCAAACAAAACACATACGTTAAGAAAATCCAACCAAAAAAAACAATCTCAGACTTTATCATAAAGGAGAGAGTAGAGACATAGCTATAATCTTTTGAGAAAACAAATTTGGTAGAAGAAATAGTTGCTCTTTCAAATAATCCTCCATTAGTGAAAGCAACAGAAATTAATTTTAGGTACATAAATATTCATAAAAGCATGGTTCAACTATTTCTTTTCTATTTTTACTTCTTTACTGGTTTCTGACAAAGTATTTTCCTTCACTGCATAATCTATACAGTATCCTGTTGAAATATACAATTCGTTTAGACAATAAAATAAAAGCTATTCTTTTCCAAAATTTACTGGTCATGCTAATCTGTATACAGCATTTCCCAAGCGATAGGTGCTTTTCTAAGCAGGTTGCACATATTAACTCATCTATCTCCATTATATTTTCTCCAGTTCTCTAGGTTGTCAATTTTGGGGTTTTCTGCAATTGCTTTTGGGGACTTAGCCAAAAGTTAGCCAAGGCCAATATCAAAAGAAGTATTTCCTAGGTTTTCTTCTAGGATTTTTATAGTTTGAAATCTTATGTTTAAATCTTTAATCCATCTTAATTTTTGTATATAGTGAAAGGTAAGGGTCCAGTTTCATTCTGCATATGAATGCATTCTACGTATTCATTTTCCCAGTATCATTTATTGAATAAGAAGTCCTTTCTCCATTCTTGTTTCTGTTGGCCTTGTCAAAGATCAGATAATTGATAGGTGTGTGGCTTTATTCTTGAGTTCTCTATTTTGTCCCATTGGTCTATGTGTCTGTTTTTGTACCATTACCATGCTGTTTTGGTTATTGTAGCCTTATAGTATAATTTGAAGTTGAGTTGTGTGATGCCACTGGCTTTGTCCTTTTTTTTTTTTTTTTTTTTTTTTTTTTTTTTTGCCTTTGGTTTTGTCTTTTTTTTTTTTTTTTTTTTTTGGTTTTGAATTGCTTTGGCTATTCGGGTTCTTTTTCAGTTCCATATGAATTTTAGAAGAGCATTTCTAACTCTGTGAAGAATGACATTGGTAGTTTGATAGGAGGAGTGTTGAATCTGTACATTGCTTTGGGCAGTATGGCCATTTTAATGATATTGATTCTTCCAATTCACGAGCATGGATTGTTTTTCCATTTATTTGTGTCATTTCTAATTTGTTTCAGCAGTGTTTTGCAGATCTCCTTGTAGAGATCTTTCATCTACTTGGTTAGCTATATTCCTATGTATTTCATTTTTGTGTATGTTGTTATTATAAATGGAATTGTGTTCCTGATTTGAATCTCAACCTGGATGTTATTGGTGTATAGAAATGCTACTGATTTTTGCACATTGACTTTGCATCCTGAAACTTTAGTGAAGTCATTTACCCATTCTAGAAGGCTTTTGGTGGATTATTTAGCATTTTCTAAATACAAAATCATGTTGTCAGTGAAGAGAGATCATTTGACCTCCTCTTTTCCTGTTTGGATGCCTTTTATTTCTTTTGCCTGACTGCTCTGGCTAGGACTTCCAGCTTGAATACTGGGGGTGGTGAGCATGGGCACTCTTGTCTTGTTCCAGTTCTCAACAGGAATAATTCTAGCTTTTGCCCATTCAGTGTAATGTTGACTATGGGTTTGTCAATAGATGGCTCTTATCATTTTGAGGTATGTTCTTTCAATGACTGGTCTGTTGATTGTTTTTATCATGAACAGATATTGGATTTTATCGATAGTGTTTTCTCAGTCTATTGAGATGATTATATGGTTTTTGCTTTTAATCTGTTTATGTGGTGAATCATATTTATTGACTTGTGTATATTGAACAGGATTGTATTTTTTTTTATTTGTTTGTTTGAGACAGGGTCTCTCTCTGTTGCCCAGGCTGAAATGTAGTGGCATAATCACTGATCACAGTTTACATCAGCCTCGACTTCTTGTGTTCAAATGATCCTGCCACCTCAGCCTCCATAGTAGCTGGGACCTGCGTCATCATGCCTGGCTATTTATTTTTAAGTTTTGTAGAGACAGGGTGTCACTATGTTGCCCAGTCTGGTCTTGAACTCATGACCTCAAGCAATCCTCCTTCCTTAGCCTCCCAAAGCATTGGATGATAGGCATGAGCCACTATAACCGGCCTGCTAGAATTATTTAAAAGGAAAAAGCATTATCCTTCTTTAAAAATAATGAAAATCAATGAACAAGAACACATAAGCATTCTAAATAATTCTAAATGCTAATATTCTATTTATTTTAAAAGTTCCAGAAAGGATATTTAAATATTTGTGTTGAAGAAAATATCAAACATACCTTTAGTCATGCACTAATAAACATTGGTTTCTTCTATTTTATCTTTTCTCACAATTATCACTTATTTCATCTGAACTAATATCCCAGGGAATAGTCATTCATAACCCAGAATGGCATTCGATAGAAATTTTAAGATAAAGAATTATCTAACTTTAATTTCAAAAACAGTGCAAATCTCTGTAATCATCATTAGTACTCAAGCAATTTAAGTTTGCCATACATCTTGTGAATTATCTGATACATTACATAGAGTCTATGAATAAGACAATCTACACAACTTCATTTTAATACAAAGTAAGATAAAAATTAATGCATTGAGATTTTAAGATTAGAATATGCCTCAAATCTCCTGATGTCTTTTGATGTCAGGAGGTTAAAAAAAAGCAGGAAAGAGGGGATAGACAGAGGTGGTGCTCTGGAGGCTTCAGTAATAATAACATTTATTTGATGTGCCCATTTATTTGTCCATTTAAAAATAATTTTGAAGGATCTAGTATGTTGTCAGGGACTGGGAATGAAAAGATTAAACAGAGGAACCAGGATTCCAGTTCCAATGGAAGTAATAATTTTCTACTTAGTAGACACATAGATTACAAACCCTTATTCCTTACCCCTAATTCCTTTGTTCTAAAACTAAAACTCGCTAATTAAAGGCAGAGTATCTAGTTCTTTCTAGGTGTGTTAAAACCTCCATCCTTCAGAGGAGTCCCTGCAAACAAACCAAAGTTTTATTCCATTTACTAATTAGGATGTGGCATTAAAAAAAAAAAAAACTTATTCTGATGCTTGATGTGCAGTTCAAAGATTTCAAAATGTATTAAAAATTTTGTTAATTCTCTGAAAATAATGATCTCCTTAACTGGTCTGATAAATCCTTCCTCCAATTCATTCTCTCTATTGGTAGCACCAGGCTTACTTTCCAAACTAAGATATCTGATAATATAGATTCCATTTAAGACCATATAAAATAACCTACTGCTTTCAAATCCATTGGGTTTCTACGTACTATTGAATTGGTGCCTCCTGAGCACTCTGATAAGTGTGTGCTACTTGCTCTTCCCCAAGCACATCCTGCTTATATCTACCTGCAGATTATGCAAAGGTGTTATCTTCCTCTGATGTTACCTCTTGCTGTGTTCATCCACCAGTCCTATTATCCTAGAGCCCATGTTCTCCGAGAAATATCTGAGTCAATAAATAGAATTAAGTACACCTTTCCTCATAATTCCCTGGGACATGATTTGAGCCTCATTAACTATTTTCCTTCCATCTTTCTTCCTTGCCTTCCACATCTCATTCCACTCAGAATAAATCCAAATTCCTAACTATGACTTACATGATTGAGTCTTGCAGCAGAAGCATGCTAAGGTGGTCCCCAATGAGTCATGTCTTTGCACAACCCTCTTTGTTTGAGTGCAATGAAAACTGTGACTTGTTTGCAACCAATAGAATTTGGCAAAGATGTCACTGTGTAATTACATTATATAAGATCACATTATAGCAGACGGGAGCAAGAGATTCTCCTGCTAGCTTTGAAGAAGTCAGATAGCATGTTATAAAGCGATCTGTGAGACGTTCATGTGGCAAGGAACTTGGAATGACCTATAAGAGTTGAGAATGAACCTTGGCTGGAAACTAGTGAAAAATGGATACCTCAGTTATACAAGCACAAGAAAATGAAACCTGCCAATAACCATGTAAACCAAGCTCCAGAAAAAAAGACATTGACCAACACCATGATTGCAGCCTTGTGAGACTGTGATTCTGAGCTGAGCACCAGTTAATCTATGTCCAGACTCCTTCCCTACAAATACTGTGAGTTAGGTAATAACTGTGTGTTGTTTGAAGCCAGTAAGTTTGTGTAATTTTTATGAAAACAAACAAACAAATACAAGTGCATTAGTCCATTGTCACTGCTCATAAAGATATACCTGAGACTGGGAATTTATTATAAAGGAAAGAGGTTTAATTGACTCATGCTTCTGCATTGCTGGGCAGGCCTCAAAAAACTTAATAATCATGTTGGAAGGCACCTCTTGACAGTGCAGCAGAAGGGAGAATGAGTGCCCAGCAAAGAGGGGAGGCCTCTTATAAAACCATCAGATCTCGTGAGAGATAACTCACTATCATGAGAATAGGATGGGGGAAGCGGCCCCCATGATTCAATTATCTCCACCTAGTCCCTTCCAGGACATGTGGGCATTATGGAAACTAAAATTCAAGATGAGATTTGTGTGGGGACACAGCCAAATCAAATCAACAAGCCGTTACCTACTTCTCTACCACTTCTCTACTACCTTTTATATTACTTTGATTTTTTCACTCAGGCTTTTTTCTGGTCCCCATTTCATGGATTTTAGACATGCAGATCCCTGTGGCTGAAATGCTTTGTCCCCACTCTTCCGGTGGCTAGCTCCTTCAGTCGAAGCCTTTTCTTCTTAAGTAACCTCCTCATTGGTTTTACTGGCTACTCTATCTAATACGTGCTCCCTAATCCCATTATGGTTTAGAACCAAATTTGTTTTCTTTATGGCATTCATCAAAATGTATTATAATTGATTTGTTTACTAACATGCTTGTTTCTGTATCCTCAACCAGCATACAAGATTGCTAAAAGCCAGACAACATATGCATCTTCTGCACTATTGTATATCCAGCACTGAGCTTGGCATTCTTGGGCTCTCAGTAAATATATGCTAGTAGGAGGAATCAAGGATGAGTTGAGATCATGCAGAGTGTTACATATAACAGTGATAAATTTGTGCTTAAGCTAGGAATAGACAGGATTCAATATACTTTTTAAAATGCCTACTCTGGTGTTGTTTAGAGTTGGTCACTGCCATAGTGGTAGACACATTTAAGATTTATTATTTTGGAGACAGAATCAATGAGACATGATAATGTGGTAAATATAGATAGTGAAGGTATAAGAATAACTTATTTGAGGGCGGAGCAAGATGGCCGAATAGGAGCAGCTCCAGTCTTCAACTCCCAGCGCCAGCGACACAGAAGACCGGTGATTTCGGCATTTTCAACTGAGGTACTGGGTTCATCTCACTGGGGAGTGCCGGAAGATCGGTACTGGTCAGCTGCTGCAGCCCCACCAGCGAGAGTTGAAGCAGGGCGCAGGCATTGCCTCACCTGGGAAGCGCAAGGGGAAGGGAATCCCTTTTCCTAGCCAGGGGAACTGAGACACACAACACCTGGAGAATCGGAGGTACCCCCACCCCACAAGCTTTGAGCAAACAGGAACACCAGGAGATCACATCCCACCACCGGCTTGGAGGGTCCCACACCCACGAGCCTCCCTGCCAAGCACAGCAGTCTGTGATCTACCGGCAAGGCAGCAGCGCAGGCTGGGAGGCCCCACGCTCAGGCTTTCAAGTAGAAACAAAGCTGCTGAACTGGGTGGGAGCCTCACAGCAGCTCAAGGAAACCTGCCTGTCTCTGTAGACTCCACCCTGGGGCAGGGCACAGTAAATGAAGGCCAAAGCAGCAGATACCAGATCTAAACGACTCCTGTCTGGACAGCTTTGAAGAGAGCAGTGGATCTCCCAACACGGGAGTAAGCTGAGATCTGAGAAGGACAGACTCCCTGTCTAAGCTGGGTCCCCGACCCCTGAGAAGCCTAATCCGGGGAGACATCCCCACTAGGGGCAGTCTGATCTCCACACCTCACAGGAGTACACCCTGGAGAGGAAGCCTCCAGCAAGAATCAGACAGGTACACTTGCTGTTCAGAAATATTCTATCTTCTGCAGTCTCTGCTGCTGATACCCAGGCAACAGGGTCTGGAGTGGACCTCAAGCAATCTCCAACAGACTCCACAGCTGAGGGTCCTGACTGTTAAAGGAAAACTATCAAACAGGAAGGACACCTACACCAAAACCCCATCAGTACCAACATCAAAGACCAGAGACAGATAAAACCACAAAGATGGGGAAAAAGCAGGGCAGAAAAGCAAATTCAAAACAAGAGCCAAGATCTCCCCAAGCAGCGAGCGCGAGCTCATCGCCAGCAACGACTGCTGGACGGAGAATACCTCGGACGGCAGAGTGAGAGAAGAAGGTTTCAGTCCATCAAATTCTAGAGCTAAAGGAGGAATTAATGCACTCCAGCGAAAGAAACTAAAAATCTTGAAAAAAAAAGTGGAAGAATTGACGGGCTAGACTAATTAATGCAGAGAAGGTCATAAACTTAAATGAAAGAGATGAAAAGCATGACACGGTGAAATACGTGACAAATGCACAAGCTTCAGTAACCTAATTAATCAACTGGAAGAAAGAGTATCAGCGATTGAGTATCAAATGAATGAAAATGAAGCGAAAGAAGAGAAACCAAGTTGAAAAAAAAGAAGGAAAAAGAAATGAACAAAGCCTGCAAAGAAGTATGGGATTATGTAAAAAGACCAAATCTCATTCGATTAAAGCCTGAAAGTGAGGGGGGAAATGGAACCCAAGTTGGAAAACACTCTTCAGGATATCATCATCCAGGAGAACTTCCCTCAACCTAGTAGGGCAGGGCCAACATTCAAATCCAGGGAAAATACAGAGAACCACAAAGATACTCCCTCGAGAAGAGCAACTCCAAGACACACATAATTGCCAGATTCACCAAAGTTGAAATGAAGGAAAAATCTTAAGGGCAGCCAGAGAAAGGTCGGGTTACCCACAAGGGAAGCCCATCAGACTCACAGCAGATCTCTCGCAGAAACTCTCCAAGCCAGAAGAGAGAGTGGGGGCCAATATTCAACATTCTTAAAGAAAGAATTTTAAACCCAGAATTTCATATCCAGCCAAACTAAGTTTCATAAGTGAAGGAGAAATACAATCCCCTTACAGATGCTGAAATGCTTAGAGATTTTGTCACCACTAGCCTGCCTTACAAGAGACCCTGGAAGGGAAGTACTAAACACGGTGCTAACAAACCGTACCAGCCATCTCAAACAGCCAAAATGTAAAGACCATCGAGGCCAGTGGGGAAGAAACTTATATCAACCAATGAGCAAAAATCGCTTAATATCATAATGGCAGGATCAAGTCTTCACACATAACAATCTTAACCTTAAATGTAAATGGACTAAATGCTCCAATTATGGACACAGACTGGCAAACTGGATGGAAGAGTCAAGACCCACTGCCTGCTGTATCTAGAGACCCATCTCAACTAACGCATATATTACATGTAGGCTCAAAATAAAGGGATGGAGGAAGATTTTACCGCCAAAATGGGAGGAACAAAAGCAATGCACACGAATTCCTGATAAAACAGACTTTAAACCATCAAAAATCAAAAGAGATGCGCCATTACATAATGGTAAGGATCAATTCAACAGGTGAGCTGAACGATTCCAAATATATATGCACCAATAAGGAGCAATCTATAGATTCATAAAGCAAGTCCTAGAGACTTACAAAAGACTTAGACTCCCATACAATAATAATGGAGACTTCAACACCCACTGTCAACATTAGACAGACCAACGAGACAGAAAGTTAACAAGGATATCCAGGAATTGAAACCATCTCAAGGCAAGCAGGACCGGGATTAGACATCTATAGAACTCTCCACCCTGGAATCAACAGAATATACATTCTTCAGCACCACACTGACTTATTCCAAAAATTGACCACGTGAATTGGAAGTAAAGCACTCTCAGCAAATGCACAAGAACAGAAATTAGATACAAACTGTCTCTCAGACCAGTGCAATCAACCAGAACTCAGGCATCAAGAAACTCAATCAAAAACCGCCAACTACAAGGAAACTGAACAACCTGCCCTCGGAATGACTACCGCGCCATCACCTAAATGAAGGCAGAAATAAAGATGTTCTTGGAAACCAATGAGAACAAAGATACAACATGCCCAGAATCTCTTTGGGACAATACTAAAGCAGCGTGAGGGAACAGCAGCACTAAATGCCCACAAGAGAAAACAGGAAAGATCTAAAAATTGACACCTAACATCAAAGAATTAAAAGAATTAGAGAAGCAAGAGCAAACACATTCAAAAGCTAGCTAGTTAGAAATAACTAAGATCAGAGCAGAACTGAAGGAGATAGAGACACAAAACCCTCCAAAAAATCAATGAATCCAGGAGTTGGTTTTTTGAAAAGACTGTAACAAAAAATTGACAGACCACCAGTGCTAATTAATAAAGAAGAAAAGAGAGAAGCGAATCAAATCGACGAATTAAAATGATAGCGGGATATCACCACCGACCACAGAAATACAAACTACCATCAGAATACTATAAACACCCTCACTAGGTCAAACTGGAAAACCAGAAGAAATGACAATTTTGACACTTACACTCTTCAAAGCACCAAACCAGGAAGAAGTTGAACTCTCTGAATAGACCAATAGCAGGCTCTGAAATTGAGGCAACAATTAATAGCCTACCAACCAAAAAAGTCCAGGGCCAGATGGATTCACAGCTGACTCTACCAGAGGCACAAGGAGGAGTTGGTACTCCATTCCTTCTGAAACTATTCCAATCAATAGAAAAAGAGGGAATCCTCCCTAACTCATTTTATGAGGCCAACATCATCCTGATACCAAAGCCTGGCAGAGATACAATAGAAAAAAGAGAATTTTAGACCAATATCCCTGATGAATGATGCAAAACTCAATAAAATACTGGCAAACCGATTCAGCAACACATCAAAGCTTATCCACCATGATCAAGTGGGCTTCATCCTGGATGCAAGGCTGGTTCAACATTCGCAAATCAATAATAAACATAATCCAGCATATAAACAGAACCAAAGACAACCACATGGTTATTCCTAATAGATGCAGAAAAGGCTTTGACAAAATTCAACAGCCCTTCATAAAACGCCAATAAATCTCGGGTATTGATGGAACGTACCTCAAAAATCATAAGAGCTATTTATGACAAACCCACAGCCAATACTTCACTGAATGGGCAAAACTGGAAAAATTCCCTTTGAACACTGGCACAAGACAGGATGCCCTCTCACCAATTCTATTCAACATAGTGTTGGAAGTTCTGGCTAGGCAATTAGGCAAGAGAAAGAAATCAGGGTATTCAGTTAGGAAAGAAGAAGTCAAATTGTCCCTGTTTACGATACATTGTATATTTAGAAAACCCATTGTCTCAGCCGCCCAAAATCTCCTTAAGCTGATAAGCAACTTCAGCAAAGTCTCAAGATACAAAATTAATGTGCAAAATCACAAGCATTCTTATACACCAGTAACAGACAAACAGAGAGCCAAATCATGAATGAACTTCCATTCACAATTGCTTCAGCAGAATAAAATACCTAGGAATCCAACTGACAAGGATGTAAAGGACCTCTTCAAGGAGAACTACAAACCACTGCTCAGTGAAATAAGTATACGCAAACAAATGGAAGCTAAGAACATACCATGCTCATGGATAGGAAGAATCAATATCGCGGAAATGGCCATACTCGCCCAAGGTAATTTATAGATTCAATGCCATCCCATCAAGCTACCAATGAGTTTCTTCACAGAATGGAAAAACTGCTTTTAAAGTTCATATGGAACCAAAAGAGCCCGCGATTCCAAGACAACTGCAAGTCAAAAGAACAAAAGCTGAGGCATCACGCTACTCCGACTTCAACCATACTACAAGGCTACAGTGGGGATCAAAACAGCATGGTACTGGAGTACCAAAACAGAGATATAGACCAATGGAATAGAACAGTCCTCAGAAATAATACCACACATCTACAGCCATCTGATCTTTGGACAAACCTGGAGAGAAACAAGAAATGGGGAAAGGATTCCCTATTTAATAAATGGTGCTGGGAAAAATTGGCTAGCCATAAGTAGAAAGCTGAAACTGGATCCTTTCCGCTCCTTATACGAAAATTAATTCAAGATGCATTAGAGACTTAAATGTTAGACCTAATACCATAAAAATCCTAGAGGAAAAACTTGTGTAGCAACACCATTCAGACATAGGCATGGGCAAAGACTTCATGTCTAAAACACCAAAAAGCAACGCAGCAAAAGCCAAAATTGACAAATGGGATCTCATTAAACTAAAGAGCTTCTGCACAGCAAAAAGAAACTACCATCAGAGTGAACAGGCAACCTACAGGAATGGGAGAAGCAATTTTTGCAATCTACTCATCTGACAAAGGGCTAATATCCAGAACCTACAAAGAACTCAAACAAATTTACAAGAAAAAAACAAACAACCCCATCAAAAGTGGGCAAAGGATATGAATAGACATTTCTCAAAAGAAGACATTCATACAGCCAACAAACACATGAAAAAATGCTTCATCATCACTGGCCATCAGAGAGAAATGCAAATCAAACCACTAATGAGATACCACTGCCACACCAGTGCTAGAATGGTGGCTATCATTAAAAAGTCAGGAACAACAGGTGCTGGAGAGGATGTGGAGAAATAGGAACACTTTTACACTGTTGGTGGATTGTAAACTAGTTCAACCATTATGGAAAACAGTATGGCGATTCCTCAAGGAGGAACTAGATGCACCATATGACCCAGCTCATCCCATTACTGGGTATATACCCAAAGGATTATAAATTATGCTGCTCTAAAGACACATGCACACGATAAGCTTATTGCAGCACCATTCACAATAGCAAAGACTTGAATCAACCCAAATGTCCATCAGTGACAGATTGATTAAGAAAATGTGGGCACATATACACCATGGAATACTATGCAGCCAACAAAAAGGATGAGTTTGTGTCCTTTGTAGGACATGGATGCAGCTGAATCCATCATTCTTAGCAAACCATCACAAGAACAGAAAAACCAAACACCGCATGTTCTCACTCATAGGTGGGAACTGAACAATGAGATCACTTGGACTCGGAAGGGGAACATCACACACAGCCTATCATGGGGAGGGGAGGGGGAGGGATTGCATTGGGAGTTATACCTGATGTAAATGACGAGGCTGATGGGTGCAGCACACCAACAAGGCACAAGTATACATATGTAACTAACCCGCATCGCTATGCACATGTGTACCCTACAAATCCTACAGTATAATAACAATAAATAAATTAAAAAAAAAAAAAAAAAAAAAAGAGTAACTTCTATTTATATATGAATTTAGGTGGATAGGTGGGTAGGTAGATAGAAGATGCCAGGGAAGAGCAAAAATGATTGGTGGAAAATATGATTCACCAAGGTTGGTGACTGCTTTTGAAAGAGAATATGGGCCAGGTGCCGTGGCTCACACCTGTAATCCCAGCACTTTGGGAGGCCAACATGAGCAGATTACAACGTCAGGAGATCCAGGCCATCCTGACCAACACAGAGAAAGCCCATCTCTACTAAAAATACAAAAAATTAGCCGGGGGTGGTGGTGCGTTCCTGTAGTCCCAGCTACTCGGGAGGCAGAGGCAGGAGAATGGAATGAACCTGGGAGGCGGAGGTTGCAGTGAGCCAAGATTGTGCCACTGCACTCCAGCCTGGGTGACAGAGCGAGACTCTGACTCAAAGAGAATATGGAGGAAGCAGAAGCAGGTAAAGTGATCTTTCTACTGGGTGGTCAAGAGTGCCATTCGGTGAAAGTCTTAGAGGACAGAAAGAGAATGAGTCTCTTTCTTTATTGTACAGAAATATTTATGCAACTATCTCTTCAATTACACTGTGAGTTGTTAGAAAGTTATAATTGTTAGCACTGAAACTGCTGTGTAAATAATAAATGTCCAATAAATTTTCTTTAATTTGAATAGTTGAATTAACATTAGGTCTCATTTACTCAAATTTTTAAAACATTTGCACTATGAAAAAGAAAGCATTTCATTGGAATTGGGAAAAGTGTTATAGTTGGGAGGAAATAGAAATTAGGAAACAGGGTAGCAAGTTTTGTATACTGCCAGGATGCCTTACACTGCAATAATAATACTGTAACACAGGTTGAACAACGCAGGTTTGAACTCCACAGATTCATTATACATGGATTTTCTTCCACCTCTGCCACTCTTGAGACAAGACCAACCTTTCCCATTTCTTCTCCTCCTCAGCCTACCTAATGTGAGGACAAAGACGATGAAGACCTTAATAATACACTTCCACTTACCAGAGAGTAAATATATTATCTCTTCCTTATAATTTTCTTAATAACAACTTATTTTCTCCAGCTGACTTTTCTGTACAAATACAGTACCTAATAGATATGTACTAATTGATAATGTTTTCTATAAGGCTTCCAGTCAACAGTAGGCTATTAGTAGTTAAGTTCCGGGGGATTCAAAGTTATCTGCAGAGTTTTGGCTGTGCAGGAGGTCAGCACCCTAACCCTGCTGTTGCTCAAGGGCCAATTGTATTTTTATAATGTCCCTTGCATTCCCATCTTCCCTAATATTTAACTTGACTCCTTTATTTGGTAATGTCTTCACATTTTTCTCATTTTATTAAAATTACTTAAATGTATAACAACTCTCAGATTAAAACCAGGAATTTATAAAGACCACAATAGACTGAGATTGAAAATAAAATGTTTTATTAATTACCTTGTAGATAGACACCTCCCCACAGTGCATTTGAAACAGAGCCAAAGTGGGTATGGTACAATTTTGACTTCTTAGAGACATCCTGATTTAAGTAAAATTGACAGCAGTCCGCTCTATAATGACTATTAATTACTAGTTCATAGTCAATAAAACCAATTGTCATACATTGATGTTCTATAGTATATGAATCCTACAAGATGTGTATATATGTGCCTAGAGTTATTCCAACAATTCATAACTTTTTTTTTTTTTTTTTGAGATGGAGTTTTACTCTTGTTGCCCAGGCTGGAATGCAATGGCATGATCTCGGCTCACTGCAACCTCTGCCTCCTGGGTTCAAGCAATTCTCCTGCCTCAGCCTCCCAAGTAGCTGAGATTACAGGCACCCACCAGCACACCTGGCTAATTTTGTATTTTCAGTAGAGATGGGGTTTCACCATGTTGGTCAGACTGGTCTCGAACTGCTGACCTCAGGTGATCCACCCATCTCAGCCTCCCAAAGTTCTGGGATTACAGGTGTGAGCCACTGCACCTGGCCCATAACTCTTCATAACTCATATATACACACACATTGTAGGAGATATATGTGCCAAAATTATATTGTTGAGATTTGTATGGCTTTCCAAGAAGTTTGAACCTTATCCTACAGGCAATGCAGAATTTATGTGGTTTGTTGTAAAAGGAACTAACATCATCTTTTAATAAACGGCAACCCAGTACACAATATAGACCACATTATTTTTCAACAATTATACCAAGACCCAATGCTGTACAATGATCAATTTTTGGCATAAATTTAATGAAACATTTTATATTAATTAACTACAGCAGATTAAAAGTTGTTCCTATGTTCCCATGCTAATGACATCTTCCCACCCTTGCATTATGATGTTCTTTCATGGCATCAGAAATGAAGGCCCAGAAATTGCACATGAAATCTGAAGATGAAATATATTTTTAAAAGTGAGGAAAGAATAGGGTTGAATGACTTGAAAGACATTGGACGGGAAGAATTGACACAAATTAGTGAAAATAAAATTTGAGGAAAGAGGAGCTGTCAACCATGACAACAGGAATTCCAGCTTGATTCATGAACTGAGATAGGGAATAGTGTCCTCTATTTTGCAGGGGGCAGTAGAGAATTTAATTTTAATCATAATGGATTATCAAGATTTTACTGCTAGAAATGCCAACACTTTTTCACCCAAAATATTTTCACTATTTGGCCTTAGAGGAGTGTGTGAGGTTCCAATATATTTGTATATTTAAGCAGATAAGCTACTTTTTTTTTTTAATGACAAGCAAAGAAATATGAATTCAAATGTATTCAATTACTATCTATTGTGTAAAGGTCAAAGATCAAAAACCTACATCACCTAAATATATCAATAATATTTAAATGAAGCTTATAATCAATATAATAACTAAAGCCAATGGGACATTTTGGCCCAGTAAAATCCGTGCACATCAGACATAGCCTAATGATCCATAGCTACACTCAGACTGTGATTGGCCTCAGGCTAAGCCCAAAAATGCGAAGCAAAGGTGAGAATTGTAAATATAAAAAATCTAAGACAAATTAATGCTAAACTTGCTTCAATTACAAAATATTTCAGAAAAAAGCAGATCATAATTTTCTTCTCAAATGTCTCCCAGAATTCATAAGTAAATAGATCACACACTTGAAATACCTATTGAATTTATTTATAAACTATGTAGAGAATTATTCTCATATTTATACTATGTAAAATGTAGGTTGTTAAATAAGCTTTATTGATATATCTAAACCATAACACATGTCATCCCTACTGTTATACATGTATCTATGACTCTATAGATACATATGGCAGTTAATTCTATGCATAAAACTTTCCTTTCCTTGACCCAAAGGGTACAATAATGCAGTGCAAAGAATCTAATATGTTGAAATAAATATTTTTAAAAGCTTGTGCAACATAATTTGTTGCATTTGAAACAGTCACTCTTGATTAATCTGAATCAGTTTGCAAGTTTTATTTTTGTGCATTAAATTGTGTCTGAAAATTTGAAATTTAATGGCATATTAGTTTCAACTGTCTGGTTACTATTTAAATACAGCAGGTAAAATAAAAATTGTGAAAATAGACCATTCAAACTTAGACTAAAAGAATATTTTCTTATAAATACTTCATTCACTATTTTCAGATGAAATTTTGCTCAGAAATGATATTATGTGAAATTATTTATGATGATTTGTAGTGACAGGATCTACATTTTATATCCCATGCTAAAAGAAGCCTATAATCAATGAAACATTACAGATAAAGTAAAGTTTATCTGAAGGTCACTTTCCCCTTGATAGACTGCTTATTGCTGACAGCAGATCAGTGACTCAGAAAAGTGCTATGCTGTTCACTTGATACTCTAATGGTGATGCTTCTTCCTTGTTTTCATGTTCGATAATGATGCTAATAGAGAATGCAAAAATTCATTAACAAGACCAACCTGAAGACATGGTTACCTCTAAAAAAAAAATGCATGATCATAACATTAATGACATTTAGAAAGGTTTAATGGATCCCTGGAATCCTACTCTGTAAAAAGCCAAACTGCCATTCATTTATTGAGTGAAAGTAGGTGAAATTCAATCTTTCTCAAGGACATACAAAAACCAGTGAACTTCATTTAGATGTTAAATGTACTTGTCCTTGAACTCCAACTAGTTCATAAATATTTCCTTTGGCACATTTTTTTTTTTGTTCTCACATATTTCTTTGTTTATGGTTAATGGCATAAAACTTTCACTATTTTAAATGCCAAATTATCATTTCTTATTCATACTTCTTGACAATTGCTACTCTCTAAATACATTATTTAGAGTTACGTGCAGAGTCTAACAAAATTGTATAGCTATGATTTTATTACAAGTTATATACAAAGATATGTTTTCTTAAGTCAATTTTTGCTCTTAGCACGGGGTACTACATGATGACATGCTGCTAGAAGATTATTATGAAATGTCAAACATCTATTATGATCCATATTGCTTTTTATAATAATATATATTTGCTGAAAATTATTGAGTTTTGTACTCTATGGTATATTATACTGAAAAGAAGACAGGTTCTTGACCTTGAGGAACCTGTCATCAATCTCCTGACTAGGTAGCAGTAAAGGCATATTCTTGTATAAAAGAAAAATAATAAATGAGATGCAAATGGATAGAAACAATGATTGTAACAATGAAAAACATGGTATCATAATATGTATGTTCTGTGATACCTGAATACAAAAATATTCAAAATTTAGACTTTAGTCTTAATTTTTAAAAATTGGAATAAATATTCTAGATCAGTCCCCAGTCACTTCACTATTTAGAAGTACAGGCAGATCTCTATACAAATAAATAACTTTAGACAAAAATTTAGTTTATGAACATTAACTCCATTAAATCTAGAAGAATTAAAGATATACATTTTCATAGTTGCAAAACAGTTGTAAATGAATTACTTTAGAAAAATAGTATCATAAATGGCTTCACCAACTAATTCTTCCAAACTTATAAAGACAAGTTAGAATACGAAAAATGATTAAAAACATTTAAGTTCATTTATGAAGTAATAATGATATTGTTCTATAACCTGTTAAAGATAGTTAACAAAGGAAATCATGGACTACTATTTCTTGTAAGTATTGCAGTTTTAAGATGAAATATTAGAGAGTAGACTCCAATACCACCAGTAATACATCATGTCTCTTATGGGCTGAATGTTTGTGTTCCCCTAAAATTCACATGTTGAAACCCTACCACCCAACATGATGGTATTTCAGAATGAGGCTTTTAAGAGATAATTAAGGTTAGATGAGATAACAAGAGTAAGGCCCTGGTCTGGCAGAATTAATGTCCATATAAGAAGAGACACCAGAGAGTTCACTCCTGCTCTCACAAGAAGACAGCCTTTACCCAGAAGCAAATTATCTGGTATTTTGATCTTGGACTACCCAGCCTCCAGAACTGTGAGAAAAAACAATTATGTTTTTTTCAGCTACCCAACGTGTGATATTTTGTTATGGCAGCCTGAGCAAACTAACACAGATTTGGGTACAGAGAATTCGGGTGGTGCTATAGGACATACCTAAAAATGTAAGAGTGGCCTTGGAAATAGGTGTTTGGAAATAGGCATTTCAATTCTCCTGCCTCTTGGAAATAGGTAACAGGTAGAGGCTGGAGGAGATAAGAGGTATATGCTATAAAATGCCTGGATTGCATTTTATAACAGAGAAGAGACTGTTGATAAGAAATACGAATGTTAAAGGAGATTTCAATAAAGACTCAGAAAGAAAAGAAGAGAGCTGGAGGGAAAACTTCCAGCTTCTTAAAGAATACATAAATATCCCAGCACTTTGGGAGGCCAAGGAGGGCAGATCACGAGATCAGGAGATCGAGACCATCCTGGCTAACACAGTGAAACCCTGTCTCTACTAAAAATACAAAAAATTAGCTGGGAGTGATGGCAGGCGCCTGTAGTCCCGGCTACTCGGGAGGCTGAGGCAGGAGAATGGCATGAACCTGGGAGGTGGAGCTTGCAGTGAGCCGAGATCGCGCCACTGCACTCCAGCCTCGGTGACAGAACGAGACTCCGTCTAAAAAAGTAAGAAGAAGAAGAAGAATACATAAATAGTCATGAATAGAATGTTGGCAGAAATGTGGACATTAAAGGTCATTCTGGTGGGGTCTCAGACAGAAAAAAAAAGTTATTGGAAACTGGAGAAATGACAGCCCTTGTTATAAAGTCACAGAAAACTTGGCTGAACTGTGTTCAAATGTTTTGTAGAACATAGAACATGCAAGCAGTGAAATATGATATTTAGCTGAGGAGATTTCTAAGCAAAGTGTTCAAGGATTAGCTTGGTTTCTCCTGACTGCTTATAATAAAAGGCAAGAGGAGAGAGACAACTGGAGAAAATACTGCTAGGGTAAAAAGGAATCAGATTTGGAAAATGTATAGCCTATCTACATCAAAAAAATGAGAAATCTTGTTCTTAAAAGAACACTAGGGTTGTGACTGAACAATCATTTGATGAATAGATCATGGATTCAACTCATGAGCTTAATCAGTCATCTCAGAAGAGTCCAGGAATAGAGAGAGGATTATACCAGCAGAGACACTGACAGTTTGAATTATAGGGAAGAGAAAAAACAAAACTGAATGAAAGGTTGCCAGACTTCTTGGATTCTACAATACTGAACCATAGAGTTATTTGGCTATGATATAGTTTGACTGTGTCCCCACCCAAATCTCATCTTGAATTATAGCTCCCATAATTCCCACATGTCTAGGAAGGGACCTGGTGGGTGGTAACTGAATCAAGAGGCAGGTCTTTTCCCTTGCTGTTCTCCTGATAGTGAATAAGTCTCATGAGATCTGATGGTTTTATAAAAGGGAGCTCCCCTACACAAGCTCTCTTGCCTACTGCCATATAAGATGTGACTTTGCTCATTAGCCTTCAGCCATGATTGTGAGGCCTCCGCAACCATGTGGAACTGTGAGTCAATTAAACCTCTTTCCTTTATAAATAACCCTTTCTTGAGTATGTCTTAATTAGCAGTGTGAGTACAGACTAATACAGGCTATAAATGTGCGATATTCTTTAAGCAAAGGGAAGAATGGCCCTAAAGGGATTTAGAGATCATCAAGACAGCCACTCCTACCAAAGGCCAATGGAGCAAGGCTGTTTCTTTTGAGGCTATAGAGAGTAGGGCCACCAAAGAGAGACCTGTGGGCAGAGCTGGCTCTCCTAGAAAAACAAAATGAGGCCATCCCACAGAGCCATGAGGCTGATGCTGCCACTCCAGTAGGCCTGGAGGGCAGAGCATTGAACCAAATAAAATTATTCTTAAGACTTAAAATCTAATGCAATTTTCTTTGCTAAGTTCTGGACTTACTTGGGAACCGTCAGCTTTCCTTCCTTCCTTATTTAGCTCTTTTGGTGTGGGAATGTTTGCCTTAGCCCTGTCCTTCTTCGTATTTTAGAAGCACACAGCATGTCTGCTCTCACAGGTTCACAACAGGAGACAAATTTTGCCTAAGGATGAATTGTACTTTCAGTCTTACCCATATCTTAATTAGATGAATGGTATTCAGATAAGAATTTAGACTTTAGAGTTGATGCTGGAATGAGTGAAATCTTTTCAGAATGGTGAAATGAATGTATTTTGTATGCAATAAATACATAAATTTGGGGGAGGGAGAAGGGGCAAAATATTATGGAATGTAAGTTTGTGTCCCCCAAATTCATATGTTGGAGCTCTAATCCCCAATGTAACTGTATTTGGAGATAGGATCTTTATAAAAATAATTCGGGTTTACGAGTTCATAAGGGTAGAAGTCATGATCCCATAGGATTAGTATCCTCATAAGAAGAGACACTAGAGAGATCATTGTCTCTTCACATGTGCACAAAGAAGAGGTCAAGTAAGTACACAAGAAGAGCGTGACTGCCCACATGCCAAGAGAAGAGACTTCAGAATGAAATCTACCTTGCTGGCACCTTGATCTTGGACTTCTCAGTCCCCAGAACTGTGAGAAATATATTTCTGAGTGGTTTAAGCCACTCAGTCTATGGTATTTGGTTATGGCTGCCTGCACAGACTAATACAAAGTTGAGGTGGGATTCATACCAGCCATGTAAATGTGGTTTAATACTAATCAGAATATTTAATAATAACATTCAAGAAATTAACAGACATAAGAAAAAACATGTTTATCTCCATTGATGCTGAAAATTCAACATCTGTTTATCATAAAAGTACTCAAGAAATTATAAATGGATGGTACTCTTCAATGTTATAAAAACATAATTCTAAAGCCAGTTTCTTTTTTTTTTTATTTTTTTTTAATTTATTTATTATTATTATACTTTAAGTTGTAGGGGTCATGTGCATAACATGCAGGTTTGTTACATATGTATACTTGTGCCATGTTGGTCTGCTGCACCCATCAACTCGTCATTTACATCAGGTATAACTCCCAATGCAATCCCTCCCCCCTCCCCATGATAGGCCCCGGTGTGTGATGTTCCCCTTCCTGAGTCCAAGTGATCTCATTGTTCAGTTCCCACCTATGAGTGAGAACATGCGGTGTTTGGTTTTCTGTTCTTGTGATAGTTTGCTAAGAATGATGGTTTCCAGCTGCATCCATGTCCCTACAAAGGACGCAAACTCATCCTTCTTTATGGCTGCATAGTATTCCATGGTGTATATGTGCCACATTTTCTTAATCCAATCTGTCACTGATGGACATTTGGGGTGATTCCAAGTCTTTGCTATTGTGAATAGTGCTGCAATAAACATACGTGTGCATGTGTCTTTATAGCAGCATAATTTATAATCCTATGGGTATATCCCCAGTAATGGGATGGTAAAGCCAGTTTCTTAATCAGGAAGCACAAAAGGCTTTTCTATTATGGTTGGGAACAAGAATGATCACAATATCCACTTCTATGTAATGTTATATTCAAAGTGTCAGCCAATGCAATTAAAACAGTAAAAAGTAAGTAAATGAGTATTAAAACAGCAAAACTTTATTTATTAGCAGATGATATGATAATGCACCTGGAAAACCCAGAGAAACAATGATAAATCCAAAGTATAAAATAATTTAGTAAGGAAATAGGATAAAAAATTACACACAAAACCCAGTACCTTACATATACAAACAATAACTGGGTTGAAGATATGATGAAAGAAAAAAATTCTATTAACAGTAGCAATATAAAAATACTTAGAAAAAAATTTAGCTATCAAGAAATTGCAAAACTATATACAGAAAAGTTAAAACCCTCCTGAAAAGTACAAAAGTAGCCTTGAAACTAATAAAAAGATATCCCTTGTTCTTGGATAAAAATAGTTCAAAATTATGAAAAATATGAGCTCTCCCTAAGTTAATAAATTTAATTTAATCCCAACAAAAATATCATCAGTTTTTTAATCTGCACAAGTTGATTTTTAAAACTCATAATTCAGGAATAGCTAAGAAAACATTGAAAAAGATATATTATTAAACAAGCTATAAAGCCTCTCTAAATAGCATGCAACTGGTACCTAAATAGGCAGATTGACCAGTGGAATAGAATAGAAAGTCTAGTAATAGATTAAACTACAGGTGAAAATTTAGTAATTGATAAAGATAGTATAAAAAATTACAGCTGCAAAGATAGACCTTTTAAGAAATGGGGTTGTATCAACTGGATATTCATTGAGTAGCAAAAAAATAGATTGATACCTTACCATACAAAGAATAAACTCAAAATTATCAGAAAATATAATTGTGAAAAAAAGAAACCATGAAAATACTAGAAGAAAATGCAGAGAATTACTCTACAGCCTGGATGTTAGAAAAGTCTTTTTAACTATGTCTCAAATCTACATGCAATTAAAGAGAGAAAACTTTGACTATCCAAAAATAGAAAACAAATAAAATTAAGACAAAAAGATTTTTGTATGACAAAAACTTAATCAGAGTTAAAAGATAAATGGGAGGAAATATTTGATGAATAGAAAATATAGTCTGTTGGCTGGGCACAGTGGCTCACGTCTGTAAACCCAGCACTGGGAGGGAGGCTGAGGCGGGTGGATCACTTGAGGTCAGAGTTCGAGATCAGCATGGCGAAACCCCATCTCTACTAAAAATACAAATTACAATTAAAAATACAATTAGCTGGGCATGGTGGCGGGCACCTGTAATCCTAGCTACTCGGGAGACTGAGGCAGGAGAACCACTTAAACCTGGAAAGCAGAGGTTGCAGTGAGCCACTGAGATCATGCCACTGCACTTCAGTCTGGGTGACAGAGAAAGACTCCATCTCACACACACACAAAAAGAAAACAAAATGTAGTCTATTGAATTAGTCTCTTGTTAAACGGATTATAAGTTTCATGATGGCAGTGGCAGTGAATATCTTGTTTGTTATTAATTTCACAGTGTTTTGCATGTTACCTAAAATATAGTAAGTGCTTTCTCAATATTTGATAGGAGTGCTTCCTGAAGTAGGAGCTACAAGAGAGTGGTACGCAGGAAATAATCAGTGAAGGAGCATCCCTGAAGATAAAGGGATGGTATGCAAAATGCAAGCAGAGAAACTATTCTTAAATAAAAAGTGGGGGTATTTCATACCATTGTGGTAGGATGGAAATGAGAAAATAAGATGTAAATGCAGCAAAATGTTAAAATAGAATGTCAGAAAATGAAGAAATTTTCCATCTGTTGGCTTTGTTTTCCTTTATAAAGTAGGAGGACAGGTGGCATGATGAGTGTGAAGGATGGTGTGGGAAGTAGGAACTTGGAACAGAGTGGAGAAGGTTTGAAATAGTCACTGTGAAGAACCAGTCAAGTGATCACTAAGAAGAGCTCTAGGCAACACTAACACAATAATTTATGGAAACTAAAATGAAGTGGCAACAATCTGCCTTAGTGTAGGATTTTCCAGACACCATGTGTGAGACAAGAGAAAAGGAACAATGAGTTTGACACAGAATTGAGATGTTTTGGGGAAAGTATGACAGAAGGACAATGAGACAGTGTTATCAGTCCTTCTTGCACTGCTGTAAAGTTATTAGTCCTTTGTTATTAGTCCTTTCTTGCACTGATATAAAGAAATACCTATGACTGGGTAATTTAGAAAGAAAAGAGGTTTAATTGGCTAATGGGTCTGCTGTATGGGAAGCATAGTGGCTTCTACTTTTGGGGAGGTGTGAGGAAGCTTCCAATTATAGTGGAAGACAAAGCAGGAGAGAGACCTCTCACATGGTGGGAGTAGGAGCAAGAGATAGACGGGGGAGTTGCTACATACTTTTAAATGACCAGACCATATGAGAACTCACGATTGTGAGGGCAGTACCAAGGAGATGGTACTAAACCATTCATGAGAAACTGCCCCCATGATCCAGTCACCTCCCATCAGGCCCCACCTCCAACATTGGGGATTACAATTTGACATGAGATTTGTGTGGGGACGTAGATTCAAGCCTTATCAGGCAGAGAATTGAGGACAAATTCTATTTTGTTAAACTGTATGAAATTTCTGACATTTAGCCATTTTTGAAATGAATATTTTTATAATTTATAATCTATAATATGAGTCACAGAATAGAAACCTGAAAAAGAGTTGGGGTAAAGGTCAATGGAACAGAGACTATCAAGTGAATGACTTTTTGGGGTATTAGACTTTATTCATATGAATGTTGAACTTAAATATGTTTTGATAAAAGAAGGGACTCGACTAAGATTGAAGCAAAAAAAAAAAAAAAAAAGGAATATGACTTAACCAACTGACATGAGTATCAAGAGGGATATTTTAATACAAGATGAAGGAACAATATAGAAATGACATGGGGAGGGAATGTGTTAACTGCACCTCACAACTCCAAAAGCTATGGACTAAGAACCATCATCCTGTAGGTAGTTTGACCATTGTGGTGTGTTGAATCATGTCCCTCAAAAATCCGTGCCGACCTGAACTTCACAATGTAACCTTATTTGGACTAAGGCTCTTAGCAGATGTAATTAATCAAGACAAGATAATATGGGATTAGAATGACTTTGACATTTAGTGTAAGTCCTAATAAGAGGCAGAGTAGGAGAAGACAGTGACACAGTTAAGTAGGCAATGTGACGATACGGGCAGAGATCAGAGTGATGTATCTAAAAGTCAAGGAACAGCAAGGGATTGTTGGCAACCACAAGAAGCTAGGAGAGAGACATGAGATTGCTTCTCCCCCAGAGTCTCTGAAAGGAGGGAAACCTGCTGACATCTTGACTGCAGACTTCTAGTTTCCTGAACTGTAGGTGAATACATTTCTGTTGTTTAAACCACTTATTTGTGGTCCTTTCTTATGGCAGCCCCAGGAAACTATTATGGACATATATCCTGGTTTGTTCAGGGCAGTCCCAGTCCCAGTTTACCCCTAATCTCATATTATAATTACTAATGGTTTATCTATTTACTCTCAAAAATATCCCAGGTTGGACAATACATGATGGAATCATGTCAACTTTTAGGGAGGTATCAACAGTAAAGGAAGCAGGTTTCAGCTAATGAAATAAAGTGGATGGAATGTTTACTAAAAAGTTTGAGTATCTATGGGGTTATATTTAATATGAAATGAAGTTCCAGAGGAATTGTGCAGTTTTGAATTGGAGAGAGATGGTGGGCAGTTGGATCAGCAGATGCCAGCATCGCACAGTGCATTTAAGATAACCTGGGGAAAGGTATATAGTTTTCACAGGAATGGGATGCATGGTGGGTTTATCATTGATAAATGCAGGTCCCTGATCTTATGAGCAGGATTCTCTGGTCTTAGGAAGTAGCCTGTCCAGCCTATTTGCTATTCAGGGAGTTAGACTCTAGATGAATAGGCCAGCAAACCAGTATTTCAATAGAGACCAGAACTCTTGACTGGAAATGCTATAGAAGGAGTCCTTTTGATGGTGCTGTTGAAGGAGGTTGAGGCCAGCTTGGTGGGCCAGCATCAAACTACTTTGAACTAAGGATGTTTATCTTTAATGAAGAAGAGAAGACTTGAAATGGCATAATAAATAACTAAAAATATTCAAATGCATCTTACATGGAAGAGGCTTCAAAAGAAAACTGGAATCCATTTAGAAAAACTGTAAGTATAAAGAATTTGGCCTAATATGAAGAATTTTATATCAGAATTCAGAGTCAAGCAATGGGGTAAACTCCTCCCAGATTTAGTAAACTTTCCACTATGTGGAGAGTTTTTTTTTTTTTTTTTTTTTCCAGGGGGCCACATCAACAAATATTGTGAAAGAGTTGGTTGAGATATATAAACACTTGAAGAATGGGAAATGGGCAAGACAAGTGCAGCATTCCTAAAAGAAGTAAGTAACATTGTCAGAAAAAGCATATGGATAGAACCATGAAACAAGGAGGGTATTTTTGTTGAGCCAAAAATCTGGAGGAGCAACACGGAGGATGAGAAACAACTGGCCAGCATGGTTAATAGAGATGCACTTGTGTGGAACTTCATGTCACAGATCACCAGTGTTTGGGGATCTCTGAAGTATCCAGTAGAGTCTCTGAAAAGAGAGAACAACCTACCTTAGAGTTAGTTCACATAAGATAATATAAATTAGAGCAGATCTCATCAGTTTAGCCTACGGTTTTCTCTAGCAGTGTTTAACCTTCTGCACCGTCAAGGACAACCTCTCCTTTTAAAAGTCTACTACATTTGAGCCATGGGGTCATCCTTTCCTCATTCTTCAAATATAATCCATTTTAAGTTTTAAAATGCTGCCTTTCTGTATTTACTCTGATAGGTTTTAATTCCAGCTGTCCCTTCACATTGCGCCCTGTTAGTCTGATCTCTTGAGCAAATAAAGAATATATGCTCACACCAGTTAGAATGGCGATCATTCAAAAGTCAGGAAACAACAGGTGCTGGAGAGGATGTGGAGAAATAGGAACACTTTTACACTGTTGGTGGGATTGTAAACTAGTTCAACCATTTTGGAAAACAGTATGGCGATTCCTCAAGGATCTAGAACTAGATGTACCATATGACCCAGCCATCCCATTACTGGGGATATACCCAAAGGATTATAAATTATGCTGCTCTAAAGACACATGCACACGTATGTTTATTGCAGCACTATTCACAATAGCAAAGACTTGGAATCAACCCAAATGTCCATCAGTGACAGATTGGATTAAGAAAATGTGGCACATATACACCATGGAATACTATGCAGCCATAAAAAAGGATGAGTTTGTGTCCTTTGTAGGGACATGGATGCAGCTGGAATCCATCATTCTTAGCAAACTATCACAAGAACAGAAAACCAAACACCGCATGTTCTCACTCATAGGTGGGAACTGAACAATGAGATCACTTGGACTCGGGAAGGGGAACATCACACACTGGGGCCTATCATGGGGAGGGGGGAGGGGGGAGGGATTGCATTGGGAGTTATACCTGATGTAAATGACGAGTTGATGGGTGCAGCACACCAACAAGGCACAAGTATACATATGTAACAAACCTGCACGTTATGCACATGTACCCTATAACTTACAGTATAATAATAATAAATAAATTAAAAAAAAAAAAAAGAATATATGCTCAATAATTTGGATTCTAAATCTGCCAAATAGAATTCAAAGTACCATGTGTATTATAAAGTACTTGAGCTTTTGCTGTTATATAATAGTGAATAGTTAAACTGTATGTGATAAATGACACAACTTTGCCCTTGTTTGATTTAATCTAGAGCCTTGTTTAGTAACTTGTTCTAATGAAAGTGTCATAATTTTTATTGATGGGTAAATCTTGTTTATATTTAACTATGATTCAGAAAACAAGCCCTACATAAACTTTATTCATTCATTGATTTTCATTTTTCATTTATTCATTCAAAAAAATCTTTCTGAGCATTAGTAATGTGCCAGGCAGTATTTTAAACACAGTGGTGAAAACAAACAAATAAATAAAAAACAGGTGCTCATGCCTGTAATCCCAGCTACTCAGGAAGCTGAGGAGGGAGAATTGCTTGGGTCCAGGAGTTCGAGGTTGCAATGAGCTATGATTATGCCATTGCACTTCAGTCTGGTCGACAGGGAGAGAGACCCTGTCTGGAAAAAAGAGAAGGAAAGAAGAAGGAAAGAAGAGGAAGAGGAGGAGGAGGAAGAGGAAGAAAGAGGAATAGTAGTAATAGTAGTAATAGTAGTAGAGTAGTTGTCCTGTGTGCTCATGGAGATGTCTTACGTTTTACATCCTAGTGAAGAGAGGCAATAAACATAAAAATAATTAAACAAGACAATTTTAACTAGGAAAAAAATTCAATGAAGAAAGCACAGGGGAATGCATTGATTATTGATTGGATAAGGACTGGATGAATGTGTTTTACATTGAATGGTCAAAAAAAACTCTTATAGAGGAGGACAGTATAGAGCTGAAACCTGATGATTAAGAAGCAAACATGTGATAGAGAATTGCAAATGCTAAAACCCTAAGGTGGGAGAAATGCTTTGTTTGAAAATAGAAAGGAATGATGTCAGATACAAAAGCAGAGCCAGATTATAATATTCCTTTAGTTTTCTATGTATTCTGGATTTTGGTGGTCAGCAAAGGTATTGTATGTATGTTTTGTCTAGATAATACTAATGTGTAGGACAAGTTTTAGAACTAATAAGGCATGGAAAAAAATCACGAGGGATTCACTTCAGGAAGATCTATGAACATTGTACTGAACATAAACCTGTATTACAGACAGGAACAGACTCCAGGTTTTGCCCCAGTGAGTACTCTTGCATCGAATTAAGCAGCCTGACCTCCTTGTCATTGTGTAATCAGTCTGTACACATGTAAGGCAGCAAAATAAATGTTCCCAAATTATTCCACACTTTCACTTGGAATCAGTGCTTGTTTTAAGCTGAGCTTAGTGCTAGAAGGGACTCAATTTATTACACAAAATTAAGGAAGACTGTTTACAAAAGCTTTTTTAAAAAGTGGAGAATTCGTTTTATCCAGAGAATTGAGTCAGCATAAAGATTCCATCTAGGCAATTTATACGAAAAACCCAGTTTTTCAAATGATATGTTTGTCAATTCTTCACTTGTTTTTGCAGATGTAATAATCAGTATATAGTCATTTAAACTAGAAATATTTTATATTTGTTTCTTCACATTATCAAATAGATGAATTTTTTAAAAGTTTGGTAGAAGTATAGATACATTTATGCATAGCTTTTCAAATCATGAAATGTTTAGGAACATCTAAATAATCTATACAATTTTATTTTCACATATGATAGTCTGTATTTATAACTTTAGTGTCTGGATGACATAAAATAATTGTATAATGACAGAGAACTTAATATGAAATACGAACTGTTAGTATTTCCCATAATAGAGAGAAGCTATTTAGTTGGCATCTGCCATAGTCAGGGTTCTCTGGAGGGACAGAACTAATAAGACAGATGTAGATATAAAGGGAAGTTTATTAAGGAGTGTTGGCTCACACGGATCACAAGGTGAGGTCCCATGATAGGCCATCTGCAAGCTGAAGAGCAAGGAAGCCAGTCTGAATCCCAAAGCGGTAGAACGTGGAGTCCAATGTTCGAGGGCAGGAAGCATCCAGCATGGAAGAAAGATAGAGACCAGAAGACTCAACCAGTCTAGTCTTTCCACATTCTTCTGCCTGCTTTTAATCTGGCCGAGCTGGCAGCTGATTAAATTGTGCCCACCCAGATGGAGGGTGGGTCTGCCTTTCCCAGTCCACTGACTCAAATGTTAATCTCCTTTGGCAAAACCCTCACAGACACACCCAGGAACAATACTTTGCATCCTTCAATCCAATCAAGTTGACACTCAGTATTAAGCATCAGAGGATCATAACATGGCCATGCTACAATCCAAATGAATTCTCAGTTTTCATGTTTTGAAACTTTCCTAAAGGAAATGCTCTTAAAACGTATTTGGATGAAATGTATTTCACATTAACTCTTAGGATTTCTTTTCTTCCACTGGATTTATAAGCCATCAAATCACCTAATAATTTTCTTTTTTTCTCATTTTATGCATATTAGTATTAAAATTTCCGCATAAAAATTTTAAAGTAGAGAGAATAGTAAAATGAACCTCTTCAGTTTCCACAATCAACAATGCCTTGCGAATGTTTTTTCATATATATCCACACATACGTAACCTTCCCAGCTTCTACGGAGTTATGCTGAAACAAATCCCGTAAATTATATTGTTGTATATGCAAAGTTAACATTTTTCTTAAATTGTTGAAATTTGCAAACAGTGAATATTCAAGATAATACTATTAAACAATTTTCCTTGTGATGCTGCACTTTTTCTCATAATCTTTAGGATGTTTAGATGGGATTAAAAAGTGAAATGTGTCTTCAATATCTTTTTCTAAGTTTAGTGGAGCATAAAGAGAAAACCCAAACAATTTTCCCTCTAGCATTAAACATTGCATTTTAATTAAAATCACACTGATAAAGTAATCAAAGTACATCCTAGCACAATGCTTCTGTTGAAGGTATGAAGCTTTACTGTTGATAAATTGCTATGTAGGCAATCCACTGCTAATAATTAGAAGTTAACTACATTTAAGAAAACAATGATAAGAATTGGTAGTGCTTATATTTTAAGACATTGCATTGGATTTAAATGTTGCTTTAAAAAGTTTTTACTTTAACTAGTGGATATGTGCTTAAATAATTCTTAATGCTTTTTTTTCCAAAATGCAATACAATAATGTTACATATGTAGAGTTTTACTGCATCCTATGAATTTTCTTCTATAAACCTCAAAATAATGTCGGTAAGTAGCTTAGGGAAATGAAATGATTTTCCCAAACTCATGTAGTTGATAGGTGGAAGAGCTTGTGCAGTACTAACATACATGCAAATAATTGTTTTCCTTTTAAGTTCAATATCATACTGATGCTACGGATGTTAAAACAACAAAAAAGAATCCAACACTCTTTAAGGTTTAACTGTTTCCCAGGGACAAGACTTTTTTGAGCAGGTTGCTATGATCATGCATGGTGGTGTCTTTGTGCTCAAACAATTCACGAAACCCACTATTCTGCAAGAATTATGGGATTCCTTTTTAAATTTTGCAAATGGATTCCTGTAGCACTGTCTTTTGTAGAATTCCAAAGTCAGAACTGCGTGAGTAGCAGCTAGTTTTTGTTTATAGTTACTAAACTAACACAAATTCCAGACACTAAAGACTTCGTGAAATATGCAGACACAATTATTAACTTCTTCCTAAAAATTGGTCACTGCAAAGTCACCTCTTAATTCTCAATTTCACATTGCAGACTCGAAAATGTCTTCCCACAAAAGCTTAGTATTTTGCTTTCACTGGTATGTTCCCATATCATCTCCAATTTCAGTGATATGAATGTTTTGGGAAATCATGCCATGTTATTTCATAAGTGTTCTAAATTTTCTTGGGTCATATTTCAGAAAATTGATACTACGATATTCAGGTACGAGCTTGCAATTTAATGTTCCAGACCATGGTTTCAGAAGCTTCCAATCACGGACCAATTATTATAAAATAACCCATAGTCATGCATGAGGTTTTTCTTTATTTCTTATTTTTCATTTCTATAATCTTCCTCATTTTTATGAGCCTTTCAGGGTATTGGAAGCCATAAGAAAAAAATGTACTCAAATAGTTACACACACACACACAGACACACACTAGGTCCAATGAAATTTGATTTTTTTTAAAAAAATAAATATCTAAAATAGCTCCAGAGTTTCCCAAAATGCTACTTTGGACTCGAACACAAATAATGTCAGCTTTTTATTCTACATACTGCAAAAGACCTGCAATGACATGCCCCGCCTATACTGTAGACAAACAAGGATCACTGCTCCTTGATTTTGATAAACATGTCACAAATTTATTTTGAATAATAACCTTTTTAGATTAATATTAGAATTAGTTGACATTCCCTGTCACACACATCAACTGACAGCACAGAAAATATGTCAAGGAACATTCAGAGCACCTGGAAGAAGGCAAACTTAGATCCTAAAAATAGTTACAGGTAACCCAACAAGAGTCATGAAAATGCAATATAGAATTGTAGGAAGCTGAAGGGCTTTTGAGCACTGCTGTTTCAATTTATAGATGGCTGAACTGAGGCTCCTTAACCTAGATAACTTGTGCCAGGAAACAACCTGAGACATCTTACCTAGTTTAATGTCATAATATAGTTTAGTATCATAGAAAATACTCAAATCTAACATTATTTATTGTGTGTAAATTCTTTTTTCTTTTTTATTGTTGTAGGTACCTAGCAGGTGTATATATTTGTCGCATGTGTGAGATACTTTGATACAGACAGGCAATGTGTAATAACCACATCATTGGAAATAGGGTATCCATTCCCTCAAGCACTCATCCTTTGTTTGACAACCAATCCAATTGTACTCTTTCAGCTACTTTAAAATGTACAATTGAGTTATTATTGACTATAGTCACCTTGTCATGCTATCAAATACTAGGTCTTATTCATTCTTTCTATTTTTTTGGTACTTATTAACAATCCCCAACTTGCCCCAAAGCCCCCCCAACTCCAGACACACTACCCTTCCCATCCTCTGGTAACCATGATTCTACTCTCTATCTCCATGAATTCAATTGTTTTGATTTTTAGATTCCACAAATAAGTGAGAACATTCTGTTTGTTATTCTGTGCCTGGCTTATTTCACTTAACATAATGATCTCTAGTTCCATCCATATTGTTGCAAGTGACAGGATCTCATTATTTTTTTCTGGCTGAAGAATACTCCATGGTATATATGTACTGTACTTCCTTCATCCACTCATCTGTTGATGGGCACATAGGTTGCTTCCAAATCTTGGCTATTGTGAACAGTTCTGCAATAAACATGGGAGTGCAGATCACTCTCTTCGATATACTGAGTTCCTTTCTTTTGGTTGTACATCCAGCAGTGGGATTGTTAGATCATATGGTAGCTAGGTTTTTAGCTTTTTGAGGAACCTCAAAACTGTTCTCCAAAGTGGTTGTACTAATTTACATTCCCATCAACAGTGGATGGGGTTCCCTTTTCTCCACATCCTTGCCAGCATCTGTTCCCACCTTTCTTTTGGATATAAGCCATTATAACTGGAGTCAGATGATATCTTATTGTAGTTTTGATTTGCATTTCTCCAGTGATCAATAATGTTGAGCACCTCTTCATATGCCTGTTTGCCATTTGTGTGCCTTCTTTTGAGAAATGTCTATTCAAATATTTTGCCCATTTAAAAAATCGGATTAGATTTTTTTCCTATACAGTTGTTTGAGCTCCTTATATATTCTGGTTATTAATCCTTTGTCAGACAAGTAGTTTACAAGTATTTTCTCCCATTCCACAGGTTGTCTCTTCACTTTATTGTTTCCTTTGCTGTGTGAAGCTTTTTAACTTTACGTGACACCATTTGTGCATTTTTGTTTTGATGGCCTGTGCTATTTTTGCCCAGAGCAATGTCCTGAAGACTTTCCCCAAAGTTTTCTTGTAGTAGTTTCATACTGTAGAGGCCTTATGTTTAAGTATATAATACATTTGATTTGATTTTTGTATATGGGAACATATAGGGGTCTAGTTTCATTTTTCTGTGTATGAATATCCAGTTTTCCCAGCACCATTTATTGAACAGACTTTTTTTTTTTTTTCTCAGTGTATGTTCTTGGCATCTTTGTTGAAAATGAGTTCATAAAGGTGTGTGGGTGTGTGGATTCCTTTCTGGGTTCTCAGTTCTGTTCCATTGGTCTATGTGTCTGTTTTTTGTTTTTTGTTTTATTATTATTATACTTTAAGTTCTAGGGTACATGTGCATAACATGCAGGTTTGTTACATATGTATACTTGTGCCATGTTGCTGTGCTGCACCCATCAACTCGTCAGCACCCATCAACTCATCGTTTACATCAGGTATAACTCCCAATGCAATTCCTCCCCCCTCCCCCCTCCCCATGATAGGCCCCGGTGTGTGATGTTCCCCTTCCCGAGTCCAAGTGATCTCATTGTTCAGTTCCCACCTATGAGTGAGAACATGCGGTGTTTGGTTTTCTGTTCTTGTGATAGTTTGCTAAGAATGATGGTTTCCAGCTGCATCCATGTCCCTACAAAGGACACAAACTCATCCTTTTTTATGGCTGCATAGTATTCCATGGTGTATATGTGCCACATTTTCTTAATCCAGTCTGTCACTGATGGACATTTGGGTTGATTCCAAGTCTTTGCTATTGTGAATAGTGCCGCAATAAACATACGTGTGCATGTGTCTTTATAGCGGCATGATTTATAATCCTTTGGGTATATACCCAGTAATGGGATGGCTGGGTCATATGGTACATCTAGTTCTAGATCCTTGAAAAAACAAACCACCCCATCAAAAAGTGGGCAAAGGATATGAACAGACATTTCTCAAAAGAAGGCATTCATACAGCCAACAGACACATGAAAAAATGCTCATCATCACTGGCCATCAGAGAAATGCAAATCAAAACCACAATGAGATACCATCCCACACCAGTTAGAATGGCAATCATTAAAAAGTCAGGAAACAACAGGTGCTGGAGAGGATGTGGAGAAATAGGAACACTTTTACACTGTTGGTGGGATTGTAAACTAGTTCAACCATTATGTGTCTGTTTTTATGCCAGTATGATGCTGTTTTGGCTACTAGAGCTCTGTAGTGTATAATCTGAAGTCGGGTAATGTGATCCCACCAATTTTGTCCTTTTTGCTTGGGATAGATAGCTTAAGCTCTTCTGGGTCTTTTGTGGTTCCATATAAATTTTACGATTTTTTTTTCTATTTCTGTGAAAAATGTCATTGGTATTTTGATAGGGAGTCCATTGAATCTGTAGATTACTTTGGGTAGTATAGACATTTTAACAATATTGATTCATCCAATCAATGAACATGAAATATCTTTCCCTTTTTTTTGGTGTCCTCTTCAACTTCTTTCATCAATGTTTTATAGTTTTCATTATAGAGATATTTCAGATCCTGGTTAATTCCTCAGTATTTAATTTTAATTGTAAATGGGATTACCCTTTAAGTTCTGTTTTAGACTTTACTGTTGTCATATAGAAATGCTACTAATTTTTGTATGTTGATTTTAAATTCTTCAACTTCATTTGTTTATCAGTTCTAATAGCTTTTTTTTTTTTTTTTGGTGGAGTCTTAATGTTTTTCTAAATATAAGATTAAACCATCTGCAAAAAAGAATAATTTGACTTCTTCCTTTCCAGCATGAATGCCCTTTATTTCTAATTGATCTAGGTAGAACCACAAGTCCTATGTTGAATAACAGTGATGAAAGTGGCCATCCTTGTCATGTTCTAGATCTTAAAGGAAAGGCTTTCAGTTTTCTCCCATTGAGTATAATACCAGCTGTGAGTCTTTCATATATGGCTTTAATTATGTTGAGGTATGTTCCTTCTATATAGAGGTTTTTTTTGAGAGTTTTTATATAAAGGGATATTGAATTTTATTAAGTGCTTTTCAGCATCAATGGAAATGTTTGTTTGTTTGCTTGCTTCATATGCTTGTTGGCTGCATACATACCTTACAATAATAAGAGCCATCTATGACAAACCCATAGCCATCATCATACTGAAAAGGCAAAGGTTGAAAGCATTCCCCTTGAAAACTGGCACAAGACAAGGATGCCCTCCCTCACCATGCCAATTCAGCATAGTATTGAAAGTCCTAGCCAGTGCAATCAAGCAAGAGAAAGAAATAAAGGGCATCCACGTAGGAAGAGAGGAAGTCAAACTATTCCTGTTTGCAGATGACATGATTCTATATCTAGAAAACTTCATAGTCTCAGCTTCCTTAAGCTGAAAAACAACTTCAGCAAAGTTTCAAGATACAAAATAAAAGTACAAAAATCACTAGCAGTCCTATACACCAACAATAGTCAAGGCAAGAGCCAAATCAGGAATGCAATCCTGTTCACAACTGCCCCAAAAAGAATAAAATACCTAGGAATACAGCTAACCAGGGAGGTGAAAGATCTCTACAATGAAACTGCAAAACACTGCTCAAAGAAATCAGAGAGGACACAAACAAATGAAAAAACATTCCATGCTCATGCATAGGAAGAATCAGCATTGTTAAAATGGCCATATTGCCCAAAGCAATTTGTAGATTCAATTCTATTCCTATCAAACTACCAATGACGTTCTTCACAGAACTAGAAAAAATGATTTTAAAACTCATACAGAACCAAAAAAAGAGCCCTAATAGACAAGGAAATCCGAAACAAAAAGAACAAAGTTGGAGGCATCACTTTATCAGACTTCAAACTGTACTACAAGGCTACAGTAACCAAAACATCATGGTACCATTACAAAACCAGACACATAGACCAGTGGAACAGAATTAAGAGCCCAGAAGTAAGGCCACACACCTACAACTATCTGATCTTCAACAGAGCTGACAAAAACAAGCAATGGGAAAAATACTTCCTATTCAATATATGGTATTGGGATAACTGGCTAGCCATATGCAGAAGATTGAAACTGAACCCCTTCCTTACTCCATATACAAAAATTAACTCAAGATAGATTAAAGACTTAAATGTACAACCCCAAACTAAAAAAAAAAAAAAAAAAAAAAAAAAAAACCCTAGAAGACAATCTAGGCAATACTATCCTAGACATAGGACCTGGCAAAGATTATATGACAAAGATAACAAAAGCAATTGCAACAAAAGCAAAAACTGACAAATGGGATCTAATTTAAAGAGCTTCTGCACAGCAAAAGAAACTATTGATAAACAGACAACCTACAGAATGGGAGAAAAATTTTGCAAACTATGCATCTGACACAAGTCTAATGTCCAACATCTATAAGGACCATAAACAAATTCACATGAAAATAAACCAAGCAACTCCATTAAAAAGTGGGTAAAGGACAAGAAGAGACTTTTTTTTTTTTTTTTTTTTTTTTTTTTTTTGATTCTCCTGCCTTTGCCTCCCGACTAGCTGGGATTACAGGTGCATGCCACCACACTGGCTAATTTTTTACTTTTTAGTAGAGATGGGGTTTCACCATGTTAGTCACAATGGTCTTAATCTCCTGACCTCTTGATATGCCCACCTTGGTCTCCCAAAGTTCTGGGATTACAGGTGTGAGTCCCCATGCCTGGCCAAGAAGAGACATTTTTATTGATTTTTTGGCTTTTCATTTCAAATTTATTTATTTCTGCTCTGACCTTGATTATTTCTTTTCTTCTAAATTTTTGTTTGTGTTGCTCTTGCTTTTCTAGTTCTTTAAAATACATTGTAAGATTATTTGAAGTTCTTCTTCTTTTTTGATGTAGGTTTTCATAGTTATAAAATTCCCTCTTAGTACTGCTTTTGCTGTATCCCTTAGGTTTTGGTGTGCTATGTTTCCATTATCATTGGTTTCAAGAAATGTTTCAATTTCCTTCTTTTTTTTTTTTTTTTTTTAATTTATTTATTATTATTATACTGTAAGTTGTAGGGTACATGTGCATAACGTGCAGGTTTGTTACATATGTATACTTGTGCCCTGTTGGTGTGCTGCACCCATCAACTCGTCATTTACATCAGGTATAACTCCCAATGCAATCCCTCCCGCATCCCCCCTCCCCATGATAGGCCCCGGTGTGTGATGTTCCCCTTCCCGAGTCCAAGTGATCTCATTGTTCAGTTCCCACCTATGAGTGAGAACATGCGGTGTTTGGTTTTCTGTTCTTGTGATAGTTTGCTAAGAATGATGGATTCCAGCTGCATCCATGTCCCTACAAAGGACACAAACTCATCCTTTTTTATGGCTGCATAGTATTCCATGGTGTATATGTGCCACATTTTCTTAATCCAATCTGTCACTGATGGACATTTGGGTTGATTCCAAGTCTTTGCGATTGTGAATAGTGCTGCAATAAACATACGTGTGCATGTGTCTTTAGAGCAGCATAATTTATAATCCTTTGGGTATATACCCAGTAATGGGATGGCTGGGTCATATGGTACATCTAGTTCTAGATCCTTGAGGAATCGCCATACTGTTTTCCATAATGGTTGAACTCCTTACTCCTTATACGAAAATTAATTCAAGATGGATTAGAGACTTAAATGTTAGACCTAATACCATAAAAATCCTAGAGGAAAACCTAGGTAGTACCATTCAGGACATAGGCATGGGCAAAGACTTCATGTCTAAAACACCAAAAGCAACGGCAGCAAAAGCCAAAATTGACAAATGGGATCTCATTAAACTAAAGAGCTTCTGCACAGCAAAAGAAACTACCATCAGAGTGAACAGGCAACCTACAGAATGGGAGAAAATTTTTGCAATCTACTCATCTGACAAAGGGCTAATATCCAGAACCTACAAAGAACTCAAACAAATTTACAAGAAAAAAACAAACAACCCCATCAAAAAGTGGGCAAAGGATATGAATAGACATTTCTCAAAAGAAGACATTCATACAGCCAACAAACACATGAAAAAATGCTCATCATCACTGGCCATCAGAGAAATGCAAATCAAAACCACAATGAGATACCATCTCACACCAGTTAGAATGGCGATCATTAAAAAGTCAGGAAACAACAGGTGCTGGAGAGGATGTGGAGAAATAGGAACACTTTTACACTGTTGGTGGGATTGTAAACTAGTTCAATTTCCTTCTTAATTTCTTCATTGACACACTGGTTATTCAGAAGCATATTCTTTAATTTCCATGTATTTGTATCGCTTCCACAATTCCTCATTATTGCTCTCTAGTTTTATTCCACTGTGATCGGAGAAGATATTGTTGCAATTTTTTTGGAATGTTTTAAGACTTACTTTGTGACCTAACATATGGTCTATCCTTGAGAATGATCCAGGTGCTGCAGTAAATTAAGTGTATTCTGTAGCCATTGGATGGGATGTTCTGTAAATAGCTATTATTTCCATTTGGTCTATAGTGCAGATAAAGTCTGATGTTTACTTCTTGATTTTCTGTCTAGATGATCTGTTTAATGCTAAACGTGGGGTGTTGAAGTCTCCAGTTATTTTATTGAGACCTCTCTCTCTCTTTTGCTCTAATATTTGCTTTCTGTATATCTGGGTGCTCCAGTGTTGGGTGCATATATATTTAAAATTCTTATATATTATCTTACTGAATTGACCCTTTTATCATTCTGTAGGGACCTTTGTCTCTTCTTATGGTTTTTGTCTTGAAATATATTTTGTCTGATATAAGTATAGCTACTCCTGCTTTTTTTTTTTTTTTTTGTATTCCATTGGTATGGAATATCTTTTTCCATACTTTTATATTCAGTCTATGTGTGTCTTTATAGGTAAAGTGTGTTTTTTGCACACAGCAGATCACTGGGTCCTGTTTTTTAATCCATTCAGCCATTCTGTGGCTTTTGATTGGAGAGATTAGTCTATTTACATTCATTGTTGTTGTTGATAAGTAAAGACTTACTCCTGCCATTTTGTTCTTTGTTTTCTGGTTGTTTTATGGTCTTCTTTTCCTTCTTTCTTTCCTTGTTGTCTTCCTTTCAGTGAAGGTGATTTTGTCTGGTGATGTGAATATTTCTCACTTTTTATTTTTGATGTGCCTGTTATATGTTTTTTGGTTTGAGGTTACCATGAGGCTTGCAAATACCATTATTTTAAGCTGCTAACAACTTAACACTGTATAAACAAACAAGCAAAAAGAAGACAAAAACTCTAAGCCTTAACTTCCTCACCTGGCTTTTAAGCATTTTGTTGTTTCTATTTATGTTGTATTGTGCTGTCTATATCTCAAAAATTATTGTAATTATTATTTTTGATTGGTTCATTGTTTAGTCTTTCTTCTTAGAATAAGAGTAGTTTACACACTACCCTTACAGTGTTACAATATTCTCTTTTTCTGTATACTTACTATTATCAGTGAATTTTGTAGCTGCAGATGACTACTTATTGCTCACTAACATCCTTTTCTTTCTGATTGAAGTACTCTCTTTAGCATTTCTTGTAGATCAGGTCTGGTGTTGATGAAATCCCTCAGGTTTTGTTTGAGTCTTTATTTTTCCTTGTTTGAGGGGTATTTTGGCCAGGTATACTATTCTAGGGTAAATGTTTTGTTTTGTTTTGTTTTGTTATTCAGCACTTTTGATGTATCATGCCACTCTGTCCTGGCCAGTAAGGTTGCCACTGAGAAGTCTGCTGCCAGTCCAGTGAAGCTCCATTGTATGTTTTTTGTTTCTTTTCTCTTGGTGCTTTTCGGATTCTTTATTTATCTCTGACCTTTGGAGTTTGATTATTAAATGCCTTAAGATAGTCTTCTTTGGGTTAAATCTGCTTGGTATTCTATAACCTTCTTGTACTTGGATATTGATATCTTCCTGCAGATTTGGGAAATTCTGTTATTATCCCTTTTAATAAACTTTCCACCCCTGTCTCTTTCTCTCCTCACTGGATTACCAGGCAGAGACTCTTGTTCTCTTTCCTTACTCTGTCGCGAACAAATGGGGTCTCTCTCTGTCCTGCGTCATCAGAAGCTGAGAGTTAAGTGACACAAGCACTCCTGTGACCACCACTTCTATGTCTGTGCTGGGTCAGACCTGAAGCAAGCAAAGCCCTGGATCTTGTCCAAGGCCTGGTGTAACTACTCCCTGGCCATTGCCTATGTTCATTCCAGGCCCTGGGGCTCTAAACTCACTAGGAGACAAAGCCGGCCAGGCCTGTATTCTTTCCTTCAGAGTGGCAAGTTCCCCAGGCCCTGGGCAGGTCCATGGGTGCTGTCCAGGAGCCAGAGACTAGAGTTAGAAATCTTAGAAGTATACCTGTTGTGCTAAGGTACTGTGGTTGAGCTGGCACTCAAACCAGAAGACACAGTCCTTCCCACTCTTCCCTCCTCTTTCCAAAGGCAGAAGAGCCTTACCTTGTGGCCATCACCACCACAGGCCCAAGGAGGGTACTTCCAGACTACTGCCAATTTTCCCTTAAAGCATGAGGGTTGTTTTGTCAGCTTATGGTGAATGCTGCTTGGCCTGGAACCCATCCTTCAGGGCAGTGGGCTCCCCTCTGCCCAGAGCAGGTCCAGAAATGCCATCCAAGGGCCAAGTCCTAGAATTGGGGACCCAAAGAACTTGCTTGGTGTTTTACTCCCTGTGGCTGAGCTGGTACCTAAGGTGCAAGACAAAGTTCCTTTTACTCTTCCGTCTGTTTTTCTCAAGCAGAAGGAGTCTCTTCCTGCAGCCACCCCAGCTGGGAATTGCTGAGCCTCCTCTGATGCCAGCAAATCTCAAGTCTCGCCCAAGGCCTTCGACACAGTACCTGGGTATCGCTGCTGGTTATTCAGGGTCCAAGGGCTCTTCAGTTAGCAGGTGATAAATGCTGCCAGGACTAGATCATTCCCTTCAAGGCAGTAGGTTCCCTTCTGGCCCAGGGGGATGTGTCTAGTAATGTCATAAAAGAGTTAGGGCTGGAAAGAGGGCCTCCTAATTCTGACCAGTGTCCTATCCTGATGTGGCTGAGCTACTATCCATGTTTAAGATAAATGTCCTCTCCACTCTTCCCTCTTCTATCCTCAAGCAGAAAGAAGGGACATCTCTTAGAGCTGTGAGCTGTTCATCCTACAGTTAGGGGCGTGGTGATGGCAGCACTCCTTTGGCTGTCCTGGCTGATGTCTCAGCATGCCCACCCCCTAACCCCTGTCTACTGTCTCTGTGCCCAGTTCAGCACTAGGACTCTCCTAAAAGTTGCAGTCCTTATGGCCTACTCTGCCTTTCAAGTTTATTTACAGCCCCGGAGCACTTTAGCCTGTGGTGGCGAGGTTTGTGGGAAGTCAGGTTCCCACCTCTGTGATCAGTGATTCTACTCTGGCTAGGACTGGTTTAAATGTTCTCTTCATGGATGGGCATCAGCTAAGTTTGTTCTGGTTTTCCTTCCTGTTATAACAGAACAGCGCTGAGTTCACTGCCTCCCATTTGCTGCACTCTCCCTCCCCGAGACCACAGAAATACTCTGCATCATGCCACTGCTGCTGGAGGTGGGAGAGGGATGGCATCAGCAATTCGAGACTGTTTTTTCTACCTCTTCAGTGCCTCTTTCAGTGATATGAAGTTAAAACCAGATACTGTGAATGCTTACCTGATTTTGAGGTCTTATGAAGGTGCTTTTTGTATATAGGTGTTAAATTGCTGTCCATGCAAGAGGGAATGATCAGTGCAGCCTTCTATTCTACCATTTTGCTCTGCCTCCTCCTCAAATCTAACATTATTGATGCTCAAAGAAAATTAAGTACAAAATTCATTATTTTCCATGTGCTATGAATACTATTCTATCTTTATCTTATTTACATTAATTTTGTCATTTTATTTTTATTAATAAGAGTAAGGCCATATAAAATGGCCTTTTATTGAGCACCTATCATACATGAGACATTTAATACATTATTTTAAATTTTTACAAATACGCCACAAGGTAGGCGTATTTGTTAATTACATACAGCCAAACATGGATATCTGCAATTAAAGTCAGAGGTGGAAAAGCCATAGTATGGAAAGATTGTCAGTATAATTAAATCTGTAAAAATGTATGACTCATACCAATCACTGGGTGAATTATAGTTATAGAATTTAAGTGCTATAAACCTTGATCATTCAAAAATAGTGATATGATTAATATAAATTATGAGAAAATGGGGGAAACAGGAAAATGGAAGTAAGCTCATTACCTCATTTTTTTCTATTTTGGAGAAAATAGAGTGAGTTACATACTTAATGTTTCATACTTGAGGGATAATAGATTCCTATTAATATTTATAAGTCAAGAAATAGATACGTATGTGTGCTATTTAAAATGAGATATATTATTCAAAGCCATGCATGTTATTTAAAATAGGGAAGAACACAAGGTGATGGATATGGTGGATTGGTTTGCTAAACGTTTATTTATTTTAGATGCCTCCCTTGATTGCAGAGAAAAAACAGCTAAAATCTTCATTTCCCAGACTTCCATGTACAAGGGTTTCAGAGGTGTTTTAGAATCTACTAAACATATGCATTCATTGAGAAATGTGGAAGTGAGTAAGAAGGAAGTGGAGTGCAAAGCATCCATTTTCAGATAGAGATCACAGTGGAAGCAATGTGGCCCAGGAAAAACCATTGGCCACAATGGGAATGGCAGTTTTCCTGACTGTGACAAAGTGAGTGCCATGGTCACATCTTTGTGTTTCAGTATTTCTCTGCAGAAATCATCACAGGTTTCTCAATCACAATCATGGCTGAGTGCAATCCTAGGAGCAAAGAACGCTGCCCAAAGCCTGCTCTTCCAGCCCTATCAACAATTTCACAAACCATTGAACAAGCTTGTAGTAAATCCCCTTCTATTTGAACTATCTAGAGTGGTTTCTGCAGTCTGCAGCTATAGCCTAACATTCTTTCTCTCCCTCTGTCACACACAGATACATGCACACGCATGCTGCACACACATCTTATAGAGGAAAAGATAGTTACAAAGAAAAACATAAAATAAAATGAAGAGCTTAAGATTAAGAAGAGTATTTATAGGTAAATAGGATATAAATTCACCTTATATAACATTAAATTTTAAAAAGGGTATGGAAAAAGATGCAACCATAACAAGTTGACTCTAAAAGTACAAGTGAAGATACATCTTGAGAGATGCAAACAAAGAAATCAACAATTGACAATACAGACATCAGGCAAAGTTAAATATTATTGCAAAATATAAATAACTTGGATAAATACTGTCATTTAAAAATGATCAAAAGTGAATGTCACAATGAATTTTTAAGCATGAGATAATATAGAACCAAAATACAAGTACTGAAAATTGCTTTAAGTACAAAACCAAACTGAAATAAATAGTAACAAGAAACTTAATTTTGTTTCTCTCCAGACCAGGGGTCAGGAAACTTTTCCATAAAAGGCCAGATAGTAAACATTTTAGACTTTGATGTCCATATAGTTTCTGTCACAGACATACAACTCTATCAGAGATATTATATAAATAAACATTTATATCTGGGTACCAATAAAACTTTACAAAAACAGGCTTCAGGTGTGTTCACCTACTGTTTGTTGTCTGCCAACTCCTGTTCTAGACCACAATTGATCAACTAAGTAAACACAGAGCAGAACAAAATAACATAGAGTTATCTAATTGATGTGAATTGACTATAATTTCATATAAACAGAGAAAGTACTTTCAAGTTTTGTGGAAGAGTTACAAAAATTAACAATGCAGTAGCAGTGGAGGGCTTTAGAAAGCCTCATGTTATTTTCATTTGTTGAGTGCTTGTATGTGTTTGAATTCAAACAATTTACATGCATCAACTCATTTGATCCTCATAACAACCTTATGACATAGGCACAATTATTTTTTTTATTATTATACTTTAAGTTCTAGGGTACATGTGCACAATGTGCAGGTTTGTTACATATGTATACGTGTGCCATGTTGGTGTGCTGCACCCATTAATTGGTCATTTACATTAGGCATATCTCCTAATGCTGTCCCTCCCCCATCCTCCTACCCCAAGACAGGCCCCAGTGTGTGATGTTCCCCATCCTGTGTCCAAGTGTTCTCATTGTTCAATTCCCACCTATGAGTGAGAACATACAGTGTTTGGTTTTCTATCCTTGCAATAGTTTGCTGAGAATGATGGTTTCCAGCTGCATCCATGTCCCTACAAAGGACATGAACTCATCCCTTTTTCTGGCTGCATAGTATTCCATGGTGTATATGTGCCACATTTGCTTAATCCAGTCTATCATTGATGGACATTTGGGTTGGTTCCAAGTCTTTGCTCTTGTGAATAGTGCCTCAATAAACATACGTGTGCATGTGTCTTTATAGCAGCATGATTTATAATCCTTTGGGTATATGCCCAGTAATGGGATAGCTGAGTCAAATGGTATTTCTAGTTCTAGATCCTTGAAGAATCTCCACACTGTCTTCCACAATGATTGAACTAGTTTACAGTCCCACCAACAGTGTAAAAGTGTTCCTATTTCTCCATATCCTGTCCAGCACCTGTTGTTTCCTGACTTTTTAATGATTGCCATTCTAACTGGTGTGAGATGGTATCTCATTGTGGTTTTGATTTGCATTTCTCTGATGGCCAGTGATGATGAGCATTTTTTCATGTGTCTGTTGGCTGCATAAATGTCTTCCTTTGAGAAGTGTCTGTTCATATCCTTTGCCCACTTTTTGATAGGGTTGTTTGATTTTATCTTGTAAATATGTTTAAGTTCTTTGTAGATTCTGGATATTAGCCCTTTGTCAGATGGGTAGATTGCAAAAATTTTCTTCCATTCTGTAGGTTGCCTGTTCACTCTGATGGTAGCTTCTTTTGCTGTGCAGAAGCTCTGTAGTTTTTATATCCTATTTGTCTATTTTGGCTTTTGTTGTCATTGCTTTTCGTGTTTTAGTCATGAAGTCCTTGCCCATGCCTATGTCCTGAATGGTATTGCCTAGGTTTTCTTCTAAGGTTTTTATCGTTTTAGGTGTACCATTTAAGTCTTTAATCCATCTTGAATTAATTTTTGTATAAGGAGTAAGGAAGGTATCCAGTTTCAGCTTTCTACATGTGGCTAACCAGTTTTCCCAGCACCATTTATTAAATAGGGAATCCTTTCCTATGTCTTGTTTTTGTCAGGTTTGTCAAAGATCAGATGGCTGTAGATGTGTGGTATTATTTCTGAGCACTCTGTTCTGTTCCATTGGTCTATATCTCTGTTTTGGTACCAGTACCATGCTGTTTTGGTTACTGTAGCCTTGTAGTATAGTTTCAAGTCAGGTAGTGCAATGCCTCCAGCTTTGTTCTTTTGACTTAGGATCGTCTTGGCAATGCGGGCTCTTTTTTGGTTCCATATGAACTTTAAAGTAGTTTTTTCCAATTCTGTGAAGAAAGTCATTGGTAGCTTGATGAGGATGGCATTGAATCTGCAAATTACCTTGGGCAGTATGGCCATTTTCTTGATATTGATTCTTCTTCCATTTGTTTGTGTCCTCTTTTATTTCACTGAGCAGTGGTTTGTAGTTCTCCTTGAAGAGGTCCTTCACATCCCTTGTAAGTTGGATTCCTAAGTATTTTATTCTCTTTGAAGCTATTGTGAATGGGAGTTCACTCATGATTTGACTTTCTGTTTGTCTGTTATTGGTATATAAGAATGCTTGTGATTTTTGCACATTGATTTTATATCCTGAGACTTTGCTGAAGTTGCCTATCAGCTTAAGGAGACTTTGGGCTGATACAATGGGGTATTTTAAATATACAATCATGTCATGTGCAAACAAGGACAATTTGACTTCTTCTTTTCCTAATTGAATACCCTTTATTTCTTTCTCTTGCCTGATTGCCCAAGCCAGAACTTCCAACACTATGTTGAATAGAATTAGTGAGAGAAGGCATCCCTGTCTTGTGCCAGTTTTCAAAGGGAATGCTTCCAGTTTTGGCCCATTCAGTATGATACTGGCTGTGGGTTTGTCATAAATAGCTCTTATTATTTTGAGATATGTTCCATCAATACCGAATTTATTGAGAGTTTTTAGCATGAAGGCTGCTGGATTTCATCAAAGGACTTTTCTGCATCTATTGAGATAATCATGTGACTTTTGTTTTTGGTTCTGTTTATATGCTGGATTACGTTTGTTGATTTGCATATGTTGAACCAGCCTTGCATCCCAGGAATAAAGCCCACTTGATCGTGGTGGATAAGCTTTTGATGTACTGCTGGATTCGGTTTGCCAGTATTTTATTGAGGATTTTTGCATTGATGTTCATCAAGGATATTGGTCTAAAATTCTCTTTTTTTGTTGTGTCTCTGCCAGGCTTTGGTATCAGGATGATGCTGGCCTCATAAATTAAGTTAAGGAGGATTCCCTCTTTTTCTATTGATTGGAATAGTTTCAGAAGCAACGGTACCAGCTCATCTTTGTACCTCTGGTAGATTTCGGCTGTGAATCTGTCTGGTCCTGGACTTTTTTTGGTTAGTAGGCTATCAATTATTGCCTCAATTTCAGAGCTTATTATTGGTTCATCCAGGATTCAACTTCTTCCTGGTTTAATAGTCTTGGGAGGGTGTATGTGTCCAGGAATTTATCCATTTCTCTTCTAGATTTTCTAGAAGGCTTATTTTCCATGAGAGGTGTTTATAGTATTTCATTTGGTGGTTTGTATTTCTGTGGGTTGCTGGTGATATCCCTTTATCATTTTTATTGCATCTATTTTGATTCTTCTCTTTTCTTCTTTGCATAGTCTTCCTACTGGTCTATCCATTTTGTTGATCTTTTCAAAAAACCAGCTCCTGGATTCATTGATTTTTTTGAAGGGTTTTCTTTGTGTGTGTGTGTCTCCATCTACTGTGTCAGCCTCCGATCTTTGAAGTATTTCTTGTCTTCTTCTGCTTTTTTTAAATTATACTTTAAGTTCTAGGTACATGTGCATAACGTGCAGGTTTGTTACATATGTATAACAGGCCATGTTGCTGTGCTGCACCTATCAACTCGTCAGCATCAACTTCGTCATTACATCAGGTATAACTCCCACGTCCCTCCCTCCCCCCTCCTCCCATGATAGGCCCCGGCGGGTAAGCACCCCTTCCTGAGTCCAAGTGATTCTCATTGTTCAGTTCCACCTATGCAAGTGAGAACACAAGCGTGTTCGGTTTTCTGTTCTTGCGATAGTTTGCTGAGAATGATGGTTTCCAGCTGCATCCATGTCCCAGCGACACATACTCATCCTTTTGATGCCTGCATAGTATTCCATGGTATATGTGCTACATTTTCTTAATCCAGTCTGCCAAATGATGGACATTTGGGTTGATTCCAAGTTCTGTTATTAGGAATAGTGCCCAATAAACATCCGCATGTACTTTATAGCATGATTTATAACTTTTGGGTACTCCAGTAATGGGATGCATAATATATGGTACATCTAGTTCTAGATCCTTGAGGAATCCCCTCTAATTAAGTTTTCCATAATGGTTGAACTAGCTTTACAACTGCACCACAGTGTAAAAGTAGTTCCTATTTCTCCAACATCCTCTCTAGCACCTGTTGTTTCCTTGGACTTTTAATGATCTCCATTCTATCCGTGAGATGGCATCTCATTGTATTTTGATTTGCATTTCTCTGATGGCCAGTGATGATGAGCATTTTTTCATGTGTCTGTTGGCTGTACGAATGTCTTCTTTGAGAAAATGTCTGTTCATATCCTTGGCTCCACTTTTGATGGGCTGTTTTTTTCTGTAAATTTGTTTGAGTTCTTTGTCGTTCTGATATTAGCCTTTGTCAGATGAGTAGATTACAAAAATTTCTCCCATTCTGTTGGTTGCCTGTTCATTCTGATGGTAGCTTCTTTTTGTTGTGCAGAAGCTTCTTAGTTTCAATGACATCCCATTTGTCAATTTTGGCTTTTGTTGCCGTTGCTTTTGGTGTTTTAGACATGAAGTCTTTGCTCCATGCCTGTCTCGAAATTTGGTACTACCTAGGTTTCCTCTAGGGTTTTTTGTTATGGTATTAGGTCTAATACTTAAGTCTCTAATCCATCTTGAATTACCTGTATAAGTATATGAAAGGGATCCAGTTTCAGCTCTCTACTTATGGCTAGCCAATCTTCCCATAGCACTATTTATTTAACAGAATCCTTTCCCCATTTCTTGTTTCCTCTCCCAGGTTTGTCAAAGATCAGACATTTAGATGCAGTTTTCTTGAGGACTTGTTCTGTTCCATTGGTCTATGTCTCTGTCGATACCTCAGCCACAGCCTGGCCATTTGTAATTTTGTAGTATAGTTTTAGTCAGTAGCGTGATGCCTCCAGCTTTGTTCTCCTTGACTTAGGATTGTCTTGGGAGATGTGGGCTCTTTTTTGTTCCATATGAACTTTAAAGCAGTTTTTTCCACCCTGTGAAGACCGTTGGTAGCTTGATGGGGATGGCATTGAATCTATAAATAACCTTTGGGCATGGCTTACTTTTCAGATATTGATTCTTTTCCTATCCATGAGCATGATATGTTCTTCCATTTTGTTTGTGTCCTTTTATTTCACTGAGCAGTGGTTTGTAGTTCTCCTCAGTGAGTCCTGCCATCCCTTGTCAGTTGGATTCCTAGGTATTTTATTCTCTTTGAAACAACAATTGTGAATTTGAAGTTCATTCTGATTTGGCTCTCTGTTTGTCTGTTACTGGTGTATAAGAATGCTTAAGGATTTTGCACACAATTTTGTATCCTGAGACTTTTGCTGAAGCTGCTTTATCAGCTTATGAGATTTTGGGCTGAGATAATAAATTTTCAAACAGGCAACGTCATCTGCAAACAGGACAATTTGACTCTTCTTTTCCTAACTGAATACCTCCTTTGATTTCTCTTGCCTGATTGCCCTAGCCAGAACTTCCAACACTGTGAATAGGAGGGTGAGAGAGAGGGCCCTGCCCAAAGCTGGGTTTTCAAAGGAAATTTTCAGTTTTGCCCATTCAGTAAGGATACTGGCTGTGGGTTTGTCAGCAAATAGCTCGATGGCTCGGAGGTACGTTCCATCAATACCGGAATATGGAGCGTTTTTAGCATGAAGGGGTTGCTGAATTTTGTCAAAAGCCTTTTCTGCATCTATTGAGATAATCATGTGGTTCTGTTTCAACTACAGGTGCTGGATAATGTTTATTGATTTGTGAATGTTGAACCAGCCTGTAACTGTGAACAGCCCACTTTGATCATGGTGGATAAGCTTTTGATGTGCTGCTGAATCCAGCTTTGCCGTATTTTGCCGAGTGATTTTTGCATCGATGTTCATCAGGATATTGGTCTAAAATTTTGCTGTGTCTCTGCTGTGGCTTTGGTATCAGGGATGATGTTGGCCTTGTTGCACGAGTTAGAGGATTCCCTTTTTTCTATTGATTGGAATAGTTTCAGAAGGAATGGTACCAGCTCCTCCCTTTGTACCTCTGGTGACCAGCTGTGAATCCATCTGGTCCTGGACTTTTTTAGCTGGCAGGCTATTAATTATTGTCTCAATTTCAGAGCCTGCTATTGGTCTATTCAGGATTCAACTTCTTCCTGGTTTAGTCTTGAAGAGTGTAAGTGTCCAGAAATTATCCATTTCTTCTAGATTTTCTAGTTTATTTGCGTAGAGGTGTTTATATAGCATTCCTCTGATGCAGGTTTGTATTTCTTTAGCTGTTGGCAGGATATCCTTATCATTTTTTATTGAGTCTATTTTCATTCTTCTCTTTCTTTCTATTAGTCTTGCTAGTGATCTGTCAATCGATCTTTCAAAACCAACTCCTGGATTCATTGATTTTTGGAGTGGTTTTTGTGTCTCTCTCTCTCCTTCAGTTCTGCTCTGATCTTTAGTTATTTTCTGCCTTCTGCTGGCTTTTTGAATGTGCTTTTGCTCTTGCTTCTCTAGTTCTTTAATTGTGATGTTAGGAGGTCAATTTGATTCTTCTCCGCTTTCCTTGTGGCAATAGTGCCACAAATTCCTCTGCCACCACAAATGCCCAGAATTGCATGCTGTAGTCTGTTCTCATTGGCTCAAAGAACACTTTATTTCTGCCTTCATCTCTGTTATGTACCCAGTAGTCATTCAGGAGCAGGTTGTTCAGTTTCCAAGGCTGAGCTGCCTTTTGATTGAGCGCTCTTAGTCCTGAGTTCTAGTTTGATTGCACTGTGTGGTCTGAGAGACAGTTTTATAATTCCCTGTTCTTGTACATCGCTGAGGAGTGCTTTACTTCCAATTATGTGGCCACTTGGAATAAGTGCAATGTTGTGCTGGAGGTGAATATATATCTGCTGATGGGGTGAGAGTTCTATAGATGTCTATTAGGTCTCAAGCTTGCTGCAGAGATGAGCCCCACCCTGAGGATCCAGCCATCCTTTGTCTCGATCTGTCTAATGTGTTGACAGTGGAGGTTGAAGTCTCCCATTATTGTATGGGAGTTCGTTCCCTTTTGTAAGTCTCTAAGGACTTGCTTTTCTGCTAAATCTGGGTGCTCCTGTATTGGTGTATATATTTAGGATAGTTAGCTCTTCCTGTTGAATTGATCCTTACTGGCCATGGCCCTTCTTGCCTTTTGATCTTTGATGGTTTAAAAGTCTGTTTTATCAGAGACTAGTATTGCAACCCCTGCTTTTTCTGTTCTCCATTTTCTGGAAAATCTTCCTCCATCCCTTTATTTTGAGCCTGCATGTCTCCTTTCTGCGCAGGAGATGGGTCTCCTGAATACAGCAGACTGATGGGTCTCGACTCTCATCCAGTTTGCCAATCTGTGTCTTTTCATTGGAGCATTTAGTCCATTTACATTTAAGGCTAATATTGTTATGTGTGAACTTTGATCCTGCCATTATCATATTAACTGCTATTTTGCTCTCTGTTAGTTGATGCAGTTTCTTCCTAGCCTAAAATGGTTCTTTACATTTGCATGTTTTTGCAATGGCTGGTACCAAGCCGTTCCTTTCCCATGTTTAGTGCTTCCTTCCAGAGTCTCTTGTAAGGCAGGCCTTAGTGAGGACAAAATCTCTAAGAGCATTTGCTTATCTGTGATTGTATTTCTCCTTCAATTTACAAACTTAGTTTGGCTGGATATGAAATTCTGGTTTAAAATTCTTTCCTTTAAGAATGTTGAATATTGGCCCCCACTCTCTGGCTTGTAGAGCTTCTGCCGAGAGATCTGCTGTTAGTCTGATGGGTTTCTTTGTGGGTAACCTGACCTTCTCTGGCTGCCTCTTAAGACTTTTTTCCTCTTAATGTAACCCTGTGAATCTGGCAATTATGTGTCTTGGAGTTGCTCTTCTTGGGAGTATCTTTGTATGCTTCTGTATTTCCTGGATTGAATGTTAATTCGCCCCACAGGTTGGGAAGTTCTGGATGATATCCTGAAGAGTGTTTCCAACTTGGTTCCATTTTCCCCTCACTTTCAGGCACCCTAATCAGACGTAGATTTGGTCTTACATAACTTCATATACTGCAGGTTTTGAGTTCATTTTTTCTTCTTTTCTTTTTGGTTTCTCTTCTGGTTTAGACTCATTTGATCCCCACTGTTGATACTCTTCTTCCAGCCGATCAGTCGGTTACTGGAGCTTTGCATTTGTCACGTTTCTCGTGTCATGGTTTTCATCTCATTTTGTTTATGACCTTTCTCTGCATAATTACTGTAGCTATCAATTCTTCCAATTTTTTTTTTCAAGATTTTGTAGTTTTGTGCTGGCATGTAATTCTCCTCCTTTAGCTCTGAGGAAATTTGATGGACTGGCTTCTCTCATCTCGCCGTGCCTACCTCCCGCCCAGTTTTCTCGATCCGCCATATGGCGGAGCTGCGCTCCTTTATTGAGATAGCATTTTATTTTGAATCAGCTTTTCGGTCTGCTTTTTTCCTATATCTTTCAGCAGTTTCATCTGCCGCTGGTCTTTGATGATGATGGTGACGCACTGATGGTTTTATATAGGTGTCTTGATAGTTTTCTTCTAACAGTCAGACCCTCAGCTGCAGGTCTGTTGGATTGCTGAGGTCCACTCCAGACCTCTTGTTTGTTTGGGTGTCAGCAGCAGAGGGCTACAGAAGATAGAATATTGCTGAACAGCGAGTGTACCTGTTCGATTCTTGCTTTGGAAGCTTCCTGCAAAATTTCACCTTTAGGAGGTGTGGGTGTCAGACTGCTCCTAGGTGGGGAGTCTCCCAAGCGAAGTTATCATGGCCTGGGGTCTCCACTTGAGCAGGCAGTCTGTCCCTTCTAGATCTCTAACCTCTAGGTTAGAGATCCAATTGGCACTCTTCAAAGCTGTCAGACAGAGTCATTTGCATCTGCAGAGGTTTCTGCTGCTTGTTGTTGTTAGGTGTGCCCTGTCCCAGAGGTGAGCCCAGGACAGGCAGGTTTCCTGAGCTGCCGTGAGCTCCACCTGTCTGAGCCTCCAGCGCGAGCCATCTTACTTAAGCCTTCAGCAATGGCGTGAGCGCTCTCCCAGCCTCGGCCATGCCTCCTGTCACAAGAAGATCACAGATCACAAGCATAAGCAATGAGGGAGGCTCCATGGGCGTGGGACCTCCCACAGGTGTGGGATATAATCTCTGAAAATTGTTTGCCTCAGTGCATTGGGGTGATCACCTGATTTTCCAGGTGTTGTGTGTCTCAGTTCCCTTGGCTAGGTGCTGATTCCTTTTCTCTGTGCTTCCCAGTGAAGGGCGTTCGCTTCCTGTTTTAGTTTCTGCTGGTCAATGCAGCAGCTGACCAACACCGATTGTCTGGCACTCCCTAGTGAGATGAACCCAGTACCTCAGTTGAAAATGCAGAAATCACTGGTCTTCTGTGTCGCTCGCACTGGGAGTTGGAGAGTGGAGCTGTTCCTATTTGGCCATCTTGCTCTGCCCCTCTTTTTCTAGCTTTTGAATGTGTTTGCTCTTGCTTCTCTAGTTCTTTTAATTGTGTTGTTAGGGTGTCAAATTTAGATCTTTCCTGCTTTCTCTTGTGGGCATTTAGTGCTATAAATTTCCCCCTACACACTGCTTTAAATGTATCCAAGAGACTCTAGTATTTTATATCTTTGTTCTCACTGGTTTCAAAGAACATCTTTATTTCTGCCTTCATTTCGTTATGTACCCAGTAGTCATTCAGGAGCAGGTTGTTCAATTTCCATGTAGTCGAGTGGTTTTGAGTGAGTTTCTTAATGCTGAGTTCTAGTTGGGTTGCACTGTGGTCTGAGAGAGTTTGTTATAGTTTCTGTTCTTTTACATTTGCTGAGGAGTACTTTACTTCCAAGTATGTGGTCAATTTTGGAAGAAGTGTGATGTGGTGTTGAGAAGACTGTATATTCTGTTGATTTGGGGTGGAGAGTTCTGTAGGTCTCTATTAGGTCTGTTTGGTGCAGAGCTGAGTTTAATTCCTGGATATCCTTGTTAACTTTCTGTCTCGTTGGTCTAATCTTGACAGTGAGGTGTTAAAAATTTCCCATTATTATTGTGTGGGAGTCTAGAATAAACAGCATAGAAAAGATCGTAAATGACCTGATAGAGCTGAAAACCGTGGCATGAGAACTGTGTGACTCATGCAGAAGCTTCAGTAGCTGATTCGATCAACTGGAAGAAAGAGTATCAGTGATTGATTGAAAATGAAATGAGAAGAGAAGTTTAGAGAAAAAGGAGTAAAAAGAAACAAACAAAGCCTCTAAGAAATATGGGATTATGTGAAAAGACCAAATCTACGTCTGATTGGTGTACCTGAAAGTGACGGGGAGAATGGAACCAAGTTGGAAAACACTCTTCAGGATATTATACAGGAGAACTTCCCCAACCTAGCAAGGCAGGCCAACATTAATTTTCAGGAAATACAGAGAGTGCCACAAAGATAATCCTCTAGAAGAACAAGTCCAAGACACATAATTTTCAGATTCACCAAAGTTGAATTGAAGGAAAAATGTTAAGGGCAGCCAGAGAGAAAGGGCGGGTTACCCACAAAGGGAAGCCCATCAGACTAACAGCGGATCTCTCAGTAGAAACTCTACAAGCCAGAAGAGAGTGGGGACCAGTATTCAACATTCTTAAAGGAAAGAATTTTCAACCCAGAATTTCATATCCAGCCAAACTAAATTTCGTAAGTGAAGAAGAAATAAAATCCTTTACAGACAAGCAAATGCTGAGAGATTTGGTCACCAACAGGCCTGCCTTACAAGAGCTCCTGAAGGAAGCACTAAACATGGAAAGGACCAACTGGTACCAGCCATTGCAAAAACATGCCAAATTGTAAAGACCATTGATACTAGGAAGAAACTGCATCAACTAACGAGCAAAATAACCAGCTAATATCATAATGACAGGATCAAATTCACATATAACAATATTAAACTTAAATGTAAATGGGCTAAATGCTCCAATTAAAAGACACAGACTGGCAAATTGGATAAAGAGTCAAGACCCACTAGTGTGCTGTATTCAGGAGACCCATCTCACGTGCAGAGATACACATAGGCTCAAAGTAAAGGGAGGGAGGAAGATCTACCAAGCAAATGGAAAGCATAATAAAGCCCAGGTTGCAATCCTAGTCTCTGATAAAACAGACTTTAAACCAACAAAGATCAGAAGTGACAAAGAAGGCCATTACATAACAGTAAAGGGATCAGTTCAACAAGAAGAGCTAACAATCCTAAATATATATGCACCCAATACAGGAGCACCCAGATTCATAAAGCAAGTCAGAGATCTACAAAGAGACTTAGGCACAATTATCTTTATCCCCAGCTTACAGGAAGGAAACATGAAGGTAGTTTTAAAAACAATGATTCTGTCTTATTTCCAAATATTCTTATATTTCACCCAAACAAGTTCGCAATGTATAGAAGGTTTTCTGTCTCCATACCTTTATCCTTGCTGTTCACTGCAAAAAGAATCCTGATTCCATTTCTACCATTGCATTCTACTCTTTATCCAAGGTCCAGCTCAAGTGTAACCTTTTTTATTAAACTTCCCTCTTTCTTTTTTTCAAATGAAAACAGCGTCTATCCTTCTCTTGTGCACTCAGAGGCCTTTGTTCTCTAATTGCAAGCATGTTACCCTTTATTGCTAGTTATCCACCTGTGTTCCTTCTCCTTTTTCTGCAAACCATTGGATGGATAAACTTACTCCGTTATAAGTAGGAGTACACTATAAAAAAATAAAAACTGGTATGTATGTGTATATGTGTGTGTGTGTGTATATATATATTACATATATATATAAAAAGTACATTAACCGGTAACACAGCTGTTTATTATCAAGTATTATGTACTCTACATAATTGTACCTACTATACTTTTATAGGACTAGCAGTGCAGTAGGTTTGTTTATACCAATATCACCTCAAACATGTCAGTAATATGTTGCCATCACATTACAATTGCTTTTACCTTACTAGGTAATAGGAATTTTTCAGCTACATTATAATGTTATGGGACTGCCATCAGATATAGTCTGTCATTGACCAAAATGTCATTATAAGGCATAGAGCTGTGTGTGTGTGTGAGAGAGAGATGATAGTTTTTCCTCCAGGAATTTTTGACTCTTTATTGTAAATATCACAATGCCTTTTGACAGTCAAGTAATTGTGTTTGTAATTATTTACACTGGAAAGGGGAATATGGTAGAAGGAAGACCCAGGAAGTTACATGTGACTCAGCTGAATAAACTAGAACAGGACAAAAACTATCTTAGATTGGGTTTCCTCTGGGACCACAACTCCCTTTGGGAACTTTTCTCATCAGAGCTTCAAGCATCCAACTCCAGAGCTATGATGATCACACTCATAAGTTAGTGCTCCTCTAGAATCTATAAGCTGTAACTAATTCACATAGTTTCTCCATGAGGCAGCCTCTCCAGGAGATGTGAAAAGCTTTCTGTAAATAATTTCCACAGTCAGGCGTAATCACAATACATTATGTAACAGATGTGCCCACTAAATTTAATTTGAGGGAAAAGTGAGGATTCATTGAATTCAGTAAACGGTTTATGACTCAGTAAGAGATTTTTACAAAGCTACCCAAAGTTTTTTTAAGAGAAGCCTTCCTTGCTGTATTTTTCTGTACTCATGAAGTAAACAGTTATTCTGTCATGAAAGAAAGTTAAGTAAAATATTTGCTTATTGTTTTGTTAGTGGTGGTGGCAGCTAATGTTCCTGGCTTGCAGGCTGACCATACCATACCTCCCATTTCCCCTTATCGTTCATTATTTGCACCAAACAGTAAGAAATCTTGTAAGGATACACATTTAGAACTAAAGAGAAAACTCACTATTCCCTATTTTCAAATATGGAGACAAATCCCTGGTAAATTGTGAGTTGTTTAATAAGCTTTCAAGAACCTCTGTACTGGGGTTGAGCTCTGATGAGTGGGTCAGAACAGGTCTACTCAATTGAAGGAGTTTCAGTGAGTTATTCTTTTGATTTTTTTCCAAGGCAAAGGAAAGTACTTCATAAGCATTAGCTCACTCATCTCACCTCCATGACACAGGCTTGATTTTTCAAAAACCAGTATCTTCCCTGACTTTGTAGAGAAAGATGAAACACACATATTGCTTTTCCATAAGGAAAACTGTCTTGACCACACGATGGCCCATGAGGGAGCTGATATGCCTCTGGGTCTATAAAAACAAGAACAGAAAACTCTTTTCCTGTAGTGAGTAATATACCAGAGGTGGAGATACATGTGAAATTGCCCTTTGGTCTTGCAGCACACTGTCTGGTAAGTTCTATACAGGCAGCTTTAGGGTGAGGACTGAGCTAAAATAATATTTTAGGAGAATCCAATGAGAACTTGTGAGGAGAAGCCTCTGTGCACAATGGAAACAAGGACACACGTCTCTGTGTTCTTCATCTGTAAAAAGCAAGTGATGAAACAGGAAGGGATCAGGGGTCATTCCAGGACGACTGGTAGGTTACAGCTTGCATGCTAACTCTGGCCAGTGGAAACTTGCTGCTCTGTAAGAGTATGACAAGGACACTGCAGCTGCAGCCAGCCTCAGTATTAACAGCAACAGCTGCCTTTGGGGCAGGACAGAGGAGTCAACACACAAAAGATTCTCTGGATTTTCCCTACCATTTATTTTAAAGATAAGCAAAGGAGCTTGCTCCAGGTCACATAGCTGGCAAAATCTGGGTTATATGGTTCCTAGTCTCACATTCTTCCAAATCATACACTTGAAAGTGAGAAATCTATATGTAAAAAAGTAATAGGTTAATGATATTTACAAACAAAATATACCAATTGTACTTCCATAGAACAGGACTTCATAAAGCAAGGAATGATCTTCTCTCTATAGAATAACAAGAGCACAGTGATAATAATTATGATAATAATAGTAATAACAATAACAGGGACAGTGAATACAACAAATACTGTCATCATTCAAAATGACAGAGCAACTAATGATATTAATAACAACAAGAAAAATTTAAGTGTTGCTTGCCATTAGAGTTCTAAGTTTAAACATATGTCACTGTAATAAACAAGATGAAGAAATAATAATATGTTAAATGCTAATCAATCCTGAGCAGAAAATTCAGGCAAGGATGGGGCAGTGTGCATGCACGCACGTGTGTGTGTTTAGGTGTGTGGATTCAATGTTACCAATTTAGAAAAGGTGTTCTGAGCAGCCTTTATTTATCATTTCAAAATAAGCGTTTATTGGGAAACAATGAAGAACAAGATACTGATTCTGCAAGAATGATTAAAACATAGTTCGTACCTTCAAGGAGATCACAGTCATTTGAACCAAAAACACAACATCATAATCCCCATCTGATCTGGAACGTGCTTGATGGAGAGTTTATGAGGTGAGGCTAGGAACGGGTGGACCAGCGCACCTAACTGTGATATTGGGGGTGGGAGACAGGGTTAGAGGAAGGCTATGAAGTAAAGATGGACCAAGCTGGACTTTACCTCAGGAATAAGATACGCACAAGGAAGCAGAAAGTCATTTCCAGCAGAGAAAATAGCATGCATTAAGACATGTGAGCATGAAAAAGCTAGGTTTTCTGGAAATGACAAGAAGTTCAACATGGCAAAACACTGAGTGGTAGGGGGAGAAAACAGTGGGAAGTGAGGTAGGAAAGCTGTGGTGGAGCCAAATCATGACTCACGATAATATTTAGCATTTTCTGAACACATGATATTCATATCTAAGTACTGTACATGTATCAGCTCATTTAACCTTTTCAATATCCATATGACTTTGGTATTATTGATTATCCCCTTTTTACAGATGAGGAAACTGAGGCACAGGGTCACCTTTAGCAAGGGGCAGGTCCTGGATTTAAGTTAAGGCTAGCTGGCTCCAAAGCCTCGCTGTGTCTTCATGTGCTATACTGAGTCCCCATAGAATCCCTGCAATCAAACATTTAGTTTCAAAGAACCCACAATGTGGAGAAATGACTTTGGACATGAAGCTAGAATCCTGGGTGTATTAGTCTGTTCTCATGCTGCTAATAAAGACATACCCAAGACTGGGTAATTTAGAAAGGAAAGGGGTTTAATTGACTCACAGTTCCACATGCTGGGGAGGCCTCATACTCATGGTGGAAGATGAAGGAAGAGCAAAGGGACTTCCTACATGGCATTGGGCAAGAGAGAATGAGAACTAGGAGAAAGGGGTTTCCCCTTTTAAAATCATCAGATATCATGAAACTTACTACCATGAGAATATTATGCGGGAAAGCACCCCCATGATTCAATGATCTCCCACCGGGTACCTCACACAACACATGGGAATTATGGGAGCCACAATTCAAGATGAGAGATTTGGGTGGGGATACAGCCATACCATACCACTGGGTCATGGCATTTGCTTTTGGATCAAATACAGGAAGCATTGTGGTACTTAGGTTCACTCTCTATAAAGCAGAAGGATGCTGAGGTTCTTTCTAGTCTAGCATTGTGGGTTATATGACTCCCATGTTAAAAGTCTCACTTGTTTGTGACTTCAAAATAAAGAAATAACTTTCTTCCATTCTTTACTAATATGGCATGAACTCTACATGGCAAAATTATGAGAATATATCCTCCTTTCAAGGTGCCTTGCACTCTGCCCATGGTCGCCTGTGAGTTTGTCTTCTCTGTGGCTGCATCTCAGTTTTCAGTCTACTAAGGCGGTCATAGTTCAGCTGACCCCAGTGCTACACTGTCCTCTGCTGGAGACAGCCCCATAGTTCTGCCTTTCCCTCAGAGAGGAGGCATTGTTTTCCCTATTCTCTGTAGCAGAGCAAAGGTAAATGTGTGACTTTTGAAGACATCTTCCTGAAGATTTAGGGATAAGGAGAGTATACCATGGAGAGTGGCCTTCATGGGCTAACGGAGCCCAAAACCAGTCCCTCAGTTGGCCTCTGGGCCTTCAACACAGCTGAGAACCTCTTGACCCTGACCTTGGAGTCACCAGTTTCTTGTTACCCCTGGGTCATAGGATATATTTTTATTGGAACTCGACTGTGTAATTTTGGGGGTTTTCACTCAATATAATGTTTATGATGGGAAGCTCATCTCACTATTTTTGACAATCCTTGAATATAGTCTTAAGTTCAAACCACACCCTACATACAATACATGTAGTTCAAAAGTTAACAGCTTAATCTTTACTTCATCTCCAATTTTTCTGCATTAAATGTCAATTTCTTCTACATGAGTAAAGTTATTTGAAATCTATTGAAATAACTTTAAAATTATATTCAGCAGTATTTTTCTTCACTTGTGCCTCATTCATTTTAAAACTATTCCTGGTTCAAAATAATCTGGAAAAAATAACAAGAGAACCTTACGTGGTCCATCCAAGTCAATCACTCATGGTAGTGCCACCTATTCTCCTCTGTCCAGCCTGCTGCAGATGCATTCTTTTGTCAGTGACATTTGCATCATTCTGAAAAATTCCCAGAGACTGGTGGACTATATTACTGGACCTTGGCTGAAATCCTTTGGTCAAACATGAGCTGAGAATGTGCTTTGTATTTTGCTGCTTTGGGCTTGGTTGGAAATACATGATTCATGGGTTGAGAAAATAAATATGTAAGTAAAACAGAGGTGTAGTTTGACCTTGTCCTGAAAGTAGAGGTTTAAGAAAACAGAGATTTAGCAGGAGAAGAATGAGGGAAAGAAAACAATTGTGGTGCCAGTTTGTTGAACCTTTCTCTGATTCGTACCAAAGAAACCATCTACTGTGTAGTGCTGTCAGTGTGCAGAAGACTCAAACACCCGAGCTCAGGGCCAGCAAACACACAACGCTAATATTTATTAAACAAGTACATTCAATGAATTCTCACTGAATATCTTTCGTATGCTAGACCCTGTGTGATTTCTGAGAAAACTATGGTAAGAAAAAGAGTCTTGTTTGCTGCCCTCATGGAATTAGAGTCCAGTTTGAGAAAGAGACTTAAACAAAATGACCATACCTAGAACTTAATTTATACAATTCGGTGCCTATCAGAGGAAGAAACGATCCCATGTTTAGATCCCAGAAAGATGCTGTAATTCTAAAGAGAGAATTTAAATTTAATTTTTCTTATTAACTATTGAGTATACACATGCATATGAGGAAAAATGGATGTAGTATCTGAGAAAGCCAAAGTAGCACAGAGGACATTCGCTTATGTGGATTACGCTTTAAATGCAAGTACAGAAGAGGAAAAGGGAAGTCCATACCCAAGAATGAATACACAGGAGTGTTGTGATACTCTGAGTTCACTCTCACAATATTAAAATCTGGAATGAACTAAGACTTGAAAATAATAGCAGAAGCTAAAAGAGTTTTATTTTAACTCTGTTTTCGATAAAATTAATTAAAAAGGAGAAACCTCTGTTTTGAACAGATGGTCTACTGCTAGCAGATGATAAAATGACAAAACAATTGTACTTTTCTCTACCTAAGAGAAAAAAAATCTTCCCATTGGAAACAATAAAGTAATAAAATAGAATGAAGAAAAGAGCCATACAAGGCAAAACTATCTAGATATTTAAATAATTATGTCAAATGAAATAATGAAATGAATGGAAAAATATAAGTTCTCTCCCTATTTTGTAAAAGAGGAAAGGAAATTTTCTAAAAAAATAACTCATTTTAACATCAGGCCAAATTCTGATATAAATCACCTATGATCTTCAGATGAATTGTGGCTATTAAGAATATGTTGGTCATCAGGGGCATTAATATTGGTTCAGCAAAAACAAGTTATGTCAAAATTACTGTGTTGTTTTTTATTATCATTATGGTACTGATACATCAAATAAAAAGATTAGCAATATCTTTGTTAAATACAAGTAAGGAAAAAAAATTTAAAGAAGGAAAGAACAGAAGAAAAAGAGGTGAGAGAAAGAGAGGAAGGAACTAAACCTATTCTTTGAGGCTCCAAAGACAGAAATGAAACTAATTAGTAAAGTTACTATGAGGGACACCTTGGATAAATAGAGAAGGGAAAAGCATGTTGGTTTTGACTCCTTACCAGTTGTCTTACCAGACAATTGTATACATTGTTTCAATCAACTAGCCCCGACAGTTTCATGAGGTTGGCATTTCATCTTCTTTTTATAGAAGAATGATTTAAAGCCTTAAAAATTTGTCATACGTGCTCAAGTTTACATGCCAGAATGGGATAGAACCAAGATAGTCATGTCTCTCCAACACTGAAGGACCTGCATTTTGCAGTTTGTCACTGTGCCTCAGGGTAGGGAAGAGACTTCCCCTCATAGGAGATGGCCACCAGTGGAGTGGTCTGCTCTCCAATGAAGGGGACCTGCTGAGAGCATTTTACCTGAAAGATCACCTCTCCAAGATAAGAAAGAGGGGCTGTAAAAGTGGGGTAAGGAACTGAAAATGCTGTAAGAGAACCCTCCCAACTCTCAGGTCCTCTACTTCTATGATTCTGCCTTTCTAATGCCTGTTAGCTTGCTTGCTGTCATAACCCTTCTAGAATATTTACATTTTTCAAGATTAATTTGTTAACCAAAAGAAGTGATAAAATTTTAGTAGAGATATTTTGAGGAAGAAAAGTCTCATCAGCAAATTACACCCTGTAGGCAGCTGCCTACATTGCCTTCGTTAAGAAATGCGTGTTTTGATTCCAGCTCTGTTATGTTACTCTGTGTGACTAATGGCAACTTGCTATATGTCTATTTATGTACTTTTCTCATTATGTTTATTGACTTCACAAGAATAAGGATAAACTAATAATTTAATTTGCAAATTTAAAAATAAGTTTCAGTGCACAATAGGCTTTTTAACCTTTCTCCCTACGTATGGAATATTACTTAATATGTAAATCTATATAATCAATTCCATGCATAATATATAAGCAGTCAGGACATAAGTTGCTGAGTTACTGAAGCACAAATAAATAAAATCTCCTAAAAGGAAGAAAAATAAAAAGTCAATAAAAGTCATACTGCCACTTCCGGTGTGTCTTAAAAATCTGACTTTATTTTACAAATTACCTGTGAATTACACTTCTTATCTCTTTTTGTATGAAAATAATAGTTAATTTGAAAATGAACTCTAAATGTTTGCCTTTTTCTCAGCCAACTCATTGGCTCTCTGCTACCCTATTAATTATATTTGCCTAAGCTTTTCTTGTTTGTGGTTACTATGCTTCTATTCTCTTTTATACTCAGAAGATGGGATGAATATACTATTGGAGAAAATACTTCTAGATACCAAAAAGAAAATTTGAATTATCCTAATTGGAATCTAACTGGGATCTAAAAAGGTTCATATTCTACTCCAAGTTGAAATCCATACTTATTAAGAGAATTCTGATCCCAAGAAGAAAGTGGCATCACTTCCCCTCTTTTTTCATATCCTGAAATGAGGGAAGGGGACCTAAGATTTATTGACAGACACTGGAAAATAAAACCATGCAACCCTAAGCACTGCTAGGCACCTTGCATGCATGATCATACTTAATCATCACAATAACCCCTTGACAGATGAGGACATCGAGGTGGAAACAAGTTAGGTTACTTGCCAAAATCACAAATCTAATCAGTGGTGAAGTTATAATCTGAAGTCTAAATTAGAACCCAAAATCAGTGTCTTCTTTACCACACCACTCAAAGAAGTTTTTATTACTCAGAACTTAACTATATTTAATCCACAGATTGGGTAATACCCGTTTTTTTTTTTTCCTTTCAAAAAGCCCATAAGACAGAAGTAGGAAATTGGATTCTCAGTTAAGACAAAAGCAGTAGGGCTATTGAAACTCAGCAGACAAAACTGGCTCCAGTGCTACATCTGTTGGTGTTAACAGTAATGAAAGGGTAGGCAAGACCGTGTTGGTTCAGAAAATTACTAGAGGTGGATCATGGCAAAGAGTTGTGGTATTTCCTTATCGGGAGTCAGACGAGAAGCTCTCAGGTGGTGAGGTCAATGATACAGGCCCAGGGAAAAAAGACTGACAGGCAAATCAATGCAGGGCTCTGGCTACTTAACGGAGGCCCGGACCAGGTCGCAGGTGATAAACAGGGAAAGGAAATGAAAGGAGACAAGGAGGGTTGTTACTGGCATGAGAAGTTACCAGTTTCACAGTGTGGTAAATGGAAAGAGAGTTTTGGGGGAAGGATTCAGGGATGTGACCCACTTCTAAGGCATATCATTATAAAGACTTGAAGTCAAGGTGGAGATAAACATTGCGTGTGGGGGCAGAGTTGGGGGGAGGGATAAGCAGGGGAACATTAGTTCTAAAATCAGAGATGAGACCAAAATAAAATCTACTTCAAATCACCCTAGGAAATCCTTTAAATGACCCATAATATATAGTGATTCTCATACTCTAGAAATCTGAGACTCACTAAGCTACATTAAAAGATGTGAACAAAACATTCATCAGTTTAGCCCAGACAAAAGTATTCTTGCTCACTTTAGGATTTACTCAACTTTTTCTAATTTTAACCTTCTGTTGCTTTAAAATATGGTAATAGATTTGTTGGTTGTTGAAGGAATTGAATGTGATTGTGGTGTCACATCTTTTCTTATATTAAAATCTTTAATTCTAAATTCAGTATGTCACATACATTACCACATTAACACATTAAGACTGGAAACTGATGATTGGAACAGAGACAAATGTTTTGGTGAGTTGTGGGGAGCTGTCAGGGGACTTATGGACTATAGCTGTCCTATAGTCTGTAAGGAGCCAGCTGAAATGGACAGAACAGGAACAATGAGAAGGTGCATAGAAGATGCAGATACTGGGTCAAATTGGCCGTGATAAAATCTGGTCATTATCTCTTTGCAGCAAGTAGGGGATCTTTCATGGTTTTGGCAAAAATTTTCTGAAACACAAAGCCCCATGTAACAATCATGAGATGTATCATTCTACATATATTAATTCTCTGATAATTATGTCATGTCTATCAATTTCTCACCATAGGAATATGTTAAAAATAAGACGATAAAGTAATGGTATTAGGTGAGTTAATTAGCATACTAAAGTATGCACGGTCCAAATAAACATAATGACTTGAGAGATAATGTGCAAGTTGTAAAAAAAAAAAAAAAAGAAAAAGAAGATCACAGTTTATTAGATAAACAATTTTTAACCAAAAATATCATAGTGGTTGATATGATCAATATTTGGTTCAGATGGATTTCATTAAGAAAAAAATAAATCTTCTCTTAAAGATTAAAGATATTAACTAGGATAGTTCATAAATACATGAAGTCATTTTCAAAAGAAAAATCTCAAAAAAGATCATAGGAAACAGTGCTCCAAAAGGGAATAATTTTACAGAACTGGGAAGGAAATCCTGCTTCCTTTCCTGACAAACAAATACTATGATTTTATTAAAACACTGATATGATACCAACTAGCAAACTTTGCAAAAGCCTTCTCAGATCAAACAGCAGGTGAATTACTTTCTCTCCATTCTAGTCCTGCTGCAGGATTTTGAATACTGAGAACACTAGAGTTCCAACTTCTAGGAGTTGTTTGGTCTCAATGGCTGAGTCAAATCACCACCCCTGTCCAACTACAATGGGCAGATAGCTTTTGCTGTCTTCTCCATTCTCTTTGCCCCATTCTTCATTATGTCCTCATCCACCTGCCATTATAAATGAGATTGCTTCCTTTTCTGAATTTCGTCATTGTTTATACTTTTACCTTATTTTACTCTGCATTGGATGTGAATTTTACTATCTTTTCCTACTTGATAATGTATCTTTGAGGGCAGGATCCCTGGCTAATAACAATAGCCATCATTTGTTGAGTGGTCACTATGTACTAGTCATGGTACAAAGCAAATCACTGGAATTACTTACCTTCATCCTCATAACAAGCCAATGAGATGGCTGTTACTATTATCCCCTTTCACACGGGGAAACCAGTGATTGGTTAATGATTTTATTCAAGTCTACACAGCTGGTCACGAAGAATGGGGACTGGAACTCAGGATGTCTGTTTGGAATAAATGCACGAGTGACAGAAAATTTTCCTCTCTCCTGACCGCGCCTTAGGGGGACATTCTGAATATATTAAATAGTAAAATGTGGTTACTGTAGAAATCTGTCTACCCCTGCTTTTATGAACAATTTTGGCCAGGAAAAAACTATGTGATAATGGAACATGTACAGAATTTGAATTTTTGTCTGAGGCAAAGAGACGCCTTTCATGGTTAAACTGAACATTTCATAAAAATATTTTGTTTCCAATTTTTAGGTATTTTAAATAAATCTTTTAAAGAATTCAGTCTTTTGCACAGAATGCTGCATTCAAATATTCAAATATTTCATTCTTGGTTCATTTCTTCCTTTTCCCTCTGATGATTCTTTGGGGTTTTGGCAATGTTGAAATTCTGGTTTAGCTTTGCTAATGCTCGCCTGGTAATATTTTTCTTTCCAATTTGCAAGCAGCAGCTGTGTGATAGTGTGTGTGCATGCTGACACCCTCCATTCCTACTTTATAGCTCTTGTTAGCAAGCCAAGCTATGCATCATTCATGCAGAGTGATCCCATTTCTATACCCTGCCCCCTCTGCACACACTTAAAACTAATTGAGTAAGTTATTTTAAGATAACGGCAATCATGGCTTTGATGTTTATCAAATTCTTAAGATAAATCCTTAGAGATCCAAATGATATAATTCTTATTCCTGCTTAGATTTATCAAGGATCAAGTGAAAATACATTAAAATATGCTGTATTCACTGTTTAGAACATTAGTACATTTTTCCAAATATATTTTTAAATATATTAAAACAGAATATATTTATTTTATGATTTTAAAAAGGTTTTAAATTTAGTACTTAGACATCACATTCATGATACTTCCTACTGTACAACAGTGGCTAAGACCATAGCCACCTGCATTTTTGAACATCAAAGCTCAGATCCTTACTCTGCCAATTACAAACTGTAGGTCAAGCTACCTCTTTTTCTGAGGTCTCTGTTTTTCATCTAAAATAGAAGCATAGTAGGAGTTTGCATGAAATAATGAAGCCAAAGGACACAGTGCTCAGAGTGCCTTAGTCCTCATCCTCCTACATCTACACATCCCTTCCTAACCATGGCATTAATCTCATTTGGCTTCTGTTGGCCCTAGCCTTTATATCTGTTCTCCATGTTCAAGATTCACATATTCACCCCTTACTTGAGATCTCCACTATGACATTGAATGGATATCTCAAACTAAATATCAAAACACTATCCTCCACTCCCTTCTGAGAATCCCCTGCAACCCCCAATCTGCTCTCTATCTTACCTTCCCCATCTCAGCAAATAACATCATTTACCCGTTGCTCAGGCCCAACCCCTAAGAATTATCTGTAATTTCTTATTCTCCTTCTACTCCATCATTCAATTCACCAATAAATCCTTTGGGAACTACCTCTAAATTATAGCCAGGATTTTGACCACTTCTCATTTTTCCTACTGCCAACATCTGTTGCCTTGGATAACTGAAACAGCCACACAACTGTTCTCTCTTCTCCTTCACCCCCAGCATGACTATGGTTCATTGTCCATATAGTATCTTCCCAAAACATGTATCAGATTACATCAGACCCTGCTGAAGCTTCTTTGATAACTAATAGCAAGGAGAATAAAATGGAAACTTCTAAACTATTTCTTCTAGACTATGAGATCCTGCATCATCTAGCCTGTGTTTGCCTTTCCAACCTCATCTCCTTCCACACTCCCCATTGTTCACTGAGTTCCTTGTTCACACTAATCTCGTTTCCTTCTCAGCCTTCTTACGCTTGCTCTTCCTTTGGCTTGGAAGACTTAACCACTGAACTTCCCATTGTTGCCTTCTTCTCATTAATTCAGTGCCTGCTGCAGACAGAATTCCTTAGGATGGTGCTCACTGACCAACCTAGTTATGTAGATCCTTCATCACTTATGACTGCCTTGCTTATTTTCTACATAACACTAATCGTACATAAAATTGTATTCACTTGGTTTGGTTCCAGGCTGTCAGCACTGGAAAAGCATCTGAAACAAACTCAGTGCCTAGAACATATTTGCTAACTAATTGACTGGACAGGGAAATAGAATAAGAGAAGGGAATTCTCCTAATTGCCCAGAGAGAGAAATAAACATATCTTTAAGGATCGTTGTAAACAGTTTTGAAGCCAGGTCTGTATTCAATTTCTTGCTCTAATTTTTGTTGGGGTTTTTTTTTTTTTTTTTTTTTTTTTTTTGACCTTAAGAAGTACTAACCTTTCTAAGTCTTAGTTTCAACATCCATAATATGGAGAAAATAAAACCATTTCTATTTTTGCTTTCCTGTGAAAACTAAATAGTATGTGTATATGGCTTTTACCACAGTGCCTGGCACATATCAATAAATAAGCACATAACAAGCAAATGCAAGTTTTATTACTATCACCATTATTGCAATCATCATCGACACAGATTAAAAGTCCCAAGAAGAATATAGGAGTATTCCCTGGACGTCTCGGCCTCTGGTAGAAAGAAAATAGAAGAAAACGACAGTGTCACTAAACAGAAGCTTAGACAATGGCAAGCTCATTACTATGGCTTAGGCCAGTGATTATTAAGGAGAGAGATTCTATAGAAAGGCCTAGAGAAACAGTATCAACATTGCATAGGCAGTGGTTAGAAATGCAGATTCCTGAGCCTGCCCCAGATCTACTGAATCAGAAACTCTGAGATCAGGACCCACCTGTCTATGTACTAACAAACCCTGAAGGTAATTCTAATATATGTTCCAGTTTGAGAACAGCTAGGTTAGGCTGTAGCAGACAAATCTGACCACCATACCAGAACAATGGCACGAAGGAATTACACCTCAATACCTCTCTTGGCCTCCATGCAGCATAGTGGGTACACGTGCCATATAAGAATGGGCCTGCCACATAGCTCCTATAGAATCCTCTGTCCTATATGGTGCAGCCTCATATCTTTTGCCCGGGTCACAGTGACAGAGACCACAGTACCTAAAATGGGCTCTGCAAGGGGAAGCATTGAGCATCAGCTTCTCTCTCTCTGCTTCATTAGCAGTTTCAAAAGGGAAAGAAAACTGTAGGTTGGAAAAGAGTTGTGTGGTGGAAACAGGAGGATGTGGAACTATCAGCTCACAGCTATGAAGAAAGCAGCTGACACAGTTGACACCTGCCTCAGGGACAATTTCTGAGCCCCCCTAAGAACTGCTGGGAACAGAACTGTCTCAGAGAAGGCAAAGGTTTCACCAATTGGCTCTGGTTGAGGCTGAAAGAGTTATTTACCTAAGGAAATAGATTTCAAATGTTTCCCTAATTGTCCTATATATTGAACTCAAGCATCTGCAAACTTCTTTCCACTCCTCCTTTTTACTGTCTTTTCCTTCTCCATCCACTTTGTTTCATTGCCCCTTCTTTCCCTCATCTTTCTCTTCTGATATAATGAAGTTGAATTTTAGGCAAAGAAAGTAAATGCTTGGTATTAAATTATTCCATTTCTTGTTGCTAGGAGATGGCCTCAAAAACTTTTTCCCTTGGGGGGACTCAGATGGTCCTACAACAGCATGACCAGCAGGAATCAATAGTGCTTATAAACACGATATGACAGGTCTTCTTCTGTCATCAGGTGATGACAGGAGCCAACAGGACAATTTGTTGTTCTCTGCTACCACATCTTCAGCTGTTTTTGTGGATGAAGACTGGAATGCCAAGAGTTTAAAGGGAGAATTATTACTGATATTTAAGGCACAAGGGGCAACCTCATAATATCCTTGAAACCACAAGAATCATTTCCTATGAGTTTAACAGGAGGACACTGAATCGACTTTCAAGTTGCTTTTTAGATATGCTTTCTATCCTGTTAGTTGCGTTGCCTATTGTAATGGCCCAGAATTAGCCTGCATATATCATAAAGATGCCTCCAGTTGGCCATATATACAGTATAGAATACATTTATTCGTCATATTCTGATGCTCTCATTCCCCTACTAGACTCTTCCAGGAAATGGTCCAAGTCTTGCTTATCTTTGAATCTTTAGCCCAGTTCCTGGCAAATAGTAAATCTTGATTTGAATTCAATTGAAATTATAAGTAATCTAAGGTGAACTATGAAGTAAACTTATAAGTAGTATTTTTTTAAAAAATTCTGAGTAACTAATTGCTTAAAGGCAAATTATTTGACTTTTTCTTCTTTTTTTGCCTTTTACTCTAGAGAGGCTGACATCTACCCTACCCAGCAAGCATAATGTTCATTTTCACTTCCTGTCTTTCCCTCATATTTTCACCCCTATAGAAGAGACTCTGTAAGGCATTTTAAAAATTGTCTGTTTTATTGATAAAATAATTTTGCAAAGAATAATGCTTTATACATATTCTCAAATGTAAGGTAATCTATATAATCTTTTTACTGTTTGACTTTTTAGGAGATCAGTAAGATGGTAGTAAAGAGATACATTTTTACACTGATTATATTTAATCACAATCAAACCTCTATGACAAAAATAATGTGGTGTATTATTTATCTATTTTTTGCATTAGGAATTACTTCAAAATGTAGCAGATTAAAATATTAAACATTTATTGTCTCACACAGTTTCTGAGAGTCAGGGATCCAGGAATTAGATGAGTATTTATGGTGTAGAGTTTCACATTAATATAGAGTCAAGATGGTGGCCAAGACTGCAGTCATCTGAAGGCTTGACTGGAGCTGGAGAATCTGCTTCCCTAGAATACTCATTCTCTGTCCCAAGAATGCTCACTCACTGTGGCTGGAAGCCTCAATTCTTTGCTAGATGTTGACCAAAGGCCCCAGTTTCTTATCATGTGGACCTTTGATGGTAAGAAAGATCCTCATGACTTGGCACCTAACTTCCCTTATAGCAAGTAAACCAAGAGAGAAGGAGCGAGAGACAGACAGAGAAACAGCGAGAAAAGCCACAACCACAGTGCCTTGTATGATCCAGTCTTCAGAACTACACTGCCATTTCTGCCACATTTTATTCATTAAATGTAAGTCAGTAAGCACAGCCCACACTCAAAGGGAAATAATCAAGTTCCACCTGTTGAAAGGAGGGGTAACTAAGAATATGTGCATATATTTTAACTCCACCACCATGGGTTTACAACTTTAACTGAACAAACACTTCTTTCAAAAAGAAACATTCTAACAAATGTAGTTTTTCATAATTACTTATATTCTCAAGACTAAAATTCAACAGATGACAGAATGATTACAACACACATCTCTGAATAATATAGAACACTATGTTGTTTCTCTTAGTAAGGCAATGAGATATTAGGATTGAGACCTCACAATATCTAGAAGTAGGAATAGGAATTCAGTGAGGAAGTTGGGTGCTGGGTGAAGTGGAAATAGAACCAAAAATATTCAGTATTTGGTTACAAATGCAGGTAAGTTTCTAGATTTGTTTGAAAGAAAAAGCAGAGATTTTTGTCTGGTCACGTGTATTTTCTCTGTTAAATAAGCAGTTATCAGCTGAAAACAAGAATGAGGAGAATGTGGTGAAGCTTAAAGAAAAAGAGAAAAGGTAAGCACTATTCATCTATAAGAGTGGGAGTATGACTACCATGGGGAAATGGAGAGGAATTTTTAGGCAACACTGGAGGCATATTTGAGGTTAGACATCATGGGTTTAAAAATCTGTACACACAGGCCAGGCGCAGTGGCTCGCATCTGTAATCCCAGCACTTTGGGAGGCCGAGGCGGGTGGATCACCTGTGGTCAAGAGTTTGAGACCAGCCTGACCAACATGGCAAAACCTTGTCTCTACTAAAAATACAAAAAATTAGCGAGGCTTGGTGGCGCACGGCTAAAGGTCATATATTTTTGTGTGGGTTTGTGTTTGCCAATACACCATGGAAGGAAAGGAAGAAGTTGAGGGTATACATGAGAAATGATTGTTATGACTGCCCATGGAACTTAAACTGGGTAAGCTGGGAAGTGAACTTTTGAGGAGGGTGGGGAGGCAATGAAAAGTGGAGCAGGAGCAATAGTTTATGGAAAGATCCTGGAGGATTTGAGAAGTCCTTGGAGTTGGGGTCCTAAAGAAAGTTAGAAGCATGAGACGTATTATAGATTGGTAAGGTCTAGACTAATCATGGGAGTGGATGTCTCAGAACAGAGGACAAGATCTTTGGAGGAAAGTGTCAAAGACATGGAAGTCAATGTATTAGAGGAATCATTAGTGTAAAGGAGGATGTCAGTGTTGGGACAGAGGAGGAACTGACAAGAGCACTCAAGGTTCAGTGGATCCCTTCTTCATCAAAGGGATGGTGGTTCTCAGGCTGGAGGAAGCTTTGTTCTCTCTTAAAGGACAATGGCAATACACATACAGCAAGTACAGAGAAAAATATTTCAGCCTAACATTTGTTCTAATGAAGCGACTATGGGATATCCAGTATGGAGGTGTCTCATAGGCAGTTAGATAAAAAGGACTGGAATTCAGCAGAGATAGTTATGATAGTAAAATATATTTGGATATCCATAGCATAGACATAGCTGTTGTAGTTATGAGGATAAAGAAAGTCAATATGGGAAAATATAGAGAACTGTGGAGGTGGAGGGAAGAACTAAAGGAAAAATGCTGAATGACATGGACATTTGAATGGTATGCAAAAGAAGAGAAAAAACTCACAAAAATGATCGGGGTAGGACAACTATCAAAAGAGAATAAAAATTAACACTTGGCTTTTTGGTAGATGATACAAAACTAAAAGGCTAAGGTAAGTTTGAGAGGATAAGGAAACTTTTAAGTACTTAGAAATAACCAAATAATAAGTGGATAAATAATTTGAAAGAATCTTACCATCTTTTTTTCTGAATTTTTCTTTACAAAAAGTTAATTATAAAAAAGAAAGAAAGAAAGAGAGTTAAGACAAAAAAGCTAAATTATCAGCCGATGGTAGGCAAGTGATAAGGGTGGCCTTTTCCCATCATTGTAGCCATGGCTTGTTCCACTTAGAGATGGGGTAGATTTCTGTATGGTGGTCTATCAGTGCTGTGATGAATTTTATCAGATCATATCACTTTAGCAAACAATGATGTCATCATCTACAGCAGAGGACAGCACTTTAGTGTGTGCTACCTTAAGAATCTTCTAGTTCTAGATACTTGAGGAATCACCACACTATCTTCCACAATGGTTGAACTAATTTACACTCCCACCAACAGTGTAAAAGCATTCCTGTTTTTCCACAGCCTCTCCAGCACCTGTTGTTTCCTGACATTTTAATGATCTAACTGGCGTTACATGGGATCTCATTGTGGTTTTGATTTGCATTTCTCTAATGACCAATGATGATGAACATTTTTTCATATGTCTCTTGACTGCATAAATGTCTTCTTTTGAGAAGTGTCCATCAATGATAGACTGGGTTAAGAAAATGTGGCACAAATACACCATAGAATACTATGCAGCCATAAAAAAAATGATGAGTTCATGTCCTTTGCAGGGACATGGATGAAGCTGGAAACTATCATTCTCAGCAAACTATCACAAGATCAGAAAACCAAACACCGCATGTTCTCATTCATAAGTGGGAGTTGAACAGTGAGAACACATAGACACAGGGAGGGGAACATCACACACCAGGGCCTGTTGGGGGTGGGGAACTAGGGGAGGTATAACATTAGGAGAAATACCTAATGTAGGTGACGGGTTGATGGGTGCAGCACACCACCATGGCATGTGCATACCTATGTAACAAAACTGTATGTTCTGCACATTTAACCCAAAACTTAAAGTATAATAAAAAAATTTTTTTTAAAGAATCTGCACAAAGGACTCTGACAGGTCAGCACGAGCAGATGATGAAGTATCACAGTAATCACTTTCTGCTGCATTTCTTATTTAATAGAGAAAAGAAATTTCATATGCTGTAATATGTTTTCAATTATAAATTAAAACCTGATAGACTTAGTTTCAGTTGTGTATACAACTGTATAAATGCTGATGTATGACATTTTAATGAAGGCATGCAGATACTGTTAGAGGTTAAGATGCTAAAAACAGCTTGTTCCAAGTTTGTAAGCCCCATGTTTCTCAAGTTTCATATTTGTATCTTAAACTCTCACATATTTCAAGTTTATTAAAACTGTCCTCTTGGAATTCCTGTTAAGAGGTAGTTTTAGGTTACATAAACAAATATGGTTTTAATTTGCAGTCAACCTTAAAATATCTGGAAAAATCCTATGAGTTCTCCAGCAAGTCTCCAGACATCACATTAGTTCAAGTTCAAGTTAGGATACTAATTATGCTAAATTTATTCTTAAAATTAAAAAGAAAACATGGCCTGAAAATTCGTCATGTCTTTACCATCTAAACCAGGGTAATTGCCTTCCCAATAAAAATCATTAACTTTTATTGTTAATGTATTAACATCCTTAATGAAAGATTAATACCATACATTAAAATGTTAATGTTAGTCAACACATGCGCATGTAGAAACAATTCAGAGAGTCAGTGGCATTTATACTTGATAAGTACAATATTTCTTAAAGTAGTACAGTTAATGAAAAATATTTCTCTTTTAAACTCCTGGAAAGCAATGTTTTTAAGCATCTGAAAAAAACAAATGAACTCATTTTCATTAACAAATAGAAACTGAGCAATATTTCTCTCCCTTTTTTTAATCACTGTTTTCTTCACTCAAGAGAATTATTTGACCCTGAATTTTGCTCAGTTTCTGAGTAGATTCTCAATATGTAAGCATTTTCCTTACAATTGAACTGATTTTTCAAGAGTAAATTTCTTGGAGTCTGCAGATTTTCATCTGCAAAGTCACAAGACACTCAATTCAGATTTCCTTTTTACTGAATTTTGATGAAAAACAAAACGTTTTTATGTGGAGACTTCAACTAAGCTGTCTCTACAATACAGTTTTACTAAAAATTGTATTCTAGAGAACAATATTATTCTTGATTAACATATACAGCTGTCTGATTAGGCTGGTTTCTTAAAGTCAGGCTTCTCTTTGGTAAGAGACAACAAGAGAGACAGTTTCAGTGTATTGCACAGTTAAATTGGGTAGAAGAAGGATATACAAGCAGGAAACCCTAAGTTTTGGATCAATATAATGACACAAAAGTAACAAAAGTGATTCCACGTGCACTTCTTTAGTAGTTCCAGGAATGCTCTGCTATTAGAGAGTGGAGCTGTAATTACTGCCCATCAACTTGAAGATCGTTACCTTGACCTGTTACTGGTTTAATGATGCTTGTTTTATCATATCCTCCATGCATCATGGCTAATCTTTGTCCTTCAAGTAGTTACAGAACTTTCCAGCAGTATTTCTCACTTTGTAATGTATTTATCTGCTTTTATGTTTATCATCCTGCCAGCCTGTAATTCTTAAGAAGTCTTAGTCATTTTGTATAACCAGTTCCTAACAGGGTTTACACTGAGAGGCATCTTCATAAATGCCTGTACAATAGAATGTATTAATACAAACACAAATTGTGTGTATGTATGAAAGACAGAAAGAGCATATACACACATACACATAACACATACATGTATGTGCTCATAACATAATGATATGTATAAATATATTCATAACAGGATATCAAAACTCAAAACTTTCTGACTCAGTTAATGAGGCCTTAAGATAATAGCTACCAACAACTTCCTATGCTAGGCCACCTTAAACAAGACATTCAAAAGAGATTGTAAAATAATTTTCTGATCATGGCCCCTTATAGTCACTTTAAGGCTATTAAAGAACTAAAGCAGAGGAGTACAAGATGATGGAAACTAAGGAAAGTTTTATTTTGGAGACAGTTGTAAGGGTTTTGCATTCATAGCCTACCTCCATTGGGAAGAGTTAAAAGAACTTTTCTCTCATCTCACACATTGTGAGGTGGTCTTCAAAGAAATCACTTGAGTATGTGGGATGTGTTGCCTGAATTTTGAGGATGTACTGGATGGATGTCTGGATTATGGTGAGATGATGGCTGAAGAGATATGTGGCATGGGAGCAGAGGAGTCCACGTGGAGAATGATTGTATCCCCACCAAGGACAGGTCCAGGACCAGATGTGCATCTCCACAAAGGACAGATCCACGAACCAGATGTGTAACTTGTAGGACTTCCTGTGCAGGATAAGAAGACCTCAGCAAAAACTGGCTTAATATTAAGATTCAGGGGGTCTCAGGATGCCTGCTAAAGAAAGGGCATTATACATATCAAGAGCACAGAAGTCAGAGATGCCCAAGAGAGAAATCTCAAGAAGCCCACCAACAAGGACAAGGTTCAGTTTAAACATCAATCATGGTCAAATACATCCAGTGCCAAATTCATGGTCAAGTAAAATCTGTTATGGCCAGCCTTCAACCACGAAGGAGTTAGAGGCATTGAGACAGTGGACAAGTAGGGTCAGGAGCAATATAAAAGAACCTAGAAGAGAAACTTCTCATGCGCTCTTTCTCCCTTGCAACAGTTCAACTCAAACAAGCTCTAGCTCAGAACAGGGTAAAAATTGAGCTTGCAGTGAAGTTCAGAGTTTCAATTATCACACTGGAATATATATGTTAATTACTAACTTGAGTTTTTTTTCCTTTTTCTGTGACTGAAGTAATAAGCTCTGATTTTTCAAGAGATCCCAAAAGTCATGGAACCACCCCAAAATTTTAAGAAACAGTCCCCCAGGGTAGTTTTAATTAGTAATAGGGGAGAAATTATATTCTGGTTGTATCTTGTGAGCCTTGATTGTTAGTGTAAACTTTAGAAATGTGATTGCCACTCAGTTTAGACAGAAAGGCATTCCTGTGTGGTAGTAGAATATCAGAAATTTGCTTAAAGTATTTCTACTCCAAGAAGCGGTACATAAATAAGATTAATCTAGCCACAAGTCCTCTAAAGACAAACTACTATTTTGTTTGTGTGTGTATGTTTATAAGCTGCTACAGCATTACTGGCAACATCCATAGGATCTACATGTATGTTTATTAATAAACCAAATAATACATAATTTAAAAATAATAATTTAAATAAAAACTAAGTTCTTTAGAGGAAGAAGACATTCTGTAACCAAAATCTTGGTCCACTTTATTTTCAAAAAGTGATGGCTTTAGATGATTACAAAGTATTCACTACAGGAAAGATTTTGTAAGAAAAATATTCAGGCTGAACCATTTATTAGTGAACTGCTTTCTTAGATGCTGAGTGCAAATTTCCTTATCACTGCTTATCATCCCATGCATTTTTCTTCATTCACACATTATCGTTTAATGAAAGAAACATATAACTCCAAAACATTTGATATTAACAAAGTTGGTAATGCTAGGAGTTAAACAAATTCTTGAACACATGATTTTGTGATTTTTATCTGAAGTGATCACATACACACACAACACACACACACTTTGCTGAAGAACGTACTAAAAAATTTATTTTATAGTGTTTCTCAAAGTGTTTGTTAGCACTGACAGCTACATATCTTCCCTGGGGAAATAATTCTAATATACAATTTATTTTTAAACAGGCTTCTAGTGTTCTGTTTTTTTAATTTAATCTTTGCATTATCAGCCATGTTGTAACATGCAACTCAATCCTCCTCCTGTGTTTTCTATTACTCAAATTAACCTTATAAATTGCTTCACAAAATTTGTCATGTGAACTTTCTCCAGCTCACCTCTATTTATCAAGGCCCCCTACCTCCCACTTCCAACTGAAGTGCAAAACTGAGAAAAAGAGACAGTATATACCCGTAAGAAAATAGAAATATAGTTTAATCACAGAAGAATTTCCAACCTAAACAAATAGGTAAAATATTGGGAAATGAGTTTATCATGTTAAAAGACTCACTCTAATTTCCTAGGGGTTCAATATCCATGCAATATGAGACTGTTTTTAAACATCTGGCAGACTAATGCCTCTCAATTATTATTATTATTTTTTTTTTCCTTTTTTGAGACGGAGTCTCCCTCTGTCGCCCAGGCTGGAGTGCAGTGGCACGATCTCAGCTCACTGCAAGCTCCGCCTCCCGGGTTCACGCCATTCTCCTGCCTCAACCTCCTGAGTAGCTGGGACTACAGGTGCCGCCACCACGCCCAGCTAATTTTTTGTATTTTTAGTAGAAACAGGGTTTCACCGTGTTAGCCAGGATGGTCTCGATCTCCTTCAAATATTTATTTTTTAAGTGTCCCCAGATTATATTAAATCTCTTTGAGTTTAAAAAAATTATTATTGCTCTATTTTTCCATCTATCAAATTATATTGTTATTCTTGGTTGTTAAAAATGATATATGTTTGTCATATAGAAAAAAGCTCAATATCACTGATCATCAGAGAAATGCAAATCAAAACCACAATGAGATACCATTTCACACCTGAATGGCGATTATTAAAAAGTTGGGAAGCAGTAGAAACTGGCAAGGCTATGGAGAAATGGGAACGCTTTTACACTGTTGGTGGGAATGTAAATTAGTTCAACCTTTGTGGAAGACAGTGTGGCCATTCCTCAAGGATCTAAAACAAGAAATACCATTTGACCCAGCAATCCCATTACTGAGTATATAAACAAAGGAATATAAATCATTCTACTATAAAGACACATGCACACATATGTTTATTGCAGCACTGTTCACAATAGCAAAGACTTGTAACCAGCCCAAATGCCCATTAATGATAGACTGGATAAAGAAAATGTGGTCCATATACACCATGGAATGCTATGCAGCTACAAAAAGCAAGGAGATCGTGTCCTTTGCAGGGACATGGATGGAGATGGAAGTCATCATCCTTAGCAAACTAACACAGGAACATAAACCAAACACTGCATGTTCTCATAAGTGGGAGTTGAACATTGAGAATACATGGACAGAGAGGGGAACAACACACACCTTTTTTGGGGTGGGAGGTGAGGGGAGGGAACTTAGAGGACAGGTCAGTAGGAGCAGCAAACGACCATGGCACACGTATGCCTATGTTAAAAACCTGCATGTTCTGCACATGTATCCCCTTTTTTTTCTTTTTGGAAGAAATAAAAACAACGATATATGTTGGTGAGGGAAAAATTACATATGCTTTGGCTTTATTTTATATATTCAGATAATAGTGCCAATGCCTAGTGTATAATGTTGCATCTGAATGAATTTTTTTGAATTCAAGGAAAATAAAAGTTGAATGAAGAAAATAAAAAGCTCCCCATCCCAAACATAAAAAGTAATCACTGCTGCATTTTGGAGAATTACCTTCTCAGAATCACTTTGTGCATTTATTTTTATGACACGTGTGTTTTATATCACATGTAAGGCTGAAATTTTATCAACTATATAAACACTTATTCTATTTACACCATTTTGTAAATAATGTCACATTACAATGCAATTTTTTCAATCAACAAGATGTTAAACACTTATTCTATTTACACCATTTTGTAAATAATGTCACATTACAATGCAATTTTTTCAATCAACAAGATGTGAAGTCCAAGTCATTTATATTTATGAAACAGGGTTGGCCCTAGGCAAAATTGTAAAATAGACAAAGATCTATTTAATTTTGTAGCCTCTCTTTTCCTCCTATCTCAGCTGCCACATTCATGTAAATCTACTGTCAGAAAAGGATCTAATGTGGACACTGTTTTGTTGTTGCAGTTTAAAAAAAAAATGTTATGCCAATACACTTTACAGGATAAACAATGAAATGCCTCTTTCATGCCTTCATTTTCTTGGGTCTTCAACACTTCTCATAGCCCACCTTTTTTTAAAAAAAAACTTCAAATTACATGCAATTAGTGTTTCTTACCCATTAGTCTTTAGAGATGAGAGTATCAATTTGTTTAAGCCCATGAACTTTTTAAGAAGAGTGTCATTTTAAAAATCACATGCCGGGCCAGGTGCGGTGGCTCACGCCTGTAATTCCAGCGCTTTGGGAGGTTGAGGCAGGCAGATTACCTGAGGTCAGGAGTTTGAGACTAGCCTGGCCAACACAGTGAAACCCTATCTCTACTAAAAACAAAACAAAACAAAACAAAAAAACAGCCGGGCATGGTGGCAGGTGCCTGTAATCCCAGCTACTTGGGAGGCTGAGGCAGGAGACGCACTTAAACCTGGAAGGTGGAGATTGCAGTGAGCCAAGATCATGCCATTGCACTCCATCCTGGGCAAAAAACAGCACAACTCCATCTACAAAAAAAAAAAAAATCACATGCCAATATGCCTCATAGTCATTAAAAGCAAAGAGGTTGTACATAGGTCATTTATACCTGAAACTGAGTATTTTATGTGGCCTTGGATATTCATATTTTAGGCTAATTATGGTGTGATTGTCTCAAACTACCATTGGCCATCCACTTAAAGGGATGTCAGACAGAGTAGACTCTTCTCTATTCTCAGTACACATATTACTGCAGAGCTATTATATTCCATGATTGCTCCATTTCGGTGTTTTTCTCCTTTAGTTAGCACACAAGACTGGGTCTGTTGTTTGCCCATGCACAGCAGAAAGCCAAACACCAAAGCATGGGGGTTTTGCAGCAAGAAAAGTTTATTGTGAGCTGAGTGGCAAGGAAATAGGAGGAAATGCTCAAATCTGTCTCCCCAAGCTGGTGGTTGGGGCAGGTTTTATAACAGTGGGTAATGAGGTATAGCTTGATCGGATATTGCCATTGGGTGATACCAGGAGGCATACTCTGACTAGTCCCTGCCAAAAGATGACTCCGGGGCTGAATCTGATTGGTCCTTGTAACCCATCACATAGTGTCTACTTCCTAAATCAATCCCATTCCTGGTCTGAGCACATAGGTTCCACTTGCGGTTTGCATACTTGGCTCAGCTGAGCATTCTCAGCTTAGGGGAACTTCATTCTGATGGACCATGGCAACTGAAAAGCGACTCAAACCTTTGTTGCATAAAAGTTGAACCACAGTGATCTGATGCTCTATGATGGCAGAAATAGTGCCTTAGTTATCTCTGCTTCTCAGCACCTAACACAATGCCAGCCTCATAGTTCATACCAAAAATATCTTCATTAAATTGATGAAATCACCTCCCATAAGGTAGTTGTATAAGGCTAGTTTTCTTCAATGAAATACTTTCTCTCATTTATTTTCTATCTGGATTTCTGTGGAAAACATGCTTGTGTGCAGTACCTTCCATTGAGGATACAGATATACTCTTTTTTGGCAAAGAGAAAACATGATGAGCTAGACAAAATTCTGCAATAATATGACAGATGATAAATATTTGCGGAAAGAGGGAAAAGCAATCCAGGAACAGAGGAAAGTATGCTGTGATTAAAGTGAAAGCCAAAGGTGGTTTAAGGTGACCTCCAGTAAAACATGAGCCCTCAAAGACAGGAAATTGATCTTTTCTGTACTGAAGCTAAAAAATCAAAAGGAACTACAAAAAGATAGATTATTTGAGGCCACGGCAATCCTGAAATAATCATCAAGATAAAATTCTGCAACAGAAGAAAGAAGTGTAGCATTGATTCTTCTGCACCTTAATTAGCATCTGGTACTGATTCAGGTAAGGTATCTGTAGCATTTAACCAAAAGAAATTTGTAACTAAAATATTTTCACAAAAATGAAGAGCAGAAGAATGGTGTTAAGAAATGCAAAACAAAAAGCTTGAACATTTCCACGTGGAAATTGGTTAGCCCCCAAATTATTCCACAACTCACAAGGAAGGCAAAGTTGCTCACAATGTAACATTCTCACACCTCAGACCTTTGGTCAACCATTCTCTAATACTAACTGAGTACTGGAGTACCGGAGTCAATGTTATTTTCATCAATGAAAGGAACTCGTGTCACAACACACTGTGGTCTCGAAACTAGTTCCTTATTTTTTCAGATTCACTAAAAAGTTTTTTCTTTTTCTTTTCCCCTTATATTTACTATTAGCTATGTAAACCCACATAGGTCAACAGGACCACAAACCGGAAATAAATTAGATGAGCCCTAATGAAATCAAAGTAGGGAAGTCACTGTATGTTTCAAATAGCACCCACACCACTGGGAATGTACTTTTTCAAAATTCTCTGCTTCTGCCAAGAAATGCACCATGGTGTGAATAATGAAAATGAATAATGCAAAGCATAATGCAGTACACAATTTGCACGTCAGTCACAGTTTTCCTCCTCAGACTGATAGACTTCAGAAATCACAAACAAGACTGTTTAAAATCCAGACCAACAGGAGCATTAAATTGGAATAGAGGCCAGCTGGATGTGAGAGCCTGTAAGTAATGGTGCTGTTTTTAGTCATCTGAAGAGAAGTGATAATGGAGAGCCATAATAAATGGTAGGCAACACACCTGACAAGTGATTGGTTTGGAGAATATACATGACAACAGGAAGAGTTCTTGGCTCATCTCAGCACAACACATTTTGGAAGTCGCATGAACCTAACACTTTGACTTAGCATTTTCAAAGAGCTCGGAAATAAAAAGTCAGAGACTTTTGATGATAAGCAAAGACTTTTCCTGACCTGTGGTCCCCTTCTTTATAATCTGGTCAACCACACCAGCAAGGTTGTGCTCCTTACTTTCTTTGTATGGTCAGATGGGGAAAGGGCTTTAATGGTAGAACTGATTTTAATCTTAGTGAGAAAGCTAAAAAAACAACCCCAAGAGCTCTGCTCTAAGAGAATGAAAGTTAAAGCCTTCTCTGAACAAAATGAAAAATCCAAAATAGATCCTCCACAATTAATTAGTTTATTTTCATATATGACTTAGAAAATAACTGTCCCCAACTGCTTGTCCCTACATGTTCTTTCAAACATGCACTATATGCAATAAGGAATGTTCCACATCTGCTCTTAAGAGAAATGAATTTAATTGCTAAGCTGCTAATGGGGCGTTTTCTCCCGTAGAATTTCTACCCATCTGCACACTCTGATTACCACATCCTCATCAGATCTTGTCTACTTCAACCTTTCTTCCTAAATGATCATCATTAATCCCATCTATGGTATCTCTAAATATGGGAAATGAGTCTAGAGTAATAATGATGTCTGATTATGTTGCCATTTTCCCTGGGAAAAAAAAAAAAAAAAGACTGAAATTTCAAACTTCTCTCCCCCACCCCAAAACAAAACAAACAAACAAACCAAAAAAATCCTCCAAGCTGTATAGACAAATCCTAGAACGTGATGGGAAAAAAAGTCAACTTACAGCTTGAAATTATAAAGACATGCTTAGGATAAAAATACCTGATAGAGAATTCTGGACTCTTAAGAGAAGCCATTAAATTATTTCTGGAATGCTAGAAACTTCTCTGTAACTTGTGGCAGAGAATTACACAAGTAACATACTTAAGGGAATATTCTCACTTCTTTTAAAAGAATTTTTTAAAACAAAAATGGGTGAGGGTATAATAAACACCAATTTAAATTTAATGTATCCTTATCTGCCCTAACCTTTAAGCATCATGAATGAATTTGATTCAATTGGTATGGTTTTATGTATGTATCTATCTATTTATTTTTAACTTTTATTTTCAGTTCAGGGGTACACGTGCAGGTTTGTTATATTGGTACACTACATGGCCCAGGGTTTGGTGTACAGACTATTTCATCACCCAGATAACAAGCATAGTACCTGGTAGGTACTTTTTCTGGTCCTCTCCCTCCTCCCACCCTCCACTCCAAGTAGGACCCAGTGTCTATTGTTCACCTCATATTGTTCATGTGTTCTCATTGTTTAGCTCTTACTTGTGAGAACATGTCACATTTGCTTTGGTGTTACTGCATTTGTTTGCTTAGGATGATGGCCTTTGGCTCTATCCAGGTTGCTGTAAAGGACGAGATCTCATTCATTTGCTGGCCGCATAATATTCCATGGTGTGTATGGTATTACATTTTATTTGTCCTGTCTACCATTGATGAACATTTAGGTTAATTCCTTGTCTTTGCTATTACGAATAGTGCTGTGCTGAATGTACGCAGGCATGTGTCTTTATAGTAGAACAATTTATATTACTTTGGCTATATACCCAATAATGGGATTGCTGGGTTGAATGGCAATTCTAAGTTCTTTGAGGAATCACCACAGTGATTTGCACAATGGATGAACTAATTTACACTCCCACCAGCAGTGTATAAGTGTTCCTTTTTCTCTGCAACCTGACCAACATCTGTTATTTTTTGACTATTTAATAATAGTAATTCTGACTGTTATGAGATGGCATCTCATTGTGGTTTTGATTTGCATTTCTCTAATGATTAGTGATGTTGATAATTTTTTATGCCTGTTGGCTGCATGTATATCTTTTGAAAATGTTTGTTCGTGTCCTTTGCCCACTTTTTAGTGAGGTTGCTTGTTTTTTGCTTATAAATTTGTTTACATTACTTATCCAATCTGGATATTATACCTTTGTTGGATGCATAGTTTGCAAATATTTTCTCCCATTCTGTAGGATAACTATTTACTGTTGATAGTTTCTTTTTGCTCTGCAGAAGCTCTTAAGTTTAATTAGATCCCATTTGTCAATCTTTGTTTTTGTTGCAATTACTTTTGTTGTCTTTGTCATGAAATCTTTGCAAGGTACTATGTCCAGAATGTTTTTTTCTAAATTAAAGGACATGAACAGACACTTCTCAAAAGAAGACATTTATGCAGCCAACAAACATATGAAAAAATGCTCATCATCACTGGTCATTAGAGAAATGCAAACCAATGTTGGTATAGTTTGAGGTTTTACATTTAAGTCTTTAATCCATCTTGAGTTCATTTTTCTTTATAGTGTAGGGAAGGGGTCCAGTATCAATCTTCTGCAAATGGCTAGCCAGTTATCCCAGCACCATTTATTGAATACTGCTTTCTCCATTTCTTGTTTTTGTCAGCTTTGTCAAAGGTCAGATGTTTGTAGGTATGTAGCATTATAACTGGGCTCTCTATTCTGTTCCATTGGTCTATGTGTCTGTTTCTGTACCAGTACCACGCTATTTGTAGAACATAGTTTGAAGTTGGGTAACCTGATGCCTCCAGCTTTGTTCTTTTAACTTTAGATTGTCATGGCTATTTGGGCTCATCTTTCGTTCCATATGAATTTAAAAATAGTTTTTTCTAATACCGTGAAGAATGTTTTTGGTGGTTTTGTAGAAATGGCATTGAACCTGTAAATTGCTTTGGGCAGTATGGTCATTTTAATGATATTGATTCTTCCTATCCATGAAAATGGAATGTTTTTCTATTTGTTTGTATTATCTCTGACTTCTTTGAGTATTGTTTTGTAATTCTCATTGTAGAGATATTTCACTTCCTTAGTTAGATTTACACGTAGATATTTTATTCTTTTTGTAGCAATTATGAATGGTATTGTGCTTCTGATTTGGCTCTCAGCTTGGATGTTGTTGGTGTATAGGAATTCTAGTGTTTTTTGTACATCAACTATGCATCCTGAAACTTTGCTACAGTTGTTTATCAGATTAAGTAGCTTTTGGGCAGAGACTGTGGGGTAATAGTGGAAGACTTTAACATCCCACTGACAGTATTAGATGGATCATTGAGACAGAAAATTGACAAAGATTTTCAGGACCTGAACTCAATACTTGACCAAACAGACCTAATAGATATCTATAGAACTCTTTACCCCAAAACAACAGAATATACATTCTTCTCATTGCTACATGTCACACACTCTAAAATCAACACACAATTAAACATAAAACAATACTCGGCAAATTCAAAAAACTGAAATCATACCAACCATACTCTCAGACCAGAGCACAATAAAAATAGAAATCAATACTAAGAAAATGGCTCAAAACCATACAATTACATGGAAATTAAACAACCTGCTCCTGAATGATTTTTGGGTAAATAAGGTAGAAATCAATAAATTCCTTGAAACTAATGAGAACAAAGATACAACATACCAGAATCTCTGGGACACAGCTAAGGCAGTGTTAAGAGGGAAATTTAGAGCACTAAACACTCACATCAAAAACTTAGAAAGATCTTAAATTAACAACTGAACATCACAACTAGAAGAGTTAGAGAAAGCAAGAGCAAACTAACCTCAAAGCAAGCAGAAGACAAGAAATAACCAAAATCAGTGCTGAAATGAAGGAGATTGAGACACAAAAACCATACAAAGGATCAACGAATCCAGGAGGTTTTTAAAGAGTTGGTAAGATAGACTGCTAGCTAGACTAATAAAAAGAGAAAGACAATAGAAATAAGCACAATTAGAAATGAAAAACACACATTACTATTGACCACACAGAAATACAAAAAAAAAAAAAATCAGAGACTACTATGAACACGTCTATGCACACAAATTATAAAATCTAGAAGAAATGGATAAATTTCTGGACACATGCAATCTCCAAAGACTGAGCCAGGGAGGAAATTGAATCCCTGAAGAGGCCAATAACCACTTAAGAAATTGAATCAGTAATAAAAAGCCCAAAAACCTGCTAAGCAAATAAAGCCCAGTACCAGATGGATTAACTACTGCATTCTACCAGATGTATAAAGAAGAGCTGGTACCACTGCTACTGGAACTACTATAAAATTGAAGAGAATGGGCTGGGCATGGTGGCTCACGCCTGTAATCCCAGCACTTTGGGAGGCCAAGGTGGGTGCATCACCTGAGGTCAGGAGTTCGAGACCAGCCTGACCAACATGGTAAAACCCTGTCCCTACTAAAAATACAAAAATTAGCCAAGCGTGTTGACAGACACCTGCAATCCCAGCTACTCAGGAGGCTAAGGCAGGAGAATCACTTGAACCCAGGAAGTGGAGGTTGCAGTGAGCTGTGTTTGCACCATTGCACTCCAGCCTGGGTGACAGAGCAAGACTCTGTCTCAAAAAAAAAAAAAAAAAAAAAAAAAAAATTGAAGAGGAAGGACTCCTCCCCAACTCACTCTATGAGGCAAGCTCATGCTGATAACAAAACCTGGCAAAGATACAACAAAAAAGAAAACTTCGGACAAACCCTTGATGAACATAGATGCAAAAATCCTCAACAAAATACTAGCAAACTGAATCCATTAGTACATCAAAAAGCTGATTCACCATGATCAAGTAGGCTTCATCCCTGGGATGCAAGGTTGGATCAACTTACACAAATCAGTAAATGTGATTCGTCACATAAACAGAACTAAAACCAAAAACCACATGATTATCTCAATAGATGCAGAAAAGGCTTTTGATAAAATTCAACATTCCTTTATGTTAAAAACACTCAGTAAACTAGGGATCGAAGGCACGTACTTCAAAATAATAATAGCCATCTTTGACAAACCCACGGACAACATCATGTTGGATAGGCAAAAGCTGGAAGCATTCTCCTTGAAAACTGCCACAAGACAAGGTACCCTCTCTCACCACTCCTATTTAACATTGTATTGGAAGTCCTGGCCAGAGCAATTAGGCAAGAGAAAGAAATGAAGGCATTCAAATAGGAAGAGAGGATGTTAAACTATCCATTTGTAGATAACATGATTCTTTATCAACTGGGATTTGTAAAAGCCACAAACAAAAAATAAATAAAAAAGACTTTTGTCTGCTTTTCTTCAACATATAGCTTTGTTTTTATAACAACTGTTAAAAGTGAGAGTATTTTAGGGAGAAAAATCCACCCTGATTATATGCAATATTCATCCAGACTAATATAATTTTCCCTGAAAAATAATACATTTAAAGCCAAAAAATTTAAACCATACTCATATCAGTAAGGATTTGGTAGAGAACATAGAAGCTGCCCTAAAAATTCTAAAGAGGAAGTATTTTAATACAGAAATTAGAGTGCATACAACATTAGAAGAGCTGGAGGGGGTGGGGGTTAGTAAAGTCACTGACAACAGCATCGGCTGCCTGCAGCACCAAAGTGGCTCACTCTTACCAGCTCACCTGTGAACTTTACTTCTGCCCTGCACCTGTGAGGCTCCTGGAAACTGCTGCCACTGGAGAATAATGACTTCTTCCTCTCTACCTTTTCCAAATCACATGAGTATCTGTCTCATTGGTAGCCTCTAAGCCAAAATCATGGAAAAAAGAGATTCTGATAAATGAAGTAGAGGTTCTTTTCGTAATCCAGAAAAGAATATGGAAGAGTTTGGCAATAAATATTTGTTGCATGAATGTATAAGAGGATGAATAAATGAAAGAAAAAATTCTTGTCTTGGCGTTTAGAGCATTAATAAGATATATGGAAAATAAAATAGGTAGAATGAGAGGAAGAAGGGTTAGTTATGGTATTTGAATATTTACATGACTTAAGTTGATGTAGCCTGAATGATTTCCTTCATGAAAGAGCTTCAACTACTATGAGTTGATACTCGTTATGCCTTTAGCAAGGTTCCTGTTTTATCAGCTATATTGACCACCCTATTTCTGATCAGAAAGTCTTTCTTCAAATTCCACAGTGATATTGACTAGTTTTCTACTTAACAAGTTGAAGACACAATGAAGTTTTGCCTCCCAAAGATTGCTATTCCTAATCCTCTTGATTGAAATTTTGGGTTCCCAATCTTTTCAGTCACGTATTTATAGACACACTTTGGTCTATTCCTGGAGATGACTAATCATACCCCAGAGATGTTTGTTAGGAATTTAACTCTCAAAAAGCAGCTTGATTCTTTTTATTTATGTGATTATTGCTTTATGTGCACCAATAGCTTGAAGAAGCATTCTGTTGATAGGTTTCCACATTTTCATTAGTTTTTTAAGTCAGCAATTATGTTCTTAAAACATAAGCAACTGATACAATCCACAAACAAAAGATACATATTCTAATTTCTAAATTAAAGGTAATAAAATTTCTGGAGTTGTGATTAAAACATACTGCCGTCAACAAACAGTGACAGCTTTAAAATATTACTAGAGTCAATTCTTTGGTGCAAAGAACATTTTTTTTTTGAGTCAGAGTCTTGCTCTGTCGCCGAGGCTGGAGTGCTGTGGCACAATCTGGGCTCACTGCAAGCTCCGCCTCCCGGGTTCACGCCATTCTCCTACCTCAGCCTCCCATGTAGCTGGGACTACTGGCACCCGCCACCATGCCTGGCTAATTAATTTCTATTTTTAGTAGAGACGGAGTTTCACTGTGTTAGCCAGGATGGTCTTGATCTCCTGACCTCGTGATCCACCCACCACGGCCTCTCAAAGTGCTGGGATTACAGGCATGAGCCAATGCACCCGGCCGGAAAATCTTTGGTTTAATACTATAATAATAGTTACATGAAAACTCCATTCTATATTTTATAGTTATCATATAAATTTCAGTTAATATGGTGCTTAGGATAAAATATGAATATACCATAATAATTCATTTAAAGTAGCTCTGATAGATACTGGATATTTCTTCTAAAAACTGTAACCACTAATTAGATCATCAAGATGACAATATATTGGCAGGAGTGTGGAGTCATGGTAAGCATGCCCAAGGAGAGCTTAATATCGTTTGGTTTGGAGCTTTTGGAGGTTGTGATGTCACCCCCACATCACTGGTTTTCTTTTGCCTGGCTAGAAGTTACCTAAAAATTCATGAACACATGGCAATTCAATAGGAATTATCTTTATGTGCTCTGCACAACAGCTTGGAGGTTCACAAGGTGCAAAATTCTGTGGAATTGGTTTTCATTGACTAAATAATTCCTTTAAGCAGCTTCCTTGTTCTTTTCTTCATTCAGCACATGGAAGGAACTGAGGTCTAGAGGGGCTTTGTGGAATACAGAATCAAACAGATTTTAAAAATAAATTTGGGGTTTAAAAAATAATAAACACCAATTTTTAAAACATTCTTTAAAGAATGTATGGATTTTTGTATGGATGAGACAGAAGGGCATCTGGGAGCTACTTATTTAAAAATGCAGCTAGTTATATGTATTTATGACACACAAAAATTTCTGCCTACATGTCCTTCTCACTGTTTAGTTCAGTTCTTTTACTGAGGGCATGCTCTTCTGAAAGCTTCTATTAAAGAAGTCCTCAAGGACACAGAAGCACAGATTGCTAGGAATTCCGATCCCTGAGAGAATAGGATTTAGAATGGGTGCCTTCTTTTTTTTTTTTTAAATAGGGAGAGGGTCTCCCTGTGTTATCCAGGCTGGTCTCAAGCTCACGGGCTCAAGTAGTCTTCCAGCTTCAACCTCCCAAAGTGTTGAGATTATAGACATGAGCCACCACACCTGGCCTAGAATGGGTGACTTTTAATAGATTAGCAGTTGCCTTGGACAATAGCCAGAGCTCCAATATACCAAGCTTGGGTGATCTTACAGTGGAGGCAGCCTGAGAACTAAGGTTATCCAGATGAGCTGATTGAAGGTAAGAATGGAGGGAAAGGGGCCAAAGGAAAAGGTTAAATTCACATTTCTACCTAGGGACAACCCTGAGCAAACAAAATGTTGAAAAACAAGAAAAGCCGAGCAAAAGCTGTAAAGAAAGGGTTGAACGGGACAAAGGAGAGGATATAAGAACAAGGCTATGCATGAAACCCTGCACCCCATTTCTCAAGAGCCTGTAATTTAGCCATGTCATATTTTAGATGTCAGTCTGGATTCAATGCTTGTGCCTCTAGCAAGAGTTCACAGTATATTGCTTGATAAAAATCTTATTATTCATAAGGTATTATCTAATAATCATTTTAATAAAATAAATGGCATTATAGCTTGAGTACATTTGATGCATATTTAGAGACAAAAAATATTTGATTATGAGCATGTATCTATGCCATGTTGATATACATATTCAGACCCAGAGCAAGATACATACATATATATATACACACACACACACATATACACACACACACACACACATACACATATATATGTATGTATCTTGCTCTAGGTCTGAATGTGTGTATTTATATACATATATACATATATAAACACATATATACATATATAGCGAGCATTCCCACTGATTTACTAGTTAGAATGCAATTAAGTTCTATGCTTCCTAATTAATTATATTGACCAATATCTCATTAGTGGTTCCAAGCCCAGCAAGCAAGGGTACTCTCTTTAGGGAATGGAGGGAGGGGAAGGACATAGAGTGGGCATTAAACTGCTCAACATCGAAAACTTACCCAGATAGAAGAGATCATTAGAATCTCCAGTCAGGCAGCTCTTGTGTCCTTAGAGGAAAGGGCTTTCATAGAAGGAAGGGTCAAGTACATTTGAGCTTCATTGGAACACAGAATAATAAGCCCAAATTTGTAAGTGTCATACTTCTAAAATGAATCCCACTACTTTTAGAGGAGGACCCATTCTCACAGAAGTTATGCAGCTGAGTCTCTCCCTGTTTTCAGGATTGTGGTGATTTGTGTAACTATCATTAGTAACAGAAACAACAGTGGTCCTGGAAATAGAGTTACCCATCTCTCTTTTATTAGCATGGAGCTCCTGAAGCTGAGAATAGGAAATGTAAATATGAAAGCTCCCAGTCTTTCAGGAGCCTTCAAAAATCTAACTATTGCCCTTTCTTCCTGACTTAGGGATACCTAATTGCACTGTAGTTAACTGGATATTACATTAAAGTATCTGGAAAAAGCTCAAGGTTTTAGGGGAATATTGTATGTAAATATAAACAAAAATAAATATATTACATAATACGGATTGGGTTCTTTAAATTATTTTCATATGTGTCTCTATGAAATTTAACATGAAAAGAACTCCCTTTAGGTAGAATTAAAGGAGTCATATTAACCAGATGGGCCCAGTCTGGACATTGAGTCCTTATCTTGGTGCCCTAGCCAGGTAAGCAAAGCTTTTTAAAATAGCACCCAAACTAGGACAGGCTGTGTTTACTCGGTTGGCATCCTGTAAACTCCCATTGGAACGAGAGCTTTCCATGGGCTCTCTTTCCTTGTCTGAGAACCTCACACTAACCCTGCTTAGTTATGGCTCTGAACCTGCCCTTGTTCATCTTCTCTGGCCAGGTTTGGGGTCCTCTAACAATCTCCTGGTAGACAATTGTGGTCCATTTCCAAGGTTTGGCTAGGTTACTCCCAGCTGTAGGTTAGGAATGAGCTCATCCTAATTCACACTGATACTAGAAAATAAAGTCCATTTTTGCCAATCAGTTTTTGAGGACAGCATTATTTTAGTATCTTATCAAACTGGCATTGTTTTTAATATTCAATATGATACCATTGAATTTTTGAGGACTTGGCAAATCCACAGAAATGTACATGTAACTATCAAGGCTCACCTGCCCTTTATTTAACATTACTTACAAATTTGACTGATAGAATTATTATGCTTTGTACTAATAAATCCTACCTGACAATATCAAAGTATGTGTTAATTAGATTAAAACATAATATTGATTTAGATATTCTGCTCTAAGCAAGCCCTTATTTTGCCTGCTACTCTTGTCAGCATCTCAATTGTTTTGCTAGTCCTGCTTCTAACACAACAGATTGCTTTGTATTCAGGGAAAAAGAGTTTACGACGCATTTATTGCCATCTAAATATCCCCTTTGTGGTTTTCAAAATTACATTTAAATAGTAAGAAAATGATTATGTCTTGTTTCTAATTGGCTTCAGGTGCAACATTTGTTTTAACTTGAAGTTCCCTATACTGAACACAGTAATCAGTTATTTCAAAAAAAAAGTGTGAAATTATTATCCTGGTGGTTTTTCTTTATGCCCTTTTAAAGAATACTTCATTTTGAATGATGCAGATACACCCAGAGGAAGTAGTGTGAAGCCAAACTCCTGTATCTCAAGGAAATCACAGACTACAGTGTTTAATTGCAGGTTGGATCCTGAAGTCATCGCCAAAATTCATCTTTCATGCCCTCCCAAGCATCAGTGTCTAGTTAAGACTTCTCTGTAATTATAAGCCTATCTAGTAGACTCAGTCAAAGTGCTTGGTGAATGTTTGACCCAGCCTACTACGTGTCTTCCACCACACAGACAAGAGCACAGGGTTTTGTACATTACTTTGTTCTTTTGCAGTGTTCTTTCTATCAGGACTGGTATTATTAATATGCACTCTTCAGGCTTAGACCACATGTCCCAGGCACAGATGGGGACAGAAGTTTTCCCACTCTAATAATGACTTCGTTACTCCTTATTTTCCAAACAGAAAGAAAACGTCAGTCTTCTAATTTCTGTTCTAGATGTTACTGTGAGAGTAAGTGATGTTCTGTTTATATGACAATTCGAAAATACCCTCCCCATATGCAAGTATTATGAAAAATAATAATTTAACTTTCAGTAAATGATTCTGTGATAAAATTACATTTACAAAAATTTGAAAGGCAAGCTCTCATGGCAACATTAGGATGAACACTATCTTATTAAGGGCTCATTTTAGTACACTAATGTTGGAAACCCTATGCATAAGTGACATGGGTAAGTTCACATTGCTAAGGAAACTTGTACCAATCATGTTTGCTGGACTTCCTTGATTTGACATTAAGCAAAATTTACATAGAATCTATGCGCATACATTTGGATGTATTAGTTTCAAGTGTTTACGTAACCATTGTTCCCATTAGCTCGCCAAAGCTTCAGTGAGATTCTCAAGGGAGATAGATCTCTGTTGTCTCTATGGATTTCAATATATGATGTAGTGCTCCATTTGACAAAATGCATGATCTAGGTGGGCTTTGAAAGTCATGTAGAACACATAATGATGAATAAGGCCCAGTCTCTGTCCTTAAGGACCTTATAATTCAGGAGGAAAATAAGGCATAAACTCCAGTAATTTTAATATGAGACAGCATAGTCCCTTTGAAAATACAAATTTTTACAGCAACAGTACACAAGATAAAAATGTAAATTCCTTAGCAGAGAGCATAAGATCCTTTATGATATTGTTTATTTCTACATTTGTAGTCTTATCTTCATCCACTCTCTGCTTTATCCTACATCAAGTCCTAAGAGAAACAATTTTTAGATTTCCTGTAGTAATTTGTGCTTATTTCTAATATAATGTATGTGACATAACTTACTAAATGTTGTTTGAACAAATAAATGACCAAATTCAGAGAAGTGGTCACTTCCCAATGGTATTATAAGCCGCGAAGAGTTAAGGAGGTTGTGGTATTTGAGCAGAAAGGATGGGTAAGATTTGAACGAGATGCAGCTCAGAGTGTTTAAGATATAAAGGCTGGAAATTTCAGGTGCAAAAAACTAGACCAGTTTTTGTTTCTACAGCAGAAGAATGAAGGCCAGACTGGGAAGGTAAATTGGAACTAGAAAGAGACGATGCAAACCTAAAATGATGCAAAGTATTGTTATTGGTATAGCTGCAGTGTTAGATTACCATTTAAGTGCAAAAATTGTAAGCTTACCTAGAGATTTTGAAAGATTCGAGTTTCTTGCATTCTAAAATGAATGTATTCACAAAATTGCTATTCTGTGTAAGAAAACAGATTTTATAGTTGGAAAAGCTGGTCAAGGAACTGTAGCAACAAGGGTATGCATTGTTTATTTGTGATTTTTCCCTGGATATTTCATGCACTCATCCTGCCGTATCTGCTACCAACAGAATATTTAATTGTTTCAAAGACAGAACCTCAAGTTTTCCATGATACCCAGCACAATATAGCCATAACAGAAGGGCAAGCATATTACAGCAAACATCAGCTTTCAAGAAGAGCAAACATCAGCTTTCAAGAAGGGCATGAAATCTATGACCACTAATGTCAAAGTGAAAATATGACTGCAGTAGGATAAAGATATATCCAACTTCTCATTTTTAAAATTTCTCTTTCATGGCTTCCTCCCAAAAAATGGGATAGAACTGAGTGTGGTAAGATTTTTCTGGACTGAGGACATTTGACTAGACTGGAGAACAAGTTGATACAGACAAAGTTGAGATTTCCATCTTTCCAAACTCTCCTCATGTCCTCACACAGAGTATCATCAAATGGAAACTGACTTTCAAAACTTCAGAAAAAACAGTAAAGTATGCAAATCTACTGCTAATTGATAAGATAGAGAAGATAACAGTACTTACTTTCTAAGTTTGTTGGAAGGGTTAGATGGGTTGATGTATGTGAATAACTTGGAGTCGTGCTCTGAACAATGCAATATAAACATTATCATTATTATCTTTTTCAGCACCATATTGCCATAACCACTCTCCAGACAATTTCACCCCAACAACCTCTTCGTCTTTGAAATCCTAACCTTCAATATCCCATTCTCTAAAGACAACTTTTTATTCTTTCGGTCTCCTTTATTTCCCTGCTAACATCCTAACTTCTTGTGGGACTTGTTGGAAGTCTCTGGAAATTTCCTTCTTCTCTTGGTCTATTTGTTTCCACCTGAGTTTACTTCCATCTTGTCATTACATGAGTCCACATAATTCCTTTCACTCCCCTGAATTTGTGCAACCTACAAGTAATGAAATTCTAGTTGTTCTTTTGTGGTCAAAATGGTTGTATGCACTCTTTGCATTCTCCTTTTTACCATTTTTCCAGTAAAACTATTCTTAAAAAGATGTGTAATTGTTTTGGATAACCAACATAGTTTATTTGAATGGTACTTCATTTCAAGTAAAAATTAAAGTAGCTTTCCTGAAGTTAGCAAGAGACTTGCAGATGAGTAGCATAATATATGAGATGTTAAATTTGACCCAATACAACATATATTCCTTGGCATAACCCCGTTCACCTTCCTCTCTTTGCTAATAACTATGTAGAGCAGCTGGTGAGAAAATGAAGACCAGCTTTGTTGTGTCCACCTCCTTATAGTCACCTTTTTCCTATCTGCTCTCCAACAGCATGGGAAAAACTGGGGACCAGGTGATCTTGAATTGATGAGGATACACTTCAACTATTATCATCTTGACTCTTTTCCTTCCTGCCTTTCTCTATTATAAGTAGGTGGGGGAGGATGTCTTTAGAGTTTTATTTTATCTTCTATGACTGGGTTTCAAAAATATTATTTTGATACCATACCAGGGTTTCAGAATATTACTAGACCCTAAGAAAAAGAAAACCTTTTCATAATACCTGAGGTTATAGATTTATCAAGCAATTGATTTTTGGTTCAACTATATGACAAGATTGCTGCTTTTTAGGTGATTTTTTACACTCTGATATATCCCCCTAAAATTACATATAATTTAAACCTTGTTTTGAAAAAGAGTATATAATTCATTTACTTCTTGTTAGGATTTATGGCCTCTCTATTAATATTATTAAAACATAATATTCTTTATTAGTACATTATTATCATTAGTATGGGTTTATTGAGAGATAATTGACATATCAACTGCACATATGTAAGGTGTCTAATTTGATAAGCTTTTACATATGTATATACCTATTCATATGATTTGGTTGTGTCCCCACCCAAATCTCATCTTGAATTGTAGCTCCCATAATTATCACATGTTGTGGGAGGAAACTGATGGGAGAGCAATGACTCATGAGGGCAGTCTCCCCCATACTGTTCTCTCTCATAGTAGTGAATAAGTCTCATGTGATCTGACAGTTTTGTAAGGGGAAACCCCATTTGCTTGGCTCTCATTCTCTCTTGTCTGCCATCATGTAAGATGCGCCTTTCACCTTCCACCTTCCACCATGATTGTGAGGCCTCCCCAGCCATGTGAAACTGTGAGTCCATTAAACCTCTTTTCTTCTATAAATTACCCAGGCTCAGGTATGTCTTTATCAACAGCATGAAAACCGACTAATGCACCTATGAAACTGAACGATAATCAAAATAACATCCATTACCTCCCAAAAGCTTCTTCGTGTCTTTCTTTAATCCTTCTCTTCCCTTCCTTCCCCTTGTCCTCTCTTCTTTGTGCTCAGGTAACCACTGACCTGCTTTCTGGAATGATAGATTAGTTTACATTTCCTATATTTAGTATCATGTAATATGTATTCCTTTTTCTCTGGTTTCTTAAAAATCATAATAATTATGTTAAGATTTATCCAGGTTATCTATAGCAATAATTTAATTCATTTTATTTCCAAGTCGATATAATTTCTTTGTCCTTTTACTCCTTGAAGGATCTTTAGGTTCTTCTCAGTTTGGAGCTATTACAAATAAAGCTACTATTTATACAAGTCTTTTTTATGAATATATGCTTTCTCTTCTTTTGGGTAAATGCTTATGAGATAACTGACTGATTTTTATGGTGGATAAATATTTAAATATTTTAGGAAACTAGCAACTATTTCCCATAGTGGCTATACCATTTTTTGTTCCCATTATGAATGAATGAAAGTTCAAATTGCCCCACATCCTCATCAATAATACTATCGTTAGTCTTTTTAATTTTAGCCAATCTAATTTTTATATAGTAGCATCTTATATTTGTTTTCAATTGCATTTTCTTGATGACTAGTAATAAACACTAATTTATAATGAGTAGAATGTCTGCTTAAATCTTTAAAAAGAACTTCATATGGTTGAGCTTTGAGAACCATTTGTGTAGACTGGATTAAAAATATCTTTATAAGATATATGGTCTGCAAATATTTTTTCTCCCTATTTTTGACTTGTCTTTTTATAACAAAGCAGGATTTTTTATTTTTATGGAGATTAATGTTTTGATGGATTGTACAGTTGGACCTAGTGGATATCTACAAACTATTTCACCCAACAACCAAAGAATATACTTTCTTCTCATCTGCACAAGGAACATATTCGAAGCTTGACCTCATGCTATGTCATAAAGCAAGTCTCAATAAATTAGAAAAAAATCAAAATAAAAAAACTAAGCAAACTCTTGGATCACAGTGCAATAAAAATAGAAGCAAATAACAAGATCTCTCAAAACTACACAAATATATTAAAATTAAACAACTTGCTCCTGAGTAACTCTTGGGTCAACAAGGAAATTCAGGCAAAATCCAAAATTTTTTGAAATTAATGAAAATAGAGACACAACTTACCAAAATATTTTGGATACACCTAAAGTAGTGTTAGAGGGAATGTTTATAGTACTAAACACCTTCATAAAGAACTTAGATCTCAAATAACATTTCATCTAGAGGAACTAGGAAAAAAAAGAACAAACCAAACCCAAAGCTAGCAGAAGAAAAAAACAATAACTAAAATCAGAGACAAAATAAAAGAAATTGAGATGCAAAAATTTATACAAATTATCAGTGAAACCAAGAGTTTGTTCTTCAAAATAATAAACAAGACTGATGGACATCTTGCTAGACCAACAAAGAAAATAAGAATACCCAAATAAATACAACCAGAAATGACAAAGATGACTTTACAATCAATCCTACAGAAATACAAAAGGTCCTCAGAGACTATTACAAGCACTTGTATGCATACAAACTAGAAAATCTACAGAAAATAGGTAACACTTTGTAAAAACGAATCCGTAATAAAAATCTATCACCTAAAAAAAAAGCCCTGGACCAGTTGGATTCGCAGCCAGATTCTACCAGATGTACAAAGAAGAACTGGTACCAATCCTACTGAAACTATCCCAAAAAATTAAGGAGGAGGGGCTCCTCCTTAACCCATTGTACAAAGCCAGGGTCCACATAATAGCAAAATCTGGCAGAGACACACACAAAAAAGAAGACTTCAGGTCAATATCCCTGATGAACACAGATGCGAAAATCGTCAGCAAAATACTAGCAAACTGAATCTAGTGGGACATCAAAAAGTTAACACACTATGATCAAGTAGGTTTTATTCCTGCATTGCAAGTCTGGTTTAACATATGCAAAAAACTAAATGTGATTCACCATATAACAGAATGAAAAGGAAAAACCGTATGATTATCTCAGTAGATGTAGTAAATGCTTTTGATAAAATCTAACATTGCTTCATGATAAAAATCCTCAAGAAACTAGGCATCAAAGGAATATACCTCAAAATAATAAGAGCCATCTATGACAAACCCACAGTCAACATCACGCCGAATGGGCAAAAGCTGAAGCCGTTCCTCTTGGGAACTGGAACAAGACAAGGATACCCTCTCTCACCACTTGAGAGAGAGGGAGGGGGCATGAGCTGAAAAACTACCTATAGGGTACTATACCCACTCTGTGGGTGACGGGATACCCAAACCCCAGCATCATGCAAAACATGTAACAAATCTGCACATGTATTCCCTGAATCTAAAATAAAAGTTGAAATTGTTAAAGAAATTTTTGCCTAACCTATAGTCAAAAAGAGTTTTCTCTGAGTCTTCTGGAAATTTTATAATTGTAGTTAAGTTTTAGGTTTTAACTTTAGCTCTATAAGCATACAGTTCAAGGTAGATATCAAAGTTCATTTTTCTGCGCATTGCTTTCCAATGTTCTATCATGGACTTTGAAAAGACTGTCTTTTCTCCATTTAACACTTTTGATTCAGGACAAGCAACCCCTAAACTGGGGCTTAGCCTGGAAAGATTAATTGTTTCACCCAGGAAAGAATTCAAGGGTGAGCCAGTAGTGTTGGACAGGAATCTTTAATTTAACAGTACTGAAACTTGTGGAGCAGGGTTAACACATAAATAGTGCCCCCAGAGTCAGCAACATATGGGCTCTTAGCAACTGTCTTTATGCTCACTTATACATACTTTCAATTACATGTAAATTAAGGGGCAGATTAATGCAAATTCAGGGGAAAGTCATTTAGAACTTTCTAGGAAAGTGGCAGCAATTTCTGGGTTATTGCCATTGAAAGTAGTTTTAACTTTCAGGTCATTGCCATGATATCTGTAAACTGCCATGTTGCTGGTGGGAGTGTCCCATGCTAATGAGCAATGAGGGTAGCCAGGGATCCCCCTCATTACCATCCGCTCGTTTTGCCCATTTTCTTCACCTTATCTCATCTGGACCAGATTTTCCTTTGGTCGGCAGGGTTATGAACCAGAAAACAAGTCCTGCCAGTCTCCTACCTCACTTTTACACCTTTGTTGAGAATCTATATGTGTGAAGCTCTCATTCTGTCTATGTGTTTGTGTGTTTCTATTCCAATACTAAACTGTGTGATCAGTGTAACTTAGTATAACTCTTGAAATTAAGTTGTAATGGTCCTCCAACTTTACTCTTCTTTTCCAGTTGTCTTAGTTATTCCAGGTCCTTTCTATTTTAGAATCAACATGCTAATCTATGTATTTTTTTAAAAGTCTGGTGGAAATTTGATTGGGGTTTAATTGAATCCGTAGATCGATTTGGAGAGAGTAGACTTCTTAACAATACTGAAATTTTCAAATATAAATACAAAATATGTCTCCATTTATTTAGGCCTTCTTTAGTTTTTCTGGATCTCATAGTCAAACAATTTCATTGAGGTTCTTTTTCTCAATCTCTTAGTTCTGTTTATGTATCCATGGTTTTATTAGACATGCAAGTTACGATTAAAATGTAGACACTGTAGCTGCCATCAGCTTAAGCTGTACATTTTTCTAACATGATAAAATCAATGAAGATAACAAAATTTAATATATCAACCTTAGAACAGAATTCTGATTAATCCCTTTTGAGTTATCTGTCTAATCTGGATCAAGTGCTGTATAGGGAGCCAGCATTCTTCCCCAAGATAACCTCTCCCTCTATCCACTCAAAATGTCAGTGTCCCCAGGACTCATTATTGGCTCTGTTCTCATTCTATTCATGGTTCTTTGGCATCTATGTGATCACTCCCAAATTTGATACCATAGGCCAGGCCAATCTCCCTTGTCCCAGGCTCATAATCCCCACTGTCTATTAAGCATATCTTCCTGAATGTCTTAGTGACTAATTTAAACTAACATGACAAGAATTAGCATCTCCTCTCCCTCTGCTCTCTTAAATTGGAACATGTCACTACCCAGCTTAAAAACCTCCAAAGTTTTCTCATTGTCATTAGAGTAAAATCCAAACTTATTTTTGGCTACATGATGACTGCATAATCTGGATCCTGTATACATACCTAGCTTCATCATGTTCTACCTTCTTTTCTCTTCTATATTTTAACATTCTCAAATAAATTCTGTTTCTGTACCAAGACATCTGTCCCACCTCAAAGCTTTTGTCTTTGCTCTTTCCTTTGTTTCAATTCCCTTCCACTGCGTCTTCACAGGGCTGAGTTCTTATTACCCATTTTTCAAATCCAATATCCCTTTCCAAAATAGGCCTTCTTCATCTCTGCCTTCTCAACTAAAATAACATCCCTTTTACTTTCTTATCAGTCCATTTGGTTGTTTAATTGCACTTGTCACTGTCATCTAGTTGAGCTATTTATTTGTTATATGCTATTTCACTTCTCTAGGATGGAAGCTCCTAAAGGCAGAGATTTCTTTGGCTGTTCAGTGTCATATCCCAACACTTTGTACAGTGTCTGTCACATGAAAACATTTGAAAAATACTTGTTATGTCACTGAATGTATGAATGAGTAAATACCACTGCCATCCACTCAATAATTTTAAACTCCTGTCTTTTTTCTACTCCCATACCTGATTTGTCATGAATTATCTAAGTCATAAACTCTAATTTTTTTAACATATTCTATCCATCTTCACTCTTTCTCTCCACTATTCCTAGTTTAATTCAGTGCCTCTCCTCATAATCTAGCTTAATTCGGGAATGTGCTTATTGATTTGTCTGCTGCCATTTTCAACTCCCTGCAGTTCATCGTTGCATGACAGAAAATGGATTAAGCTCTGTCTTAGTTAGATTCATTCAAGGTATCTGTATTACCTACAGGTTTAAATCTAATTTTAGTAGCATGATATACTGTTTATAATCATGAACTGGCCCTTGGCTGTATTTTCTTGCTACGCCGTCAACCTGGAACTCTCCACTTAATTGATATATAACTGCTTGCAGACAATCCCCAAAAAAGTTATTTGACTCTCTTGTGTATTTCTCATGAAGTTTTCTCTTCCTGGATTGCCCTTGTCACCTATTTTTTTCTGGGGAAAAGAACTATCTCATCGTGAAGACTTGCCCATATATACGTGATCAGGCACTGAAGTCTAATGCTGAAGAATAAACTCAGCTCGAGGGCGCAATAGCCTTGGTTTATTTACAGTGACAGTAAGCTGTGTGCCACTCCTTTAAGTTTTCTACACTCTTTGTATCTCAATTTTCTATTCTGTAAATATGAATGGAAAGATCATCAGCTTCATGATAATATTCAATAAATGATAATTCCCTATATGTTAATTAGTATTAAATGTGACTCCTTCCTCCTTTATGTCCCCTCAATACCTTCTTTCACAGCATCTGCAACATGTCCCACATTATTTACTCAACCTACAAGACAGTAGATGCTCCAAGGACTGGACTCCTAACTCTGTATCACATCAGAAAGACGTGCTCAATTAACATTTGTTAAAGAAGGGAGTACACTAGTTAACAATGAAATTGCTACCCAAATCTAACTCATTTGATACAGACAGAAGGCTTTTTCCATCCTGAAAGGATTGCCTAAACTTCTTTCTTACTTCAAATAATCCAAGTTACCCTGACTGTCCAGAAAGAAAGAATCCATCTTTTAGTAGTACGTTTAGCTTGCTTTCACTCTGCAAATAGCCTATGGGACTACTTAACTAATAGGTCTCATACATGTGCTTGTTTGATGAATAAATTTGATGCATGAAGTAGGACTACTGAGGGGAGGGAAGATGCTCTTTCTATTGCTATTCTCCTCAGATTTCTGTCTTGGTCCTAAGGACTGGGACCTTGCATTTACTCCCAACTCACAAGAGGATGTTGGAGGAGCACTTCGGAGCCCTTTCTACATCCTAGGGCTCCTCTCCATATGAGGAGGTGTTGTTCCTAAAACTGATTGGTTAGACCCAAACAACAATTGGATCACATTTAGACATGGCTCAGAGTTACTGCATCTTAATAGCAGAGTCTGAAATTGGAACCTCTCTCTTTGATCTTCAACACCCAGGTACAATGTGAAACTCACTGGGACAGTAGCTGCCAAAGTCTTATTTTTGGTTCTGATTCCTGCTCCACATGGGTGGCAGGGAAAACTGAGATCAAACTACAATTCTCAACATTTGCTTCAGATTAGATTCTCCCAAAGAGTGCTTTAAGAATTCCAAAATCCACACCATACCCCAAATGAAGTCAGAGTCTCTGGAGGTGAAACACGTCATCACTAAATTTTGAACACCCCAGAGGAATTCCAATGTGTGGGGAAGTTTGAGAGACATTAGCCTAAGATAATCAGAAATATCATTCAAACATGAAAAATATTTTGTCCTTTGAAGTACAGGAGTAGTTAAACATTGAATGCCTTAGCCATCTACTTTATCAGCTGCAGGAAGAGGACCTTCAATTTCTTTCTTTTTCTCCAATTTCTTACCTCCATTCACCTGGCTCCTTCAGTGGCCAGACAAACCCAGTCTATATAGACTGGAACCAACTTCTCTGTCTAGACTGAAACCAACTTCTCCTTACACAGTACAGGTGGAAAGTGGGTTGGCAGCATCTAGTGCATGAGTGTGGAGAGAGAAAACAGTGTAGAATTCCATCAAAGAAAAAAAAAGAAAAATAGAACTATCATGTTGCCCCGTAACCCCATTTTGGGGGTATATATATCCAAAAGAGATGAAACCAGTATATTGAAGAGATATTTGCACTCCAGTGTTCATTGCAGCATTATTCACAGTAGTCAAGATATGGAAACTATCTAAATGTCCATCAACAGATGGATTAATTAAAGAAACGTGGTATATATATACATTTATGTGTGTGTGTATATATGTGTGTGTGTGTATTTATGTGTGTATATGTGTGTATATATACACACACATGTATATATGTGAATAAGTTCTATGAATCTGTTCTACGTGTATATATGTATATATATGTGTGTATATATGTGTGTGCATATATATATACACACACACATATATATACATACATACACATACACAATCACAATGAAATATTATTCGGCCTTAAGAAAAGCAAATCCTGCCACATTATACAACATGGATGAACTGGAAGACATTATGTTAAATGAATTAAACCAGACACAGAAGGACAAAACAGCATGATTTTACTTATGAGTTACCTAAAATAGTCAAACTCATAGAAACAGAGAACAGAATGGTGGCTCCTAGGGGCTAGAGGGAGGGGAAAATGTGGGGTTGCTATTCAACTGGTATAAAGTTTCAAATACGCAGAATGAATAAGTTCTGTGGATCTGTTATACAACTCCGCGCCTGTACTTAACAATAATGTATCATGCACTTAAAAATTTGTTAAGAGTGCAGGCCTCAAGTTAAATGTTCTTACCACAATAAAAAAGTAATTATATTTTTAAAAAATTAAGTAGATCTATCATGGGTGTGCTATCTACTTGAATATTATGAAGTTTGAATGAGGAGTATGTGACATACATTTAACAAAGGTTTATTCTGTTTTGTTTTTCCCAAAAATACTTAAAATAAATAAGATGTTGGTCCATTACTAAAAGAAAAATATCTGACTGTATTATTTACTCAGAGGGAATAAGCCTGAGAAATAAATGAACAACAGCTGGGGCAGGCATGCTAGGTTATCTGCTTTTTCTGTAAGAAGCAGTTAAAACTACAGGGAAAAGAAGAAGAGAAAATGTCTGGAGAAAGAGGGATTATGTTGGGAGAAACAAAGAATCACTGGAGGGACTTCTCTGCTCAGAACAGTAGCTGAAACGTGCTAATGATCAATTTAACACCTGCCATTTTAATTAGCACCTCAGGATGAACTGAAAGAGGGTTGGAAACAGTAAAATGGTCTGAGAAGCAGCCCGACGTCAGAGCAAAAAATAAAGAAGCATTATTTATAGAAGGAGGTGATATAGTATGGTAGTGAGAGGGAGCACAACTTTTATTTAGGAGTTGTTTGATTTTTTAGTTATTAGCTTATCTTTATGGTGTAAAATTTGGAACTGAAGCTAATTGTTGAACTGTCTCAAAAAAGGTAGATTATATAGAAACTATTTTAAAACTTTCTCTGGTAGTAGTGACATTTTAAAGAATCAAAAGAGCAAAGAGTGCACGAGGTGCCTGTTGTATGAGACCCAGCCTAGTTTTTCAGCAGTCGTGCTTCTATTAATTTGAGCTACTGATATGATTTGGTTGTGTCCCCAACCAAATCTCATCTTGAATTGTAGTTCCCATAATTCCCACATGTCGTGGGAAGGACTCAGTGGGAGGTAACTGAATCATGGGAGCAGTTACCCTCATGCTGCTCTCCTGACACTGAGTGAGTTCTCATGAGATCTGATGGTTTTATAAGGGGCTTCCCCCCGTTTTGCTTATACCTCTCTGTCCTGCCACCCTGTAAAGAAAGACATGGTGTGTGTGTGTGTGCGTGTATATATATATGTGTGTATGTGTGTATTGTGTATATATATGAGTGTGTGTGTATATATAGTGTGTATATATATACAGTGTTTGTATATATACAGTGTATATATGTAGTGTGTATCTATATCTCACATACCCTATATATACCATATATATACACACCATACAGACACACACACACCTCCCCCAATGATTGTAAGTTTCCTCAATGATTGTAAGTTTTCTGAGGCCTCCACAGTGATGCTGAACTGTGGGTCAATTAAACCTATTTCTTTTATAAATTACCTAGTCTCAGGTGTGTCTTTATTAGCAGCCTGAGAATGGATTGATACAGTAAATATAATAAATTGGCACCAGTAGATTGGGATGCTGCTATAAGAGTACCTGAAAATGTAGAAGCAACTTTGGAACTGGGTAACAGGCAGAGGAAGAAACAATTTGGAGGGCTCAGAAGACAGGAAGACGTGCGAAACTTTAGAACTTCCTAAAGACTTGTTGAATGACTTTGACCAAAATGCCGATAGTGATATGGACAATGAAGTCCAGACTGAGGTGGTCTCAGGTATAGATGAGGAACTTGTTGGGAACTGGAGTAAAGATCACTCTTGCTATGCAAAGAGACTGGCAGCATTTTGCCCCTGCCCTAGAGATCTGTGGAACTTTGAACTTGAGAGAGATTATTTAGGATATCTGGCAGAAGAAATTTCTAAGCAACAAAACATTCAAGAAGCAGCAGAGCATAAAAGTTTGGAAAATTTGCAGCCTGGTGATGAGATAGAAAAGGAAACCCCATTCCTGTGGAGAAAATCAAGCTGGCTGCAGAAATTTGCGTAAGTAATGGGGAACCAAACATTAATCACCAAGGCAATGGGGAAAATGTCTCCGTGGCATGTCAGAGAACTTCACTGCAGCCCCTCCAATCATAGGCCTGGAGGTTTAGGGGGGAAAAAATGGTTGTATGCGTGGGGTCCCCCTGCTCTGTGCAGCCTCCAGACATGGTGCCCTGCATCCCAGCTGCTTCAGCTACAGCCTTGGCTAACAGGGGCCAATGTACAGCTCAGACCATTGCTTCAGAGGGTACAAGCCCCAGGCCTTGGTGGCTTACATGTGATGCTGGGCCTGCAGGTACACAGAAGTCAAGAAATGAGGTTTGGAAACCTCTGTCTAGATTTCACAGGATGTATGGAAAGGCCTGGATGTCCAGGCAGAGGTCTGCTACAGGGGCAAAGCTGTCGTGGAGAATCTCTGCTAGGGCTGTGTGAAAGGCAAATGTGGGGTTGCAACCTCCACACACAGTCCTCACTGGGGCACTGCATAGTGGAGCTATGAGAATAGGGCCACGGTCCTCCAGACCCCAGAAAGGTATATCCACGAACAGCCTGCACTGTGCACCTGGAAAAACCACAGACACTCAATGCCAGTTGTGAAACCAGCTTGGAGGGGGACTGTACCTTGTAAAGCCACAGGGGTCGAACTTCCCAAGGCCATGAGAGTCTACCTCTTGCATCAGCATGACCTGGATGTGAGACATGATGTCAAAGGAGATCACTTTGGAACGCGAAGGTTTAATGACTGCCTTATTGGATTTCAGACTTGTATGGGGCCTATAGCCCCTTTGTTTTGGCCGATTTCTCCCATTTGGAATGGGTGTATTTGCCCAATGCCTGCACCCACATTGTATCTAGGAAGTAACTAACTTGCTTTTGATTTAACAGGCTCATAGGCAAAAGGGACTTGCTTTGTCTCAGATGAGACTTCAGGCTTGGACTTTTTGGTTAATGCTGAAATGAGTTAAGACTTTGGTGGACTTTTGGAAGGGCATAATTGTGTTTTGAAATGTGAGGACATGAGATGTGGGAGGGGCCGGGGTGGAATGATATGGTTTGTCTGTGTCCTCACCCAAATCCCAACTTGAATTATAGTTCCCATAATCCCTACATGTCATGGGAGGAACCCAGTAGGAGGTAATTGAATTATGCAGTTATCCTCATGGTTTTGTCATGATAGTGAGTTAGTTCTCATGAGATCTGATGGTTTTATAAGGGGATTTTCCCCTTTTCCTCAGCACTTCTTGCTGCCACCATGTGAAGAAGGACATGTTTGCTTTCCCTTCCAGCATGACTGTAAGTTTTCTGAAGTCTCCCCAGCCATGCTGAAGTGTGAGTCAATTAAAACTGTTTTTCTTTATAAATTACCCGGTCTTGGGCGTGTCTTTATTAGCAGTGTGAGAATGGACTAATATAGTTACAATCCAACTCTTTAGTAGTGGGTAAATACAAACTCTCATTACTTATAAGCTCAGTAGCCAAAATGCAGCAAAATTCAAATATAAATAAAACCCTTATAAATAATTATGTATTTGCTTGGGGGGGGTGTTGAACAATATATCACAGTAATTCAAAACTATGTAATAAACATCCCCAATGTCACAGACTTTAAGGAAAATGTTTCCTCAAATTGGGACTTGCCATATGTACCTAATATCTGGGATAGTGGGACTGTTTGATTCCTGATTTGCAGAGTAGAACTGCCCTCAGTTAGTATAAAGTTCATTCACAGCTCTAGTTGTTAAGCTTTTCCATGTGGAACTGTGCCTGTCTTAGGACATGAACCTGTTACCAGCCATGAAGCTGTACTCAGGAAAGATCATTATAAGCGATATCATATTCTCAGCTTTTCTAAAATCATGAGAATGGAGTTTAACCCCTAGTGAGATCTGACAAGTCCCTGCTATTCAACACATAATAGGTGTGATATGTTTGATAGTGCTTAGGAGAAGAGAAGGGCATCATGGATTATCAGAAAGTCACATCCCTGGTTGAGTTCTTTTTCTTATACATTCCTAGAAAAAATAGAATTAATAGATTGACAGATGTTCATACATGCATCTGAGGAATATGAGACCTCAGATCACAAAGTCTAAGGGCAAAGGTAAGCCTGAATTCTTATCTCCAGGGTCCCTAATCTATCACCAGTCAAAATATCCATTAATAGAAAACATCCCAGAATTTTACATATCTAATTATCTTTGCAATCATTTTCTAATAACAGCATTTGAATAAAAAGCAATGAAAAATCAAGGCAACGTTCACTAAACCTCATTCTGCAATAAAAATGTTCTTGAACATGTGATTAAATGTGATCTAAACATGTAATAACTTTGTATATGCTTAATATAAATTTTAATCTTGTTCTGTAGTTGCATTTTAATTCAGATTTTTAGTCTGGTAATCCAGAGTCTGATAATGTAATACTGGCATTTTTACACGATAATTGCATCTTTACAGTTCAGTAAAGTATATAGAAGATTGTTCCTTGTAAAGAGGATTGTTCTGGGGTTTTTGTGTTCTTTTGTTTTTTTGCTTGTTTGTGCTCAAAATAAGATGAGATGCCATGAAAGGCAAACAATAATAGGTATTAAATAACGAGAAGAAAGAAAAGTCCCTTGCTTTCTGATCCAGGAGAAACCATAGTACCAATTATGCCAAGGGTATATTCTGGTCTTCCAAACAAAGAATATAAGACTATTTCTCAAATCCTTTAATTAGTTTTAATTAAAGAATGTAACTATCAAGGCAAGTTGTACCATCTTCTTTTCTTGGGCCCTTTCAAATACTCTGGGTATGCTTGAGCAGTTGTTCCTGTGATAGGAACTAATCACACACTGACTTGTATTTTAAGCTATGAGAAATAGTCACTCAAGAAGATTTAATAGCTTTTCCTATTCCAGAATCTATGGAACACTTTGTTAATTGCCAGAATTTTCCTTGTAAGAATAAGAGTGAAAGACCAGAACTTCAAAGATTTCAAAAGCACATCTCAGGATAGTCTCTGTGAAATGATACTGTTGTTTGCTTTTTTTTAATTTTAAATTTTTATGGGTACATAGTAGGTGTATTTATTTATGGGATATATTAGATATTTTGATACAGGCACATATGTGTAACAATCACTTCAGGATGAATATGGTATCCATCACCTAAAGCATTTATCGTTTATTTATGTTACAAACATTCAAATTATACTTTAGTTTATTTTTTATAGAGATGGGGATTCACCATGTTACCTAGGCTGGTCTTGAACTCCTGGGCTTAAGTGATCCACTTGCATCAGCCCCCAAAGTGCTAGGATTACAGGCTTGAGCTCCTTTAGTTATTTTTAAATGTATAATAAATTATGGTTGATTTAGTCACCCTGTTGTACTATCAAATACTAGATCTTATTCATTCTAACTATATTTTTATATTTATTAGCCATCCCCACTCCCCACCTCTCCTGTTGTTGTGCTGGGTCTGGGTCCACATAGATGAGTAAGACAATATAGACAGTGCATGTAAACACTTGGTAAACTCATAAAAAAGGAAAGCAAGTAAATTTCTATCCTAACAATTCCAACTTAATAACTGCATAAAACTCAGAAAGGTGGTTTCTGTTGGAACCTGTGGTGAGGAGTAGGGGCCAGAGAAAGTGAGGTGAAGGGACAGGGAAGATTCGGGAAGCATGGGGTTAAAGGGAACTGCAGGAAGCATGGTACAGAGAGAGAGGATTAGTTCAGTGATGGGGAATGATTGAAAGTACATGGAAATATAGAAGGTGCTAGGAATTTAAAGTTTATGTCCCTCTAAAATTCATACGTTGCAGCTTAATCCCCAATGTAATGATGTTTTGAGATGGACCTTTGCAAGGTAATCAGGTCACAAGGGCGGAACCCTCATGAGTGTGATCAGTGCCCTTATGAGAAACAGCACAAGACCTTGCTTTTGCTCTCTCCTCTCTGCCATGTGAGAAGCAACCAGATAACAGCCACTTACAAACCAGGAAACAAGCCCTCAACAGACTGTGGATCTGCAGACACCTTGATCTTGAACTTCCCAGCCTCCAAATCAGTGAGAAATAAATATTTGTTGTTTGTGCCACACAGTCTATAACAACTTGTCATAGCAGCCCAAGTCAACTTAGACAGGAAAAGAGGACAAAAAAGAGGTTTTTCACTTTGTATAATACAGAGACATGAGGAGAACAGAATGTTGTAAGTAGGCTGGAGGCAAAAATTGTCAGTATTCAAAAGTAAGTGCCAAGTACACAGAATTTTCTTATTGAATAAGTATGTAATGGCAGCCAGCTGAAATCCAGTTTCACTGGGAATAGCTAATTTAAAAGAGAGTCTTTATCTTTCGGTTTCCCCTGCACAGATGGTGAAGTTGAAGGCTTCAATTACTTATATAGGAGGAGGAAGGGTATGAGCAGTGAAGTCTCAGGCTTCTTGTAATGTCCACAGGTCTAATTAGGTTTTCAGTATTTATGGTTGATGTGAAAACATGCTTTTATGAGCCTACCTTGTTTGCATTTGAAATATAATTATTTTGGTGGCATTTAAAAAGTAATTATTTCAGTGATATTTAAAAACTTTCCCTCAAAGAATAAAGCAAAATCTGATAACCTAGAATTTTATATCAACACCACAAAACATAATGCAGTCATTAAAAACAATGAATGAGAGGTAAACCATTTGTTTTGGAGTGACTTCTACAAAGAAAAGGTGAGTGGAAAAATAGTATAAAGAAGTATAATGGTATGATACTGGTTTTTATGTATAACAAACTATTGCAAAACTTCCTGTACATGTACATTTGCACACATGTAAATTATAACATGAGCTTGCAGAAAATATGGAATAACAAATAGTGGGTATTCACAAGGATTCCTTTGAGTAGAGGGTTATGTGGATGGAAGGAAGATGAAGTAATAGTGAAATCCATAGAGAAAGAAAAACAGCTGGCCATAGTGGGTCACATCTGTAATCCTAGCACTTTGGGAGGCCGAGGGGGGCATATCACAAGCTCAGGAGTTTGAGATCAGCCTGGCCAACATGGTGAAACCCCGTCTCTAACTAAAGATACAAAAAATTAGCAGGGCGTGGTGGCTCATGCCCGTAATTCCAACTACTCAGGAGGCTGAGGCAAGAGAATGGCTTGAACCGGGGGTCAGAGGTTGCAGTGAGCCAATACCAGGCCACTGCACTGCAGCCTAGGTGACAGGACGAGACTCCATCTCAAAAACAAAACAAAACAAAATAACCCTGCACTTTAAAAAATGCATATGCAGTAATTAAATTTATGAATGCATATATAAGTTTACATTTTTCTGAAAGTGCACTTGAAATATAGTTATATAGAAATTGGGGGGGTTTTTGGGAAGGTTTAAAAGCACAAGCACATTTAATAAGAGTAATATTGGATCCTGAGCAAGATGGCCGAATAGGAACAGCTCCAGCCTCCAGCTCCCAGTGCAAGCGACACAGAAGATGGGTGATATCTGCATTTTCAACTGAGGTGCAAACCAACACCTCACACCTCACACGGCTGGGCACACCTCTGAGACGAAGTTTCCAGAGCAGGAATCAGACAGCAACACTCACTGTTAAGCAATATTCTGTCTTCTGCAGCCTCCGCTGCTGATACCCAGGCAAACAGGGTCTGGAGTGGACCTCAAGCAAACTCCAACAGACCTGCAGCTGAGGGTCCTGACTGGTAGAAGGAAAACTAACAAACAGAAAGAACACCCACACCAAAACCCCATCAGTATGTCATCATCAAAGACCAAAGGCAGATAAAACCACAAAGATGGGGGAAAAGCAGGGCAGAAAAGCAGGAAATTCTAAAAATCAGAGCACATCTCCCCCTCCAAAGGAATGCAGCTCATTGCCAGCAACGGATCAAGGCTGGAAGGGAATGACTTTGATGAGTTGAGAGAAGAAGGCTTCAGTCGACCAAACTTCTCAGAGCTAAAGGAGGAACTACGTACCCAGCGCAAAGAAACTAAAAATCTTGAAAAAAGAATGGAAGAATGGATAAATACAATAATCAATGCAGAGAAGGCCATAAACGAACTGATAGAGATGAAAACCATGACACGAGAACTACATGACAAATGCACAAGCTTCAGTAACTGACTTGATCAACTGGAAGAAAGAGAATCAATGATAGAAGATCAAATGAATGAAACGAAGTTAGAAGTCTAGAGAAAAAAGAGGAAAAAGAAATGAACAAAGCCTCCAAGAAATATGGGATTTTGTGAAAAGACCAAATCTACATCTGATCAGTGTGCCTGAAAGTAAGGGGGAAAATGGAACCAAGTTGGAAAACACTCTGCAGGATATTATCCAGGAGAACTTCCCCAATCTAGCAAGGCAGGCCAACGTTCAAATTCAGGAAATACAGAGAATACCATAAAGATACTCCTCGAGAAGAGCAACTCCAAGACACATAATTGTCAGATTCACCAAAGTTGAAATGAAGAAAAAAATGTTAAGGGCAGACAGAGAGAAAGGTCGGGTTATCCACAAAGGGAAGCCTATCAGACTAACAGCAGATCTCTCGGCAGAAACTCTACAAGCCAGAAGAGAGTGGGGGCCAATATTCAACATTCTTAAAGAAAAGAATTTTCAACCCAGAATTTTATATCCAGCCAAACTAAGTTTCATAAGTGAAGGAGAAATAAAATCCTTTACAGACAAGCAAATGCTTAGAGATTTTGTCACCACCAGGCCTGCCCTACAAGAGATCCTGAAGGAAGCACTAAACATGGAAAGGAACAACCAGTACCAGCCATTGCAAAAACATGCCAAAATATAAAGACCATCAATGCTAGGAAGAAACTGCATCAACTAACAAGCAAAATAACCAGCTAATATCACAATGACAGGATCAAGTTCACACATAACGATATTAACCTTAAATGTAAATGGACTAAATGGTCCAATTAAAAGACACAGATTGGCAAATTGGATAAAGAGTCAAGACCCATCAGTCTGCTGTATTCAGGTTGGCAAATTGGATAAAGAGTCAAGACCCATCAGTCTGCTGTATTCAGGAGGCCCATCTCACATGCAGAGACATACATAGGCTCAAAATAAAGGGATGGAGGAAGATCTACCAAGCAAATGGAGAACAAGAAAAAGCAGGGGTTGCAATCCTAGTCTCTGATAAAACAGACTTTAAACCATCAAAGATCAAAAGACACAAAGAAGGACATTACATAATGGTAAAGGGATCAATTCAACAGGAAGAGCTAACTATCCTAAATATATATGCACCCAATACAGGAGCACCCAGATTCATAAAGCAAGTCCTTAGAGACTTACAAAGAGACTTAGACTCCCATACAATAATAATGGGAGACTTCAACAACACACTGTCAACATTAGACAGATCAACAAGACAGAAAGTTAACAAGGATATCCAGGAATTGAACTCAACTCTGCACTAAGCGGACCTAATAGACATCTACAGAACTCTCCACCCCAAATCAACAGAATATACATTCTTCTCAGCGCCACATCACACTTATTCCAAAATTGACCACATAGTTGGAAGTAAAGCACTCTTCAGCAAATGTAAAAGAACAGAAATTATAACAAACTGTCTCTCAGACCACAGTGCAATCAAACTAGAACTCAGGACTAAGAAACTCAATCAAAACCGCTCAACTACATGGAAACTGAACAACCTGCTCCTGAATGACTACTGGGTATATAATGAAATGAAGGCAGAAATAAAGATGCTCTTTGAAACCAATGAAAACAAAGATACAACATACCAGAATCTCTGGAACACATTTAAAGCAGTGTGTAGAGGGAAATTTATAGCACTAAATGCCCACAAGAGAAAGCAGGAAAGATCTAAAATTGACATCCTAACATCACAGTTAAAAGAACTAGAGAAGCAAGAGCAAACACATTCAAAAGCCAGCAGAAGGCAAGAAATAACTAAGATCAGAGCAGAACTGAAGGAGATAGAGACACAAAAAACCCTCCAAAAAATCAATGAATCCAGGAGCTGACTTTTTGAAAAGACCAACAAAATTGATAGACCGATAGCAAGACTAATAAAGAAGAAAAGAGAGAAGAATCAAATAGATGCAATAAAAAATGATAAAAGGGATATCACCACCGACCCCACAGAAATACAAACTACCATCAGAGAATACTATAAACACCTCTATGCAAATAAACTAGAAAACCTAGAAGAAATGGATAATTTCCTGGACACTTACACTCTCCCAAGACTAAACCAGGAAGAAGTTGAATCCCTGAATAGACCAATGGGAGGCCCTGAAATTGAGGCAATAATTAATAGCCTACCAACCAAAAAAAGTCCGGGATCAGGTGGATTCACAGCCGAATTCTACCACAGGTACAAGGAGGAGCTGGTACCATTCCTTCTGAAACTATTCCAATCAATAGAAAAAGAGGGAATCCTCCCTAACTCGTTTTATGAGGCCAACATCATCCTGATACCAAAGCCTGGCAGAGACACAACAAAAAAAAGAGAATTTTAGACCAATATCCCTGATGAACATCGATGCAAAAATCCTCAATAAAATACTGGCAAACCGAATCCAGCAGCACATCAAAAAGCTTATCCACCATGATCAAGTGGGCTTCATCCCTGGGATGCAAGGCTGGTTCAACATATGCAAATCAATAAACGTAATCCAGGATATAAACAGAACCAAAGACAAAAACCACATGATTATCTCAATAGATGCAGAAAAGGCCTTTGACAAAATTCAACAGCTCTTCATGCTAAAAACTCTCAATACATTCAGTATTGATGGAATGTATCTCAAAATCATAAGAGCTATTTATGACAAACCCATAGCCAATATCATACTGAATGGGCAAAAACTGGAAGCATTCCCTTTGATAACTGGCACAAGACAGGGATGCCCTCTATCACCACTCCTATTCAACATAGTGTTGGAAGTTCTGGCCAGGGCAATCAGGCAAGAGAAAGAAATAAAGGTATTCAGTTAGGAAAAGAAGTCAAATTGTCCCTGTTTGCAGATGACATGATTGTATATTTAGAAAACCCCATCATCTCAGCCCAAAATCTCCTTAAGCTGATAAGCAACTTCAGCAATGTCTCAGGATACAAAATCAATGTGCAAAAATCACAAGCATTCTTATATACCAATAACAGACAGACAGAGAGCCAACTCATGAATGAACTTCCATTCACAATTGCTTCAAAGAGAATAAAATACCTAGGAATCCAACTTACAAGGGATGTAAAGGACCTCTTCAAGGAGAACTACAAACCACTGCTCAGTGAAATGAAAGAGGACACAAACAAATGGAAGAACATACCATGCTCATCAATAGGAAGAATCAATATCGTGTAAATGGCCATACTGTCCAAGGTAATTCATAGATTCAATGCCATCTCCATGAAGCTACCAATGAGTTTCTTCACAGAATTGGAAAAACTGCTTTAAAGTTCATATGGAACCAAAAAGCCCACATTGCCAAGACAATCCCAAGTCAAAAGAACAAAGCTAGAGGCATCACGCTACCTGACTTCAAACTATATTGCAAGGCTACAGTAACCAAAACAGCATGGTACTGGTACCAAAACAGAGATATAGACCAATGGAACAGAACAGAGCCCTCAGAAATAATACCACACATCTACAGCCATCTGATCTTTGACAAACCTGAGAGAAACAAGAAATGGGGAAAGGATTCCCTATTTAATAAATGGTGCTGGGAAAATTGGCTAGCCATAAGTAGAAAGCTGAAACTGGATCCTTTCCTAACTCCTTATATGAAAATTAATTCAAGATGGATTAGAGACTTAAATGTTAGACCTAATACCATAAAAACCCTAGAAGAAAACCTAGGTAATACCATTCAGGACATAGGCACGGGCAAGGACTTCATGTCTAAAACACCAAAAGCAACGGCAACAAAAGTCAAAATTGACAAATGGGATCTAATTAAACTAAAGAGCTTCTGCACAGCAAAAGAAACTACCATCAGAGTGAATAGGCAACCTACAGAATAGGAGAAAATTTTTGCAATCTACTCATCTGACAAAGGGCTAATATCCAGAACCTACAAAGAACTCAAACAAATTTACAAGCAAAAAACAAACAACCCCATCAAAAAGTGGGCAAAGGATATGAACAGACATTTCTCAAAAGAAGACATTCATACAGCCAACAGACACATGAAAAAATGCTCATCATCACTGGCCATCAGAGAAATGCAAATCAAAACCACAATGAGATACCATCCCACACCAGTTAGAATGGCAATCATTAAAAAGTCAGGAAACAACAGGTGCTGGAGAGGATGTGGAGAAATAGGAACACTTTTACACTGTTGGTGGGACTGTAAACTAGTTCAACCATTGTGGAAAACAGTGTGGGGATACCTCTAGGATCTAGAACTAGAAATACTATATGACCCAGCCATTCCATTACTGGGTATATACCCAAAGGATTATAAATCATGCTGCTATAAAGACACATGCACATGTATGTTTATTGTGGCACTATTCACAATAGCAAAGACTTGGAATCAACCCAAATGCCCATCAGTGACAGACTGGATTAAGAAAATGTGGCGCATATACACCATGGAATACTATGCAGCCATAAAAAAAGATGAGTTTGTGTCCTTCGTAGGGACATGGATGCAGCTGGAAACCATCATTCTCAGCAAACTATGGCAAGAACAGAAAACCAAACACCGCATGTTCTCACTCATAGGTGGGAATTGAACAATGAGATCACTTGTACACGGGAAGGGGAACATCACACACTGGGGCCTATTATCGGGAGGAGGCAGTGGGGAGGGATGGCACTGGGAGTTATACCTGATATAAATGATGAGTTGATGGGTGCTGATGAGTTGATGGGTGTAGTACACCAACATGGCACATGTATACATATGTAACAAACCTGCACATTGTGCACGTGTACCCTAGAACTTAAAGTATAATAATAATAATAAAAAGAATAAACAGCAGTGAAAGATAAAAAAATAAAAATAATAAAATATTTCCTCAAAAAAAAAAGAGTAATATTGAATTTCAAATAAGATTAAGAGAAAGCAAAACTCTGGATTATTTTTTAGTTTATCACCCCTTCAGAAACCCATTCTGTTTCTTCTGGTGTTCAAAGTATAATCTCTGGAAACTGAACTCCCTGAACATGTCAATTTTTTTTCATGTATGAGCTCTTCCTGTGAAATCTCCTTTGCACTTTAGCATCAGTGGATGAAAACTGGCTTTTATTCAACTATCCCAGAGTCATTTTTCAGAGGAACTGTCATCTCCATCTGACTAGTTCAATCATTACTTACTTTATTCCAGCACTTGAAAGGCAAACCAGCTTTAGTTGTGGCTAACTTCCCTACCTGACCACAGAGTTTCCAAGATTTTCTCCAGAACTAAATGTTACACTGAATAGTATTCTAAGCGATGCTTCTTTGATAGCGTAGAGCCTTCATCAACCTGTTTTTTCCCCAACATTTATCCGCAAAGTAGTTAGAAGCATCATACTGCATTAATGAAGAATTTCCCTTGGTCTCTGCTGCCATTGCCAAACTGGGGCCAACCTATGAGAGAGATGTCTGAAGCAGAATCAGGACAGCAGAAATGACAAGCAGCTTACTGGTGAATAAACGAACATGGTGCTTGACAGCTCTGGGGATCATCTGTATTATGGCTTTGCTCAGGAGCTAGAATACACTTTCCTCCATCACTGCATATTCAAATTCTTCTCATTTTCAATGTTCAATTTAAAGGTTTCTCTCAGCAGCAAGGGATTTGGTCATTTGTTTCATATTTGAGATATTCTGTGTATTTATTATACTGCTAGATATTAGCAAGCTCTTCCTGTATCCTCTCCAGCTAGTATTCCTTTACTCTTCTTCCCCTCTTCTATATTGCAATAGAAACTAGCCTGAATTCTTTTTTGATTTGTATTACCCTCTAGCTGATATTATAATGAAGTAGCTTGTCTCTACTTTCAGAGTTAACCTCTGAAAGAAGAGCAGTTCCTCCCTATCTAATGTGTTACTCCACCAACACATTGCTAATAGCAAGATATGTGATCAATAGTTTGTTGACTGAGTCATTTCTCAGGTGAGATGGAATACTGGGCCACCATCTTTGAGAGGATCTTGGGAATTCCACAGGCAGCTGAATGTGCATTCACAACAATGTTTTCTATCCAAAGGTATTTTGATTGGCTTCTCTGCAACTTCAGTAAATTCTAGTGATGCAGAGACATGGTTGCAAAGAGCCTACTCCCCTCTCATGAAGCAGAAGATTTTGTTCCTGCTGTGTCTTTCCAGACCTAGTAGCATAATCAGTGTTGTGTTTTTACAATCTGTTAGTCTTCTAAAAATGAGAACAATGACCTTTGTGTATTAGTTGACACAAGAGCCTGCTGGGATTAGCAGAATAAGACTTAAAGGGACTTGAGATTGTATATTCCAATCATATCTGTGAAGGTAATAACTAATGTTAATGATCACATCAAATAGACATGCATTCATACTAATGTACTTTTTAATCTCTCTTCTCTTGCTGAGATGTTCTAAGGATTACCTAACAACACAATAAACATGCCAAAGACTGCCCCCCAAAGTCTAGAAACACAGAGAAAAATACTTCATTGTACTTTTAAAAATGAGCAAATGGGTCCGTTGCTTTACATTTAGAGAAACATCACCTGAAAACATGTTTAAGAACTGGAGAAAAACATACTAAGAATATTACACGATATAGCCAACATGCTTTAAAAAATAAATGTAGCCCTGGTTTTCCAACTTTTTGTAGGCCCTTCATATCATGTAGTAGTAAGTGTTTTGAAGAGGAAATAAATAGTGAAAGGGAATTGTAAGGAAAGAGAGAGGTATTATTTTAGATAGGGTATGAGAAGACAAAGCCAATGGAATGTTCATGGTATTTTTAACCCCTCTAGATTGTGCCTGCTTCAGCACCACACGTTCTTCCAATGGAGGCATCTGATACCTCTAGCACTGCCTGTCTCAAGCAAGGATGGCTCACTGTATCAGGGTTCTTGTCCTAGGATCCATTGAACCCATCTTCAGCCATAAACTTCTGGAAATTGTTTGTGAGATTTTCTGTAACAGTAAGTGGACATTTTTCTTGGGAGTTTAAAAAACTTTAAGAGTAGTAAACTAGATGATGAACCATTTGTTTTATATCCTATTGTATAGACAAGGGACATGACCAGGCAGCACACACACAAAGGCTTCTGGAATAACATCTCTGGGAACACTCACAGAGACAACAGCATGTGGTGTCCCACTTAGCCAGTTGCATTCTGGAACAGCAGATGGGGATGTTCAGGCTCTGGAAGAACACAGCCCTCAAGTTGTTGGCTTTTAGCTGAATCATTAAAGATGCACCAACACTTCCCCTGTGTAACCAAGGTCTGTGGCGTAAGCCTTATGGTAATAGTCAAGTGTCCCGGAAAGTCCTGGTCTCCAGCAAAACTCTGCTACTGCATTCGTCATTGGTTTGGAGGGGCACAGAAGGAGAGATCTTCCCTCTAATGTAGCCTGGGAGCTGGGGTCCATGTTTTATGGTTGCAGCATTGACAGCAATTCTGGCCTAAGTCACCCCTACTGAGATGGATTTGGAAATTGTAGGGAAAGCTGCATGATAAAGTAAGAAAACACTGGTTCCCTGTTTCTCACTCTGAAGTTGAATACCTAGTTGAGAATAAATAGGCGTTGGATTAAAAGTAGATAGTCCAAGAAATCACTTGTGTTACTCCCCACTTCAGGTAATTTTGGTTGCCTTCTTTTCTCTCAGTTTGATGCATCCAAGTATTCCTTGACTTGCAAAGAAGCCACACACTCTGCTCCCTCCACTACCATAGGCACAGCCCCTAGTGTCATCACCATGGAAGCTGTTCATTATTTATTCATCTGTTGGGTTATGTTTGGTTATTTATATACTGATTTAGTTCATGATGAATTTGTGGTTTCCCAAGGGCAACACACCACTGTTGTAATAAGATCCTGACTTCCTAGCTCCTTTGTGTTCAGATTATGAAGGATGGGAAGAGGCTAAGGAAATCCAGAGGAGCTTCTGGGAAATGGCCATGGGGAACAGGATCTCAGGGGACCTGGGTGGCTGTTGTGGTAGTCACGTAACTCTGCTCCAAACCTCCTAGATTTTGCTCTTCACTTTGTTCTCTGCCTAACATGCTGTTTGCAAGAACTCTTTTTTTAAAAAGCATAACTGACTATCTGAAGGGAGGTTGAAAATTAAATCATTCTTATTTAGGTGTTAATTCGTTATGTTTCTCCAAATTTGCAGCTGAGTTCAGATGCATTGGTGGTTAGATTGGGAAAGTAGAGAGAGAGTTTATTTTAGAGTACGGAGACTTTGGAGTCAGAGTAGATATTGAAAGGGTGGGAAGATTAGATCATCAGCTAGGCTTTGCTCATCTAGACCTCTAAAGAGAGAAACATGGAAGCTGGGAACTAGATGAATAAAAAAATGGTGAGAATTATCAAGACAAGCCCTACTTATTTCAGAATTACACTTGGGTTGGCACTGCCCCATGACATTTAATGGAACCTTCCTTTTCTTTCTCCCTCTTCATATCTGTTTTCTCCTCTTCTTCCACATTTTCTCCTCCCTCCTCCTCCTTTTTTCCTTCCCTTCCTGCCTTCTGAAACACTCAACCTCTACTAGATCTCTGGGGAGAACTGTCGATACTATAATCCTGCTACATAATTGATTAAATAAAATCATTAATGTGTTGGCAATACAAGGGTAACTAGAGAGCATGAGCTCCTTCAATTGGAAAATAAGAAAAGTAAAGCTCCAAAAAGGAAAGTCTCCAATTAGCACAAGGTCATTCTGGGACTAGAATCCAGGTTTCCTGACTCCCAATTAATGGTTCTTTCTGCTCCGTTTAGAAATTCCTGAGTAAGCCAAAAACTACATACCCCACATGATATTATTTTACTCAGGAAGCAAACCATTTAAATGCCTTATTTGTGTCAATATTGTGCTGAAACCTGAAAATTAAAGTGGGAAAGAATTTAATTTTAAAAGCACTTTATAGTCCTTTGTTTATATTCCTTAAAATTATAGAGTTGATTGTAGATTATCCATTTACAGCTATAGAAACAAAAACAAGTCAAAGACATGTCACAGATGACCCAAAATACAATTTGAATTTAGAAGATCTGGACTTAGTTGTCTATTTGAATTTGCTGATTCTTCATTCTCCTTAAATTTCAATATGAACCAATCACAGTTGTGAACATGAAAATGTTAGAGGGAGGCAGTAATACTAAATAGAAGAGCCTATTATGTACTGTTGATTCTTGGAAATCATATGGTCGACTTAACAGTTTCATCTTTCCATCTTAAAGGAACTCTATGAAAATAAATGGCTGTACATTGAATGACCGAGGACAGGCTGAACTGCATAAATATGGAACCGGGGCTTCAAAGGCTGCAACAGCCTTGGGTACCTGGGTGTATAAAGCAGAATAGCTAGCATTAGTAATAGTCGCAATACAGTATTTATTCAGCTTCATCCCCATTTGTACTACATCCTCCTTGCGGCTGTAATTTCTCCCAAATGTTTTCAGGAATGGGATGTTGGATTGATTGAGTAGACATAGTGATATAGTTTGAATGTTTGTCCCCTTCAAATCTCATGTTGACATGTAATCCCCAGTGTTGGAGATGGGACCTGGTGGGAAGTGTTTGAGTCAAGAGGATCCCTCATGAATGGCTTAGCGCCATCCCCTCAATAATCAGTGAGTTACTGCTCAGTGACTTTACACAAGATCTGGTTGTTTAAAAAGTGTTTCACCTACCCCTTCTCTGTTGCTCTCACTCTTGCCATGTGACTTGCCTGCTCTTCTTTTGCCTTCCACCATGATTGGGAGCTTCCTGAGACCCTCACCAGAAGCTAAGCAGATGCTGGCACCATGTTTCCTTTATATCCTGCAGAACAATGAGCCAATTAAACCTACTTTCTTTCTAAATTACCCAGTTTCAGGCATAGTGACACAAAAATGGACTAATACATATAGCTAGGGTTTTTTATGAGCCCTTGACAAGTCCTCCTGGTTAAGATGTATGCTGGCCTCATTTTCTCTTATCTGCCCAGCTCAGTGTCATAAAGCTGTTGAAGGTAAAATTTAACAGCTATTTAGATAACACATGCCTGGCAGGGTGGAGCCCAGGCTGCCAGGGTTCAGTTTGCTATTCAGAGTACTACCAATCGTACCCAACAGTGACTAACACACTCCACCACCAAGACCTATGGGATGAAAATTATTATCTTTGTTTTCAAACTGGAGAGACTGGGCTCAGAAAATTTAAGTAACTATACTAAAGTCACACAACTAGTAAGTGCCAGGGTAATTTAAGTAACTTTACTAAAGTCACACAACTAGTAAATGGCAGGGTAGCATTTGAAACCAGCCAGTTAATTCTAGAGGCTGCCTTCTTAACATCACACCAAATGTCTGGGTTGAGGAGGCAATTGGACGCCAACACATGTCTGGAGTCAGTCATGGAGTAAGGCCAACTGGTTCTCTGGAGACGGGCTGCTAGTGCTAAGGCATTAGAATAGCTGTGAATATGTGTAAACCTGGCTGGCTTAGCATGACATTTTTTGACTGAGTGAAGCACTAGGAAATAGAATTATCTCTACAGATGAACAGCTAAGACAGAGAAAACTTCCCATAACACATAAGTTGGGGACAAGAGAAGATGATTTGGCTTTAGCTATATTGAATTGGCAAGAAAATGTGGCTTGGTTTCAACAGACACTTCTCTTCATTCTAGACAGAGAGAAGGATTTAAAAGAACTCCATGTAAGAGACCCCAGTTCAGTTTTGGCATGGTGTGTGACCAAATATAGCACTGGAGAACTGAGATGGATTACTTTTCTTCTTCTCACCCCAGAGCCCTCCAGCTTAAGCAAGTAGTAAAGTCCTACTAGACTTTCTGTAGAGTAGTCTCAAATCCAGGTCCCTAGCCAGGAGACCCAGCAACCTGGGAAGCTGTTCCTGGCCAGACTCTGGGGGCAGTTATGGCTTTATACAGGCTCAGGAGGCACGCTCTGAGTGCTGTGTCATAAGGGGATGCAGGAGTTAGAACTGTTTCCTCATCTCCACCCAACCCCTACCCCAACACTGGTGAATATGTGGGGATCCTGGAGTCTGGCACAAGAAGCTCTGAGCATTCATTTTGAGAGGTGAGAATGGTTCTTTATTTTCTGACTTATAAAGTTTGACACCCCAAATCCACATCCAAAATCAAGGAAGCAAACATTCAAAATTTTGAAAGTTTATCACAACCTGGCAGATAACATGACATCTCATCTCTTGCTTCTGCAGCAAGACAACCGTAAAAATAAATTCTCAGTGTGTAAGTTTTAATAGATTACATTTTTGAAGCATACTTTTAGATTCTTTTTAGAACATTAATGACATATTCCATGAACCAGCTGCTATTCCATTCTGCTTCAGCAGTAATTTTAATTTGTCATCATCACCCCTGTGCCCTAACATGCTTCTCTCCCAGGTGTGCCTGGAATCTCATTCTAGCCCAACTGTCACTGGCCTAAGCCTTTGGCCAGCAGCAGCAGCAGAGTTGGCATCTGCTTACATCCTGACAGGAGGTTTCTCTTTAACTGCGGTTGGTAAGTCTCTCTATATAAAACGAAAAGAAAGATGAAGCAGAGGGCAGAAAGGGACTGGAGTTACTGGCTCTTGTTGAAAGGAAGAATGTCAGTGATTTGCAATAGGAAGGCCAGTGGGTAGAAACATGAAAACCAGTTATTATCTGATGCTGGTGAGAAGGTGGGACTTAATGATAGACCTGACAAGTCCTCTGTGTGAATGGTCATAGCAGCCTGGCAGAAGGCAAAGAATGCAGACCAAGAATTCTGGCCCTCTCTGAATAACCATTGTTACTATTACAAGCTCAAAATGACTTTTCCACTTCAGTTCTTTAACAAGTAGTGATAACATTAAAATATGTCAGTGAAGGTGTTGTTTTGACAATAGCGTTCACAACAACAAAAGGATCCAGCAAAATCTTATTCTCTCTCTTAAGGAAAATAGAAATAGTTTTAGTCATTCGTTATAAAATGAGATTAAAATAAATCTTTGCGAGAGACTATACTGTGTCACCTTTTTTGGTGTAGTTGAATGAATGTGGGTTTCAGGATCAGGCTGACCTGGGTTTAAATGGTGGCCTGACCTTAGATGAGTAATTTAACCTCTCTCAGACTTAGGTTTTTCATCCATAAAATTGTACCATAGTCACCACATCATGGAATAATAAGATTAGATTATATGAGGTTGGTAATTCATCTAGCAATATGCCTGGTACCTTGTAGTAACTCAATAAATCCCTACTTAGTGCTTTGTTGAAGTCCAGAAATGTCTATTGGTTCAAAGAACATTGCACCTTCCTCAATTTCCCTGCAAAGAGCTTACAGTATGATCAAAAACTAAAATTAGAAACCTGCAACAGAAAGGGAAAAAGAGTAGAGGAGGCTGCAGTATCCTGGGAAGAGCTAGGGACTGAAATCAGAAGGAGGCTTTGCTGCAACAGAACTGTGGGCACATTGCTTAACATCTTAAAGCCTCAGTATTCTCACCTACATCAAGGAGATAACAATATCGCCTTTGCAGATGTATATTTAAGACATCCTTCCTATGTACCGACATTGGGCTTGAGATTGAGTTTCCCACAAAGAAGAATAAGCTACATTCAATGCCCTCAAAATAATTTGGAGCCTAGTGGAGGAATTAGTAACATAACCATATGAAGAAAATATGCTCACTGAATATAGGATCAACTTTTGAATTCCTTCTCAAAAATGGTAAAACGTAACAATGATAGGCACGGATTTATACCAGATAACTTTCAATCCAGGCTTCTGCTTGATAGTTGTAAAACATCAGGCAAGTTATTTAACCTATTGTTGGAAATGAAGGAAATAAAGGAATAGGAATTGTTGTGAATATTAAATAATACATGTAAATGTGGGGAACATAGTAAGCATTCAATAAAACATTAGCTCTAAAGTTTGCTAAAGGTACCCCAGCACTTGGGGCTGAAGGTGACAGTCTTGAGGGGCCTCCCTATAAATTCTCTATCTTTGTTGACACCAGTAATTCATGTAGAAACATCCCCTAGGCTCTATTCTCAGAAATGGAATTGTTTTGGTGTTGTTAGGTACATCTACAAATTCAAAAGTCCAGACATTAACATCTGAATGTTATTCCTTGAAAGAATAGATTGATGAGAGCTACTTTTCCCCATTGTTTTTCATAAAAACTATCTTGCATACTTTATCTTGCCACTTTTTACTTATAAGAGTTTTCCATTTTCTATAAGAAAGTTTCTGTAAGTTGCTAAGAAAAGCACAAACTTAACATGCTACAAGGAAACTACAAGATGACAATGAGCTTCAGGGCAAATCACCACATACAGATAATCAATTAGGGAAGAAAAATGTTCAGGATCTCATTGTCATAGTCTTTGAAAAGAAACTCTGTACCAAAGTAAGAGTTTCAAATGATAGTTTCAACCCCGACTCTTACTCCAACCCAAGCCCCAGCTGTGTTCATTTCACCTCATTTCACCTCAAATTGGAAATAAATAAAGATAAAATGTTGTGCATATGTAGTACCTTGTTTCCAAGGAGCCCAACAGACTTTAAACATATTATTACCCCATTAATCATCATGCTGAAAGAGGATATAACAACCATGTCTCCACACTTCTAAATGAGAAAATGCAGAAATGACAAAGGGAATTGACTGACAAAGGACACAGTGGAATGGGTGACATGGCAGGGAAAAGAACCTGGGTCTTGGAAATCTTTATTATTTCAAGGATATAAGAATACCCATAAATCATAAATAACAAGATAAAACCTGGCTGCTGATTGCTTAGAGTGTAGTTAAGTCAAAGACAGGAGTAAGAGGGCTTTCAAATATGTATAATAAACCTCTTGCGCCTCTGGATGCTGGCAGGATATCCTACTGGGTTTCTTCTCCTCTTGGCCCCCACCACTGTAGGTCACTTCTCATACTATCATAAATTTTCTGACATCTAGTAATTTGCTACAAATTTTCAACTCTAACTTTAGGATTTAATTGTTTTTGTTTTTGTTTTTGTTTTTTGTCTTCTCTTATACTCCAAATCAAATCATATGCCCATTTTCTTTCAAAGTCTACTTATTAATGCTGATTAAATTCCTTTCCGTTTGTTTTAAATTTAATTTAAAAAGTCAGCTAATCTAGAAGACCACATTTTCTCAATACAGGCATTGTGTGAAATGGAATTAAATGTCATATATAATTTTATAGAGCTATTTTTTAAGATGAGGGTAGTCAGGTTTTTAAATTTTCTTGGAGTAACATTTATGGGTGAGAATATTGTTATAACTCAACTTGGGAGTTAGTAATTTTATAAATTAACCAATTAAGGATGTCAAGATATCTCTTAAACAGTTTAAGAAAGCAAATGAGCAAATTACTTGGTATCAAAATCAAGTCCCCGAGAAAAGAGTGTGGGTGACTTAGGGGTGGACACACAGTGGATCTGGGGGCATTTGGAAGGAAGCGCTTGCCCTCAAACTGCCCTCTGCCTGTTCATTCACCAATGACCAAGAGGCCTAGACCAGGAAAAGAAAATCTTTATGTTCCACAGTCAGGAAAAAGACATAAAATATCAACTATCCTGTAAGACAGTATTAAGTTCACCTTAAAAGTATTAAGAGAAGTGAGAGGGAAACAAACAAAACAAAACACGTAACCAATAGGTAAGTGACATGGATTTCTAAAAATAACTTTCAGAGGCATATAGTCTAGTTACAGCATGTACAGTACAGAATGGGTCAGAACTGAGTTAAATCCAAGATAAGCCACTTCTCAGCTAAGAGACCTTTCAGTTGGTATGAAGGTTGATGATAATGAATATAAGTTCCTGGTGCATAGTTGGACTGGCAATAAATAGTATTTATTAAAATTATCTTAATCTGTATCTTATTTTCTCCTTCCAAAATCACATTTATAATCTCCGTCAACCCAAATTTTACTAATCAAGTTTTAATGTTTCAAAGAGCGTGCTAACTAATTGAAGTTTTCTTTTCAGTTAATATGAATTTGATATATACAGCAGAAAGAGATAGCTCATTATCTTCTGTTTAAAAGAACTGAGGTTTAAGATATGAACTGTTTTCATTATAGTACAAAATATCTTATTTGTCATTATATATGTCTAACATATCTATTTTATTTATGCTGAAAAATATGTCAAATGTTATAATTATAATCTCCTTTATACCTTTATCTTGTCACTCTTATGTTTTTGTTTGATCAGCCGTATTTTGTATAATTATTCTTTAAATAATTTCACCAGGCAACAAAATGTGAAAAATATGGACCATAATGCTGACAACCTCACCTGCTTATGATGGCTTTTGATGTGTCCTCTTAGCTAAGTTAAACAGCAATTCCCAGAATTCTCTTTTAGGTCATTTTCAGTTAAGGTGAGCTGCAAGAGACATTCATTCCCGAGTTGGAGGAAAAAAAAGGGAATAGAAGCCATTCTGTAACACGCACATCCTTTCTCCTGGTTACTCAATCAAACACTAATCTAGGTGCTGCTGTGATCAGATTTTGAAGATGAGATGAAAATGTCTAATCAGTTGACTTTCATTTTATCAAAAAGATAAATTGTTGACTTTCATTTTATCAGAAGATAAATTGTCCTGGATAATCTAGGTGAGCCAGGCTTACTCACTTGGAAGGTCTTTCAAAGAGGACTTAGGCCTTGCCTATGTTGAGACTCTTGCCTGTGTACAACAAATGTCAGCTTGTGACCCTGGGTTCCAGCCTGCTCATGACCTCCCTTCTCAAGCACCCACTATGCAGAGTTTCAGCTTGCTTTACTTAGCTGTCATAATTGCATAAGTCAGTTCTTTGTAATAGATGCAGATAGATGGATGGATGGAGATGTAAATATAGATATAAACACATGGAATAGAGATGGTGGAGACAGCAATAGAGATGGGATAAATAGATATCCTAATGGTTCTGCTTTTCTGGGTGAACTCTGATATACTACCTTATCTTTCCGTATCTACTGAGGTCCCTGTGAGATCAAATGCTATACTAGATATTGAATGCATTGATGACTCAATGGATCTGTTGATCTCCAAAGATACACTGATACTTTCATTCATGTATTCATTTGAAATTTATAATTACTTACATATGAAAAGACTTAGAGCAAATTAATTTTTAGTAAAGGTTTTCTGGTTTGTTGTTTTTATTAATCATGTTTACATAGATTTGCCTAAATGTCTTTCAAACTAATTTGCATCACAAAACGATTGTTTGACACTAACTAGCAGAGTAACTTTGAGCAAATTACTTAACCTATCAATTTCATCAAGATGGAAAAGATAATATTTATCTCATTAGATTTTTATTAGAATTGATATATGCAAAGCATTTAGGATGGTACTAGACATACAGTAAACAAGATATAAGTGTTATCTTCTATTATTATTAAATCAAATTACTTTCACACTCTTCACCCAGTTTTTCCAAAAAGTTGCTTATGTATGAGGATAACAATAATAGTGCCAATTGTTTATACCAAAATTTTCAATGAATATTTTAAATTACTGGAAAAGATTTGCTTGAACAATAGACGACTAAGGTGTCCAACTATTCAAAGACAGTTACAGAAACAGGTTGGTTTTCTCTGGCTCTAGGGCTGATAACATGGCATGAACAAAGAAGTCAGGTTCTGGTATCAGATGCACCCAGTAGAATCCTGGTTTCACTACCCACTGCCTGTACCTGAGCTCTAACTCCTTGAGTGTAAAACAGGCTACGTAGTCCCTACATTGCACCACAGCCATAAGGACTGGCAGTTACCAGCTATGTAATGATCTTTCTATTGTGGCTTCCAAGGAAGAAGTAGAAGACAGCAATATTATCATTTTTAAATCTAATACTGGATGACAGAATAATACAGATTACATGCGACTTGCAATGTTTAGATATTAAGAGTTTTATCAAGTTCCTTTCCCCAAATATTTGATTCAATAGGAACGTATTGAATACTTATTTTCAAGCTCTGCCGGGTGCTGTAAATATGAAAATGAAACAGTCCCTGGTCAATTTAAAAATGCTTGGCCACCTTGCCATGAATCCCTCCACACTAGATTTTCTTATATTTGGCTTCATTCTCCTAACGACCTTTTTAAAAACTCTTCAGTTATTTTGTTTTTTCTTGCCATCCTAAACATTATGTATTCTTCAAGGTTCTGCCCTTGAAATGCTTTTTCTGCTTGTAGTATTTTAATCATGTGCCTTTCCATTTCCAGAGCTTCACCTCTGCATGATTGATTCCCAAATATATGTCTACCATTTTAACATTCACCTACAGGTCCCTAAAACTTCAAAAGTCCAAAGCAGAACTTATTGCCCCTTCTGTGCCCCAAGCCAGACCCTTTTCTTGATGTGTGTGTGCATGTTATTGCTCTAGCGTATAATTTGAAGCCAAGGTTGATTCCTCCTCATGATTTTCTTTACATATCCAGTTAACTTCCAGGTCTTATGTTTTGCGTTATAGTTTTTACCTTGAAGGATTTCACAATCCATTTTGTTCCTTGCATTTTTCCTGACATCACTCTTGCCTTGGTGTGCTTTATTTATCTTTTAGACGTTTCAATACCTTCCTAATTTGTCTACTTCTTTTAGCTTTTGTCTCCTTCCCATCCTTCCAATGTCTTGCTTCCAGTTTAACATTTGTAAGTTTCAATTAGTAACTTGATTGAAAACCTTTTTATTGGTTTCACAGCACTGACAGAATTAAACAGCATGAGTCAGTACAAAGGTACTTCCCAAGGGTATCTCCAAACTACCCTTCCAGTATCATCTCGAGCAAGAAATTGACACTTGTTGAATACTGACCACATACATGAATGAGCAGTTATATCTCTATTGGTATATATATATGTGGTCCAATATGTGTGTAAGTAGGGCAGGGTGAGTAGAAAAAACAGTGAATTGTGCATAGGTCTGATAGTTCCAGCAAATACAGTTCTAGTATCAAGAACAGGAAGGGAGTGGAAAAAAATACTATGAGCTAATAGTAGTTATAATTGAGGTACATGAACACTGGCCATGGAGGATAGCAAAATAAAGGACAGTTTAGGTATGAACTTCAAACAAGTAAGTCTTTTGTTAGGTAGTTGAGAGCAGGGCTAAAATAATGCAATGCAGGGAGCAGCACTGGGGAGCAAGAAGTCCCTTTCCTGCTGTCTTTGAATTTAGACAAGTAAGAGGAGGAAAAGCCTATTTTGTTTTCTGTAGTGATGGAGTTTCTACAGCTTCTCTCTCTTTTTGAAAAGACACTATTCAGGAAATGAAATATTTTCACTGTCAACAAAGTACACGGCATCACTAATGACTATACTTCAGCAGATTTCAGGTGTCATGGGCTTATAGTTTCAGAAAGCTCCCACTAAGTAAAGAACTTGCATTGTTTCAGTGCATAAGATTTGCAGACCAATTTTTCTGGCCATGTAAAACATTAGGAATCACTTTTCCTTAAAACATGAATTTCTTGGTAATACACTATGAGTTGAATTGTGTCCCCTTTAAGAAAAAGGTAACACTGAAGTTCTCATCCCTAGTACTTCAGAATGTGACTTTATTCGGAAAAAGTCTCATTACAGAAATAATTTAAAATGAGGTAATTAGGATGAGTCCTAATCCCATACAACTATTGTCATTATAAAGAGAGGAGGTTTGGACATAGAGACACACATGCATAGAGGGAAGATGATGTAAAAGACAGAGACACAGGGAGAATGCTATACGAAGATGAGGGCATAGATTGTTGTGATACATCTACAAGTCCAGGATTGCCAGCAAACCACCAGAAGCTGGGAGAGAGGCATGGAACAGATTCTCCTTCACCACCCTCTGAAGGAACCAACCCTAGTGATACCTTAATTTTGAACACCTAGCCTCCAGAACTGTGATACAATACCTTTATGAGACAGCCAGTTTTTGGTACTTTATTATGCAGCTTTAAGAAACCAATAGGTAGTTAACACAAAAATGTTATTTAACATTTTTATTTAATGTTATTTTCTAGTATAAAAGAAAAAATAGAGTAAGTTTCTAAAATATCACTATTTTTATTAAGAAGCAATTGCTTTTAGTCAGAAAAAAATGTGTAGCAAATACCTTTATGTTCGAGCAAATACCTTTATGTTTGAGCAAATACTCTCATGTTTCCACAAGTAATAGTTACAGTAAGACTTATCAAAATATTTCTATTTTCTGTCTCCAACTTTTCTCTGAACTGCAGATCATTTTATATTAACTCCTTAATTTGATTCTTAGCCAATGTGAGAGAGTAATCCTTCTTGCAATAGATCCCAATGCAGCATGGATATCCATACCCAATCCAAACTGCAGTGACTTTAATATCCATCTTCTTTCTGAATTTTCTGTAATGATGAAGTATTTGAAGCTTAAGCTGAAGTAAATCCAGGCTCATTTGAATCCTTGACTCCTCCTCTTTTTCAGCATTAGCTATTCTCAGTTAGACCCAGATGAAAGTCAACAATTTATGACTTCTGTCAAAACTAGAAGCAGTTTTGCTGACTAATCGATAGCCAAATGGAATTTCTACTTGACAAAAATGCTTTGTTATTTAAACATCTATTCTATTTTTTGAGCAATTTCCATGATAAGAGTTAGCCATTTTTTTCCTTGATGGTAATATTACCCTCAATACTAAGTACTGAAAATATTGCCTAAATGCTTTAGATCAGAAGATGAGAAAACTAATTATTTCTAAATGACTTAATTTTGACTGTCTGTCTATATGTCTCACTCTTGTTTCCCTTCCCTGAACAGGAAGAAGAAGTTTATTTAATCTCATGCCAATGACTAAGAGGAACTGCTTACTAGGGAGAGTGTTTTCTCCCAATTTGAGATTGCAGAGCACTCTCTTTGCAAGAAACTCTGACTTTAATGAAAGTGCACCTGAGCCCAGGCATATTTGATCACTCTTTCCATGTGTTAAAAAGAGTCCTCTTTCTTTCTGGAATTTTGATTGCAACTGTAAACACTGGCAACATTTATTTGCTTCACATCACTTTCTAAATACTTGTCCAGAGAAAAAGAAAGTGAATGAAAAAAAATACTGAAAATGGGGGTAGCATAAAATTAATGTGTCATTACATCAAATCGATAATTTTAGCTAAATGAATATTTTATTTGATGAATTTTATTTAATTTAGATGAATTACACATTTGTATCATTTTTAAAATCCCAGAGTTTCTGTTCTTCATACAATAAAGATATAAGAAACAACTGAAAATACACACACATTACTTTTCTACCTTTTTAGAAAAAAAATTTTTTTCCAATTATTTCTAAAGTATCTTAATCTACAGTTCACAGCCACAAGCAAATACAAATAAATTCATGTTAGAGCTGGAGGAAGTTTTACAAATTTGTAAGGGGTAAGAAGAGAACATAACCAAGGTCTGGTCTCAGGTAACAACATGGGACTGAGACAATCGTATATTTCAACCCATCCATTAAAGTTAATTAACTAATCCTGTATACATTTGGGGTATAAAACATAGTAAAGATATGCTTATTATCTAGAAGGCTGTCATATATACTTGAAGATGAAGTACTAACCTCTTTCTCAAATTCCAGTTACATTTTTCTGACTATGAGACATTTGGAAGACGAAAGGTTCTGTTGATTTTTCTCCAGAGGAATAAAAACATTACAAGCTTTGTTAATATCCTGCCTGAGAAAGTGGTGTGTAAAAATGAATACTCTGAGGTGTCTTTACTAACAACATTTCTAGGTTTTCACAAGAGGAAATATTTCATGGACACTGGCATACAGCTGTGTGAAGTAATAAGAAAATAAGCAAAAGACACCTGAAAAATATTTCTACGAACCTTTAATTCATGGTCAGTTTGGGAATTTGAGAAAAATGATGTAAATTACACATATATTTTAGGAATCAAATAGTCTTGATGTCAATCCTGACTTCATCATTTAAAAACTGTAGGAAAATTTTAGGAAAACTTATGAAAATTTTCTTATCTTCTTTTTCTGCCTCATTCTTTCAGAGATAAAAAGTGGAAAATATCACAAATTATTAGGTAAATGGTGGAAAATTCACTTGTGATGATTAAATAAGGTAATTTCCATAGTACAGTTAATTTTCAAGACAGTAACAGTTAATCCGGACCAGTTATTCAGTTACCCTAATCCAGACAAGGAAATCCCATTGGTAAGAGTCAATCCACACACACACACACACACACATACACAAAAGGGAAATAAAAAAAGAAGGTGTCATTCCTGTCCATTTTCTGTTAAAGGAACACATAAAAGCCTGAAATTGTTTGAATTAGGCAGGTCCAAGTTAGAATCCTGACTTAACCACTTAATATATTTGGGTATAATGCTTATTTTCTCTCTTTTTTGCCAAAATGAGGATAATAAACATACCGATTTCATAGGATGTACATTTTTTTTTTTGAGATGGAGTTTCACTCTTTCACCCAGGATGGAGTGAAGTGGCGCGATCTCGGCTCACCACAACCTCCGCCTCCCGGATTCAAGCGATTCTCCCGCCTCAGCCTCTTGAGTAGCTGGGATAACAGGCACGCGCCACGAGGCCTGGCTAATTTTTGTATTTTTAGTAGAGACGGGGTTTCACCATGTTGGCCAGGCTGATCTTGAACTTGTAATCTCAGGTGATCTGCCTGCCTCAGCCTCCCAAAGTGCTGGGATTACAGGCGTGAGCCACTGCACCCAGTTGGATGTACATTTTTAAGAGATGGCATAGGTATAGTGCTTACCCCAGAACTTGGTATATATAATAAGCACTCAATGCTACTTACTATTTTTTTGTTTGTTTGTTTTTGTTTTTGTTTTTGAGACGGAGTCTCGCTCTGTCGCCCAGGCTGGAGTGCAGTGGCCGGATCTCAGCTCACTGTAAGCTCTGCCTCCCGGGTTTAGGCGATTCTCCTGCCTCAGCCTCTGCAGTAGGTGGGACTACAGGCGCCTGCCACCTCGCCTGGCTAGTTTTTTTTTTTGTATTTTTTAGTAGAGACGGAGTTTCACCGTGTTAGCCAGGATGGTCTCGATCTCCTGACCTCGTGATCCACCCATCTCGGCCTCCCAAAGTGCTAGGATTACAGGCTTGAGCCACCGCGCCCGGCCAACTACTTACTATTAATTTTTAATTTTTATTAAGAAAGGTCATTGGGTATCAACTTACTAGATCAGAGAAATGGGTATTTACTTTAGCTGCAGCCTCTCTTAACTGAAAAGTTTGGGACATAAATGGAATTGGTGGGCTCAAGCCAACCAAATCGCATTAGCAATGTCTAGGGATCAATGGGAAGAGAGAAATGTATACAGTGTTATTTCCAAAATGTTCTGATAACATATGTTTTATAAGGTAAGACAAATATTGCAGATTGTTTTATGACTCACATTCAGCATTCTCCACTTCCCTTTGTAGCAGAGGTAACCAATGACACATGTAGCTTTTTCAAAAGCAGTAAATACTGAGTAGGTATTTTGTGATAAATGTAATGCTAGGCTCTGAAGACAGAAGAGTTGAAAAAATAGATTCCATATTTTCTCTTATGGAGTTGTAGTGTAATAAGGATGGCAAGCGCTCAAAAAAATCACACAAGTAAATATACAATTATAAATTATGTAAGTGCTGTAAAGAAAACATAAAATTGAAAGCTAGGAGATAGATAGTATGCTCGATCTTCCTGGTTTGCCCAACGCCATCCTGATTTTAGCATGGAAAGTCTCACTTTCTAAAACTCCCTCAGTCATGGGCAAACCAGGAGAATTACTCACCACAGAACTAGGGTGGGAGCCCTGACAGAGGTGAGCAGCCTGAAGAGTAGGAGTTGAGCAGCCTCAGCTTTAACAGAAGCATTCTTGGAAAATGAGCAACTGGATAAGGCCCAAGATGGAAAGAGCTCAGTTAAAAGGACCAGAGATAGGGGTTGGGGCTTGAAATGAGGACGGTATGGCAGGTAGATTATGCTGTGCCTGGCAGACCATGTTGGAGGGTTGGGAGGAAATGGATTTTTACCTTAGCAGCAAAGGAACAATTCTAATAGGTTTTGGGCAGAGGGACAACCAAGCTCAAAAATCCTTTATAGTTCATATTTTAAGATAATCAGCCTGACTACAATGGGGATAAGTGACAGGAGGTGGAAAATGGAAATGGTCAACAGTGGGTAGATTTGAGAGCAATTTTGGTATTTGAAGACCATTAGTTTTTCATCTCATTAGGACAGAACAACTTAACAATGGTACTGAAAATGTGGTCAGCAGCATCAGCTGAGAATCTGTTAGATCTGCAATTCCTTGAGCCCCTGTGTAAACCTACTGAATCAGAAACTCTGGGTGTGAGTCTAGCAATCTGTTTTTCAGATAGATCCAAGTTCAAATCCAAGTTTAACAAGCCCTCCAGGTGACTCTGATGCCCAGCTGAAGTTTGGCAAGCATCCAAAATTCAAAAGTCAAACTTAGAAAGGATGGAAATTTGGTAATGTTATCACTCCACTTGAAGGATAAGATTCTTCCTAATAATAGATGTAGAGAGAGAACAGAGGTGTACCTTGTTTTTATTGACAAACACATCTTTTCAGATTCTGGATTGTATTGCCAACAATGTACTTCTGGAAGGATAATTAGCACCTTGAGAGAAAGGTATTTAAACTGTGGTTTGAAGGACAGAGACAAAAATAACTAGTGTAAAATTTATCAGTAATTGACCAGGTGCCTTCTATGTAACTGGGTGATAAATGGGGAGAGCTAGGTAAAACAATGATTGTTACATGAAAAGAAAAGCCACAAAACAGATAGTTTTCAGTACTACCTGAAATCAAAGTCCCTTCCAGTCCTGTATTTCTGGATTCCACTGGCAGAATAAGACTTTTAACTCTTTGGTATTTAACTCTTTAGTATTTAGATTCAGATGTCTATATTCAAATATTTGAATCCCAAGCTAAATTTTTGGTCACTACTTTATTTTATTGTGAATTTTTTAATGTAAATGGTAGTTTTTTGATATGTAATAGTTCTATACATTTATGGGGTACAAGTATTTTTGATATATACATACAACTTGCAATAATCAAATCAGGGTAATTGGGATATCCATCACATCAAACATGTATCATTTATTTGTGTTGGGAACATTCCAAATTTTCACATCTATTTTGAAATATACTATAAATTTTTATAATATATAACTGTATATTACAGAGAGTATGTATACAGTCACCCTACTGTGCTATTGAACACTAGAGCTTATTCCTTCAATCTAACTGTTTTTGGTGCGTATTAACCAATCTTTCTTCATCCCTCCTAACCCTTACTCTTCCCAACCTCTGATAACCATCCTACTTTCTACCTCCATGAGATTGTTATTTTAGCTCCCACATGAGTGAGAACATGCAATACTTGTCTTTCTGTGCTTGACTTATTTCACTTAACACCGTCTCCTCCAGTTCCATCCATGTTGCTGCAAATGATAGGATTTCATTCTCTTTTTTGGCTACATGATATTCCATTGTGTATATGTACCACATTTTCTTTATTCATTCATCCATTGACGGACACTTAGGTTGATTCCATATCTTGGCTCTTGTAAATAGTGCTACAATAAACATGGAAGTGCAGCTATCTCTTTGATACACTGATTTTCTTTCTTTTGGATATATACCTAGCAGTGGGATTTCTGGATCATATGGTAGTTCTATTTTATGTTTTTTTAAGGAACTACATACTATTTTCCATAGTGGCTATATTAATTTACATTCCCATAACAGTGTACAAGCATTCCACTTTCTCTTTGCATCCTTGTCAACATGTTCTTTTCTACTTTTTTGATAATAGTTACTTTAACTGAGGTGAGACGGTATCTTTTTGTGGTTTTGATTTGTGTTTCCATGATGATTAGTGATGTGCATTTTTTTCATATACCTGTTGGTCATTTGTCTGTCTTGAGAAATGTCTATTAAGATCTTTAAGTGCACATGAACAGAAAGATATTATTGAAACTTGATGAGATGGGACTTGTGATCTACAACAATGAAAGGCCATAGCTTACCAAAAAGATAAAACAAAACTTAGTAGAAGAGAGTTCTACCCTGCATGAAAATTAAGAGTTGACAGTAGAAATGTGTTGGAAAAAAAATTTCATGTAAGAAAAGCAACCAGATATGAGAGTAATTTTGGAAGAATACCACAAACTTCCAGACGAGAGAGAAATTATAAATTACGATTTCCTGGAACAGATTAAGTAGTGGGAGAAAGACAAAATCTAGTAGTGATAGGAAATATAATTATTCTTACAGCTCTAGAAAGTCTTATTTAATTCAATAGCTGAGTATAAAATATGTTTTCTTAATCCCAATTTTGTCCCTCAGACAGGAAAGGAAAACCTGGAAATCTATTACTCTGTTTAATTTTGACTAACAGAGAAGAAGCAGTTTCTTATGTAAATCTACTCAGGACTTTGGGAGAGGTCATTTTGTTTCAGTGATTATAATAAAAAAGGAATAGATATACATATTTCCTGAACATTCTTTCGAAGATCATTTATTTTTTGGATGTGGATATTTACGACATGTCACTCATTATTCTTAGATAACACTTTTATTATTCTAAATGCCTTCTAAGTCAACTGCTTCATTCTGGCAAGGAAGGAACAGAAGTTCATGGAACACGTGCCTTGGATTGCTTGACCAGGTGCCTTCTATGTAACTGGATGATGAATGGGAAGAGCTATAATTATTAGATTCCATGTATCCATAATAGCCTAGGCTTTGCCTAAAATGTTTCTCAAACTTTAATGTACATTAGAATTGCCTGGAAGCCTTTTTAAAAACACCGAATTCTGGGATCCAACCCCAGAGTTTCTGTTTTTATAGGTTCAGTGTCAGGCTGGAAAACTTGCATTTCTATCTAGTTCCCAGATGCTGATGCTGCTGGTTTCCCACTTTAAGAACTGAGGACATAATGAAAGAAAGTACTTCAAGTCAAAGCCCCTATAACTAAAATCTGCCCACAGCACAAGTGAAATCAGTGACACAATTCTCTTTCTGCCTAAAAGAGAGTCACTCTCTAGCTTCTCAACACTGTCTACACATTAGGAACCCCTGTGAGAAGTTTTAGAAACACCTGTGTCCTGGCTCCCTCTGCCCCACATTCCGTTTGAATTAATCTGAGCTTCCAACCTGAACATCAGTATGAGTTAAAAGTACCCACGTGCAGCCAGCATTGAGAATCACTGACCTTTACACTGACGGGTCTTCCGTGTTTAGCTCTTCAACCTGATCCTGTCAGCATCATCCACTGACAGCTGCCGACTGGGCAAGTTACCCTCAAACTTTCCGCTAATTAGGTGGCACGCAGTAGTGAGGGGCTAAGCATAATAAAAGGTTCCTTGGTTGTCATAAGAACTAATTAACTAGATTGCAGTTACAATTATCTAGAAAGCATCACTTTGAGATGATAGATCAAACACTAAGCATTTTTACTACTGTCCTCATTATCAATAATAAACGTGTTAAACTTTTACAGCATAATCAGGAAAAAACAACCCTTTGATGCACTCTTCAGATAAAGAGGAACCACGGTGCTTACACACATGATTGCTAGTTTTTCGCTTTCCACCAACATTTTCAGAGGTAATAATGTATGTAGTGCCTGGGAAAATGCCTCTGAAGAAGACAGAAAGTGAGAGGGGATAAAACTGTAACATCTGTTGTAAAGGACAGTACACAGTGGGTGCTCAAATTTTACTGAGTAACTTCATGAAGTCAAATTATGTTAGGCAACTTAACTTATTTAAACAAATGTAAGCCCTTCTGTCAAATAAAAATATTTTCCCTGGTTTTGAAATCAATAAGATTGTCAATTTTACATATATTCATTAGTATCCAGTCTTTAATATTTGTATTTGTAAAACTAATGACTGAATTTATGCATATGACAACAATGGGCAAGTGACTTTTAATTGTGTATTGTTTATTTGGTTATAAGTTTCTTTCCTTATTTATATAACTTAAAGGAACCACTTCTCAGATCAATATGCTAGCATACCAAGAACACATGTTGTATTATATTATTTTTCCCCTGGACCATATTCAGAAAAATGGAGTGATATTTATATATTTGATAAAATAAATGTGAATAACATACTTTTAGTTTTAGTTTTTATTAAGCCCCTTCCATTCTATAAATACTAATAATACATCATCTGTGTTTTCAACAATGAAGAAACATTATCTTAATGAAAGGGATATATATATTATCAATTCACCTTCAAGCAAGTAACATATTTAACTACTGTCAATATTATATAGGTTTATTTTTAAAATTGATCATATTTGCATCTAGATAGGGAAAAATGTTCATCTATATCTCTAATGGAACACTGGCATTTTCATAACTATGACAAATATTTAAATATATGACTAGATCTTTAATCACAAGTTCTCAATATTTACTGCTTTTATCTGACTGATTTTTCTAAATTCAACACAAAACTTTCATAAGAACAAATAATTTTATGCAAGCAATTTATTCTGTTTTGCTAAATAATAGATTTCAGCACTTGCAACAGAGAGAATCTAGAAATATTGAGGGAAGAGTGAAGAGAGATCATCTCAGAAACTCGGAAGGTCGCTTGTAGAATTCAAGTGCTTGGTAACTACAGTGGGGAATTTTCATCATTTAACAAGACTGTGAGCAATAACCTCAAAAAATCATTTTTTAAAGAGTTACTGTATGTGCTCTTTGAATGGACAAAGGGATAGAACTTTAATGAGAGCTTGTATAATCTGTGACAATGCAAAATAAAAAATGGTAAACTAGATATTTGTGCATGCATCTCCAAAATTAGAAAAGAAACTAATTTGCATAGAAATCTATCAAAACATTAAGGATACACAACTGCACACTAATTTTAGGGACTCTGTCCATTTCAAGAATTACATTGGACTTACACCATTTTTGGATATGTGTATTAGGTTGCTTCTCTCTACCACTCTCTCAACATATATTTTTAATATATACACATACTAATGTTAGATGTAGATACGTGTGTGTGTGTGTGTGTATATATATATATACACAGCTATATGTAGTTAGAAATCAGCAAATATAGATGCTGATTTTTAACTTTTAAGAATTATTTTCCAGTTTTCTTGTTGTTTAATACTCTGGGTTGTAATAAATAAGGTATGAAATAACATGTATTTTCTTTTATAACATTAGCTCAAGCCCAGCAGTTTAAAGAACACTCTACCTTAGTAGATGTTTTTGAATAAGATATATAAAGAAGGTATATAATGAATGATTAGTGATTTTATAGCTTAGTGACCCACAAAGGCAAAAAAGACAAAGTTATGAGATAGGGATAGAGTGAGAGAGGATGGCAGTTATAAATGCCTTCATCTTTGCACAATTCTTAGCACATAGTGTGTGCTTAATAAATATTTATTCTAGGAGCAGATTAAGGTATATATACGGCATTATAATTACAGATTTTCAGATAAACTGAAAATGGGAAATAAGTCTCCTTATGGATACTAAACACAAAATTTTAAAACTAGCAAAATATAAGTCACTTAAATGACATCCACAAAAAAACAAAAGTGCTGATATATACAATATTCATAGCTCCTCAAATCAAACCATATTTATTACAACTAAGATATACTTTCTGACTTATCTGCTCAATAGGAAAGCTTTCCTGCACTCCCTACCTCTGTCTTCAAAGCACTTATCTCCTACAAACTAATCATTTAAAGAAATAAATTATATCATGCTACTTCACTATTCACATTTTTCCAATACTATCTCATTATACTTCAAAAACAAACAGACTCTGTATCATGGACTACCAACCCCTGCATCATTCGACCTCTGCCTACCAACTCAGCTTTTCCAACTCATCTTTCCCTCTTCTCGTCCATTGTACTGGGACCCTGTAAGTGCCAGAACTACACGGTGTCCTGTTTCCCACCTCAAGGTCCACAGGGACACAGCTCACTCTGCCTGGAATATCACACTTCTCCCTCTTCACCTCACTCACTCTTCATTTAGGTCTCAGCTGATTCTAGGAAGAGACTTTATGCCATTATCCTATGGATAAGTAAGTGCCCTAGTATTATTTTCTATTATTCACTGCTGTTCCCCTTTATAGTATTTATTGCAGGTGGTAATTATATAATTACATGTTTATTTGGCCATTGCCAGTGTCCTCCTTCATAGCAGGAACACAGCGGGGAGGGAAACTCATCTGTTGGGCTCTCCACTTTATACCCAATACCTAGCTGAAAGCTACCTTGCAGCAGGTGCTCAGTGTTTCCAAGATGAATGTTTAAATTATGGTTGAAAGTGTCAGGATTCTGTTTAAATTAGTCTTTAAGATAAATGACAGTTTAATGACAAAGAAAAATTCAATTCTAGTGATTGCCATTCTAACTGGTGTGAGATGGTATCTCATTGTGGTTTTGATTTGCATTTCTCTGATGGCCAGTGATGATGATCATTAAAAAGTTAGGAAACAACAGGTGCTGGAGAGGATGTGGAGAAATAGGAACACTTTTACACTGTTGGTGGGACTATAAACTAGTTCAACCATTGTGGAAGACAGTGTGGCGATTCCTCAAGGATCTAGAACTAGAAATACCATTTGACCCAGCCATCCCATTACTGGGTATATACCCAAAGGATTATAAATCACTCTACTATAAGGACACATGCACACGTATGTTTATGTGGCACTATTCACAATAGCAAAGACTTGGAACCAACCCAAATGTCCATTAATGATAGACTGGATTAAGAAAATGTGGCACATATATAAACCATGGAATACTATGCAGCCATAAAAAAGGATGAGCTCATGTCCTTTGTAGGGACATGGATGCAGCTGGAAACCATCATTCTGAGCAAACTATCGCAAGGACAGAAAACCAAACACTGCATGTTCTCACTCATAGGTGGGAATTGAACAATGAGAACACTTGGACACAGGAAGGGGAACATCATGCACCAGGGCCTATCATGGGGTGGGGGAAGCGGGGGTTGCATTAGGAGATATACCTAATGTAAATGACGAGTTAATGGGTGCAGCACACCAACATGGCACATGTATACATATGTAACAAACCTGCACATTGTGCACATGTACCCTAGAACTTAAAGTATAATGAAAAAAAAGAAAAAGAAAAATTCAATTCTATGTAATTGCCCCTCCAAAGCTAAGATTACTACAAAGAACCAACAAACATGTGAAATTGGAATAGTGAAAATGAATCCACGTTGGTTTCCATGTATGAACCCTCAAAGCCAGAGGGAGAGTGAAATATTTTATTCACTTTGTGTTTTAAATTTTAGCGTGATAACACTTAACATGAGATCTACCCTTTCAACAAAATTTTAAGTGTACAATACACTATTTTTAACTCTTGAGGGCTTATTCATCTTAACTGAAACTTTATGCTTGATTTAGTAACTCCCAATTTTTCTCTCCACCCAGCCCCTAGTAACCACCATTCCACTTTTTTTTCTACAAATTTGACTATTTTAGATCTCTTACGTCAGTGGAAGCATGCAGTATTTGTCTTTTTGTGACCAACTTATTTCACAAAGAGCATAAAAATCCTCAGTATTCATCCATGTTGTCTTGTATTACAGAATTTTCTTATTTTTAAAGACAGAAGAGTATTCCATTGTATGTATTACCACATTTTCTTTATCCATTTATTTGTCGATGGACACTTAGCTTGTTTCTACATCTTGGCTATTGTGAATAGTGCTGCAATGAACGTGGAAATGCAAATATCTTTTTAATATATTGGTTTCTTTTTGTTTTGATATATACCAATAAATGGAAGAACTGGATCACATGACAGTTGTGTTTTTAGATTTTTGAGAAAAACTCATTATTATTTTCAATAACAGCTGCACCATTTTGCATTTCCTCCAATAGTGTGCAAGAGTTCTAGTTTCCCCATATCTTCACCAATATGATTGTCTTTGGGTTTTTTTTTTTAATCTCAATTTTTAAATTTGAGTTTTAAAAATCTCCACAGATATTATTAAATTCAATTTTGGACAATGCCAAAATCAAGCTCTTCATCTTTTAAAAATATTTGTGGAGGAAATAAATCAAATTTTATATTTAGCCTTTTACTCCAAGATAACAGGTACACTGATGATTTCATGGAGTCAAGTGGTAGTTGACACTTTCAAAAAGTGAAGGAAATCACATGATGAAAGGAAAATAATGTAACTGATTGCTCAGAGCAGGGTCACCATTTTCATTTTTAATTTGCAATGCAAAAGGGAAAAATGCTAGATTTTCTTTTCCTTTACAAAGTCTACTATTTAAGTAGGAAAAGAAAACAGTAGTTAAAAACTATTTAACAAATATGGTCAAATGACAGTACAGATATTTAATAACCAGGAGCACTGTATTACATGGATATGGGCTCACAAAGTGATCTTTAAATGATTGGAAAATACAAGTGCTCTTGTCTGCTGTTCTGAAGTGCACTTGTGTAAATCAGGAACTGCAACAAGAGAATTGATCTTGGCTTCATAAATACTTCCTATGAACTTTTGAAACCCAATTTGTATCTTTATGTATAGTTGCCACAAGGGTAATAACTGCAAATTGTATGTGAACTCTAAAACTCCAGCCTCCTGGAATTTTTCATCCCTAATTTTTGTTTTTGATAAGCTTTTTATCAGTATACTATGTAAACAGCTTCCATTTATAGATATCTTAAGAGGAGAGGAAAAAACCTAAAACTTCATTTTAATAAGTTTATTAAAAGAATAAAAAATTCATAACATTATTCTTCTTAAAGCCTCCATTTTCCTGCTTTGGGGAATGTCACAATAGTCATATATACATATGGCTGCATGGATGGGTTATATATAGGGATTGGTGTCCTTCTATTAAACTTTAACCATGACATTTTTGATTGAATTTCCCAGTGACCTCCAAATAAGGGACTTTCTCAGGAGACAAATAGGGTCAGATCTGTACTTTTAGCTAATCCAAGTACTTTTTTAATAAAAGGAGTTTTAAATAGGGCTTAAATGCAGATTGGAAACTGAACCAGCTCCAAACCTACAAAGAGATAATGATAAAAAGATAGAGACAGAGATGGAAATAGAGACAAACAGAGATGACAGAGACAGAGACACATACAGAGTCGTTAGATATATAGCCACAGAGAGACTCATGGATATATGGAAAGTACAAGCCAAACACAATCAGGCACTTTTCAGAAGTTCTTAAGTGTTTATATTTTTAAATTACACGAACGTTTTCTTTAATTATCTCACGGAGATGATTACTTTGTCAAATCCAGGCTGAAATACAATGCTTGACCAAATGTGACAATACATCAAAAAACAATAACCACTGGCTGGGCAATGTGGCTCACGTCTGTAATCCCAAGAATTTGGGAGGCCAGGGCAGGAGAATCACTTGAGGCTAGGAGTTTGAGACCAGCCTGGGCAACATTGCAAAATCCTGTCTCCACTTATTTTTGTGTTGTTTTGACACAGGGTCTCCCTCTGTCGCCTAAGCTGGAGTGCAGTGGCGCTATCTTGGCTCGTTGCAACCTCCACTTCCCGGGCTCAAGCCATTCTCCAGCCTCAGCCTTCCAAGTAGCTGGGACCACAGGCGTGAGTCACCAGCACCCAGCTACTTCTTGTATTTTATGTAGAGACAGGATTTCGCCATGTTGTCCGGGTTGGTCTCAAACTCAATAGCTCAAAGCTATCCGCTTGTCTCGGCCTCCGAAAGTGCTGGGATTACAGGCGTGAGCCACCATGGCTGGCCAAAACTGTTTTAAAAATTAAAAAACTTATCTGAGCATGGTGGTGCATACATGTAGTCCTGAGTGCTTGAGAGGCTAAGGCAGGAGTATCGCCTCAGCCTAGAATTTCAAGGGTTCAGTGAGCCAGAATTGTACCACTGTACTCCAGCCCGTGCAACAGAATGAGACCCTCATCTCCTTAGGAAAAAGCAAAACAAAACCAACAACAACAACAACAAAAACAGTAACTACCAACAATAGTGAACAGTTTGGGGAAGGCTAAAGAGAAATACTTAAAATTGAGTCCTTCATTTATTATTTATTTGCACAAATCTACGGAGTCCACAGCCAACTGCTCACAGCCAAACAAACACTTCGTGCATCTTCAGTGGGAAGGTTATTAGTTCCCAGTAAAAGGATTCAATATTGATACTAATGTCAGGAACAACGTAGAAAAATATACTCTTTTTTTTTTTTTTTTTTTTTTTTTTTTGATGTAAATACATATTTATTAACAGTCATAGTGGGAAAATGTGATGCAATGATATACATAATTATGATCTCTATATATGCAAATGAAAAACTGCGGAACAATACGCAAAATGTTAATTTGAAATACAGGTGATTTTTGTTTAACCTTTGTTTTCTTTTTTTTTAAATTTATTTATTATTATTATACTTTAAGTTGTAGGGTACATGTGCATAACATGTACAGGTTTGTTACATATGAATGTATACTTATTGCCATGTTAGTCTGCTGCACCCATCAACTCGTGTTTACATCAGGTATAACTCCTGGCCGCAATCCTCCCCCCTCCCCACCTCCCATGACGGGTTTGGTGGTGACGATGTTCACCTTCCCACCAGATTCCCAAGTGATCTCGTTGTTTCGGTTCCACCTATGAGTGAGAACATCACGATTGTTTGGTTTTCTGTTCTTGTGATAGTTTGCTTTAAAGAATGATGGTTTCCAGCTGCGCCCATGTCCCTACAAAGGACGCAAACTCATCCTTTTTATGGCTGCATAGTATTCCATGGTGTATATGTGCCACATTTTGTTAATCCAATCTGTCACTGATGGACATTTGGGTTGATTCCAAGTCTTTGCTATTGTGAATAGTGCTGCAATAATAAACATCGTGTGCCTGTGTCTTTATAGCGGCATAATTTACCTAATCAACTGGGCATATCCCCAGTAGTAATGGAAGTGGCTGGGTCATATGGTACATCTAGTTCTAGATCGCTTGAGTCGCCATACTGGTACTTTTCCATAATGGTTGAACTAGTTTACAATCACCAACAGTGTAAAAGTGTTCCTATTTCTCCACATCCTCTCCAGCACCTGTTGTTTCCTGACTTTTTAGTCGCCATTCTAACTTTGGTGAGATGGTATCATCATTGTGGTTTGATTTTGCACATTTCTCCTGATGGCCAGTGATGATGAGCATTTTTTCATATATGTCTGTTGGCTGTATGAATGTCCTCTTTTGAGAAATGTCTGTTCATATCCTTTGCCCACTTTTTGATGGGGTTGTTTGTTTTTCTTGTGATTTGTTGGGTTGCTGTAGGTTCTGGATATTAGCCCTTTGTCAGATGAGTAGATTGCAAAAATTTTCTCCCATTCTGTAGGTTGCCCTGTTCACTCTGATGGTAGTTTCTTTGCTGTAGAAGCCTCTTTAGTTTAATTAGATCCCATTTGTCAATTTTAGCTTTTGCTGCCGTTGCTTTTTGGTGTTTTTTAGACATGAAGTCTTTGCCCACATGCCTATGTCACAGATAGTACTACCGGTTTCCTCTAGGATTTTATGGTATTAGGTCCTAACATTTAAGTCATAATCCATCTTGATTAATTTTTCATTATAAGGAGTAAGGAAAGGAGATCAGTTTCAGCTTTCTACTTACTTGGCTGCGTAGAATTTTCCCAGCACCATTTATTAAATAGGAATCCTTTCCCCATTTCTTGTTTTCTGAGGTTTGTCAAAGATCAGATGGCTGTAGATGTGTGGTATTATTTCACGAGGACTCTGTTTGTTCCATTGGTCTATATCTCTGTTTGGTACCAGTACCATGCTGTTTTGAATTTACTGTAGCCTTGTAGTATAGTTGAAGTCAGGTAGCGTGATGCCTCCAGCTTTGTTCTTTTGACTTAGGATTGCCTTGGAGATGCAGTGTTTTTGCGGTTCCATATATAATGAACTTTAAAGCAGTTTTCCAATTCTGTGAAGAAACTCATTGGTAGCTTGATGGGGACTGGCATTGAATCTATAAATTACCTTGGGCAGTATGGCCATTTCACGATAATGATTCTTCCTATCCATGAGCAGGTATGTTCTTCCATTTTGTTTGTGTCCTCTTTTATTTCCACTGAGCAGTGGTTTGTAGTTCTCCTTGAAGAGGTCTTTACATCCCTTGTAGTTGGATTCTAGGTATTTGATTCTCTTTGAAGCAATTGTGAATGGGATTCATTTCATGATTTGGCTCTCTGTGTTTGTCTGTTATTGGTGTATAGAATGTACATGATTTTTGCACATTAATTTTGTATCCTGAGACTGCTGAAGAGTTGCTTATCAACAGGAGATTTTTGGGCTGAGACAATGGGGTTTTCTAAATACAATCATGTCATCTGCAAGAGGGACAAATTTGACTTCTTCTTTTCCTAACTGAATACCCATGATTTCTTTCTCTTGCCTGATTGCCCTAGCCAGAACTTCCAACACTATGTTGAATAGGAGTGGTGAGAGAGTCCTGCCTATAAAGAACACATGCACCATTATGTTCATTGCAGCACTATTCACAATAGCAAAGACTTGGAATCAGCAGATGTCCATCAGTGACAGACTGGATTAGAAAATGTGGCACATATACACCATGGAATACTATGCAGCATAAAAAGGATGAGAGTTTGTGTCCTTTGTGGGACATGGATGCAGCTGGAAACCATCATTCTTAGCAAGTATCAAGAACAGAAAACCAAGCACATGTTCTCACTCATAGGTGGGAGCACAGAACAATGAGATCACTTGGACTCGGGAGAGGTTTCTCATGGGGAGGGAGGAGGGGGGAGGGGTTGCATTGGGAGTTATACCTGATGTAAATGACGAGTTGTTGGGTGCTGACGAGTTGATGGGTGCAGCACAGCAACATGGCACAAGTATACATATGTAACAAACCTGCATGTTATGCACATGTACCCCAGAACTTAAAGTATAATAATAAAAAAAAAAAAGAATTAAAAAAAAAAGATTCTGGAGACCCATAATGTGAAAAATTAGTAAACAGATGTTACTAAAAATTTTATTTTATCCATTGTTTAGGTATACTATATTACATGTAATTTTGGGAAGTTTTGGAAAAAATACATATTAAATTGTGCTTATCTTGCTTTGGAAAAAAAAAAAAAAGAAAGAAAACCCCATTGTCTCAGCTCAGAATCTCCTTAAGCTGATAAGCAACTTCAGCAAAGTCTCAGGATATAAAATCAATGTGCAAAAATCACAAGCATTGCTATACACCAATAATAGAGAGCCAAATCATGAGTAAATTCCCATTCACAATTGCTATAAAGAGAATAAAATACCTAGGAATACAACTCACAGGGGATGTGAAGGACCTCTTCAAGGAGAACTACCAATACCGCTCAAGGAAATAAGAGAGGACAGAAACAAATGGCAAAACATTTCATGCTCATGGATAGGAAGAATCAATATCATGAAAATGGCCACGCTGCCCAAAATAATTTATATATTCAATGCAAACCCCATCAAACTACCATTGACTTTCTTCACAGAATTAGAAAAAAAACTTTAAATTTCATATGGAACCAAAAAAGAGCCTACAGAGCCAAGACAATCCTACGCAAAAAGAACAAAGCTTAAGACATCACGCTGCCTGACTTCAAACTATACTACAAGGCTACAGTAACCACAACAGCATGGTACTGGTACCAAAACAGATAGATAGACTAAGGGAACATAACAGAGGCCTCAGAAATAACATGTCTACAACCATCTGATCTTGGACAAACCTAACAAAAACAAGCAATGGGGAAAAGATTCCCTATTTAATAAATGGTGTTGGGAAAACTAGCTAGCTATATGCAGAAAACAAACTGGAACCCTACCTTACACCTTATACAAAAATCAGCTTAAGGTGGATTAAAGACTTAAACATAAGACCTAAAGTCATAAAAATCCTAGAAGAAAACCTAGACAACACCATTCAGGACATAGGCATGGGCAAAGACTTCATGACTAAAACAGCAAAAGCAATGGCAACAAAAGCCAAAATTGACAAGTGGGATCAATTAAACTAAAGAGCTTCTGCACAGCAAAAGAAACTATCATCAGAGTTAACAGGCAACCTACAGAATGGGAGAAAATGTTTGCAATCTATCCATCTGACAAAGGGCTAATATCCAGAATTTACAAAGAACATAAACAAATTTACAAAAAACCAGCCCCATCATAAAGTGAGCAAAGAATATGAACACATACTTCTCAAAAAAAGATATTTATGCAGCCAACACACATGTGGAAAAAAGCTCATCATCACTGGTCATTAGAGAAATGCAAATCAAAATCACAGTGATATAACATCTCACACCAGTTAAAATGGTGATCATTAAAAAGTCAGGAAACAATAGGTGCTGGAGAGGATATGGAGAAGTAGGAATGCTTTTACACTGTTGGTGAGAGTGTAAATTAGTTCAACTATTGTGGAAGACAGTGTGGCAATTCCTCAAAGATCTAGAACCAGAGATACCATTTGACCCAGCAATCCCATTACTGGGTATATACCCAAAGGATTATAAATCATTCTACTATAAAGACACATGCACACTTATATTTATTGTGGCACTGTTCACAATAGCAAAGACTTGGAACCAACCAAAATGCCCATCAATGACAGACTGGATAAAGAAAATGTGGCACATATATACCATGGAATACTATGCAGCCATATAAAAGGATAAGTTCATGTCCTTGGCAGGGACATGAATGAAGCAGGAAACCCCCATTCTCAGCAAACTAACAGAAGAACAGAAAACCAAACACCACATGTTCTCACTCATAAGTGGGAGTTGAACAATGAGAACACATGGACACAGGGAGGGGACACCAGGGCCTGTCAGTGGTTGGAGGGCTAGGGGAGGGATAGCATTAGGAGAAATACGTAATGTAGATGACGGGTTGATGGGTGCAGCAAACCACTGTGGCACATGTATACCTATGTAACAAACTTGCATGTTCTGCACATGTATCCCAGATCTTAAAGTATGATAATTTAAAAATAATAATAATAATATAGTAAGATAAAGTCATGCTTCTACTTAGGTTTTTGTGAGGGCAAAACGTCTCTGCCTCTAAACTCTATGACAAAAACAGGTCTCTCTTCAAATAAAAATTTCAAAGCACTTTATTTTTCCCTGACAAGATATAATTATGAACTTCCCTATCTTACAGTTTGTGATTATTTTATATTCAAGGCAAATTTGATTTTACTTGGTATCTATCTATCCTCTCCAATTGACTTTGAATTTCCATTGCTAGTGGCTATTTAATATCTGACAGCAATTCAGCGTCTCTGCCTATCCTCCCTAATGGTTCACTTTGTAAATGCAGTACTTTAAAGTCAGATTTTCCTGAAAACTCCTATCTTGACACCTAGTTTCATTTTTTTTTTTTCGTTTCTCTGCTCATTCTAAAAAGGCTCTGTTAGCTCTAAAGCAGAGATTCTCAATCTCAGTGCTAATGACGTGGGGCTGGATAATTCTATGTTGCGAGGGAGCTGTCCCAGCATAGCTGCATTCCTGGCGTCTACCTACTAGATGCTGGTTGCATTCCCCTCAGTTGTGACAACCAAAATTATCTTTATACACTGCCAAATATTCCCTAGGTAGAAAAAGAAAATTGTCCATAGCTTAGGTTCGCAAAGATTTCAATACTATCTTGGGCTTTCATTCTATATATTATTAACCAAAATAATGGAAAATATGGAGCTTTACCAAATTCCTTGTCTTACCCTACCAATGACCACCTAGCAGCATAAACCATCATTAATCATGAGTTATTCATCACTACATTTTGCTGAGAGTCCTTCTGTAATTTTGTACTCAACAATGCATAGCCAGGTGAAATGCTCCTAAGACCATGGAGAGAGATATCTCAACTCACCTAAAGTGACTTCACTTTACCTTATAAACTTTATTGATTCTGTTGGTTAATCATCTATTATTAAACTGACTAAATCTATCTTTGATACATCTTAAATCAATCCTTCTAATTGATAAAATGTATACATAGAATACATCACTTTCTTTTATTTAGGATCACTTTTGAAAATTTTAATCAAAAGTTCTAGTGAAATGCTATTTATCCAAGAATTTTAAAAAATTTTCACTTAATAGGTCAGCATATTGTCCTTCATATATGAGATATATATTGCAATAAGAACAATCTTCTAAAGCATACCTCTTATTAATTTATAGTAAGAATATCAAATATTTTAGATATCATAACCCATATTTTAGAGGGCCCACATAAATGTTTCATTGAAAATAATAATTTATGATACATCACACATGTAGCCTAAGACTGTTGAATATCATTCAATCTAAGTCAAGTAAAAATAAAGATAATACTACTTCTTATCTTCTTAAGCAAATATTCATAAAGTTCAATTTTCACCTGGTAAGTTTACTATAACAAAACTTGAATAGATAAAATGTTTATAATTAAGTACATTCAGTATAAATTGTGATGACTGATTGTAATCTACTTCACTATAGCTGATGTTATTCAGTCATACAGCAAGAAGCTTGTTAGACCATGATGGCCAGCTACTTTGATATAGCTAATTAGGTGAAAAGTAATTACAAAAGTATGTTTGTAAAGACTTTCTTTATTAGAATGGGATTGGGTCGCCATTTGGCCTCTGGGTACTGTTTGATGTCAAGACCAACTAACCTCTTAGCAAAGTGAGTAGTGAACATATCCTTCAAAATGAAAAACTAAAATTACAACACGGTTCCTTATGAAATTCTTATAAGATGAAGTGTGCTTAAGGGAATAAAGTAAAAGAATATGTGTAACCAGAACTTCTTCAGAAAACCTAGGCTTGTGATATATATTATACGTCATCTCCTTGGTTCTTGAATGTTGTAGTTGGCGTCTGTACTTTCTGGGACAATATTGCACTATAAAGTCTTTTCTGGATATTTCATCTTTCAGCAAATTAGATTAGACCATTGCCTCCACGGAAATATTTTAGAGCATATAAAAGACTCCTCCAAATCCTTATTTACCTACTGATTTTAATTTCATTTTATTTAACTTGAGATTTTCCTTCCAATTAAAATCAGAGACTGCCTAAGTTTGTGAGCTATGTGAAAGCAAGTTTTGACATAGCAAAGAGAATTTCAAGTGGGTAGAAAAGGTATGTGGATTCCATTAAGAATTAAACACGAACAGAGACTGGGAAAACCAGAGTGCTTAAAAAACAAGTGGCCCATTTCACAGTTCTACTAGATGTCCATTCAGATATCAAGGAAAAGGTACATATTTGTTGCTAGTTTTTGATGTGTTAATCTTCCACAGTAATTTTTGGGTCATTTGATGGATTAGTCTCTCCAAATAATTTTACATGGCATTTATATTTACAAACAACTTTCAAGTCATATTTTAGCAGGAATGTATAACAAGTGCCAAGGGTATTTAACATCAGACTCACACTTCAACATTTAAGAACTGAAAGAAAATTCAAGTGCCCTTCCCAGTATATCATAAAGTTCAGTTAATGAGCTAGTATTGAAATAATCAAGGAAGTATTTAGTGTTTATTAATATTGACTCACTAGTCACTCTCATTGTCTACAAGCCAGTAGCTTGGCAGGTAGAATTTATGAAGGAGAGCTTCCATCACATTCTCTGTATTCTCTTTGACTTATTTAAAATATTATCTTGAAATGTTATAAAAATTCAACAGTACTTGTACAACATGGTGACCATAGTTAATAACAATATACTGCATTCTTGAAACATGCTAAGAAAGTAGATTAAATATTCTCACCACAAAAATAATATCCGTGTGAAGTAATGTATATGTCAATTAGCTAGAATTAGCCATTCCACAATGTATATATTCTTCAAAACATGTTTATAAGAATTACATACAATTTTGTCAATGTAAAAATCAATCAATAAATGAAAAAATAGAGTAAAAATAAATTTTAAAAATAAATAACATCTTTTCATTGCAACCTTCATATCATCATCCTACATTATAAATTTCATGTTTTCTTTAATAACTAAATATAGATTATGGAAGCTAAGTATGAACTTACTGAATTTATATCAACATTTTGTATAATAGAGAGGTCAAGGCTATACTACCTAATAGAGAATAATGTAATTCATTCTACTTCCCCAGTGTTAAAGTTTAAGAGCTAAAGAGAGCTATACTAACTCGCAACTGTTTTGACTATTCCCTGTGTATGGGAAGTCTCATTCTGACTATATTAACATAATGGTTTACATAATTCAAGTGATTTGACTTAGCAAATTAGAAAGATGTTATGTATTAAGTTATCATGGTGATCTATGGTTCCTAAGTGAATTTGCCAGGAAAAAAATCTGCAAAAGTCAAACTTTCTAAAAACTCTAGGTTTTAATTTCAGCTATCTAAAAATCTGCAGACTGGGAGAAAAAAAAAATGTATCTTTAACCAGACATTGTTAATAAGCAACTCCTCTGTTAGGTAAATGTTATAAAGATAACCTACTTACCCGATCTTTGGTTCTGACTCTCCTTATCTCCCTTAGATAAAGAAGTTACATATTTGTCTAAGCAGATAGTTATAATAGTATTATTACATTACTAATAATTATCACAATATTAATAATTAGTAATAATTGCAATAGTAATATTTCATTAAATTCCTAGAAAATTAGCCCTATAAACATATCAAAATAAAAAGTTAAAGCTCTGTTAATAAAAGGAAACATTTGGAATGAAGAGTTAGAACATGACATATTATTGTAAATTGAGCATCTTATATACACGCTTAAAACCGCCTAGAAACTAACTTCTAAATATAGCAAGATCAAGAAAATGTATGTTTGATGTGTTATTTCCTTTTATGTAGGACTTTGCAGTTTTTTTTTCCCTTTTAAGTAAGTCACCCACTTCTTAATAGTATATACCTCTTCTAGGTCAACAGTAAGTTTAATGTTTTAGGCTTTCTGATAATGAAAATTAACTGTATCTAATTTTCCACTTCCCATCCTAGACTACTCTCAAGCAAATAATAAATTAGCTCTTCTAATCTTGCTCTTTATTTCAATGAGAGGTGTGGCAATGTATAGACTGAAGTGAAAGATAGACCAGCCTCAGCATGAAGAAAGGAGGAAGCTTAAGTGTCTGACATTTTTCTTTACAACCTTTCACCCTTCCTGAAACTGGCTTCAAATTATTTGTTAAAAACAAATTCATATGAAAAATAAAATTATGTAAAGGCTGAAAAGAGTCTGCAATATATAATCATATTAATCTACTTATGGAATTTTACATTTACTATGGTGAGCTATGTTGTTCTGTTTATATTTAAGGATTTTGAACAATCTGATATTTCTCTTTAAAAGAAATATCAGAATGGAAAATTGGAAAATAAGTAAAAGGGCAATGCAAAATGGATTGCACTGTAAGGAAACATTAAAGAATAAGTCATTTTAAACCAATCATTAGTATATAAAATATATTTAGATATTTTACTATTTGTTTTTATCTCCCAGAGATAACCAAAAAGTGAGTTTCAAATGTATCTCACTTATACCTCAGTTAGAAGAATAAAACACATTTTGTCTGATAGAATGTTATTCTTTAATACTAACCTTACTTGTTCTGGGGAAGAAGCTACCCGCTGGAAGCAATTTTCAAATATGCACATATTTTATTACAATGCTTTCCAACCTTTTTTCCAACTTCCATTATTCGTTTAATGACCTTATTTCCCACTTCACTATAAGCTCCATGTATGCAGGGACTATGTGTATCGTATTTGTTTCTGCATCCTACAGCATCTAACACAATACCTGGTACATACTGGGTACTTAATAAACAGTTGTTGTATGAATTAATTGCAGAAGGAATTTACTGAAATACTTGCTCTGGAGCACTGAGCCACATAAGAAGAAGTAAGAAATTTGACTTCCCTGGACACCAAGCAACAAATTGACTGTGTTGGCACTCTGGTCAGCAGTTCCAACTAAGTTCAGACTTATTCATCAAGGTCCCAGATATGGGAGTAAAGCCTTCTTGGACCCTTTAGACAAGCTAAATTTCATGGAATGACCTCTCTCCATGCCACATGGAACAGAAGGACCACCAGCAAACTTCTGCTCAAATTCCAGAGTCCAAAGTTGGTACATATAATGAAATAATTGGTTTTAAAAGCCTCTAAAACTTTGGGGTCGTTTGTTATGCAGCAATAGGCAATAGATGATAGACAACAATGGGAACTTTTAAAAATTAGACCCTCAATTTAAACTTATAGCTTAATTTTAATTCCTGTCAGTTTTAAAAAGATTAAACAGATGTAGTATCAATATTTTAGAGAAGATTTTGATGAACATTTCATTATATTAAATTGGTAAGTCAAGCTACCTTAACTTCAGCTAATATTTTATAAAGTCTTCTCAGGTATCACTGTAGATGGCAAATTATGGGTTTAAAACATGCATTTGATATATAGAGCCCTGATTTGTTAAAGAATAATACGCAAATGTTGTTGATTAATTACTTAGTTTTAATCTGACAGAATACCTACAATGGAATGCTACAGGATAGTCTCCCTGTCTCTGTTCTATTATCTAATTTTTTCATGAATTATTATGACATAAAAAATTATTTATAAAATAAGAATTATGTTTGGAGGAATATGTAATACAATAAATGCTATGGAAATTAGTTAAACAATCTGAAACATACTGAAACAAGATAAATATTTTCTTTTTTGCTATGGTAAAAAAACACCTAACAGTCATTTTTATGTGTAGAGTTCTATAGTGTTAAATATATTCACATAGTTGTAAAATAGCTCTATAACTGTTTCATCTAGCAAAACTGAAACTCTATACCCTTGAAACACTAACTCTTCTTTCCTTCTCCTGCCATCCCTTGCCAACCACAATTCTCCTTTCTCTTCTCTGAGTCTGATTTGTCTTCTTGTGACTGGTTTATTTCACTTAGCATAACATCCTCAAGGTTCATCCATGTTGTAGGATGTGTCAGAACACTTTCTTTTTAATGCTGGATAATACTCCATTGAATGTATATAACACATTTTCTATTTCTCCACATCCTTGCTATATTTGTTATTTTCCATTCTTTAGATAGTAGCCATCTAAGGGGTGTAAAACAGGATAAACTTTTAAGTGTATACGGAAAGAGGGAAGCTACTTGGTTTCCCGGCACTTCAACTAAGTCTTGCTGACCATAAGTTTATATGAGTCAACAGTGTAATGGCTGCCACAATGCTGCTTTAATTTTAGGCTACATGGATCGAACTGTAGTGTCTACATCATGGTAGATAAGACTTTCACTCTTCTCTGAACTGTTTACATCATATAAGAGCGTCGTTTTCAATTCTGAATACCCTATTATAAGACATAAAGTACAATATGTTCTGAGAAATTCTCTCCAGATTAAGGATATGGAAATTTTTATTTAAGAGAAACAACTGAAGAAACTGGGAACCATATTTGGCAGAAAGGAAGCCCAAAGGGAGCTATAATAATTATGTCAGATATTTAAAATGATGTCAAACAAGAGACTATCTGGTCTTACTGCTCTGAAAATCAAAATGAAGTCTAAAAGACAGAACAACCTAATGAACCTTCTAACGTTTGTAACTGTCCAGTGATGGAGTGGGTTCATTTAGCATGTTGATTCTCCCTTCTTCAGTTGATAGTCCAAGGAGAGAGTCAATGATGATTTTCAAGGATATTATAAAAAGGAAATCACACTATTATGGAATCTAAACTACCTTATACTCAACATGCCATTATTACATTTTAGATAGTGTATAAAAGTTATTTTGAATTTTGTAAGACTAGTCTGTTTCCCAGTTCTACCAAGGAATATATGTGTGCAAACACTCACACATAGATAGGCTTTTTGCTTGGTTTTTCTCTCTTCATAACCAGTGTCAATTACCTGTCCTCCAAATCTCTTTCATGCTCCTCATGTCAAATAATTATCTAAAAGCATGGCAGAATGATTAATGGAAAAGAGAAGGAGTCAACACTAGTCCCCATTAATATTACTCACATTCACAACTTCTGAAATTTGATGGATGGTTTTTGTCATTTTCAAGATGTCTTTAAACAAGTTATCTTTGATAAAAAGCATTTTTCCAAATGCTGCTGACATGTAGCATATTGCAATTAAAGTCAGCTGTTGGAAATGTCTGTTGATTGCTTATTATATGCCCATATATATCATATACATGGACATAAATAAAGCATAGGCAATGTTTGATTTATAGCACTGAGAATTTCTATAAAATCTCATCAAAATGTTTAGCAATGTTGCATCAAGAAAAAACCAACCACTTATGAGAAATTTTGAAATGTGACATATTTTTAAAGTTTTTCTCGGGGGGAACAATCAGGATAGATGTATATGTGAGGGTAGTGATTCAAACTATCGGAAAATATCTATGCTATTCTTCACGCAGAGGATGAAACTGGGTATAAATTTTTAGGTTCCTCTCCTTATTTCCTCACTAATCACTTTTACCCCAGACAGGTCATTGCTTGAACAAGTCAAAGAGGCAAACTTATATTAGGGAATTTATCTATTTTTCTTTTGTGTGCTGTAAGGAAGGGGGCACCATTTATACATATAGCCATGTGTGATCCATTAATATTAACCTTCGTGTATGGCAGAGGAATTCAATTTCATAGATCATATGTTTGAGTCAAGTAATTTTAGTGATTATACTTGGCTGATTCCTATTCTCGAAATATCACTGTAAGTTCAACAAAACCTACTAAACTTTTGAGGAGAAATATCTATTTTATACCACCATTAATAACTGAAACTGCTATTTTTCCTAACAGTGAATTTTACAGATGTAAGTAAAAGCATAGCATTTCTCTATGATATATCTCTACTTTGAACTTGTAGTTTTCCAAATGTTTTGGCCTTGTTTAATTTGGCTTTTATTTGTTAGTTTACATTGAGGGTGAGGGAACAGGTAAGGCTGGCTACAAAGGAACATTTTCAGGTGGTGGAAAGTTTTGCCTCTTAATTAATGAGCTGGTTACATAAACATATTTGCACCATTGTTCAATTGTGTCATTGCTTATCAATCTGTATATTTTAAACAGACACATTTTACTATACATAAATTGACCTCCAAATATTTTTTCAACTTTTATTTTAGGTATGAGGGGTACATGTGCAGGTTTGTTGTGTGGGTAAATTGCATGTCATAGGGGTTTGGTGTATGAATGATCCCTTTACCCAGACAGTGAGCATGATACCCAATAGTTGTTACAAAAAAAAAAAAAAAAAAAACACTTGGCCATTAAATTTAATGCTAAAGCCTTAATTTTAGAAATCACTTTTTAATTTTTGTGTGGCCTTTGGTTTTATAATTTCAGCATGTAGAACCTCAGATAAAGTTCAAAAGTCACATTACTTAAACACTGAAGACAGTAAAGCTAGAAGATCAGCTATAAAAATCCTAGGGAAAAAAAAAAAAAACGTATCCAAGCAGCCAAAAAGCAAAATGGGGAAAAAAATACCAAGCAACTAAAAATTCCCAATAAGAAAGAAAAATGGACAGAATTCCAGAGGATTACTGCTCACAAAACATATTTTTTTCTGTTTTTGAAAACTTCTGTTCTTTAAAAGGATTTTTCTACCTGGAATCTTCTGACTAATGTCTTATTCTTCTAGGTCCTATTAATTAAATTCAAAAAAATTCACATTTTCTTATGGACTCCTAAGAGTTTTTGATAAATGGAAAGTAATTTTTTGAAAAAAATGAATATATTTCAGCATAATGTATTGATAGTTAAGAGTGGATTTGTTACAATGGAAGGGTATTAGCCATGAAAAGGAACGGAGTACTGATACATGCTACAGATGGGATGAACCTCAAAAACAATATGCTAAATGAAAACAGTCAGACACAAAAGGCCACATACTACATGATTCCACGTGTATGAAACATCCAGAATAGGTAAATTCATAGAAAAAGCAGATTACTAGTTGCCAACAGTTGGGGGAAGGGAGGAATGGGAAGTGAAGTCTTAATGAGTAAAGGGCTTTATTTTGTGATGATGAAAATGTTTGGGGTCTATATAAAGGCAGTGGTTGCACAACACTGTGAATGTACTAAATGCCCCTGAATTTTAAATGATTAATTTTATGTTTTGAGAATTTCACGTTCATTTTTAAGAAAGAATGAATTTGTTGTTGATGTGTTCTGAATATGCAGTAATGTTTCACTAAATACTTTAATGAAATACAGTTGATCCTCCTCATTTGCAGATTCCATATTTGCAAATTTGCCTACTTGCTAAAATTTATTTTAACACTAAAATCAATATTCATGTAGATTTCTTGGTCTTAACAGACATGCACAGAATAGCAAAAAGTCTCAGTTGCCGGATATGGACGTTACCGGCTAAATTTGAACAAAGTGGTGTTCTACTTTCTTGTTCCAGTTCTCATTCTGTAAACAAGTATCAATTTCTCAGTCTATCTGGAGTCCTACTTTTTGGACTTTTGTGCTTTTCATTGGTTATTTCACTGTTTAAAATAATCCCAAGCATGATGCTGAAATGCTGTCTAGCATCTTAAGTGCAAGAAGGCTGTGATATGCCTTACTGAGAAAATACCTGGGTTAGATACGCTTCCTTCAGGCTTGAGTTATAGTGCTGTTGTCCATGAGTTCAATGGTAATGAATCAACAATGTATATTAATAAGGTATCTTTAAAAAAAAAACACACATACAACAAAGTTATGAATTGACCTGTTGCTGAGAATGTTGTGACAAAAGGCTCACAGTCACCTAGCCTTGTTTTTCCCTTAGGAGCATTGTTTCAGTATTCATGAATTCAGTGTTTGAGCTGACTTTGTTGAACATAACTCCCCAAATAATGAGAATCGACTGTGTATTAAAACACATAGATATCAGTAAATATTGGTACATAAAAAAAAAAATTTCTTGTAAATAAAAATTCATAACATACTCAGGGTCCTGTAAAAATAAAATAGAGTACCACATTTTAGTAAGAAGTCAAGATTTGAGTTAATTTATATATAGGTAGCTATGAAATACAAGACATAATACAAGACATAATAAGTTAGAAGGATTTCTAATTTATGCTATAGCATGCACTAAAAGCACATATTTCATTTTTAATATTAATACATAGCAGCAATACATGCAAAATGAATGAACTCTAATAAATACTGCTATTTCAATAAAATATCACTACATAACACAAAGGTAAAAATGTAAAAGTATATCCAACATAGAGGCATCTAGTTTCTTCAACCTCAGAAACTAGAAATCACCATTTTCAAAGCTATGTAAATCATTATTCTCAAAATTTAATATTTTAATGTCTCTGCTTGAATCACATTGATTCTCTTCATTACTGGTATATACTGTATTAGAAATTGAGGCTCTATTTGAAAAATAAATCCTATTTAATAGCAACAAGGCATTATTGTGTACAAATTTTTGAAATTATTTCACCCAGTGTCTTTTTTTATTATTCTGTATATTTCTGGTAGTCTAACACTGTGCTCCTACTTTAAAAAATTTGTTATCATTTTGATTGAAAAATCATAATTCTATAGATTTATAAAGTACAATGAAATTTTTTGATATATGCATATAAATTGGCATGATTATACCCAACTTTCAACATATTGCCTCACTTACCTATCATTTTATTATGGTGAGATATTTGAAATTTACCCTCTTAGTTATTTGTTATTTTGAAATATATAATACAGTTGTCCCTCCATATCCTTGGGAGATTGGTTCTAGAACCTCTCAGAGACATCAAAATTTACAAATGCTCAAGTCCAGAATGTAAAAGGTATAGTATTTACATACAACCTATGTACCTACCATATACTTTAAATCATCTCTATATTACTTATAATACCTAATACAATGTAAAATCTATGTAAATAATTGTTGTATTGTGTCATTTAGGAAATAATGACAAGAAAAAAGTCTGTACGTATTTAATACAGATGCAATATTTTACAGAATATGTTTGATCCTCAGTTGTTTGAATCCAGGAATGCAGAACCCACATATACGAAGGGGAAGGGTGGACTGCACGCTATTAATGACTATAGCCACCCTGCTAAGTAATAGATCTCAAAATTTATTGCTCATGTATCTGAAACTTTGTCGTCTTTGATCAACAACTGTGGGTTCCCTACCTTTCCACTCTCCCAGCCCTTCATAACCATCATTTTAATCTCTATTTCATTTCACATATAAGTGAGATCATGTATTTGCCTTTCTGTGCCTGGCTTATTTTATTTAGCATAATGTCCTCCAGATTTATCCATATTGTTGCAAATGACAGGATTGCTCTATTTTTTTAAGGCTGAATTATTATTCCATTGTGTATATATACCACATTTTCTTTGTCTGTTTTATCTGTTGATGGACGCCTAGTTTGTTTCCATAATTTGGCTATTGTGAATGTTGCTGCAATTAACATGGAAATGCAGATATCCCTTCTACATATTAATTTCAGTTCCTTTTGACATATCCCTAGAAGTATGAAAAATGAGTTGCATGGTAGTTCTATTTTTAGTTTTTTCAGAAGCCTCTATGTTGTTTTCCATAGGGCTGTACTAATTCACATTCTCATCTATAGTATATAAGAGTTCCCAGACGGGTGCGGTGGCTCACACCTGTAGTCCCAGCACTTTGGGAAGCCAAGGCGGCAGATCACAAGGTCAGGAGATCGAGACCATCCTGGCTAACACGGTGAAATACTGTCTCTACTGAAAATACAAAAAAAAAAATTAGCCTGGCTTTTGATAGAAGCCTCTGAGGTTACATGTCATTGTGGTTTAATTTACATTTCCCTAATTAGTTATGCTAAGCATCTTTTCACATATGTATTGGCCATTTGTATGTCTTCTTTGAAGAAATTACTGTTTAAGTCTTTTGCCTATGTTTTAATCAAGTTGTTTTCTTACTATTGAGTTATTTGAGTTACTTATATATTTTGGATCTTAACCCCATGTCAGATATATGGTTTGCAAATATCTTCTATGCTGTGAGTTGTTGCTTCATTTTGTAAGTTGTCTTATTTGCTCTGCAGAAGCTTTTCAGTTTGATGCTCTACAATTTGTCTGTTTTTGCTTTCGTTGAGTGTGCTTTGGGTTCACATTCAAAAAAATCAGTGCCTGAATGTCACAGAGCTTTTCTTCTAAGTTTTCTTCTGGTACTTTTACAATTTCAGATATTATGTTTAAGTCTTTAGTCCAGTTTGAGTTGATTTTTGTATATAAGGTGAGACAAGTGTCTAACTTTCCTTCTTCTACATGTAGATATCCAGTTGTCTCAATGCTATTTATTGAAGAAACTGCCTTCTCCCCATTATGAGTTCTTTGTTGAAAACCAATTGATCATTAATACATGAATTTATTTCTGGGCTCTATAGTCTCTTCCATTGGTCTATGTGTGTGTTTTTATGTTTTGTAGAATATTTGATGTCAGGTATTGTAATGCCTCCAGGTTTGTTCATTTGCTCAAGATTGCTTTGACTATTTAACGTCTTTTTCTGTTTTATGCAAGTTTTTGTATAGGATTTTTTTCTATTTCTCTGAAAAATACTTTAAAATTCTGATAGGGATTGCATTAAATCTGTAGATCACGCTAGGTAGTATGAACATTTTTACAATATTCTTTCAATCCATGAACATAGGGTATCTTTCCATTTATTTGTGTTTTCTTCAATTTCTTTCATCAGTGTTTTATAGTTTTCAGTAAACAAGTCTTTTAGCCCCTTGGTTAAATTTACACTTGAGTATTAAGTTTTTTATTGCTTTTTAAAATGGGATTTTCTTAATTTTCTTTTCCAGTAATTATTAGCACATAGAAACATTGCTGATTTTCTATGTTGATTTTGTATCCTGCAACTGTACTGACAACTTATCAATTTATCATTACATGAGTAATGCACTGTACTATGATGTTAGCATGACTACAACATCACTAGGTAATCAGAGTTTTTCAGCTCTATCGTGTATGTGGTTTGTTGCCCAAAACATTGTTATGCAGTGCATAACTGTATTTATAAAAGTTCTATATTATTAGAATGCACAATGCCAGAAAACTGAGAATCACTGGTCAAGGAAATTAAGAATCACTGGTCAAGATCTTCCAGGGCAATGTTAGACAACAATAGCAATAACAGAAACACTTGTCTTCTATGAGAGTTTAATGAGAATGGTTTCACTGTTTAATTTTAAATGCAATCATAGCTTCTGGTTTTAGATATTCTCAAGTTAAGAAAACAGCCTTCTATTCCTGAATAAAGAACCTTTCTTTATTCAAATATTGATATTTATTTAAAAAGAAAGAGAGAGAGAGAAAGGAAAGAAGGAAAGGGAAGGGAAGAAAAAGGGAAGAAAGGAAGGGAGGGAGGGAGGGAAGAAGGAAGGAAAAAGAAAGAGAAGAGAAAGGAAAGGAAAGGAAAGAAGAAAGGGAGGGAAAGAAAGAAAAGAAAAGAGGAAAATAGAAAAGAAAAGAAAGTCTGGCCAACATGGTGAAACCCTGTCTCTACTAAAATTACACAAATTACCTGGGCATGGTGGAAGGTGCCTTGTTGTCCTAGCTACTTGGGAAGCTGAGGCAGTACTGCTTGAACTCGGGAGGCGGAGGTGGCAGTGAGCTGAGATCGTGCCACTGCACTCCAGCCTGGGTGGAAGAGGGAGACTCTGTCTCAAAAAAAAGAAAAGAGAAGAGAAGAGAGAAGAAAAGAGAGAAAAAAAGGGAAAGGAAAGGAAAAAGGAAAGGAAGCTAGCTCAGGGCTTGTGCTTTCAGTGCCTTATTATTCTCTGTACTTTTTGATATACTTGTCTTGACCTACCTTGATCTGTATCTTTATCTTATTTAGTATCTATATTAATATTGTACATATCCACCCTATTATGAGAATCTTGCTCTGTCACCCAGGCTGGAGTGTAGTGGCACAATCTCAGCTCACTACAACCTCCACCCTCTGGGTTCAAGCAATTCTCCTTGCCTCAGCCTCCCAAGTAGGAGATTATAGGTACCCACCACCACACCCAGCTAACTTTTTGTATTTTTTAGTAGAGACGGGGTTTCGCCATGTTGGCCAGGCTCATCTTGAACTCCTGACCTCAGGTGATCTGCCCACCTCAGCCTCCCAAAGTGCTGGGATTACAGGCATGAGCCACCGTGCCCAGCCTCACCCTATTACTTTTTAATATGTTATATTAAGTGTTGTTTGTAAAAGGGATGGTCTACTGGGCAATAACATCTTGAAACAAGCTTTGGGCTTGAAGTCTACAAACCTAAGTTTGTGTCATTTCTCTTGCAATTCCAGTTATAAATTGCTCTCACCTTGGGCAAGTAATTTAACCTTTCTTGTTGGAGATCTCTTATCTTTAAAATGGGGGTGATAGTACCATGAATCTCGGAGCTTTTATGAGGATTAAATATAATAGTTTACTTGAAAGTAGTTTGTAGACTGTCAAGTTCCAGGTAAATGATAAAATAATAGGCACCGTGTAAGTATAAGAACTGTGACTAGAAACCAAGTCATCTAATGCCCAGATGGTATGCTTCCCACTTTAAAAAAGATATGCTAAAGTAGACTTTTGGAAGCTATTGATGTTTCGGTCGGTTGTGAACCGAGCTAGTGCTTCAAAAATGACTAAAAGGAAGAAGAGAAAATAGGGAGTAGCAGTCATATTTTCTTTGTGTATATGTTTGTCTTTCCATGAATTTGTCAGTCACTTTCCAGAGGCCAAACAAGCTACAGGAAAGTCTCCTGTAGCATTAGTGATTAAACAGAAAATATGAAACAAATTAGATAATGTCACCATGACAACCAGTGAGGCTATTTAATACACATCGACATTTTTACTGTATGTATTTGGTGAAAAACTGACCTAAAAATGTTCATGCAATGAGGTTTTTGAATTATAAATTCTGCTCAAATCTTAAACTACTTTTCTTATGTTTTCTGTTAGACCTCTTTTATACAATTTTTAATTACACAGGGAATTCAAAATTTCATTACACATTTGTAAAAGGCTATAATTTAAAATTACACTAGAAGATAGAAAACAATACTTTTTGTTTTAATACAATTAAGCAAAGCAGGACTATAGAGCATAAAAAAGAAACATACTCCTCTTGCCCGCACCAAGTCATTGCTTTCCCAGAGTAGCTCTATTAACAGTTTTACACATATCTTTCTGGGATGCTTTTAGGCATATGAAAGCATGCATACATATGATCTCATCTTATAATGTACTATCTATCTATCTACCTATCTAAAGAATATATTTATATATTCTTGATTATCTACTGATTTATTTCTGTAGTATAGCTTCACAAAAGTGGGATTTCTAAGGACAAGAAGTGTATGTGTGCACATGCACACTAAATTTAAGAAAACATTCACAGATTATTTTCTAAATGTAAAACAATCATAGTAAATATATGAAAGTAGGGACAAGGGTGAAGAAGGGTGTAGAGGGGTAGAAAAGCAGGAACTTTTTCAGTTCCTGGATACAGAGGTCTCTTGAGAGCTCACTGGAAACCAAACACACCCTGCCTTCCTGCACTTGTGTGAGCCAGTAACTTTTCTACTTTTCCTTGAACTAATTCAGATATAGTTTTTACACTTGCAGCTGAAATTGTTCTGGCTAGAAACAATCTACAGGGTAATGAGTTCAAGACTATAGATGCCAGAAACCACAAGTGGTCTACTATTTTTCCTCATTTTTGTTCCAGCCTCATTCTCTTTGTATTGTCCTTGAAATTAATTGAAGGCATTCTTTACTATTGTACTATTTTCCACCATGGATGCTGCTTTCTTGAAGTATGTGACCGAATCTCATGGCATGGAAGCTGCCTGATGACTTGAGAATTTCTTCTAGAATTCTCTTTTAGTCACAACACCTTACTTTCACACTTTCACAAAATGCACTCTTGCACTTGTAATTTTCACAAGGATTATACATACCAACCATTCTTTCAGTGTCTAATTATAGTTCCTCTCTCCCCTTCATGCATAGATCAAACTGAAAGATCGGTCTTGCCAGAAAATCAATTATTGATAACATAATTCTGTCCTCCAAAATTTCCTCCACTACTTTCCTAGAATACCCTTCTTCTACTAGTCTTTTTTCCCTCTTTCTAGTAATTCTTCAATGCTTAAACCAGTCTAGTTGATACAAAATTTGTACATCACTTTGAAATTTTTTATTGCTACAATAAATGTCACTAAACATATTTTCTCCACAGTGACCCTCAAAAAAAATGTAGCATGTAGATCCTTATGTGCAATTCTCAACAGTAAGAAAAGTGGCATTTTCCTAACAACATAAACTTTGATGAGAGACGTATTCTGTCAACACAAGCACAACTTTACACTAAATTTATGTACTGATTCCAATTGACAGTGACACAGCTATGAGTAGGAGACATAAAATCAAAAATAACCATTGGAGAAAATACCCATAAAGGATATGCATATTAAAAAAGTTACTCTGGCAAATATATTTAAACAAGTTGTTACTCATTTTTTATATTTGGTATGCTTTCAAAAATACCTAATGCATTTTTTCCAGTATATGATGCATAATGCTCAAACACTACACTACCATTATGTTCATTTCTCCAATTCAATTTGATCTAATGTAAACAAAAAGTTGGGAGAATCTGTTGAAATTGTAATAGGACTAATGATACACCATTGCTTTATTCTAAAACATGGGTGTGACTCTTTACTCCCCATATCTCCTAATATCAACATTTTTAGGGACAAATGATTGAATTAAATTCTTAAAGAACATCTGACTAAATGCAATGACGTCCAGGTATGTGGCATTTTCCTGGGCACAATTCATGTCTGATTTGGGTATCACATGGAGTTTGTGATTGATTAAATTACAAATAAAATAGAATGCCAGAATGTTTGGTAACTGCAGTACGGTGCAGGGCCAGGAAGGTCAAAATTGAAAAGGTGCAGAATGGATGCCCCAACAATTGTGTGTGTGTGTGTGTGTGTGTGTGTGTGTGTGTGTGTGTTTGTGTGTGTGTGTGAGATGGAGTTTGCTCTTGCTGCCCAGGCTGGAATGCAATGCCCCCATCTTGGCTCACTGCAACCTCCACCTCCCGAATTCAAGCGATTCTCCTGCCTCAGCCTCCCAAGTAGCTGGGATTACAGGCATGCGCCACCACACCTGGCTAATTTTGTATTTTTAGTAGAAACGGGGTTTCTCTATGTTGGTCGGGCTGGTCTCAAACTCTCAACCTCAGGTGATCAGCCTGACTCAACCTTCCAAAGTGCTGGGATTACAGGCGTGAGCCACCACACCCAGCCTCAGCACATTTTTTTTTAGGCCTCAAATATTCTGCTCAAGAAAGAACTATGGAATGTTATAGAGGCAAGTCCTTGTTTCTTACACATCAATCACCAGAAAGTGATGAGCAAAGAAGAGGTCTAAGAAATAATAATTAACAACAACAAAAAAAACTAGCACTTATAGAATCATTTAAAATGAAAAATATTGGGTATTTTCACTAGGCAAAATCAAAGTACTTTTGATGAATAGTATCTCTCATGTGAATAGTTTTGGAGCATTAGTTTCTCCATTGTGTCCTAAAGCCTGTGTGTCTTTAAGCCTATTGCCACGCTCATGTGGAAAAATGTGATCGTGAGACCGCTGAGGGAGAACTGCTAAAAGGACAAGTGTTTTGACATTGATTGCTTTAGATTCATGAAGTGTAAAGTATATATAAAAAGTTAAAGATAAGCTAACCAATTTTGGCATCAGAACATAAAATATGTCAATGACACATACACGTACATATCCATAGACATAAATCTGCCATTATATGTATGTTCACATCAATGTGTTTGTTATAGAGCAATACATAAGAATAGAAGTAAGAGCAAAATCCTGTCTAAAATTTCCATGTCTGGAGGAGACAGACTAATTTATGGTAGATCAATTTTCACATCAAGAAAAAAGAGAAGTGGATCAAATATAAAATTATCTCCTTGAAGACATTAGGAAGCCAAGATGGCAGTCAGCACCTGGAGAACTCAGCTAAAAAGAAAAGGGAAACTCACTGAAAGAATGACGTTCCATATTATTTTTCTTGTCACTGCAAGAGCAGAAATTGAGGAGCTGAAAAATAAGCAGAGCTATAGGTATGGCTGTAGGTTGGGAAGGAAAAGTATTGGCAATCAGAGCCTAACGAGATGATATAAATACTCCATCTTTAAGTTAGAAATTACTAAGGAACACCAGGCATGGTGACTCATGCCTGTAATCCTAGCACTTTGGGAGGCCAAGGTTAGTGGATCACCTGAGGTCAGGAGTTTGAGACCAGCCTGGCCAACATGGTGAAACCCCATCGCTACTAAAAATAGAGAACCCCATCTCTACTAAAAATACAGAAATTAGCTGGATGTGGTGGCCGGCACCTATAATCCCAGCTACTGGGGAGGCTGAGGCAGGAGAATTGCTTGAGCCCAGGGGGTGGAGGTTGCAATGAGCCAAGATTGCATCACTGCATTCCAGCCTGGGTGACAGAGCAAAACTCTGGAAGTTTTGCTCTTCTGGAAGGGAAGGCAAGGCAAGGGAAAGGAAGGGAAGAGGAGGGGAGGGGAGGGGAGGGAAAAGGAAAACACCCTACTATAGTATTTATGAATCAGAAACATACCGATACCAGAACCTACAAATACAGAAAGTCAAGATTGAATCAATTCAATTCTAAATATAGTATGGTGATCCATTTCTTAGCCATCAAAATTCTAAAGGAAATAATCTATAGGAAGAGATAGCATGATCCAGATAATTTACAATTCCTATACATGTGACTGGTATTTAATTAAAAATTACCATAAAACCATATTATCTGATAAAATGGAAAAAAGAAAATAGAATGGTCCAAGAAGTTATTCAGTTTTTAGAGTTATTAAATATTAGACATTCAAATAACTATAATAAATATATTCAAAAAAGAGCATGGAAAATTTTACTAAAGGACTGTAATTCTTAAAATAATTATATCAAAATTCTTAAACATAAAAATACAACAGCTAAAAATTAGAACTCAATCGATGAGTTTCACAGCAGATGTGACACTATCAAAGAAAGGAGTGGTAATCTTTAAGATAGGTCCCTAGAAAAAATCCAGTCTGAAACTCAGAGAAAGAACAGATACAAAAACAGAAGAAAAGAAAGAGCTTAAAAGTCAGATAATATAATGCAAATAGTCTAACCTATGTGAAATTGACATCCAGAAAAAAAGAGAGGAAATAGAGTATACACCAAAAGCCGTTGAAGAGGTAATTTCTGAGAATTTTGCAAAAATAAAAAATAAAAAGGGCCACAGATGTGAGATATACTATGTAATCCAAACAGCTTAATAACAAAGAAAAATATAATATATAACAATGGAACTGTTGTGGAAAAGGTACAACGAGAAAAATCTTTTTTTTTTTTTTTTTTTTTGAGACAGAATCTTACTCTATCACCCAGGCTAGACTACAGTGGTATAATCTTGGCTCACTGCAACCTCCACCTCCCAGGTTCAACTGATTAAACTGCCTCAGCCTCCCAAGTAGCTAGTATTACAGGTATGTGTCACCACACCCAGTTAATTTTATATATTTTTTTAGTAGAGACTGGGTTTCTCCATGTTAGCCAGGCTGGTCTGGAACTCATAATCTCAAGTGATTTACCTGCCTTGGCCTCCCAAAGTGCTGAGATTACAGGCATGAGCCACCACGCCCAGCCAATGAGAAAATCTTTGAAGTACCAAATAAAAGACACATTCTTTAAAAAACAGAACAATGAAAAGTCTTACAATTGACATCCCAACAAAAATTTCGGAAGTTCAAAAACACTGGAATAACTATCAACAAAGTTACAGAAATAGAAAATATATATTCCCTTGTATGTATTAAGAAAATTATTCAAAAATTTTAAACATTCCCACAGACTTCTGGTTTCTGTCAAGATGAAGTAAGTCCACTCAATCATCTCCTCCTATGATTACAACTAAGATCTCTAGGCAATATATGGAAAGCAACTATATGAGGACTCTGAAAAGTCAACAATAGCAAAAGAATTGAAAAGTAGGTCAAAACTTAAAGAACAACCAGTATGGAGGTGAGGTTACAGTATTTTTGTTTTTTTCTCTCTACTCTTTATCTTTTGGAGGGCTGCATAGGGTACAAAACTGCACAGCAGGTACAAATTATAAAAATTCTGAAATAAATTCTTCTTTGGGAAATAGGCCCTCTGTGGACCAAAGGGTAGGGATAATCTACCATGTGTTTTTGTTTGTTTTGTATTCTTCTTTCTGCCAGCTCTGTTGGAAGCCTTACCTACTCACAAAGCTGCACTGCTGTTGGAGCAACATGAACAACCAAAACAGCAACAACAGCAAAATCCAAGATCATTTTTGGCCAGAGGAACCAAGAGGCCCTGTGTTCCAAAGGGGTAGGGCGGCGGGGGGGGGGCGGGATTCCTCCTACATTTTTCTTTTTTCTTGCCATTTTTTCCTGAAGGTTAAAGCCATACCAAACTACAGGAAAGTGTAGGAAACTAAAATTCTGAGTGAAATTTCAGCTTTTTAGCCAGAGGACAGGAGAAATGTACCCACAGAGAAACTCCTGGGGAGGAAGAACTGGAGAAGAGGATTCTCTACTTACGTCTGTGAACTGGCTCAAGTTCTGGGCTAACCCTCATACTGTATATGCAGAACAGATGCAAATTAGCATAAAAAATCTTTTTAAAATAATATATAATATAAAACAATGCCCAAGTCTCACCCCAAACCCTGAGGTCCAGGATAGACCCAAACAAAATAACAAAGTCTTTGAAAACTATATTGGAACCACTGGCCACAGAAGACTAAACAGAATTTACATACTAAACCTGACCTGGTGGATTATCTAATAAAACACAACATACCCACACACTCTCTCACACACACACGTCCTCCAAAGGATTTTTAACACAACCCAGGGTCTCACAGCAAAATATTTAAAATGTAATTAAAATGTATTGCACATACAAAGATCCAAGACAATATGACCAATTCTTGAGAAAAATGACAATAAAGACATGTCAATATCATAACTATTATTGTTAAAATATCCAAAATATCCAGGTGATATGGTTTGGCTGTTTCCCCACCCAAATCTCATCTCAAATTGTAATCCCCACATGTCAAGGGAGGGACCTGGTGGCAGGTGAATGGATCATGAGGGCAGCTCCCCCCATGCTATTCTCACAATAGTGAGTTCTACAAGATCTAATGGTTTAAAAGTGTACGGCAATTTCACTCTGACTGTTTCTCTCCTGCCACCACGTAAAACATGCCTTGCTTCCGCTTCACCTTCCACCATTATTGTAAGTTTCCTGAGGCCTTACCAGGCATGCATAACTGTGAGTCAATTAAACCTCGTTTCTTTTTAAATTGCCCAGTCTCAGGTAGTTCTTTATAGCAGTGTAAAAACTAACTAATCCAGAAAATTGTCACCAACAGAAGTGGGGCACTACCATAAAGATACCTGAAAATGTGGAAGCAGCTTTGGAACTGGGAAACAGGCAGAGGTTGCAATAGGTTGGAGGACTTAAAAAAGACAGGAAGACATGGGAAAGTTTGGAACTTCCTAGAGATTTGTTTAATGGTTTTGACCAAAATGCTAATAGTGATGGACAGTGAAGTCCAGGCCGAGATGATCTCAGATGGAGATGAGGAACTTCTTGGGAACTGGAGCACAGGTAACTCTTGTTCTGCTTTAGCAAACAGACTGGCATCATTTTGCCCCTGCCCAAGATATCTGTGGAACTTCAAACTTGAGAGAAATGATTTGGGGTATCTGGCAGGAGAAATTTCTAAGCAGCAAAGCATTCGAGATTTGACTTGGCTTTTTCTGAAAGCCTACAGTTATATGTTTTCACAAAGAGACGGCCTGAAATTGGAACGTATGTTTAAAAGGGAAACAGAGCATAAAAGTTTGGAAAATTCGCAACCTGACCATGTGGTAGAAAAGAAAATCCTATTTTCTGGGTAAAATTCAAGCTGGCTACAGAAATTTGCCTAAGTAATGAGGAGCCAAATGTTAATCACCAAGACAATGGGGAAAATGTCTTCAGGGCGTGTCATAGATCTTGGAGGCACCCCTCTCATCACAGGCTGAGAGGCCTAGGAGGGACTAATGGTTTCATGGGCAGGGCCTTGTGCCCCCACTGCTCTGTGCAGCCTCAGAACATGATGCCTTCCATCCCAGCCACTCCAGCTCCAGCCATTGCTAAAAGGGCCCAGGTTACAGCGCATGCAGTTACTCCAGAGGGAGCAAGCCCAAAACCTTGGCAGTTTCCATGTGGTGTTGGACCTCCAGGTGCCCAGAATATAAAAGTTGAGCTTTGGAAGCCTCCACCTAGATTTCATAGGATGTATGAAAACATCTGGATGTCCACACAGAAGTTTGCTGCAGGGGCAGAGCCCTCATGGAGAACCTGTGCTAGGACAGTGTGGAAGGGAAATGTGGAGTTGGAGCCCCCACACAGAGTATTCACTGGGGCACTGCCTAGTGGAGCTGTGAAAAGAGGACAGCCATCCTCTAGACCCCAGAATAGTAGATCCACCCACAGCTTGCACCATGTGCCTGGAAAAGCTGCAGGCAATCAATGCCAGCCCATGAAAGCTGCCATGGGGCTGTACCCTACAGAGCCACAGGGGTGGAGCTGCCCAAGGCCTTGGGAGTCTCCTTCTTGCATCAGCATGCCCTGGATGTGAGACACGGATTCTAAGGAGATTGTTTTGGATCTTTAAGATTTAATGAGTGCCCTGTCAGGTTTTGGACTTGCATGGGACCTGCAGCCTATTTGTTTTGGCCAATCTATCCCCCATGGAATGAGAACATTTACCCAATGCCTGTACCCTCATTGTATCTTAAAAGTAACTAACTTGTGCTTTATTTTACAGGCTCATATGTGGAAGGGACTTGCCTTGTCTCAGATGAGACTTTGGACTTGTACTTTTGGGGTAATGCTAAAATGAGTTCAGACTTTCAGGAACTGTTGGGAAGTCATGATTGTGTTTTGAAACGTGAGAAGGATATGAGATTTGGGAGGGGTCAGGGTCAGAATGTATCCCCACCCAAATCTCTTCTAGAATTGTAATCCCCATATGTCAAGGGAGGGACCTTGTGGGAGGTGATTGGACTATAGGGGTTCTCATGATAATGAGTTCTCATGAGGTCTCGGGGTTTAAAACTGTGCAGCAGTTCCCCCCTTCACACTGTCTCCTGCCACCACGTGAAGAAGGTCTTTGATTCCCCCTCACATTCCACCATGATTGTTAGTTTCCTGAGACCTCCCAGTTTCTGGGGAGAATTCCCAGTTTCTGGGAAAATTAACTTCCTGTTAAGCCTGCAGTCAATTAAACCTCTTTTATTTATTAATTACCCAGTCTCAGGTAGTTCTTTATAGCAGTATGAAAACTGATTACAGATTCAATGCAATCCTTATCAAAATTCCAACGGCATGTTTCACAAAAATAGAAAAAAAAGTGCCAAAATTTATGCAGAACCACAAAAGACCTAAATAGCCAAAGCAATTTTTAGCAAAATTAGCAAAGCTGGAGGCATCACACTTCCTGATTTCCAATGATGTCACAAAGGTATAACGTACAAAACACCATGGTATTGAGGTTAAAATTGACACACGGACCAATGAAACAGAAAAGCAAACCCAAAATAAACCTTGCATGTACAGTCAAATAATTTTCAACAAAATTCCAAGAACACAGTGGGGAAAGGATTGTCTCTTCAATAAATGGTATTGGGAAAACTAGACATTCACCATAAAATAATGAAATTGGACCCTGATCATATGCCATACACAAAAATCAACTCAAAAGGTATTAAAGACCTGAACTGTAAAATGCCTAAAAGAAAACATAGGGAACAAGCTCCTTGGCATCGGTCTTAGCAATAATTTTGGGGGTATGACACCAAAAGCACAGGTGACAAAAACAAAAATAAATACATGAAGCTATACCAAATTTAAAAGCTTCTTCACAATGAATGAAACAATAAGCAAAATGTAAAGGCAACCTATGGGCTGGAAAAATATTTGCAAACCATTTATCTGATAAGGGGTTCACATTTAAAACATATAAGTAACACATACAACTCAATAGCAAAACAACAAAGAACTCAATTTGAATATGGGCAACAGACTTAAATAGATTTTTATCCAAAGAAGACACACAGGTGGCCAATAGGTTTAGGAAAAGCTGCTCAACACCACCAATCATCAGGATAATGCAAATCAAACTATAGTAAGATACCACATGTGATAGGTTATTATTAAAATTAAAAAAGATAAGTGTTGGTGAGGATGTGGAGAAAAGGGAAAACTTGTGCACCATTGGTGGATATGTTTATTGGTATAGCCATTCTGGAAAATAGTACAGAATCATCTCCTTCAAAAATTGATAACAGAACTACCATATGATTCAGCAATTCCATTTCGGGGTATATAACCAAAGGAAATGAAATCAGTATGTCAAAAGGATACCTGCACTCCCATGTTTATTGAAGCATTATTCACAATACCCCAATTATGGAAACAACCTATGTGTTTATCAACAAATGAATGCATAAAGAAAATGTGATACACATAATATTAATATATATGAAATTATATAAACCTTAAAAAATAAGAAAATCCTATTTGCAACAATATGGATGAACCCAAAAGACATTATGCTAAGTGAAATAAGCCAGACACAAAAGAAAAATATGGTGTGATCTCATTTGTAAATGGAATCTAAAAATAGTCAAATTCATAGAAGCAGATACTAGTATGGTGATTATCAGAGGTAAGGGGTTGAGGTAAATAGGGAGATGTTGGCAAAGGGTAAAAAGTTTAAGTTATGTAGCGTAAATTCTAACAATCTAATGTACAGCCTGGGTAGTATAGATAATATTTTATTATACACATCAAATTTGCTGAGAGTAGATATTAAGTGCTTTTACCACAAAAAACTACATAAAGAGATAAACATGTTAATTCACTTGACTTTAGTAATTATTTCAGTCTATATGTGTATATTAAAACATCACACTGTATACTTTAATTTTAATTAAAAAAATAAAACAGGGATGTCAGTATTAAGATGACCCAAATGTTCAAATTATAGACAAAGACTCTAAATCATCTACCTATAAATGTGTTTTCATTTTCCAAGACTTTAACAAATTATTGTTTTAATGTAAAACAAGTATAAATAAATAATATTAAAAAACAAGTATGTATATGTATTACATAAGAGGCTGGCCTTTATAGATTTTGCTTTCTCTTTCAGGGATGTGTCTTATGTAATACTACCAAATAAATCAATGCTTCTCAAACATTAACGTGCATGCAGATTACCTGGAAGTATTATTCAAGTGTATCTTGTAATCCAATAGATCTGGGATCTGACCTGACATTCTACATTTCTCACAAACTCCCAGGTATTGCTGATGAGTTATGCTTAGTGGTAACATAAAAAAATCTTGGATTTATAAGCCTATTTGGAAAATATTGGGGGTCATGCTATTGTAGATACTTCTTAAATGACCTAAATTTTTTTCTTAAATAATTTTTAAAGCCTCAGTATTTCATAATCCAACAAATAGAGCTAGTTACTCTTACTATCTTTAATAGAGCTAATTAAAAGGATATTTATGTGTTTCTTCTTTTCTTCACTAAATGACTAAGAAATAAACACTGAAAATCATTTAGGATGAGAAGTCATATAAAATTTTTGTCTAAAATGGTTCCTACTTTTCAAGAATGTAATATTAAATGGTTTGTCTGATAATTGAATTCCTCATCATAAAATACACACACACACACACACACGTCTGCCAAAAAACTTTTAAAATACTTTGTACTAGAATATGAGCTCTCTTGTGGGAAAATACAAACATTGTAAGTGTGAAATATTACAGGCCACTTTCCTTTAAATATGAAATTGAGTTTTGTCAATGTTTATGGCAGTTAGTGAAATTTTAGGTAAGAAGGTAGCCAAGTGCCTCATAATTAAGTAGTTCAGCTTTTTTAAATTTCCAGAAAAAACATTAACAGAATTCCATCTGGAAACTGAAAATTATACTAAAACATCTCTAAATTTCTCACAGAGAAAAATAAACATCAGAAAATGAAAGCAAGTCATAGATTATTCAACACAATGGAAAGCATTTATGGTCTAACAACAAAGAAAAAGGACTGTGATTTAATCCCTCTGATTACAGATTCCAGGCAACTATTACAATCTCTAAAGGCCAGGAAATCCTAGGGTTCATTTGTAAATAATTTATAAGTCATTGTGTTCTATTTCAAACTGCAGTACAAATGAAGATTAAAAAAAGAACCTTCGGTAAAATGACAATACTAAAGTGACACACTTTTCAATTAATGTTAGGTATCCAAGGTAACCTGATCATGACTAAACGGTAAAATTTGAAATGAATCACCACAGGAAAATGCAGAATGTTAAATTACATGAAAGGGTTTACAATATTAAGCAGTTATTTAGCTAACTGTAGAATTTCTAACAGAACATCCAAAAATGTATTATAAAAATAATTTTCTATTTCCAAACATTTTATATAACGTTACACATTCCTATAACAAGTTTAATCAGTAATAATTTTATGAGCCTAGTTATAAGCATAATGTATATGGACAGTGCATTACTAGAAGAAAAAGATGCCATTACATTGTTCACCTGGTTGCCCTTACTGGTAAAAACTATACATACAAAAAGTATATTTATGATGCAATAAAATTATAATTCAAAGGTAAGGGACTATAATTATTCTAGCATATAGATATTGTTTCCTTCATGCATCTGCTGCTCTTGGGTTGTATGTTATTAAACTTATCCCATATTTTCATGAGGATTCACTTACATGTATATTCCTGCCACTCCTTTGTGAGAACTTGGAAGGCTTGGATCATATCATTTTTAGCTTCACATCTCTCCACGAGCATTTTGTCCATGTAAGTTATCAGTGAACTTCAAGTGAATTTATGATTGCTTTAGAGTCTGGATTTCTTTCCTGGCTTAAATATAATCACTTCAGAGTATTTCTTTAATGGTTAAAATAATATTCTGATACCCATTAAAATGATTTTCAAACTCTTAAGATAAACGTCAGTTTTAATGTAAGCACCAATAAACAGGCTAGTGGTTTTCCACTTTCAAAATTCAGAGCTCTCCTTCCTTTCCATTCAAAAATATAAATTCTTACAATGACAGATCCACTCAAGCTATAGGCAAAAGAATAAAACAGTTCCCTACATGGATATGTCCCCTTCCACAGGCTGCCCAGTCTATAATCAAAAATGTTTCCATGACTCAATAGAAATTTATATTTTAGTATCTACTCTGTATCTGGCAATGGGCAAATATATGAAGAAATTAGAAACCTCAACTTTGTTCAGTATTCAGTTGGGAAGAATAGATATGCAACTAAATATCAAACAAAGAACTACACATCAAAGTGCTGGGAGTATATTCAGGAGTGCTTTGTATGACTTAACTGGCTGTTGTCCCTCAGAACTAATAATCTGCAATTTGGAACTGCTCACCTTGGAAAGTTATCCCAACAATGCTGCCAATATTCAAACACAACTGAAATTCTTTCCTTAGTATTATATTACCTTTATGGAAGTTTTCAAACTACATGCAATGAGTCACTCTTGCTACTTTGTAATACTGATACCCCAAATTTCAGTTGCCTTGGTATTCACAATTCATATAGGCTCTTCCCTTTAATATTCAATGCTAAACACAAATTTATATTAAGTAAATATTACTGTTGATATTTATTTCTATTAAAATAGCTTATCCCACCCTATATGTAGGGAAAACCAAATCTCTCAACATTTTTCTTACTTCTTCTACTCATTTCCTTTTGTTTTGCTTTTTCATTCTTTTTTTCATTAGAGATGGAAAAGCAATATCCCATCTTTCATTGGTATAAATATGAGGTGTACAAATACAGTTTTGCACAATGCATAGATTGCCTAGTGGTGAAGTCTGGGCTTTCAGAGTAGCCATCACCCAAACAATGTACATTGTACCCATTAAGTAATTTCTCATCCTTCAACTTTCTTCTACTCTCCCACCCTTCTGAGTCTCCAACGTCTATCAGTCCACACTCTATGTCCATGTGTACACTTTTTTTTCTTTAGCTCCTACTTATAAGTAGAACATGTGATACTGGACTTTATGTTTCTGAGTTGTTTCACTTAAGTTAATGGCTTCCAATTCCGTCTGTGTTGCTGCAAATGGCATGATTTATTTTTTACTGCTGAATAGTATTCCATTGTTTATATGCCATATTTTCTTTTTTTTTTTTTTTTTTCATTTTTTTCTTCAACTTTTCAATTCAGGGGTACATGTGCAGGATGTGTGGGTTTGATACATAGGTAAATGTGTGGCATGTGGCTTTGCTGCACTGATCATCCCCTCAACTAGGTATTAAGACAGCATCAATTACCTATTATTCCTGATGCTCTCCCTGCCCCAAAAACCCTGACAGGACCCAGAGTGTTTTCCCCCACCCCATCTTTCCATGTGTTCTCATCATTCAACTCCCACTTACAAGTGAGAACGTCCAGTGTTTTTCTGTTCCTGTGTTAGTTTGCTGGGGACAATGACTTCTAACTCCATCCATGTCCCTGCAAAGGACATTATCTCATTCCTTTTTATAGCTGCATAGTATTCCATGGTATGTATGTACCACGTTTTCCTTATCCAGTGTATCATCGATGAGCATTTAGATTGATTCCGTGTCTTTCCTATTGTAAATAGTGCTGCAACTAACATACATGTCCAGGTATCTTTATAAATGATTTATATTCCTGTGGGTATATACCCAGTAATGAGATTGCTGTGTCACATGGTATTTCTGCTTCCAGATCTTTGAGGAATTGTCACACTGTCTTCCACAATGGTTGAACTAATTTGCACTCCCACTAGCAGTGTAAAGGTGTTCCTTTTCTCTGCAACCTCACCAGCATCTGTTGTATTTTAACTTTTTAATAACCACTTTGACTGGGATGCAACAGTATCACAGGTAGTTTTGATTTGCATTTCTCTAATGGTCAGTGATATTGAGTGTTTTTTCACATTTGTTGGCCACATGTATGTCTATTTTAAATTTTTATTTTAAGTTCTGTGGTACATGTGCAGAATATGCAGGTTTGTTACATAGGTATATGCGTGCCATAGTGGTTTGCTCCACCTGTCAACTTGTCATTTAAGTTATAAGCCTACATACATTAGCTGTTTGTCCTGGTGCTCTCCTTCCCCTTGCCCCCCAACCCTGACAGGCCCCAGTGAGTGTTGTTCCCCATCCTGTGTCCATGTGTTCTCGTTGTTCAACTCCCTCTTATGGAAACATGAGGCATTTTGTTTTCTGTTCCTGTGTTAGTTTGCTGATGATGATGGCTTCCAGCTTCATCCATGCTGCTGCAAAGGACATCATCTCATTCCTTTTTATGGCTGCATAGTATTCCATGGTGTATATGTATCACATTTTCTATTATCCAGTCTATTATTGATGGAAATTTGGGTTGGTTCCATGTCTTTGCTATTGTAAACAGTGCTGCAACAAACATATGTGTGCATGTGTCTTCATAGAATGATTTATATTACTTATGGTATATACACAGTAATGGGGTTGCTGGGACAAATGGTATTTCTGGTTCTAGGTCCTTGAGGAATTGCCACACTGTATTCCACAATGGTTAAACTAATTTACTGTAATAGTCCGTTTTCATGCTATTGATAAAGACATACCTGAGATGGGAAAGAAAAAGAGGTTTAATTGTATTTACAGTTCCACATGGCTGGGGAGGCCTCAGAATCATAATGGGAGGGAAAAGGCACTTCTTACATGGTGGCAGCAAGAGAAAATGAGGAAGAAGCAAAAGTAGAAACCCTTGATAAACCCATCAGATCACATGAGACTTATTCACTATCACAAGAATGGCATGGGAAAGACTGGCCCCCATGATTCAATTACCTCCCCCTTGGTCCCTCCCACAATGCCTGGGGATTTTTGGAGATACAATTCAAGTTGAGATTTGGGTGGGGACACAGTCAAACCATATCATTTACATTCCCACCAATAGTGTAAAAGCTTTCCTATTTCTCCACAGTCTCACCAGCATCTGTTGCTTCTTGACTTTTTAATTATCACCATTCTGACTGGCGTGAGCTTGTATCTCATTGTGGTTTTGATTTGCATTTCTCTAATGAAAAAATGTTGGCGGGGCGCGGTGGCTCAAGCCTGTAATCCCAGCACTTTGGGAGGCCGAGACGGGCGAATCACTAGGTCAGGAGATCGAGACCATCCTGGCTAACCCGGTGAAACCCCGTCTCTACTAAAAAGTACAAAAAACCAGCCTGGCGAGGTGGCGGGCGCCTGTAGTCCCAGCTACTCGGGAGGCTGAGGCAGGAGAATGGCGTAAACCCGGGAGGCGGAGCTTGTAGTGAGCTGAGATCTGGCCACTGCACTCCAGCCTGGGTGACAAAGCGAGACTCCGTCTCAAAAAAAAAAAAAAAAAAAAAAGAAAAAGAAAAAATGTTGAGCATTTTTTTATGTGTTTGTTGGCTGCATAAATGTCTTCTTTTGAGAAGTGTCTATTCATACACTTTACCCACTTTTTGTTTTTTTTTTTTTTTTTTTTGAGATTTAAGTTCCTTGTAGATTCTGGGTATTAGACCTCTGTCAGATGGGTAGATTGCAAAAATTTTCTTCCATTCTGAGGTTTCCTGTTCACTCTGATGATAGTTTATTTTGCTGTGCATCAGCTCTTTAATTATATCCCATTTGTCAATTTTAGCTTTTCTTGCAATTGCTTTTGGCGTTTTCATCATGAAATCTTTGCCCATGCCTATGTCCTGAATGGTATTGCTTAGGTTTTCTTCTAGGGTTTTCATGGTTTTTGGTTTTACATTTAAGTCTTTAAGCCATCTTGAGTTTATTTTCGTATAAGATGTAAAGAAGGAGTCCAGTTTCAGTTTTCTGCCTATGGCCAGCCAGTTTTCCCAGCACCATTTATTAAATAGGGAATACCTTCCTCATTGCTTATTCCTGTCAGTTTTGTCCAAGATCAGATGGTTGTAGGTATGCTATCTTATTTCTGAGTTCTCTATTCTTTTCTGTTGGTCTCTGTGTCTGTTCTTGTACCAGAACCAAAGAGAAAAATCATATGATTATCTGAATAGATGTAGAAAAGACTTTTGATAAAATTCACCATTCATTCATCTTAAAAACTCCCAATAAACTAGGTATTGAAAGAACATACCTCAAAACAAGAGCCATTTATAACAAACCTACAGCCAATATCATACTGAATGAACAAAAGCTGGAAGCATTCCCCTTGAAAACTGGCACAAGGCTCTTGTGCTCATCATTGCTATTCAATATAATATTAGATATTCTGGCCAGGGCAATCAGACAAGAGAAGGAAATAAAGCATTTTTAAATAAGAAGAGAGAAAGTCAAAGTATCTTTGTTTGCAGATGATATGATCCTATATATATATATATTTAAAAAAAACCCATTGCCTCAGCCCAAAAGCTTCTTAAGCTGATAAGCAACTTCAGCAAAGCCTCAGGATACAAAATCAATGTTCAAGAATCAGAAGCATTCCTTTACAACAACAGGCAAGCAGAGAGCCAAATCACGAGTGAACTCCCATTCACAATTGCTACAAAAGAATAAAATACCTAGGAGTACAGCTAACAAGGGATGTGAAGGACCCTTCAAGGAGAAATACAAATCACTGCTCAAAGGAATCAAAGAGGAAGAGGACGCAAACCAATAAAAAAAATTCCATACTCATGGATAGGAAGAATCAATATCGTGAAAATGAACATACTGCCCCAAGTAATTTAAAGATTCAATTGTATTCCCATTAAACTACCATTGACATTCTTCACAGAATTAGAAAAACATATTTTAAAATTCATATGGAACCAAAACGGAGCCTAAATAGCCAGACAATCCTAAACAAAAAGAACAAAGCTGGAGGCATCACACTACCCAGCTTCAAACTATACTACAAGGCTACAGTAACCAAATTAGCATAGTACAGGTACCATATTTTCGTTATACAATCATCCATTGTTGAACACAGCTGACTTTATATCTTTGCTATTGTGAATAGTACGCCAATAAACATGCAAATCCAAGTATAATTTTTATGTAATAATTTTCTTCCGTTTAGGTAGGTATACAGTGGTGAAATTACTTGATTGAATGATAGTTCTATATTCACATGAGAAATCTCCATAAGATTTTACACAGAAGTTGTACTAGTTTACATTCTCACAAAAAGTGGATAAGCATTCTTTTTTCTGTGCATCAATGTTAGCATCTGTTCCTTTTTCACTTTTTGGTAATAGCCGTTCAGACTGGCATAAGATAATATTTTATTGTTATTTTAATTTGTGCTTCTCTGATGATTAGTGATGTTGAGCATTTTTATATGCTTTTGGGGCATTCATATGTCTTCTTTCAAAAAAATGTCTATTCATGTTATTTGCCCATTTTTTAATGGGGTTGTTTATGTTGTTTTAATTTCTTATAAATTCGAGATATCAGTCCCGTGTTGGACGCATCATTTGCAAATATTTTCTTCCATTCTGCAGGTTATCTGCCCAAAGCAATTTGTAGATTAAATGCTATTCCCATTAAACTAACATTGACATTCTTCACAGAATTAGAAAAATCTGTTTTGATATTGATATGGACCCAAAAAGAAGCCCAAATAGCCAAGACAATCCTAAGCAAAAGAACAAAGCTGGAGGCATCGTGTTACCCAACTTCAAACTCTGTTATTTCTCTTCTGTTATTTAAAACTCATCATTTCTATTCTTTCTTTCAGCAATGCAGATTTTTAGTTTAATTAAATACCATTTGTCTGTTTTTGTTTTTGTCGTTTGTACTTTTGACATCTTAGTCATAAATTCTTTGTCTATAACAATGCCCAGAAGTTTTGTCTAGGTTTACTTCTAGTATTTTAGTAGTTACAAGTCTTACATTTAAGCGTTTCATCCATCTTAAGTTGATTTTTATATACGCTCAGAGATAGTACAATTTCATTTTTGTCTGCATATAGCAATCCAATTTACACAGCACCATTTATTGAAAAGTGTGTCCTTTCCTGTTGTGTATTTTTGTCAACTTTGTCAAAAATCAGTTGGCTGTAAATATGTACCTTTATTTCTGGGTTCTCTGTTCTGTTCCATTGATCTACATGTCTATTTTTATACCAATACCATGATGTTTTAGTTATTGTAGCTTTGTAATATAATTTGAAGTCAGGTAATGGGATACTTCCAGTTTTGTTCTTTTTGCATAGGATTGCTTTGGCTATTCATTTGGTTCCATGTAAATTTTAGGATTGGTTTTTCCATTTCTGGGAAGAATGGCATTGGTATTTTGATAGGAATTGCATTGAACCTGTAGATTGCTCTAGGTAGTATGGTCATTTTAACAATATTAATCCTCCTGATCCATAAATCTGGTTTGTTTTTCCATTCGTGTTATCAACAATTTCTTTATTCAACGTTTTGTAGTTTTCCTCATAGAGGACTTTCATCTCCTTGGTTAAATGTATTCCTAGATATTCTATTTTTCTGATCACTATTGTAAATAGGATTGCCTTCTTCATTTGGTTCCCAGCTTGATGGTTATTGGTAAACAAAAATGCTACTTATTTTTGTACACTGATTTTGTATCCTGAAACTTTACTGAATCCATTTATCAAATGTAAGAGATTTATAGAGGAGTCTTTAGGGTTTTCTAGATCATATAATTGATGAATAGAGATCATTTGACTTCCTCTTTTTCAATTTAGATGCCATTTATTCCTCTCTCTTGACTGATTGCTGTGGTTAGGACTTCCAGTACTTTGTTGAATAGGAAAAGTGAGAGTGAACATTCTTGTCTTGTTCCATTTCTTTTTAAGGGGGATTGCTTTCAGCTTTTCCCCATTCTGCATGAGGGTTTTGGTTTCTCATATATGAACTTAATTATTTTGAAATATGTTCCTTCTGTGCCTGGTTTATTGAGGATTATCATGATGCAATGCTGAATTTTATGAAATGCTTTTTCTACATCTATTGAGATATTCATATGGTTGCTATAATCCTCTAGGTAATAAGTAAAATTTATTGATTTTCCCATACTGAACCATCCTTTCATCCCTGGAATCAAACTCATTTGTCATGATTTATTCTTTTTCATGTGCTATTGGATTCAATATGCTAGTATTTTGTTGAGGATTTTTGCATCAATGTTCATCAGAAATATTGGTATATAGAGGCCGTATTGTGGGATCTTGGCTTTGTATAATGATTTAGGGAGGGTTCCCTCCTCATTTTTTTTGGAACAGTTTCAGGAGAACTGGTACAGTTCCTTTTTATAGGTTTGGTAGAATTTGGCTGTGAATCTATCAGGTCCTGTGCTTTTTTGGGGGGGAAATTTTTTTTTATTACTAATTAACTTTCACTGTTCATTGTTGGTATGTTCAGGATTTCAATTTATATGGGTTCAATCTTGGGAAGTTGTATGTTTCCAGAAATTTATCTATTTTCTCTAGGTTTTCTAGTTTATGAGTGCATAGTTCTTCATAGTAGTATCTGGTTTTTGTTTTTTGGGTTTTTTTTTAAATTTCTGTGTGTAGTTGTAATGTCTCCTTTTTCACTTCTGATTATTTTTATTTGGATCTCCTCTCTTCTTTCCTTGGTTAGTCTAGGTAGCAGTTGATCAATTTTGTTTTTTCAAATAACCATGTTTTCATTCATTGATCTTTTGTATTTTTTGGCTCAATTTCATTTAGTTCTGCTCTAATATATGTTATTTATTTTCTTCTGGTAGATTTGGGTTTAGTTTGTTCTTATTTTTCTAGTTCATTGAGGTGTGACATTAGGTTGTTAATTTATAATAGTTCTCTTTTTTGAAGTTAACATTTAATGTTATAAACTTCCCTCTTTGCACTGCCTTTGTGGTGTCTAGAGGTTTTGATATGTTGTGTCTCCAATTACATTCATTTCAAAAGTTTTGGGTTTTTGTTTGTTTGTTTGTTTGTTTTTGAGATGGAGTCTCGCTCTGTCACCCAGGCCGGATGGAGTGCAGTGGTATGATCTCGGCTCACTGCAAGCTCCACCTCCCAGGTTCAAGTCATTCTCCTGCCTCAGCCTCCCGAGTAGCTGGGACTACAGGCACCCGCCACCACACCCGGCTATTTTTTTGTATTTTTAGTAGAGATGGGGTTTCACCGTGTTAGCCAGGATGGTCTCTATCTCCTGACCTCGTGATCCATGTGAGCCACCGCGCTCAGCCTCATTTCAAAAGACATTGAAATTTTCATCTTAAATTCATCATTGATCCAAAGATCATTCAGGAGCGTGTTAATTTCCAGGTATTTGTATAGTTTCAAGAGATTATCTTGGCGTTAATTTCTAGTTTTATTCTGCTGTGGTCTGAGAAGATATTTGATATAATTTTTATTTTTAAAAATTTATTGAGTCATGTTTTGTGGCCTAACATGTGATCTACCTTGGATAATGTTCCATGCATTGATGAGAAGAATATATTTTCTGTATTTCTTCAATATAATGTTTTGTAAGTATCTGTTAGGTCTATTGGGTCTAGAATTCACGTTAAATCTCAAGGTTCTTTGCTGATTTTCTCTCTCAATGATCTGTCTGATGTGCAGATTAGGGTATTAAAGTTCTCCACTATTATTTTATTGGTGTCCATTTATTTAGCTCTGGTAATATTTGTTTTATAAATCTAGGTGCTCCAGTGTTGGGTGCATATAGACTTATAATTGTTATATCCTCTTGTACTGACCCTTTATCATTATATAATGACCTTCTTTTTATTGTTTTACTGTTAATTTTGTTGATTTAAAGTCTGTTTGATCTGATTGTAGTTATATATTTTTTTCAACCCTTCACCTTCAGCCTGTAAGTGTCATTGTGAGTTTTTTGTAAGCAGCTGTTTAGGGAAAAACTCTCTCAAAACATGTTTTCCCACTGCACTCACACCACAGCAACAACAATCATAAACTCTAAGATTTCAGTGACCAAATGTGTGAGGGTTTTCCTGCAACCAACAAGAAGCAGACACCAGCTGGTTTTCCACAAATTCAATTCTTGCATAATGTACCTGGAGAGAGTGCCAGATCCCACAGGGTAAGGGCTCAGTCCCTGAAACTGCCCCTTTCCACCAACACCACTCACAAGTCCAATCCTCCAGAATTTCTAACTGATTAGTTTCAAATTGGGACTTCCATGATTCCCTCTTTGGGTTTAATTAATTTGGTGAATCATCTCACAGAACTCAGGGGAACGCTTACTTATGTTTAGCAGTTCATTTTAAAGAATATTATAAATGATACATACATAAGATATACACAGGACAAAGTATGAGGAAAGGGATGCTGCTGAGCATCCATGCCCCCTCTGGATGTGCCACCCTCCAGGAAATTCCATATCTCCACTTCTCTGAAAACTCTCCAACCCAGTAATCTTGGGTTTTTATAGAAGCTTCATGACATCAGCATTCCTTACCTAGGTATAGGGTGGGAACCTTCTGAGGTGGGTCTTATGACCCACAATCAGAAAGGCAAGGGAAGAATGGAGTCCTGTCTTGCAGCAGGTAAAGGAAGACAGGAAAAAGAGAGATACTATTTCCTGAAGCCTAACCCAGAAGCTTAACACACCCAGCATCATAACAAAAGATTGAAACAAGGGTTATGGGAGTTATGAGCCATGAACTGTGGACAAAAACCTATACATATACATATAACACCACAGCAGCATACAGTTGGTTCACTTTTTATCCATTCTGCCAATCTATACTTTAAGTGGAGCATTTAATCCATTTATGTTCAACCTTAATATTGATATATGGGGTTTTGTACCCGTCATAATGTTCATTGCTATCTAGTTGCTTCATGGATTCTTAGATTCTTGATTTTTTTTTCTTTTTTCTCTCTGCTTGCTTGTCTTTATGGTTTGGTGGAGTTCTGTCTTGTTGCCATTTGACATTTTTTTCTGTTCGTCCCTTGTGTAGTAGTTTTGTAAGACCTGTGAGTTTTGTACTTTCATGTATTTTTAGCACGGAGAATACTAACCTTTCGTTCCCATGTTTAGAACTCCTTGGAACATTTCTTGTAGAGCCACACTAGGGATGACAAATTCCTTCAGTGTTTGCTTGTCTGAAAAAGACTATTTCTCTTTCATTTATGAAAGTTACTCCGACAAGATATAAAAATTGTGATTGCCAGTTTTTTTGTTTTTTGTTTTTGTTTTTGTTTTTCCTTAAGCACCTTGAAAATAGGGCACAACTCTCTTCTGGCTTCTAAGGCTTCTGCTGAGAATCACAATGTTAGCTTAATTTGGTTTCCTTTATAGGAACTAAATGCTTTTCTCTTGCTGATTTTAAGGGGCTTTTTCTTTCGACTTTAGAAAGTCTATGACTATATGTAATGGTGAATTTCATCTTGCAATGTATTTTCCTAGTATTTGTTGGGCCTTTTGTACCTAGATATTCAAATACCTTGCTAGACCAGTGAGATCTTTTGTCAATTATTTCCTTAAAGAGATTTTCATGTGACAGACATTGTACAAAGTGTTGGGATATGGTGAATTTCATCTTGCAATGTATTTTCCTAGTATTTGTTGGGCCTTTTGTATCTAGATATTCAAATACCTTGCTAGACCAGTGAAATCTTTTGTCAATTATTTCCTTAAACAGATTTTCTAAACATTTTGCTTTCTCTTCTCCCTTGAGAATACCAATGATTCGTAAGTTACATTGCTTTATGCAGTCCCATACTTCTCTAAGGCTTTGTTCATTCTTTTTTATTCTTTTAAAATAATTTTGGGCCAGGCGTGATGGTTCACGCCTGTAATCCCAGCACTTTAGGAGGCCGAGGCGGGCAGATCACGAGGTCAGGAGATCAAGATCATTCTGGCTAACGCAGTGAAACCTCATCTCTACTAAAAATACAAAAATTTAGCCAGGGGTGGTGGTGGACACCTGTAGTCCCAGTTACTCGGGACACTGACGCAGGAGAATGGCATGGAGGTGGAGCTTGCAGTGAGCCAAGATCATGCCATTGCTCTCCAACCTGGGCGACAGAGCGAGACTCCGTCTCAAAAAAAAAAAAAAAACTCATCTGACTGAATACATTCAAAAGACATATATTCGATGTTTTAGATACTCTCTTCCACTTGGTCTAGGTTATTGTTGAAGCTTTCAGCAGTATATTGTAATTCTTCCAATCAATTTTTTTATTTCCAAAAGTTCTGTTTATTATTTTAGCTTTTAAAGATATCTATCTCCTTGGTAAATTTCTCATTCATATCCTGAACTGATTTTCTGACTTTGTATTATTTTTTCAGATTTATCTCTCATTGAGCTTCTTTAAAATTAATATTTTGAATTCCCTACATAACATTTCAAACATTTCTTTTTAGTAGGATCCATTGCTAGAGATTATTGTCTTCCCTTGGGGATTTCATAACACCTTGCTTTTTCATGTGTTCAGAATTATTATGCTGATTTCTTCACATCTGAAGAAACAGTCAGCTTAATTTATCGGGGTGTGATATAGTTTGAATGTGTGTCTCCTTCAAATCTCATGTTGAAATGTGACTGCCAATGTTGGAGGGGATGGAGAGTAGGAGATGTCCAGGTCATAAGGTGGATCTCTTAAGAATGGCTTGGTGCCATCCCAGTGATAAGTGAGTTCTCACTGTGGTAATCCACATAACAGCTTGTTGTTTAAAAGAATGTGGCACCTCCCCACACCTTGCTCCCTCTCTTGTCATATGATGTTCCTGCTCCCTTTACCTACCAATATTTGTGAAAGATTCCTGAGGCCCTCACCAGAAGCATTTTCCAAGACTTCACTTCTGTACAGCCTTTAGAACTGTAAGGCAAAGAAAACCTATTTTCTGAATAAATCACCCAGTCTCAGATATTCCTTTATAACCACACAAATGGACCAACCCAGGGTGGGACTTTTTTCTTAAGGATGTGATAATGATATATGTTGGATAGAGCCATTTGGTTTTGCTTCTGGGTGAATTCAGTAGTAAAAACTCTGTATAAGTTTCATGGTTAGTGTGGTGGCTTTCTCAAATGTCAGTTGCAGTAGTAGTAGTAGTATACTGGAAAGTGAGTGGGCTCACTACCTTCTAAGAAGCCAGAGTTGTGTGGGCAGTGGTGGTAGCAGAGTTCTCAAGAAGCCTATCTCACTCGCAAGTGCTCTGCACTTGTGTCAGCAGATTTTGTGTTGGGTTACTTAGGTGGCGCTTGCAGCTAAGAGTCACCTGATGGAGTAGCAATAGGGTTTATACTTTATCTTTGTTCATACCTCAAGAAGTCCTCCAGGGTTCCTGGTAGTGGGTTGTGCCCTAGAGCACTCAAGGGCCTGGGTCCTACCTTTTGCATAGGAGGGAGTGGGGAAGCTGGGTGGAGCCAGACCAGGGAGGCCTGCATGCCAATGTAAGCACAAGCCCTGATAGAGGTCACAGGGTAGTCTTCAGACCCCTGGAACAAGGTGCTATCTTTGATAAGAGAGGCAGTCCTAGCACCATGACTTTGACAAGAGATAATGGGGTCTTTTTTCCTCTCACACACCCGACCCAGTGTTCAGGATATTCAGTTACATTAGATAATATAATTTCCCTTTTAATTTATTCTTTGATCCATTGGTTGGTTGGGAGCATATTGTTTAATTTCCATGTATTTGTGAATTTTTTGAAATTACTCTTGTTATTGACCTGAATCTATTTAATTGTATTTTGAAAAAATACTTGATATGATTTTAAACTTATTAAATGTGTTAAGATTTGTTTTGTGGCCTAGCATATGATATATCCTGAGAATAATTCATCTGCTCTTGAAAAGAATATGGGTTCTGGTACTGTTAGGTGGAATGTTCTGTAAATCTGTTAGGTCCATTTCAAAAGTATAGTTTAAGTTCAATGTTTCCTTATTGATTTTCTGTCTTGATAATCTGTCCATAGCTAAAAGTAAGATTTTAAAGTTCCTTGCTATTATTGTATTACAGTCTATATTTTACTTTAGACCTAGTAATATTGGTTTATGTACTTAGGTGCTCCAATGTTAGGTACTGGGAGAATTATTATCTGTTCCATTTATAATTTTAGATAAAACTTATAATTGTTATATCTTCTTGAGGAATTGACAACTTTCTCATCATGTACTAACCTTTTTGTGTCTCTTTTTACAGTTTTTGATGTAAATTCTACTTTATCTAAGTATAGCTACCCATGCTGTCTTTCGGTTTCTATTTGCATGGAATATATTTTTGCATTTCTTCACTTTCATTCTATGAGCATCCTCACAGTTGAAGTCTCTTGTAAGAAGCCTGGATCTTTTTAAAAATATCTGTATTGGTCCATTTTCATGCTGCTGATAAAAGACATACCCAAGACTGTGCAATTTACAAGAGAAAGAGGTTTACTGGACTTAGCATTCCACATGGCTAGGAGGCCTAACAATCGTGGTGGAAGGAAAGAAGGAAGCAAGTCACATCTTACATGGATGGCAGCAGGCAAAGAAAGCTTGTGCACAGAAACTCCTGTTTTTAAAACCATCAGATCTTGTGAGACCCGTTCACTATTACAAAAGAGCATGGGAAAAACCCACGCCCATGATTCAGTCATCTCCCATGGGGTCCCTCCCACACTTGGGAATTATGGGAGCTACAAGATGAGATTTGTGTGGGGGACACAGAGCCAAACCATATCATTCCATCCTGGCTCCTCCCAAATCTCATATCTTCACATTTCAAAATGAATCATGCCTTTCCAACAGTCTCCCAAAGTCTTAACTCATTTCAGAATTAATTCAGAAGTCTACAGTCCAAAGTCTCATCTTAGACAAGGCAAGTCCCTTCTGCCTATAAGCCTGTAAAATCAAAAGCAAGTTACTTACTTCCTAGATACAATGGAGGTACAGTCATTGGGTAAATGCAGCCATTCCAAATGGGAGAGATTGGCCAAAACAAAGGGTATACAGGTCCCACACAAGTCCAGAATCCAGCAGGGCAGTCAAATCTTAAAGCTCCAAAATGATCTCCTTTGACTCCATGTCTCACACATCCAGGTCATGCTGATGCAAGAGGCAGGTTTCCATAGTTTTGGGCAGCTGTGCCCCTGTGGCTTGCAGGGTACTACCTCCCTCTCAGCTGCCTTCATGGGCTGGCATTGAGTGTCTGTGGCTTTTCCAGGTGCATGGTGCAAGGTGTCAGTGGGTCTACCATTCTGGGGTCTGAAGGATGGTGGTCCTCTTCTCACAGCTCTGCTAGGTGGTACCCCAGTAGGGACTCTGTGTTGGGGCTTCTAGCCCACATTTTCCTTCTGCACTGCCATAGCAGAGGTTCTCCATGAGGACCCTGCCTCTGCAGCATACTTTTGCCTGGATATATAGGCATTTCCATTTATCCTCTGAAATCTAGATGGAGGTTCCCAAACCTTAGTTCTTGACTTCTGTGCACCTGCAGCTCAACACAACCTGGAAGCTGCCAAGGCTTTGGGCTTGCACCCTCTGAAGCCACAGCCTGAGCTGTACCTTGGCCCCTTTTAGTCACAGCTGGAGCATCTGGGACACAGGGCATCAAGTCCCTAGACTGCACACAGTGCAGAGTCCCTGGGCCTGGACCATGAAACCATTTTTTCCTCCTAGGCCTCTGGGCCTGTGATGGGAGGGGTTGCCATGAAGACTTCCGGCATGCCCAGGAGACATTTTCCTCATCGTCTTGAGGATTAACATTTGGCTCCTCATTACTTCTGCAAATTTCTGCAGCCAGCTTGATTTCTCCTCAGAAAATGGTATTTTATTTTCTACTGCATTGTCAGGCTGCAAATTTTCCAAATTTTATGTTGTGCTTTCCTGATAAAACTGAATGCCTTTAACAGCACCCAAGTCATCTCTTGAATGGTTTGCCACTTAGAAATTTCTTCTACCAGATATCCTAAATCATCTCTTTCAAGTTCAAAATTCCACAAATCTCTAGGGCAGGGGCAAAATGCTGCCAGTTTCTTTACTAAAACATAACAAGAGTCACCTTTGCTCCAGTTCCCAACAAGTTTCTCATTTTCATCTGAGACCACCTCTGCCTAGACTTTATTGTCCCTATCACTATCAGCATTTTCAGCAGAGTCATTCAACAAGTCTCTAGGAAGGTCCAAACTTTCCCACATTTTCCTGTCTTCTTTTGAGCCCTCCAAACTCTTCCAACCTCTGCCAGTTACCCAGTTCCAAGGTCATTTCCACATTTTCAAGTATCTTTTAGCAACACCCCACTATCCTGGTACCAATTTACTATATGTCCTTTTTCACACTGCTGATAAAGACGTATCTGAGATTGGGCAATTTACAAAAGAAAGTTTAATAGACTTACAGTTCCACATGACTGGAGAGGCCTCACAATCATGGTGGAAGGCAAGGAGGAGCAAATCAGGTCTTATGTGGATGGCAGCAGGCAAAGAAAGAGCTTGTGCAGAGAAACTCCTGCTCTTAAAAACCACAGATCTCATGAGACCCATTCACTATCACGAGAACAGCACAGAAAACACCCATCCCCTGGTGGAGAAATAGGAACACTTTTACACTGTTGGTGGGATTGTAAACTAGTTCAACCATTATGGAAAACAGTATGGCAATTCCTCAAGGATAAACTAGAATATGAATATGACCCAGCCATCCCATTACTGGGTATATACCCAAAGGATTATAAATCATGCTGCTATAAAGACACATGCACACATATGTTCATTGCAGCACTATTCACAACAGCAAAGACTTGGAATCAACCCAAATCTCCATCAGTGACAGACTGGATTAAGAAAATGTGGCACATATACACCATGGAATACTATGCAGCCATGAAAAAGGATGAGTTTGTATCCTTTGTAGGGACATGGATGCAGCTAGAAACCATCATTCTCAGCAAACTATCGCAAGAACAGAAAACCAAACACCGCATGTTCTCACTCATAGGTGGGAATTGAACAATGAGATCACTTGGACTCAGGAAGGGAAACATCACACACCGGGGCCTATTATTGGGGGGGAGGCGGGAGGGATGGCATTGGGAGTTATACCTGATGTAAATGACGAGTTGACGGGTGCTGACGAGTTAATGGGTGCAGCACACCAACATGGCACAAGTATACATATGTAACAAACCTGCATGTTATGTACATGTACCCTAGAACTTAAAGTATAATAGAAAAAATAATAATAATAAACATGATTTTTATAATCAGAAAACAAAAAAAAAAAGAAAACACCCATCCCCAAGATTCAATCATCTCCCACTGGGTACCACAACATGTGGGAAGTATGGGAGCTACAAGATGAGATTTGGGTGGGGACACAAAGCTAAACCATATCAGTATCCATTCAACTTGTCTATGTCTTTTGATTAGAGAATTTAATCCAATTTCATTCAAAGTTATTATTGATAGGCTAGGTCTTATGACTGCCATTTTGTTCCTTGTTTTCTAGTTGATTGTAGACCCTTTCTTCCTCTCCTACTGTCTTCCTTTGTTACTAGGTGATGTTCTCAAGTATTATGCTTTGATTCCCGACTTTTAATCTTTTGTGTATCTACTATAGTCAATCCTAATATAAAACAGGAGAAATAATTGCTAAAACTACAACAGAAATATACATATTACATAGCAAAATTAATAAGTCTAAGAGCTAGCTCTTTGAGCATTTAATGAAATTCTGAAACTATAAGCAAATCTTTCAAGTAGTAAACCAAATCTATGGACCAATCTTATAATGGTACATGACAAAAATAAAATGTTTTAAAAGTACCATAGTGATAATGTTAAATGATTTACTAAAGAATAAATTGCTCTTGAGGTCAGGAGTTCAAGACCAGCCTAACCAATATGGTGAAACTATGTAAAAAAATACAAAAAATTAGTTTAGTGCAGCGGCACATGCCTGTAATTCTAGCTACTCAGGAGGCCGAGGCAGGAGAATCACTTGAATCTGGTAGGTGGAGGCCGCGTTAACCGAGATCACACTGATGCACTCTAGCCTGGGCTACATAGCGAGACTTCATCTAAAAATAAATAAATAAATACTAAGTAGAAATAAAAAGAAAACAGATGAACAAACTGAGGTATTATTGAAACAACTATTCCTAAAATTGTTTCAATAGAAGCATAATTAAATTGATAAATCAGAAAAAATTACCAGAGGAGATAGAGCAAGATGGCTGAATAGAACCCTCCAGTTATTGTTCTATGGCAGGAACACCAAACTGAGCAACCATCCACACATGAAAGTGCCTTTGTAAGAACCCGAATTTAAGTGATGACAGTACATTGATTTAAACCTCGATCAAGGAAAGAGGCACGGAAAGGGGAAGAAGACACCCTTGAATTGCCGACACCACCCCTTCTCCATCCCCCAGCAATGACAGTGGTGGGGATGGAGAGTGCAGTTTGTGGACCTTTGCATTAGAACTCAGTCCTGCCTGTCACAGCAGAAAGCAACATGGGGCAGAAACTGACTGGCACCCTCAGAGGGAGCAGTTAGACCTGCCCTAGCCAGGACAAATAATCAAACCCATCAATTGTCAGAACCTGTGTTCTGACAAACCCAGCTGTCATGTGCTGAAATGCTCTGGGGTCCTAAATAACATTGAAGGCTGGCTAGGCTACAAGGACTACAACCTAGTGAGAAACCAGTTGGATCAGCCAAGGAAGTGCTTATGTCACCTCTCCTCCAACCCCAGGCAGTGAAGATTACAGCTCTAGGAGAGACTCCTTTCCTCCACTTAATGTGAGTACACAGGAGAGTAAAGAGCATGAGAGAAGGGTGAGAATAAAAAAACTTCCTATTGGGTACTATGCTTATTACTTGGATGATGAAATAATCTGTACATCAAACACCTGTGACATGCAATTTACCCATACAAGAAACCTACACATGTATCCCTTGGACCTAAAATAAAAGTTGGAAAGAAAAATAAACTGAAAATAAATATACAAGGAAAAAAAAAAACAGCAAGAAATTTAAAAATACCACTACAGAAAATAATGTTCACTAAAAGGAAGACAAGAAAATAAAGAAGACCACAAAACAACTGGAAAATAATATAATTGAATGTAAATGTACTAAACTAATCAACAAAAAAACACAGAGTAGATGAATAGATTTTTCAAAAAAACGAGCTAACAATCTGTTACCTATGAGAAATACACTTCACCTGTAGATATGCATAAATTAAAAATAAAAGGATGGAAAAAGTCCATGCAAATGGAAGCCAAAATATCGTAGAAGACAAAATAGATTTCAAGACATAAACTGTTAAAAAAAGCCACAAAGATTATCATATAATAATAAAGGGGTCAATTCAGCAAGAAAATAAAGCAATTGTAGGTATATATGCACCCAATACTGGAGCACTCAGGTATACAACTCAAATATTATTAGAGTTAAAAAGAGAAATAGACTCCAATACAGTAAGAGCTGGGGACTTCAACACCCCACTGGCAGCATTGGACAAAACATTCAGACAGAAAATCAACAGTGAAATATTAGACTTAATCTGCAATATAAGCCAAATGGACCTAATAGATACTTACAGAAAATTTCATCCAACAGCTACAGAACACACGTGTTTTTTCTTAACATATAGATCATTCTCAAGGATAGACCATATGTTAGGTTACAAAACAAGTCATAAAAAATCCAAAGAATATTGAAGTTATATCAAATGTCTTCTTTTACCACAATGCAATAAAACTATGAAGAAAAATAAGAGTATTGTTGAAAACTATACAAACACATGGAAATTAAACAATACACTCCTGAATGACCAGCTGATCAATGAAGAAATTATAAAATTTTAAAATTTCTTGAAACTAATGATAATGAAACCAAAACATACCAAAACCAATGGCATACGGCAAAAGCAACACCAAGAGGAATACATACAGCAATAAGCATCTACATCAAAAAAGAAAAAAAAATTAAACAAACAACTTGATGATACATCTTAAAGAACTGGAGGAGCAAGAGCACACTAAACCCAAAATTAGTAGAAAAAAAGAAACAATAAAGGTCAGAGCAGAAAGAAATGAAATTGGAAGCAGAAAAATATAATGAAATGAAAAGTTGATTTTTGAAAAGGTAAACCAAATTGTGAATACTTTAGCCAGACTAACTTAAAAAAAAGAGAGACAACCCAAATAAATAAAATCAGAGATGAAGAAGGAGACATTACAAACACTACCACAAAAATTCAAAGGATTGTTAGAGACTAATATGAGAAATTACATGCCAAAGAATCAGAAATTCTAGAAGAAATGAATAAATTTCTACACACATACAACCTACCAAGATTGAACCATGAAGAAATGCAAAACCTGAACAGATCAGTATCAAGTAATGAGATAAAGCCCTTAAAAAATGTATCCCAACAACAACAAAAGGGTGGCACATGACAGCCTCACTGCTGAATTCTACCAAACATTTAAATAACTGAAACCAATCCTACTCACACTATTCCCCCAAATAGAGGAGGAGTAGATATGTCCAAAAACATTCTATAAAGCCAATGTTACCCTGATGCCAAAACCAAACAATGACACAGCAAAACAAGAAAACGAAGGCCAATATATATGAGCAATATTGATGCAAAAATCCTAATCAAAATACTAGCAAACTAACTTCAACACAACATTCCAAAAATCATTCATGATTACTAAGTTGGATTTATCTCAGGGATGCAAGGATGGTTCAACATATGTAAATCAATCAATGTGATACATCATATCAGCATAACAAAAATGTGTCTATTCCTTAATTGTTAGACACAGAAGTCAATATACGCACATTTGATTATACTATAAAAATGGTGTCGATATTCCTATGAGGCTACATTATTATTTTTGAAATCTGGAGGTGTTCTGCTGGTATTTTGTTTGTTTCATATTTTGCTTTTATTAAATCTATGATCATTTTTATTATTTTAAACATAGTTTATAATTGATATCTAATAATACCCATTATTTGAAATCCTTGATGTTCTAAACATGCTATCTGCAGTATATAATGACTATGGCTAATGGATCCCTGTTTCCTTTTGTATTTTTTAATTTTGGTCTGTAAACTCATGTTTGATGAAATTTTGTACATAAAACTTGCAGGGCCTGAGTTGAAGTGAGTTCTTCAGATTTCTTTTGCATTTGCTTCTGCTAGGGGTCCCATGAGTACGGCAATTTAAGAATCATTTTTAATTTTTATCTTTTGATAAGATCACAGGGATACAAAAGTTCCAAGTTCAAATTCACATGAGTCAAAGCAGGCAAGTCAAACAGTCATCTCAGTCAAAACAGGCAAACTTGACTGTCATCTTCCTTAGCCAGTGTCAGAAGATGTTTTGTATAAAAGATGTTGTTTCTTAAGGATCCTAGCATTTTTGAAGATCTCAATTTGAACTCTCATTTTTATAAGAATTCAAAACCTTATCTCCCTCCCACTCTGATATGGTTTGGTTGTAATCCCACCCCAAATCTCATCTTGAATTCCCATGTGTTGTCAGAGGGACCTGGTGGGAGGTAATGGAATCATGGAGGGAGGTCTTTCCCATGCTGTTCTCGTGATAGTGAATAAGTCTCTCAAAATCTGGTGGTTTTAAAAAGAGGAGTTCCCCTGCACAAGTTGTCTCTTTGCTGCTGACATCCACGTAAGACATGATTTGCTCCTCCTTGCCTTCATTATCGTGAGGCTTTCCCAGCCATGTGGAACTGTTAAGTCCAATTAAACCTCTTTCTTTTATAAATTTCCCAGTCTCAGGTATGTCTTCATCAGCAGCATGAAAATGGACTAATAGACACTCCCATGTAGCCATTACTACTCATTACAACCATTTACTTTGATTGCTAAAATCTGCCATACTTCCCCAAATCCCACAGAACAGTCTAGATTCAGTTTCCGTGTAGAGTAGCAAGTTGCTCTTTATCGTATATACTATTAATCTCCCATAGTACTTCCTAGCCGAGTTATGTATTTAAAGAAGGCAGATTATATTTCATTCAACATTTCCATTTATTCTGCATCAAGACTATTTTAGGATATTTAATCTATTTTATATTGCTGGAAACATAACCAAATATTTTTTTCCTATACTTATTATTAATCACATTTTTTTGCTACCTGGAAGAACCTACAAGAACATCAAACCCTTTGAACCTGTATTGATCAGTACAGGTTGTTCTTGCAGAGAACTCCCCTTCTTCTTCTGAGTACAAGTATGTGCCTTCATTTGAGAGGCCAAGCAAATACAATCAGGAACAAAAAGAGAGCAGATGGAAAATAATTTCTTTTGTTTATTTTTGTAATCCTGCTGTCTTGGTGCACTTTGTGTTGCTGTAACAGGATACCACAAACTGGGTAATTTACAATGAACAGAAATTTAGTTGCTCATGGTTATAGAGGCTGGAAAGTTCCAGAATATGGTACTGGCCTCTGCCAAGGGCCTTTGTACTGTGTCATCCCATGGTGGAAAGTAGAAGAGCAAAAGAAAGCAAGAATGAAGAAGAGAAGGATAAATTCACTTTTATAAGAAAGCCACTCTCATGATAACTAACCCAGTCCTGCAATAACAACATTAATCCATTCACAAGGGCAGAGCCCTCATGAGCTAATCACCTCTTATTGGTTCTCACTTCCCAACATTGTTGCATTAGTGATTAAGTTTCCTTCAACATTGAGGGACACATTCAAACCATCTGCCATCACCATTTCCCTAATGTTACAAAGAATAAGACATTTACCAGTTTGAGTCCCATTAAGGTAAATCCAAAAATCCTCTAGGTTCTCTCTGACCATCTACAGTTCAACCTCTTGTTCTACAGATAATTTTTTTTTTTTTTTTTTTTTTTTTGAGACAGAGTTTCACTCTTGTTGCCCAGGCTGGAGTGCAATGGCATGATCTCTGCTCACCACAACCTCTGCCTGTCTGGTTCAAGTGATTCTCCAGCCTAGCCTCCCAAGTAGCTGGGATTACAGGCATGTGCCACCACAGCCAGCTAATTTTTGTATTTTTAGTAGAGATGGGGTTTCTCCATGTTTGTCAGACTGGTCTTGAACTCCCGATCTCAGGTGATTCACCCGCCTCAGCTTCCCAAAGTGTTGGGATTACAGGCATGAGCCACCATGGCCAGCCGAGGCCTCTTTTTATCAGACACATTTTAGAAAAAATATTTGTCTTTGGCTACATTGCCTTACCACCTTCCTGTTTCCTACTACTATCTCTAGTAGCCCATTTAGAAATTGAGGGAAAAAAAATACATGAAAGTCATTTTAACACAAGGTACTTTTTTTTTTTTGGCAGAAAACAGTTGTAATCTGATATTAGAATATCCCATGAGCATAGCAACAGCATGATATGACTTGATTAACACTTCCCCCACACCACCTGGGACATGCTGTGCACATAGTGAATGTCCAACAATAACTTGTTCATTGATTTATTAAATAATTATTCAACTGGCATAAATTCTCAAACACCTTCCATATGTCAATGTCATCGGCTAACTAAAACACTATTTGTATTTTAGAAAAATGAAGTCAAATATTCACTAAAACTGTACATTTGCAAGGTGGTGATGAACCAAATTTGTCATTTTAGTTTTCCCTTGGTGTATTTCTAGATTATGTTATCCTTTGGCTTTGAAATTTTATAAATTCTATAAACCTCTCTCCTTTGTTGTTGAATTATTCATCATTCCGTTTAGGGAAAATGTTCATGTGCTCTTAGCGTTTTAAAAAAAAAAATGTAATAAACAAGTCCTTACTTTTAGGTCCTTTCAAACCAAAAGGAAAAATAAAGAAAAAAAAAACTTTCCAAAAGTCTTTCTTTATTTAATAAGTACTGAGAATGTCTTCTATTTGTATATTGTGCTGAAATACTCTTTTTTGACTGATCTGAATGGATTTTTCAACATTATCTGAGTCTTCTAATGACAGTTATAGCTATCTGAAAACAGGTAACAGGATTTTTCATTATTAAAAGTAAAGTGGCCCCTTCATTTATTCAGGGATCATTATCTGTGAGTCTCAATTTACAGAATCAGCAAGTTACCCAAAAAGACTAAAATGAGTAGCAAAAATAGATATTAGCAAGTTTATGTGATACCTACAGAATAATGGGAGGAGAGAGAGAGGGCAAAGAAGAGAGACAAGAAGAGGGAAATGAGAGATAACTAAAAGCTAGCATACTGACAGCAGTAAGAAGTGAAGATGAGATTTTGCAAAGGAGGAAGAAGACAGAAAATTATAAAAGTAAACACCTCAAAAACAGACCAGTGTGAAATTTAAAATGGAGATAAACTTATACATCTAAAGAGCAATAGAGATCATCGACCTATTACACAATAACTGATACAGATGGTCCCTGACTTCTCATTTGACTTATAATTTTTTTACTTTACGACTATGCAAAAGTAATATGCCATTTAGTAAACTCTTCAACTTACAATGAGTATGTGCAGGCAAACACATTGTAAGTAAAAAGAAAAATTTTAAGTCAAAAATATTTTCAATTTATGATGGATTATTGTGATATAGCCCCATTATAAGTCAAGAGCATTAGTATTTACCATTATGTTCATGGTGAACTAAAACTCATGTATTCAAGTTCAAACTATTCCTTATAATAGGATTATTACATATAATTAATTTTGGAAACATATCCTTCAAACTTGGTAAGGAACTCCCCAAACATGTTTTAGTATCTATAGGGATTTTTACCTGAGTTCTAAATAAATTAATATGCCATTTATTTAATTTATAATTTTTGTGAGTACAGAGTAGTTGTATATACTTATGGGTTACATGAGATATTTTGATACAGGTATACAATGTGTAATAATCACACCAGTGTAATTGGGGTATGCATCAAACCAGGCATTTTTCCTTTGTGTTACAAACAATCTAATCATAATCTTTTAGTTTTTAAAATGTACAATTAAATTATTTTTAACTATAGTCACTCTGTTGTGCCAGAAAATACTAGGTCTCATTCATTCTATTTTTTGTACACATTAACCATTAGACTTCCCCCCAACCCCCCAATTCCTCCAACTACCTTTCCCAGCCTCTGGTAATCATCCTTTTACTATCTCCATGAGTTCAATCATTTTAATTTTTAGCTCCCAAAAATAAGTGAGAACATGTGAAGTTTATCTTTCTGTGCCTGGCTTATTTCACTTAACATAATGACCTACATTTCCATCCATGTTGTTGCAAATGGCAGAATCTCATTCTTTCTTATAGCTGAATAGTATTCCATTGTGTATATGCACCACATTTTCTTTATCCACACATCTGTTGATGGACATTTATATTGCTTTCAAATCTTGGCTATTGTGAACAGTGTTGCAATAAATACAGGAGTGTAGATATCTCTGTGATATACTGATTTCCTTTATTTTGGGTATGTATTTGGCAGTTTCATTGCTGGATAATACGGTCGCTCTATTTTTAGTTTTCTGAGGAACCTTCAAACTGTTCTTCATAGTGGTTGTGCTGCTATGGTTGAAGGCTCCCTGTTCTACACATCCTCGTCAGCATTTGTTATTGCCTTTTAGATATAAGCCATTTTAACTGCAGTAAAATGTTACCTCACTGCAGTTTTGAGGTACATTTCTCTCATGATCAATGATGCTGAGCACCTTTTCATATATGTGTTTGACATTTATACGTCCTTTTTGAGAAATGTCTATTCAGGTCTTTTGTCCATTTTTAATTATTAGATTTTTTTCTATAGCATTGAGATTCATATGTATTATGGATATTAATCTCTTGTCAGATGAATAGCCTGCAAATATTTTCTTCCACTGTGTGGGTTTTCTCTTCATTTTGTTGTTTCTTTTGCTGTGCAGAGGTTTTTAACTTGATGTGATTCTATTTGTCCATTTTTACTTGGATTGCCTGTGTTTTGTTTTGTTTTTTGTTGGTGTTGTTTTTTTGTTTTGTTTTTTTTTGGGTTGTTGTTGTTTATTTTTTTGAGTCAGAGTCTCACTCTGTCTCCCAGGCTGGAGTGCAGTGGTGATCGTCGCCTCACCAAGCACTGCCTCCCAGGTTCACGCCATTCTCCTGCTTCAGCCTCCCAAGTAGCTGGGACTACAGGCACCCGCCACCAGGCCCAGCTAATTTTTTGTACTTTTTAGTAGAGACGGATTTTCGCTGTGTTAGCCAGGATGATCTTAATCTCCTGAGCTTGGGATCTGCCTGCCTTGGCCTCCCAAAGTGCTGGAATTACAGGTGTGAGCACTGCACCTGGTCACTTGTGGCATATTATTAAAGAAATCTTTGCCCAGATCAATGTCATGGAAATTTTTCCCAACCCTTTCTTTTACTAGTTTTATAGTTCAAGGTTTAAGATTTCAGTCTTTAATCCATTTTAATTGATTTTTGTATGTGCTGCAGATGGGGGTCTAGTGTCATTCTTCTGCACATAGATATCCAGTTTACCTAGCAACATTTATTGAAGAGACTGTCCTTTCCCCAGTGATTGTTCTTGGTACCTTTGTCAAAAATGACCTCACTTGTAGATGTATGGATTTACTTCTGGGTTCTCCATTATGTTAAGAATAGAAAATATTAATCAGTATTCATAAGAGACATTGGCCTTAGTTTTCTTGTTTTGCTGTGTCCTTGTTTGGTTTCGGTATCAGGGTAATACTGGCCTTCTAGAATGTGTTTCAAAGTATCCCCTCCTCCTCTATTTTTTGAAATAGTTTGAGTAGGATTTGGTATTTGTTATTTAAATGTTTGGTAGAATTCATCAGTGAAGCTATCGGGTCCTGGGCTTTTCTTTACTAGAGAATTTTTATTATGGTTTTGGTCTCATTATTTGTTATTGATCTGTTCAGGTTTCAGATTTCTTTATGGTTCAGTCTTGGTAGGTTGTATGTTCTAGGAATTTATCCATTTCTTCTAGATTTTTCTAATTTATTGGTATATAGCTGTTCATAGTAGCCACTAATGATCCTTTGAATTTCTACAATGTCTCCTTTTTCACCTCTGATTTTTTTTTTTTTTTTTTCTTTTTGAGATGGAATTAAACTCTGTAAGCCCAGGCTGGAGTGCAGTGGCTGGATCTCGGCTCGTTGGCTCCAGCCTCCTGGGAGTTTAGAGCCATTCTCCTGCCTCAACCTCCCGAGTAGCACAGGACTACAGAAGCCACCACCTGCATGGTTTGTGGGAGACCAGGGTTTCTCCCTACATATTAACCAAGATCATCCTAAATCCCAACCTGTAATCCACCATCCAGCCTCAAAATGCAAGATTAAACAAACTCTACCAGCCAATTCTCTCTTCAAATCTCCTAGCCTGTTTTTTTTCTTTTTTTTTTTTTTGAGACAGAGTCTGGCTTTGTCACCCAGGCTGGAGTGCAGTGGCATGGTCTCGGGTCACCGCAAGCTCTGCCTCCCGGGTTCACGTCATTCTCCTGCCTCAGCCTCTGGAGTAGCTGGGACTACAGGCGTCCGCCACCACGCCTGGCTAATTTCTTTGTAATTTTACTAGAGATGGGGTTTCACCGTGTTAGCCAGGATGGTCTCGATCTCCTGACCCCGTGATCTGCCAGCCTCGGCCTCCCAAAGTGCTGGGGATTACAGGCGTGAGCCACCGCACCCAGCCTTTTTTTTTTTTTTTTTTTTTCTTAACCTAACTAAAGGTTAGTCAATGTTTTTAACTTTTAAAAAACCCACCTTTTTTTCATTCATCTTTTGTATTGTTTTCTTCCTTTCAATTTCATTTATTTCTTTTCACTATCATTTATTTCTTTTGCTAATTTTGGTTTTGGTTTCCTAGTTATTTAAGATATAGGGTTAGGTTGTTTGTTTGAAATTTTTCTTCTTTTTTGATGGAGGTGCTTATAGCTATAAACCTACCTCTTAGTACTGCTTTTGCTGCATCCCATAGATTTTGGTATCTTGTGTTTTCACTACCATTTATTTCAAGAAATTTTTAAAATTTTTTTCTCAGTTTTTTCATTGGCTCACAGGTCATTCAGAAGCATATTGTTTAATTTGCACATGTCTGTACATTTTCCAAAATTGTTATTATTATTGATCTGTAGTTTTATTCCATTGTGGTTAAGATAGGTGCTTGATATTATTTCAATTTTTTAAATGTTTTAAGACTCATTTTGTGATCTAACATATGTTCTATCCTTTAGAATGATCCATGTGCTGAGGAGAGGAATGCATATTCTGCAGCTATTCAACAAAATGCTTTGTAAATATATATTTGTTCAATTTGGTTTATACTGTAAAATAAGTCTAATATTTCTTTATTGATTTCCTGTCTGGGAGATCGGTCCAATTATGAAAGTGGGCTGTTGAAGTCTCCAGCACTTATTATATTGGGGGTCTCTCTTTAGCATTAATATTTGCTTTATATATCTAGGTGCTCCAGTATTGGGTGCATATATATTTATCAGTGTTATACCATCTTGCTGAATTGATCCCTCTATAATAACTTTGTCCCTTTTTGTAGTTTTTTTCTAAAAATCTATTTTGTGTGATATAAGTATGATTACTCCTGCTCCTTTTTGGTTTCCATTTGTATGGAATATCTTCTTCCAACCTTTTATTTCCATCTTTGTGTGTCTTTTAGGTGCAGTGTGTTTCTTATAGATTATTGGGTCTTGTTTTTTATCCATTGTACCACTCTGAATCTTCCAGTTGGAGAATTTAGTACATTTACATTCAGTGTTATTAGTGATAAGTTAGGACTAACTCCTGCCATTTTCTTTGTTTTCTGGTTGTTTTGTGGTCTTCTCTTCCTACTTTCCTTCCTCTCTATCTTCTTTTAGTGAAGGTGATTTTCTCTGGTGGCATAATTTTTTTATTTTTTTGTGTATCAATTTTTTGATTTGAGGTTGCCATGAGGCTTGCAAATACTATCTTATAACTCATTATCTTAAGCTGATAACAACTAAACACTGCTTGCATAAACAAACAAACAAGCAAAATGATAGCTAATGAAACCCCTGAACTTTAACTTCATCCTCCTAGTTTTTAACTTTTTTGTTTCAATTTCCATTTATTGTATTGTCTATGTCTTGAAATGTTGTAATTATTTTCATTCATTTATCATTTAACTTTCTACTTAAGATGAGAGTAGTTTATATAACACAGTGTTAGAATATTCTGGAACTTTTTTCTGTGTACTATCACCAGTAAGTTTTTAAACTTCTGATGATGTCTTATTGCTCGATAATGTTTTTTTTTTTTCTTTCTGATGCAACTACATTTCTTGTAGTACAGTTCTGGTGTTGATGAAATCCCTCAGCTTTTGTATGTCTGGGACCGTCATTATTTTCCCTTCATGTTTGAGAGTTTTTTTTTTTTTTTTCTTTTCTGAATGTACTAGAGTAAAAGTTTTTTTGTTTTTTTCTTCAGCACTTTATGTCACACCACTCTCTCCTGGCCTATAGGGTTTCCACTGAAAAGTCTGCTGCCAGATGTACTGGAACTCCATTGTATGTTATTTGTTTCCTTTCTCTTGCCGCTTTTATGATCTTTACTTTATCCTTGACCCTTGGGAGTTTCATTATTAAATGCCTTGAGGCATTCTTCTTCGGGATAAATCTGCTTGGTTTTCTATAGTCTTCTTATAATTGCATATTGATACCTTTCTCTAGGTTTGGGAAATTCTCTGTTATTGACTCTTTTAATAAACTTTCTATCCCTATCTCTTTCTCTATCTCCTCAGTAAAGCCAGTAACTCTTAGATTTACTCTTTTGAGGCTATTTCCTAGATCTTATAGGCATGCTTCATTGCTTTTTAATCTTTTTTCTTGTCTCCTCTGAGTACTGTCAATCATCAGCCTGTCTTCAAGCTCATTCTTTCTTCTGCTTGATCAATTCTACTATTAAGAGACTCTGATGCATTCTTCATTATGTTCAACAGCATTTTTCAATTCCAGAATTTCTGCTTGATTCTTTTTAATTATTTCAACCTCTTTATTAAATTTATCTGATAGAATTCTGAATTCCTGCTCTGTGTTATATCAAATTTCATTGAGTTTCTTCAAACAGCTATATTCAATTCTCTATCTAAAATATTACATATCTGTTTCTCCAGGATTGTTCTCTGCTGCCTTATTTAGTGTATTGGGTGCAGTCATGTTTCCTGGTGCTTGTGTATGTTCATCAATGTCTGGGCAATGAAGAGTTAGGTATTTATTGCAGTCTTTGCAGCTTGGGCATGTTTGTACCTGCCCTTCTTGGGAAAGCTTTCCAGATATTTGGAAAGACTTACGTGTTATGATTTAAGCCATGTCTGCTTTAGGAGACACTCCAAGCCCAGTTATGCTGTGGTTCTTGCAGACTCAATGGTATCACATTGGTGGTCTGGTTGTTCATTCTTATGAGGGTGCTTTTTTGTGTAGGTAGTTGTGAAATTTGGTGTTCCTGCAGGTTGCGGGAGGAGGGTAGGATTACCTGTGGAGTCTTCTATTCGTCCATCTTACTCCACCTCTAGCATGACATTTCTTGAACTTACAAAATAAATGAATAAATATTGCCTTGCATAGTTTCAGATAGTCGTTTCAGTCAAGATTGCATTTTCAAATACCATATACATAAGATCTATGGGATATTAAAACATTCCACCTCAGAAGCAAAGAAAAGTATTGAAATATATTAAAGTAGAATTCCACTATTTCCAAATAATGAGAAAAAGTCCAGTGTGATGGTAAACTTTTCAACTGTACAATATTTCTAAAGAAATTCAGCTTCATTTGTCTTAAATATTAAGAATATATAATAGAATACAAATAAATAAATATTAATGCTTCAAAAATATTTAAAATCCCTATTATGTGTTTTTTTTCAATCATAAAACCCTCCTAACATAAATTCATTGTTTGATACCTTATTCTAAGGCATGCTGAAAGAATGTATTTCTTGAGTTCCATTTTTATTCTGAATTCTCCTTCATTAAAAGGAACAAGAAAAATAATTTTAAGATTTTACTTGTAAAGAATATACATCATATTTTATAAGCATCATATATTCTAAGTTAGCAGGATCATGATAAAATCCTAAAATCCAACTCTCCATGAAGCTGTGTTACAGCTGCTTCACATTTCATTAGCTTTTTAAATGTTGCAAATATTCAAGGAGCCTCTCCATTTTGGATAATTGCCATCCACTCTTATATTTGGGCTAAGTACTCTCTCAGTGCAAGTGACAAAAAGTCAACTAAAACCTGACATGACTAAAGAGTCAAGCCTAGATTCAGAGGTGAAATGACGAAATGGTCTCTCTCTCTCCTTGTATCTATATATGTTTTAGGTTTTCTTTGTATCTTTGTAACATTTTTTCATAAATTTTTTATAAATTTGAAGTGTATAACATGATGTTTTGATATACATAGTCAATGATTACTACAGTCAAGCAACAATTACTACAGTTCTTTGTATCTTTGTAACCTTTTCTGATAAATTTTTTATAAATTTGAAGTGTATAACATGATGTTTTGGTATACAAAGTCAATGATTACTACAGTCAAGCAAATTAACATGCCTATCTCTTCATTTGGTGTTTGTATATGAGTTTTGGCATTTATTCTCTATCTGTGAGTTTTGATCACTTCCATAAGATGAATAGAGGGCAATGTATTACCATAGACAATTTTACTTATCAGTCCCAGAACAAAGAAAAGAAACTCACTGTTACCTCTCCCTGTTTCAGTGGGGTGTGTTAGGTGGGGGCGGCGGGGGGGAGGTGGGGGGCATGGGTAGAGGAGAAAAGAGGATGGATGGATGTATCTATAAAGGAGTCTCTAACTGGCTCAGTTTTGGCCCGCCCTGAATTAGATGCCTACTCCTTTGACCATAAAGACAAGGTATCTTCATTGACCCCTTCTCTACAGTGGTGAGGGGACAGAAATGAGGGTGGGGCATGGCTAATACGATACTAAAAGAGAAAAGCATGTTAGATAAACAGTAAAAATATGTCAACTTCATGTTTTCTCTTACAAAGGTGACTTTGGATATCCCCTTCTAGCCAGTAGATCTCTAAATAATAAGTTATCTCTGGTTCGTGGACATTTTAAAATAAGCCTCAGTTACCTATAATTCTTATATAAGTAGGAACAGCATGTTGCTCTCCTTGAGGAGATGATTTCAACCATTCACGAGCAGACACCATAGGTCCTCAACTAAATCCCCACAGTTCTCACTGGAGATGAGTTCAGAAGAACAGAGAAGGTGTGCCAGGCCATGGCCTGCAGGAGAAGATCACCTGCCTTAATTCCCAGCTGTGTAAAGGGGCTGGAGTTCAGTGTCCAAATAAGACAAGGTTATTACCAAGAAATGCCAAATTGATGAAGGGTCTGAGATCCCCAATTTCCACTTTTGTGTAGTTTTATGTATGACACCCGAATTCAGCAGAAAATGTCCTAGACACTTTCCAACTTAAATGGTTGAGTTATATATCTTACTTTAGGTTCCTGCCACTCTTACTTTTAATGGAGGGAAGGAGGATTATAAGTTCAGAAGGAAGAGTTATCTGAGAGTCCTGAGAAATGAAGAATTGAGCAAGGGAGATAAACTGGCAGTTCACAGAAAGGTATCTTCATATGTGGTTTACCGATTTATCAACATGCATACAAAAGGTACGAAGAAGAGCAGTTCAAAACAGAAAGAACACCTAAATTAAGCAAGGGAAGTAAACTGAAATAGCTTAAAAGCATCCAGGCAAGTAATAGGAACTTGTGAAAGTAGCCAAGAAAGCAAATATCTGTACCGTATTAAATGGTGGTGATTGCAATAACTGGAGCTCACAATCATCTTAAAGTCCTTGTTCATTTTTGTGAATGTCTGGATGTCCTGTAGATCTGTGTCTATTTTCCATCTATTTTCCCTTACGTTTTAGCTATGCAATGTCATTTCCTTCCATTCTTGGTAATTTGAAAGTCAGGATTTTATATGAAATATCGTAGAGTTAATTTGAGTCTCTAGATGAGATATCTGGAAGGCTGTTATGGTCAAAACATAATTAATCTATTATTGAGTTGCTTCAAAGCAAAGCTTCATGCTTTGTGAAGGCTGCTCTTTGTGAAAGGTGACTACTATAGTCAAAATTTTGTGTCCCCAAAATTTCATATGTTGAAATCCTAATTGCCAAGGTGATAGTATTAAGAGGTGAGACTTTGGAAAGTGATTAGAGGATGAGGGCAGAGCCCTCATGAGGCGGGTTAGTGCCCTTAGAAAATGTGGCACATATACACCATGGAATACTATGCAGCCATAAAAAAGGATGAGTTTGTGTCCTTTGTAGGGACATGGATGCAGCTGGAAACCATCATTCTTAGCAAACTATCACAAGAACTGAAAACCAAACACCGCATGTTCTCACTCATAGGTGGGAACTGAACAATGAGACTTTGCTATATTAGGAATAGTGCTGCAATAAACACACATGTGCATGTGTCTTTACAGCAGCATGATTTACAATCCTTTGGGTATATACCCTGTGCAATGGATGGCTGGGTCAAATGGTATTTCTAGTTCTAGATCCTTGAGGAATCTCCACACTGTCTTCCACAATGGTTGAACTAGTTTACAGTCCCACCAACAGTGTAAAAGTGTTCCTATTTCTCCACATCCTCTCCAGCACCTGTTGTTTCCTGACTTTTTAATGATTGCCATTCTAACTGGTGTGAGATGGTATCTTATTGTGGTTTTGATTTGCATTTCTCTGATGGCTAGTGATGATAAACATTTTTTCATTGTCTGTCGACTGCTTAAATGTCTTCTTTTGAGAACTGTCTGTTCATATCCTTTGCCCACTTTTTGATGGGTTTTTTTTTTTTTCCTGGTAAATTTGTTTGAGTTCTTTGTAGGTTCTGGATATTAGCCCTTTGTCAGATGAGTAAAGACTCCAATTCTAAGTTGTCTTGTAAAGCAGCTCTCGCCACCAGCTGTCATACCTGTGACCATGCTAAATGCTGAGGCCAGTGGTAGAAGCAGCTTGCAGAGAATCCAAGCTTACAGTCCTTCCTTTGGTTTTATTCATAAGCAGCTGTGAGAAATGTTCCATTGGCAAGGGCCCTGTCTCAACAATGATGGTGCCTCCTGTGAAACTCCTTAAAATTTGTGAATGCACAGCTTCCTCCCAACACTCCCTGGATGCTGAAAAAAGGTGTCGAAAAGACATTGCTCAACAGAAGATCTTAAAAGAGAGTCCGCCTTCTTGTAATCTTATATGAAAAATGCTATTTGTCACATCTTGCATCCAGAGCTTGTGAAATACAGCCACATTATCAAATAAAAGAAGCCATTGTTCTTTGTAGAAATGGTCACTTCTAGGATTGGGGGGCAGTAAATATAAAAGATGAGCCTTGAGCACTGTTAGTGGCAGAGTGAGGAAGTGCCCCCAAAAATGACAATGAAGGAGATTTCTCAATGGGACATAGGGAACATCAGACATGCATATTTAAGAGATAATGTATGATGTACAGATCCAAGAGACAATGTCAGGAGGGCAGATCAAAAGCTGCCCTGTTAGGGCATGCCATTGATGAAGAGCATCATGATCTTATGAGCTAACCCAATGACTGCCTGTCTGGAATAAGATCGGTATACATGAACCAGCTGCAGGAACTATCCTACAAGTTATCTGAGCATCACCATGGTCCAGTTATACTCTGAAGTTCAAAAACCACAGGGAGGAATAAGAAGGACCTCACCCAAATTGACCCAGAATCTTCATTTGGAATGATAGCAGAAGCAAAATGGGCTTTGCGATTTATTCTGCTGAAGGAGAGATCTTTTTAGGAGTAATATTTTGTACAAACGTCCCAGTAACAGCTGATGTGGGAATGTAGGTAGAATATTTGTGGAGGTGATGTAGATAACTCCATTCTCCCATCCTTCATGGAGCTCCTTTCAGGACTTTGTACCAATACATGCCTTTGACATGAGCAGGAAACTGTTTCTGCATTATGCAGGATTCACTGGGAAACACAAAGCAAACATAGGCCCCTATGTGCCTTCTCTGCTGTGAGTAAACAACAGTCCCAATAGAAACAAGAATAATTTTATTATGTTTCTAAAAATTTCATGAGGAAATGAGTCTCTGGTTAGTAATTAGATGAGTTTGCATCTTATGATGATGTTGCAATTATTGCATTATAACTGACCATATTATAATATTTTGGACTTAACAAAGAGAAGGAAGAGGTAGGACCGCAGATCAAAAAAAACTTTCAAGGTATCATCATCCTTAACCGCTCTCATCCGTCTGGAGGTTGAGACAGGCAAGTGTCCAAAGGGGCATGCTCAGATGACAGTGTTAGTAAGGGAAGGAACTTGTCATGAATATATTTTACCTGAGGGGAATAGATTAGGTCTGTCAGTCTAGAGCAGGGGTGGGCAAACTATTGGCCTGCAGGCCAAATTTGGCTCTGCCTGTCTTTCTAAAGTTTTACTGGAATTCAGTCGCTTATCTGCCTATTATCTATGGCTGCTTTCACACTACCACTACAAAGTTGAGCAGTTGTGAAAGAGACGATATGGTCCACAAGTCTGAAATACTTACTACCTGCCCCTTTATAGAAAAAGTTTGCCAATATGTAATGCAAACAGCAAGATGCAAATCTTCTGGTTATCCACACTTCTTGTATTTCCTATGATTGTTTTCCTTTTTATTCCTGAATTTTTGGAATCAATATAGAAAAGCACTCAACCTCAGTTAAACTACAGTAAAACAAGAATAAAAGTTGGACCAGCAGGTGTCCGGAGCTGCGTGGCCCGGCCATAGCGATTATAACTGACGACTGACGCCTGAGCTCTATACATTTCCACTTTATGCCTCCTCCCTAGATTTACTTTCTTCCCTGTTCTGCTGTCTCATAGGCCAGTACAAAATGGCGCTCTTCCTGGTTCTTCATCACCCATTTTCCCACGCCTGGGAAAATGATCAACTTACAGCGCAGGCGCCATCCCCCGCCCGGGAAAATTACCAACCGACGGCGCAGGCGCAACATGACGTCCGACCGAAGAAACCGAGACCTACCTGGCCACGCCCACCGCAGGGCCACCATCATCGCCCTGGCCCAACCTCTGCCCCTGCCGGTCTATATAAGGCATTACACTGCCACCAATAAAGGAGACTTGATCAGGATACTGTCTTGTCTCCATTTCTCGTGTCTCTTGTCCCCCCGAGTTCCCACTCCCTCTTCTAGGGCCTACATTGACGATCCCGCGAGACGGGACAAGCAGGTTGAAGAACAAGCTGCACCCCTGGAAACTGTAATGGGGATAGCAAACAATGCCCAGAGGGGTGGCGAGAGCTTTGTGTGAAGCTCACATCCCTACCACAAGATTCTCTGGGGCCAACCTTGGAAGGCAGTGTTTCTTTACATCATGTAATTAATTATATTTCTCATCTGCTTGTGAAAAAAAAATGAGATGTTTACAATAATAAACGTAACATAGAATCATTTTTAAAGAAAATTTTAAAGGAGATCCAAAGTCACAGACTAGCTTTTTCCTGAGAATCATATTCCCAGTTGGCCACATGTTTGGAACAAGTTATTTCTCCAAACCACTGTGGCTGAGACCATATTAACCTAAGCAGGATACAGTCTGCCAGATGTTAATGATATTTACAGTCCTGGATTCTGTTATAAAATATGAATGGCCATCGTGTGTATTCAGCAGTGTTAGCTCTCATTCTCTCATTATTTATTCATTTATTCAGCAAACATTCACTGAACACTTTCTCTGCACAAGCCCCCTGTTCGGGACTTACATTCTCTGTGTGAAGGTTTCCGTTTGCATCAGGTGGCCTCCTCATGCAGCACTGAAGCAGTTATTTTACTTTGTAGTTCGCTTACCTGAAAATGGAGGTTTTCAGATGTATGTGAGATAAAACTATCAACAAGGTGCTGGCACCCCTATTTTGTCAGCACTGAAGAGCTCAGAGAACATTTCATCCATGCTCCCTGCCTCTTAAAAATTAGCTTCCAAGTAGAGAAAACCAGCAATCAGCCAAAAGGGAAACAGTAGATACTTGATATAGGATATTTATTTCATTTTTGAGGGGAATGTTAGAAGAAAGAAGCCTCAGTGGAGAAAACAGAAGAAGTACACATTAGCTAAATATTAGACAAGTAAATAGGAAAACAGTAAAGTGTCTGTTCACGGTACCTGGAGAAGCATTGCACTATACAGAAAGTGCTTTTATAGTCTCTCCTTGAAAACAAGGATAAAGTCAGTAAGTGAAGACTTGTGCCAGTCAGTATACCACCATTCCTTCAACAACTACTGATAAGAGCATCATTATTGGTATACCAAAGTAAATTGACTTCCAAATGATCATTTTCTCTAGAGCCTTGCTTGTTCAGCCTGGAAGTAGATTGGACTCAGATGCCCTGGCAGTTACCTTAGAGGGTGAGTAGAACTGCACACTTCAAATATCCTGGTGAAAATTAACATGAAAGCCCTTTGCTGTGGAAACAGAGCCCATATGGATGTGCCTTGTTAAGTTGGTCAAATGCATTCTGCTTTGCCAGGAATAAGAACCCGAAAGAGTTTATGAAAGTAAGAGTTAGTGTGTGAGTTTGAGTCTCCAAGGTGACCAAGGGAGAGATGAGGGAAATGTTTGATTTAAGTAAATGCTTTTGAAAGGAAATAAGAAAAAGGGAGTGAATATGACTAAAACCATACAGATTATTTGTTTAAATAAAAGGAAAGAACTCCAACCAGATTTCATTTTTTATTGTTACAACTCACACTTAGCTTTCCATTCAAAGCTTCCTAGTCTATACTTGATCTGAAGAACCAAATACATTTCAAGTTAAGTGTTTAGCTTTAATATAAAATTAGTCACTGTGTAATTACTGAAAAGACATGTTTATAACTATAGAGCAAACTACAAAACCCTTTAAAACTCCTTCCATGCTGAGGAAAACATTTATTCCTTCTAGGGTATCATTTTTTCAAACTGCTTTTAGAATCTAACTGCTGGCTAGGGTTTTGTGGAGATTTTCATAAACAAAGCAAGGTTACAAATGGTTTTGTGAAATTCTGTAATTTACCAGAAGATATATTTATGACTCATTTCCTTTTATTTTTCTGCCTCCAAATACATTTTCATCCACATCATGTTACTCTCAAGTTTTCCTCCAAAGGAACTGATGAGTGAACCATTTGTTGAGTAAATATTTATTGAATAGTTTACAGTCAACACAGTGCCTGACAAATAGTCATTGCTCAATAAAAGACCATGAAATGCATCTTGAGTAGGTGTCCATTGCAAGGATACCTCATATCTCTTTGGGAATACAAAGTATATGAAATATAAATTCTGCCTCTACATAGGATCCAGGAAATGGAAGATATCATGAAAGTTGTATAGAAAAATCATCATGGAAATTCAGAAAAGTAAAACTACTTTGTTGGGGATTTAAGACAAGTATTTCTGATAAAGAAATCCTCTGCACTTGAGCTAGAAGGATGTTTAGCTTTAGGTCTTTGGAGATGTAGGACAAGGTCATCATGGGCTGATATATAAAGGCACAAACACAGGGTTGTGAAATACGTATGGAACCTCAGTTTCCAGAAACAGATACGGCATTATAATGTGTGCTACTGAGACTGAAAGGAAGAATAACATAAAAGGCAAGAAAGAAAATTATCAATGCAATAAGTTTGCTATGTTTTATTATTTTAACTAAATTGTATTAAGCACCTAGGAGATCCAAGAACAAGTTATGCAGAGACAAGTAAAACTACATTTCTGCCCTTGAGTTTCTCACAATTTAATGGTGGAAACTAAATATATAATTCAACGTTTTCCATATAAGCACTATAATAAAAGGCACAAAGAAGGGATATCTAATTCTGATTGAGGTGGGATGCCAAGGAAAGCTTTCCAAAAAGATAAACTCAACCTTAAAAGATATAAAGCAGTTATGAGGCAAGAAAGGAGGAGTGGATCAGGGAGGCCCTTCAGACAGGCAAGGAGCTGCATGAGCAGGTAGTGATTTGAGATTCTTTCCATTGTATGTATGTATGTATATATTTATTTTAATTTTTTTTTTTTTGAGACCGAGTTTCGCTCTTATTGCCCAGGCTAGAGTGCAATGACGTGATCTCGGCTCACTGCAACCTCCGCCTCCCGGGTTCAAGTGATTCTCCTGCCTCAGCCTCCTGAGTAGCTAGGATTACAGGCACCCGCCACCACACCCAGTTACTTTTTTGTATTTTTATTAGAGATGGGGTTTCATCATGTTGGCCAGGCTGGTCTTGAACTCCTGACCTCAGATGATCGCCCTCCTTGGCCTCCCACAGTGCTGGAATTACAGGCATGAGCCACCGCGCCTGGCCCTCAGTTGTATTTATTATAATACACTCCACCCGGTATTATTAACGACAGGAAGAAGAAACAGGCCATGTTTGTGAAGAGTCAGTGTGTTAGCTTGAGTCTCCAAGGTGATCAAGGGAGAGATGAGGGAAAAGTCTCGTTTAAGTAAATGCTTTTGAAAGGAAAGAAGAAAGAGGAATGAATGCCACTAAAATCATACAGGCTGATTATTTGTTTAAATAAAAGGAAAGAACTCCAAGTAGATTTCATTATTTGCTTATTGTTATAACTCATACTTAGCTTTCTATCCAACACTTCTCAGTCTATACTCGATCTGCAGAATCAAATACATTTCAAGTGAAGTGTTTAGCTTTAAAATAAAATTAGTCACCATGTAATTACTGAAAAGACATGTTTCTAACTATAAAGCAAACTACAAAATTCCTTAAAACTTCCATGCTGAGGAACATGTTTATTTCTTCTAGGGTATTATTTTTTTCAAACTTCTTTCAGACTTAACAGTCTAACTACAAATCCACTTAAAATACTTGCCTTATTAACACTCGCTTTATAAATAGGACATTAAAATTTTATTCACTCGGCCGGGCGCGGTGGCTCAAGCCTATAATCCCAGCACTTTGGGAGGCCGAGACGGGCGGATCATGAGGTCAGGAGATCGAGACCATACTGGCTAACACAGTGAAACCCCGTCTCTACTAAAAATTCAAAAAAAACTTAGCCGGGCGAGGTGGCGGGCGCCTGTAGTCCCAGCTACTCGGGAGGCTGAGGCAGGAGAATGGCGTGAACCCGGGAGGCGGAGCTTGCAGTGAGCTGAGATCCGGCCACTGCACTCCAGCCCGGGCGACAGAGCGAAACCCCATCCAAAAAAAAAAAAAAAAAAAAAAAAAGAAAATTTATTCACTCAACAAATATTTATTGAAGCAAGCTTCTCTACACAGTGTTATCTGTTTTTTTTCTTCCTGTCTGGCTTTTCTCATGTTGTTTTCTCTGGCTGCAAGTCAATCGCCTCCATCTTCACCCCTCAAACTTTAACCACCCATCATAGCCTAGCTATTCAAAAGCCATCACTTTAATGAAATCCTTACCTATATCTCAAATTCCTACTATATCTGCTGAGTATCCAATATGCTTTCTTTGTACTCCTTTTTTATACCTACCACATTTTTTTCCTGAATAATTATGTTTATACAGAAAATTTTCTAAGGACTAATACTGTGTTTTTTACTATTTTTATTCTTTACAATACTAGAACAATGCTTTGCACCACCACCCTTTGCTGAAATGATTTGCAAGACTGTTCTAAAATAAATCAATTATATGTGTGGGTTAATATTGCCCCTATTTCCACATGTGTGCTTGTATGTGCGTGTATAATTACAGAGAAGATGTGTTCATAACTATCAAGAAAGCTACAAAACAAAAAATAGAAGTAGTAAAACAAAAAAGCAGTATCAGATACACTGGATATTGAATTATAAAGCAATATCAGTATATGCTGTCTACAAGAAACAGCAGTAAGGTTTAACAACTTTAAATGCATAAGCATTTAACATATAAAGTAAAAACTGACAAAATTGAAAAAATAAATCAGCAATTACACTTAGAGATTTTAATACTTCTCAGTAAATAATTTCTAAACATATCAAAGATCAACAGATATAATGTACAGCATGGTGACTATAGTTAATAATTACTGTTAATAATCAACTGTATTGTTTATTTGAAATTTGCTAAAAGATAGATCTTAAGTATCCTCACCAAACACATACAAAAAAAAGAGATAACTATTTGTGATGATGAATGTACTGATTGTGATAATTATTTCACAATGTACATATACATCAAATCATCACATTGTACACAGCTTGAATATATGCAATTTCAATTTGTCAATTATACTTCAATAAAGTTGAGAGAAAAATAAATATCAGTAAGGATATAGAAGACCTGAAAAACACTGACAGCTAATTTGATGTAATTGACACTTATAGATTGCTCCTCCCCACATGGGAGAAGACATAAATTATCAGAATCAAGAATGAAAGAGGAATCTTCATAGCAGATCCTACAGACATCAACAGAATGAAAAGGGAAAATTATGAACAAATTATACCAAAAAGTTTATTTTCTTAATTTCTTAAAAGGCACAAAATTACCAAAACTGTCTCAAGAAGAAATTAAAAATCAAACTAGACCTCTATAAGCAAGGGCATTAAATTAAATTAGTGATTATATCTGAAAATCAATTCATGTAATAGACAATGTTAACAAAATAGCCGGGCGCGGTGGCTCAAGCCTGTAATCCCAGCACTTTGGGAGGCCGAGACGGGCGGATCACGAGGTCAGGAGATCGAGACCATCCTGGCTGGCACGGTGAAACCCCGTCTCTACTAAAAAATACAAAAAACTAGCCGGGCGAGGTGGCGGGCGCCTGTAGTCCCAGCTATTCGGGAGGCTGAGGCAGGAGAATGGCGTGAACCCGGGAGGCGGAGCTTGCAGTGAGCTGAGATCCGGCCACTGCACTCCAGCCTGGGTGGCAGAGCGAGACTCCGTCTCGAAAAAAAAATAAAAAATAAAAAATAAAATAAAATAATAAAATAAAATAAAATAAAATGAAAAACCAGTATGGTAATCTCAACAGACGTTGAGAAAGAGACACATATGTAACAATTACCACTGTGACACTTCTAAAGGCAGACATAAAAGATAGTTTTTATTATCCTGAGATACGCAAACACATTTTGGATAAAATTTTAAAAGCCTGAACAACAAAAGAAAAAAAATTATCAAGTGGACTTCATCAAAACTTTTGTTCACCTAAAGGCACTATTAAGAAAGATACAGATTGGTAGAAAATATTTACAAAACATATATCTGACAAAATGTATCTAGAACATAGAAAGAACACTTAATAATAAGGAAGAAATTCAATAAAATGAGCAAATGATTTGAATGGATACCTCAGAGAGAGAGAGAGAGACTAACAGAGAGAGAGAGAGAGAGACATGAATGGCAAAAACACCAGTGAAAAGATGCTCAACATCACTGATTGTAAAGGAAATGCCACTTAAAATCACAATAAGCTACCATTGCACATATAGCTAAAAAGCTAAAATTATGTTGACTAACAGTATCAAATGTTGACAAGGTAAAGCAACAGAAACTCTTATAAATTGCTGGTGGAAATGCAAAATGTTATAGCCACTTTGGAAATCAGTTTGGCAATTTCTTCAAAGTTAAATGTAAATCTACTATATGAACTAGTAATTCCACTCATAGATATTTGCCCAACATAAATTAGAGCATTTATCCACAAAAAGACATTTATACAGATATTTATAGCAGCATTATTCCTAATAGGTAAAGAATGAAACAATCCAAATGTTCATCAACTGGTGAACAGGTAAACGCGATGTCAAAAAGCCCAACAAGGAAATCTAAGTAAGCGATAAAAAGTACTGCTATACACGATTAAACCTCAAAAGTATTATGCTAACTGAAAGAAGTCGACAGGACACATACTGTATGATCCCAATTATATGATATTTTAGAAAAAATAAAACTACAGCAAAAAGAGTTGACCAGAGGTTCAGAATATGATGTTTGACTGTGAAGGGACACGAGTCTGTCCTCTGGAGGTGATAAAGATGTTCTAACCCTTGACTATTGTGGCAGTTGAATGGATTTACCTATTTGCCAAAACTCATAGACTTTATTATTAACACATGTGTCTCACAGTATATAACTTATACCTCAATAAAGTTATAAAAAATACATAGACTACTAAATAAATAGCCTTGGTTTTAAGCAATTGTCCCTAAAAACCAAGTAATTGTTGTATGTTATATTGATTTTGACAAACTGATGGTGAAATTTTAGCTTTGATAAGGATGACATCAGGTAACTTTTATATTATGTAAAAAAAAAATCCACAGACTCAGAAGTGAAGTAATACGTATTTGATTAAAGTTGAAAATCTTTTATAGTATTTATCAATTTTGGTAACAGTTCATACTCTTAAGACATGACAAAAACTTGAGCATGACTTAAGGGAAGATCATAGAAAGAGAAGAAATCACTGCAACAGCTGCATACAGGGAATTCGGTAGAAGATAAAATGAGTGGAGGTGGGAATATTTATCTATGAAGACAGTATTAGCTACTCCAGAAAACAAAGTGAAGACATAGAGGAAACTGAGGAGGAAAAGTCTGGAGGTCAGAAAACTAGAGAACTGATCACTGGAATTTAAGTTACCCTTCAATTGACTTTGATTCTGGTTTGCTAAGTGATAATGAAAGAACACACATTTGAGGGAGTATATGGACAAAACAGCTAAACAGTGGGGGAACTATGAAATACAAACACAGGAAATAGCTTCAGGATGTTAGAAATGGAAATATGCACGAGAAAGAAGCTCTGGTGCTCCAAGCCACAAAGGTCAAATATTATGCAGGAATGTTCTAATATTAATCCCCAGTTAAAATTCTATTTTTGAAACTCGTTACCAAAAAACTCCACAGTACGTTCACTTTTTATTTCCATTCAACAGATCCTAGAAATCAAAAGTCTTCCTCGTTTAATCAGAAGTTGATGTGAATTAAGAAATAGGAAGAATCAGAATCAGCTATCCACATTTAAGGAGCTAGAAGTAGGCACCTCACCCTTTCTTAATCATGAAATCTGTGTGTCTATTTAGTATATGTGTTGAAAGATTGGATAAGTTTTCCTAAGCAAGTGCTTGGGACAGCGGAAGCCTGGAGTTGGGAATCAATTGTTAGTATTGCTGCTAGGAGGTCCCTGTCTCTAATCACTCATAACCAACTCTTGCATTCCATTCTGTAAGCCTCTCTAGAAGTCTCTAATACCAAAAGTTGAGAATTGTGAAGACCCAGCTCTTCTCTTCATTTGAAGTTGAATTTCTCACATACTAATCTTTGTTAACCAGCTTCCAACGTGTGTAAGAAAAAATCAGAGATAAAAGAGAAAAAGGCTCGTTACAGTAGAAAAAGCTTTGGACTTGAAACCATAAACTTGGTTCAAGTTCCACTGACTTCCATCTGTTTATAGAAATGTGCATTCTATGTGTTTTCAAGGTACTCTGTTTATCCATTAAATATAGTGCCGATTATTGTAGTAGTAATCACTTTTTCACTTGTCCTCCCCACCCCCCAAAATTATAAACTCCTTGAAGGCAATGATTTTCTCTATTATTACTGAATCCTTCCCACCCAGGAGAGTGTCTGGCATGACTGGTGAAATAAATGGCAGTAAACACATCACCTCACCTCTCTGAGTTTCATTTTCGTATCGGAAACTTAAAATGAAACCAGCTTCTTTTCAGATTATTTTGAGGTTTAAGTGATATGTACAAATACAATGAAAAAATTCCTCATAGGTGGAAAGTTACACAACCCTTTATCATGTATATTCATCGAACAATTTAAGAAAAACTCACTCTATAGCATGTAGTTCTTATAGCAAGTACCACTGCAGTGGTATGTCCAAGAAAATAGCTTCAAGCTCTAGTTGACAATCTATCTATCTAAGCAATGAGTTAAGCAGATAAATCCAGAAAAATACGAACTTTGGAAGATCCTTTCAAATTGTAATAGAAATTGCCTGGCAGCCAGATACAAAAGAGGAAGTTGGCATTTATCTGTGGCTCCACACTTCCACGACCTGAGGACAAAAGAAGCCAGATATAAAGTACATGCCCCAAAGAAACTGTCAGGGTTGTTTTTCCCCGCCCCCTGCCCTAAAGACACACAGTGAAGTGTTAGATATCTTATAAAGGGTTGTATGTGAATACAGACATCAATTTATTCACGCATCTTCCTTCCAGTTAATCCATTCAACCAATGATATTAAATATCCATTCAAAAAATTCTATACATATGTTTTGAGTATCAACCAGGTGCCAAGGTCCAGTAAAAAAAAAAAAAAAAAAAAAATGACAAGTAAGGCATACTCTGTACCTCAAAGGCACTCACAAGTAGAAAGGGGAAAATTATGACTTTGTATGCTATTTGTTTTAGTATTTAAGATGCATCATATACATAAATATATATTTATATATTGTGTGTGTGTGTGTGTGTGTGTGTGTGTGTATATATATGGCTATAAAGCATTTTGGGTGCTGGTTGTAGCATCTTATTTGCAAGTGCAGAATTTTGTTCTGACAAGATTACAAAAATATTCTTAATATAGACCTTTCATGTCACCTAAAAACTTGTTTTCTATTTTCTTGAAAATGATGTCCAGTGGGAAGTATATGCCTTAAAGGGCTTTTATCTGTTCACTAAGCCATTAGCCAATTATATATAAAATAGTAGGTAAATATATCTTGTAAATGGTCCAAGGATGAAAAACATTTTACTGCCAGATATAAAACATTTCACTCTTATTAGCTATGTTCAAAGGGAAGAATGATTGTCTAATTTACTGTAAATTACCATGTCTTAATTGACCTCGTAGCCCCATGTCTAGTATAGTGCAGACACTCAGCACTATTCATTCATATGAATGAAAACATTGGAATGTTAACAGCCAAGATTTATAAGTGAACACTAAATCAAATGGAAAAGAAATTACTATCAGCCTAATTAGGCATCCTTTGTTGTAGAGCCCACTGCTTTTTGTTCTCATCTATGAAAATACAGTAAGGTGAAATAAAGGGAAATCTGTAGGTCAAATCCAGATTACTCCAAACTGAGAAAGTAACATAATTCTTTGAAATTCCCCTACAAAAGGAGGATGAAATATGTAACATTTGAAAACATCTACCACACAGAGCTGCTGTTCCATACATTTTAACTGATATTTTAGAAATAAAATTATTAGGGATCAAAACCCTGCCGCGGCTATTGTGTCACAGAAGTAATGCACTAAGACTCAATCCAAAGTCATTTATCCTGAGGTCATTTTTATATCATTAAGAACATTTTCAAGGACATATATGAAAACACTAGTTGTAGAAGAAAATGTTACCTTCTTTCTCTCTCTCAAATCAGCCAAGTACTCTCAAGCACTCTTGATGAGATTGGAGAGATGCTGTCTACATCTCTCCAAGACATGTAAGTTTATTTCTGGCTCACAATACATTATCAGTCTACCTTAGGTACTGGAAACGTCATCTTTGAAACTAATTGTTAGATTAAAGCATTGTTGTCAAAGGCCATTGCCAAAGGATCATCTTTGACTTTCAATCTAGATAGCTCTGAGTTCCTGACTTCACCCAACTTTTCTGCTTGCAACAAGCAACAAAAATAGATAAAATAAAAAGAGATTAAAAAGGAGGAGACAAAATTGGACATTTCAGCAGATTGGATACAAAACAAGAATAGTAGACCTCATGTCCAGGTTTCATGTCCTGCTGTCAATGGTAGTTATGGGGATTGCATTCCTAGGGATCAATGAGGACTAACAGGGTTTTGCATAAGATAGGGGACAAGACTCATGCTCACTCATGCCTCAGGCGACAGGGTAACAAAGATACAGCCTCACAACCAGAAACTGAAACAAGCCAGCTGCTAGCTCTGTGACTGGATTCCTAATGTTTGCAGTATCATCACGTAACGAGAGCACTAAAATACCATTCAAAAATTGGTTATAGATGAGTGCCTTGGCGGCAGATTGAAGGCAACTGAAAACTTGCTAAATATAAAAGACAAAGGAAAAAAATTAAAATTCAACCTCACACCATGTACAAAAATAAATTTCAGAAGTATCAAAGACCTAAACTAAATGGAAAAGATAAAAAAAAAAAAAAAAAAACAAAGAACAAAATATATGGGAAATTTCTATAGTTTCTGGTCAATTTTTCTGTTAATCTAAAACTGCTTTAAAAAATAAAATATTTTTTGGGAAAAACAACAAATTATAGATAAATATCTGAATGACTTAAGTTAGTGTCATACAATAAATGACTGAAACAGATTTGGGTCAGGATGTATTTTCAAAATGGAGTCAACAGGTCTTGAAAATATTTGGGAAATGAGGAACAGTCAAGATGTCCCCAATGTTTTTTGCCTGAGCAACAGAAAAATAAAATACTAAATTTTGATCTGGGAAAGACTACAGGAGAAGCAGTCTGGAGAGGGAATATAAGGTCTTAGTTTCAGGCAAATTAAGACTGATGTTCCTGTTTGACCTCCAAATAGAGGTGTAGAATAGCAAGTCAAATATATAAATCTAAGCTCTGTGGAAAAATCAGATCTGTAAATAAAAATGTGGAAGTCAGAAACATATGGATATTATTTAAAGCCATGGAGTAGATGAAATTGCCTAGGAAGTGAGAATAGTTTAAAAAATTGGTGAAGGACTAAACCCTGAGGCATTCCATCAGTTAGAGATGGGAATAGTAGAAAGGACCAGCATAGGAGTGAAAGAAAAGGAATTCAGGAGATCTTATCCTAGAAGCCAACTGAATAATTTTTCAAGAAGAAAAACATAATTATGTCAGAAGCCTCTGAGAGAGAGTAGAATGGAACTTGCCAGGACCTTGGGGAGAGGGGAAATGGGGAGATAACCAATATTATTGGTTGAAGGATACCAAGTTTTAGTTACGCTGGATAAATAAGTTCTGGAGATCTGAGATCTAATATATAACAAGGTAACTATAGGTAGCAATACTGTATTGCACACCTGAAATTTACCAAAAGGGTTGATTTTGTGTGTTCTCGGGAAAGAAAGAAGTAAAGAAAGAGAAAAACAAAGAGAGGGAAAGAAAATGGTAATTATAATTGCTTGATTGAGATGTCATTTGGCTATGCATATGACTATCAAAACATCAAGTAGTACACTTTAAATATAAATATTTATCAATTATGTCTCAATAAAGCTGGAAAAAAGAATTTACATGCTAATTAGGAGAAAGAAAAAAGTTTCTGAGAAATCAATTAAGAATTTAGAATTAACCATGGATAGCAATAATGAATATGGTTAGAGTGATGAAGGCAGAAGTCTAAGTGGAATACGATAAAGAGAGACAAGAAAATAAGGGAGTCAAGATGGTAGGTTTATGAAGCTCCTTCAAGGAACTTTTCCATACAGAACAGAGAAATTAATCAATAGCTAAAGAGGAAGAACAGGAAGAACTTTCTTCAAAGATAGAAAATATGTCATTTTTGGCCGGGCGCGGTGGCTCAAGCCTGTAATCCCAGCACTTTGGGAGGCCGAGACGGGCGGATCACGAGGTCAGAGATCGAGACCATCCTGGCTAACATGGTGAAACCCCGTCTCTATTAAGAAATACAAAAAACTAGCCGGGCGAGGTGGCGGGTGTCTGTAGTCCCAGCTACTCAGGAGGCTGAGGCCGGAGAATGGCGTGAACCCGGGAGGCGGAGCTTGCAGTGAGCTGAGATCCGGCCACTGCACTCTAGCCCGGGCGACAGAGCGAGACTCCATCTCAAAAAAAAAAAAAAAAAAAAAAAAAGAAAATATGTCATTCTTAAGCTAATAGAAATGTTTCATTAGAGAGAAAGAAGTTGATGATGCAAGACAGAGAAATTAAAATTATAGCAGTCAAGTCAGCAAACATGGAATAAAATTCAGAGCATGGGAGGGTCATTTGGCTTTACATAGGAGCAGAATAGTTCTTCTGTTGTGTATTTGCTTTTGATTGATATTCCAACTTTGTATAAAGTTATTTTATTTTTGAGTGATTTTTAAAATAAGATGCCTAGTTGAGTCTTATGTGTACCTACATAAGGTGCCCACATATTTGGAAATTACACACACACACACACACACACACACACACACACCCCAGAAGTCAGTGTCTGGCTCATATTTCTCAATAATTAAATCAGGTGATCTTTTGGGGGAATCACTCAACTTTCAGGAAAAAAGTCCTTCAAATTGGTTGTTTCTGAGCCCATAAAAAAATACTCACACAGAACTCATATCATACTCTCTATGCACTGTTATCTGAGCTGAATTAAAATTCAATGCAATGTTTGGAAGCTTTAGAAGATTTCGCATTTTTAAAAAAATGGAGGGAAATATCTTTGAGCATATGAAACTGAGTTTGGGGGTCAATATTGGCTTGAGAAATGTTTTAATTTTTTCTTGAAAATCTTTCATTTTTCAATTATGAATGCAATGTAAAGCTGCTATAGAAAGTTGATTTAAAGGATATTTGTCGGTTTCTGATTCCATACATCTTTCCATCCATTCTTTATACATATGTAAAATACATTGCTATCATTTCATATAAATAAGACATTTCAAGACTGGCATTCTCCCCTTTCACTTTCAGTTGAAATAACGTAAGAGATTTTTTAACAGTCTTTAGTGAAGTAATTGGAAGTTATCAAATGCCATAAAAAATCTCATACAAAACTCTGAGGAAAAAAATTAAATTTGAAAATTAATTTATGCTACACTGCTTTGAGGTTTTATACTATCAGATATATTATTTGAAAGTTAAAAGCTTAACAGTTGTCTCCAATCATGTACAATTCAACATCTATCAATTATTTTTCTCTGAATTTTTAAGGTTTCATTTAAGCAGCTTTAAAAGCTTACAATTTTCTTTCTTTATATGTAACACTCCAGTCAAGCCAGAAACTAACAAAGGTGTAGTAATTTTAAACATTTTTATTATATTTTCACTTTTGTACTCACTGCAGTAGTCAGATCTGGTTGCCATAACAAATACCATAGACTGAGTGACTTAAGCAACAGAAATTTATATCTCACAGTTCTAGAGGTGAGAAAATTCAAGATCAAGTTGCAAGCAGATTCCATTCCTGGTGAGGTTTCTCTTCCTGGCTTGGGCAGATGCCCACCTTCTTCCTGCATCCTCACATGGCAGGAAGAGAGAAAGCTCTGATCTCTCACTGTCTTATAAGGGCACTAATCCCATAATGAGGCCCCACCCTTATGATCTCATCTGGCCCTAATTACCTCCCAAAGGGCTCACCACAAAATACCATCACACTGAGGGGCAGAGCTTCAACATATGAACTTGGGTGAAACACAACATCCAACACTTGACACTCATTTTCTCATGCAATTAAGCAGAAATGAACACTGTATCATTTCTAAGAGATGTGGACTGTCAGATACTATCTTGTCATGAGCTTTCACATTGTGTACATTTCTCCACTCTTCTGTGCCAAACCAAGCATCTACACATTCCTAAGGAATCTACACATTCCTAAGGAACTACTCGTTCCTAAGCAAGGTATGAGGCTTGCTCATAAAATCTATAGCAATCACTATGTCTGTAACTAGACTACTTAACTTGAGGCAACATACTTCAGGACACCTTTGAGGAATATTTTTGGCCTGAGTGCTATAATTATACAGTGTTTCAAAACGTCTGCTACCTAGTAATGAGATGTAAGAGTTTTCTCTTCCACCCCCAATTTAGCTTTCAAGATTGGTAAATGAACCAAGTGACTAAATACTACTTAGCAGTTCAAGTAGCTTTCCCCTCCCCCACTTCTCTCACTGTGCAGAAAGGAGAAAGCTTTTTCATATGCAAATATGAAATTTGGTTTAATATCTTAAGAAATAAATTTTCATCATCACCATCAATGGCTGACTTTTCTGGCCCCCCTTTAATGAAGAAATGCTTCCTTATCCTTAGAGATCTATAACAAAATTTTGTTTTAACCTCATTTTTCCATAGGTCCACTCTCTTCAGATTAAACAGAAGTGAGCAAAAGTAGGTTTTAAATATTAATCACTCCATGCAGTGTCCAAGCAGAACAAATAACTTGACAGGCAATTTCCAGCTTGTACGCATTGTTCTTGAAAAGGCTCACAAGCAGCAGTTCAACAGGGACTGCCTTTCTGTGCTATGTACTATTTTTATGCTTACTTTTACACTGCACAACTAAAGAATATCATGCATGCTTTTGCCTTGATCATTAAAATAATCAGATACTGTAGAAGCATAAGCACCTTCCCACATATACATAGATAGTAGATAATACTCCCCTCAAAGAAAAAGATGAAAGATGTGAAAATGAATAAGGACAAAGAAGAGAGCAAAGCTGGGAGATTAGATTAAATTGTAACCAGTGCATCACTTGAAGCTAAAGTTATTTCCACATGTGGTCACACCAAATCACATTTCTATTTGTTTCCCCATCACTCTCTTCATGTTGACAAGTCAGCTTCAACTGACATGATTAACCCTGGAATTGCTAAGCATTACTAAACTAGGAGAAGGAAAGAACCTGAAACTATACAGAGGTATAAGAGTAGCTGAAAATTAAGTAAGTGCGGTCTACCAATGGATTTCCCCAATAGTAGAAATGTAGTGTCCAAAGGACACATTTGTAATGAAATAGGAAAACACATAATGCATTATGCATTCAGAAAAATTGGAGTAAGGATACTTCCAATGAACAGGCAAAGTTTCTAGAATGGAGTCTGTATCTGAAAGGACATTGAAGAAGCCTCCATAAGTCCATATGTTCTTTCTTTAAAAATGTTATTTCCCAGCTTTCTTGAAATTAAGTGTCACATTTATCAAGGCTGTAGCCTTGAAACAATTAATCTAAAGTTTAGAAGCACATTCTGGACCTCTGCCCTGCTAGGTACTGAAAACAGGGTGAGGAAAATTTCTTTAAGAGAGTAGGTCACTGGAGCATCACTACAAATATCTTCAAAGACAAGCCAAATCAACTTGGCCATCTTGACACTGAGAAAGAACTGGAGCCATCTATGTGGCAGTGCAGGGGGCAGGGCGAGGTCAACCACCAGAATGTTCCTCCCTTCTTCAAAATGTTGGTTTCTCAACTACATTGAGACTCAAAATTCAGTGACATATATTGAAAGAAATACACGTCACTAAATGAGAATTTCCTTTCCCAATACGTGAAACAGGTTTTACCCTCATTTACATAATTTCCTGACCATCAGGGTGGTTCAACCCTGGAAGGAAACAGGAAAGAAGGATATGAAAACACCTCCCCTAGAGATTTCTATGAAGAAAGAAGCCTGTGGCCTGGAAGGCTTGGGACGCTACCACCTAAAGGCAGACATTTGGATCAGATCATTTCCCAATTTCTCCCTCCTTCTATTGTTTATAAATATATTTAAATTCAGGAGATCTCTTTCTGAGTACGATGGAGTAAGCACACTCCATCTTATCTTTCCCATTGAGTGTGGCTATAGCAACATAATTAGAACAAGGGTTTGAGGATTCTAAAAAAGAAAATAATAACAGGCGGATCAGTAAGGAAGATCAGAGTTCAAACTACCATCAAACCTGTAGTGAGTAAGTCATCTTTTCCCTCTGGCATTCAGAAGATTGAGGGGCTTCAGGGCAATTAGAAGCCCTAAAATGGGCAAGTAGGGGGTCTTCGGCCACACTCAAGGCTATTTCCAGATGTTGTCCTTTAGATGCTAGGAATGCACTCGCTTTAGTCAGTGGGCTGAGCCCTGACTTTGAAGATCAGGCAGATTCATTTTCAAACGGTGGCTCTGTCAGTTAGAAGTTCCAAGCTTGACAATTATTTAACCTCTCTGAGATGTCTTTTCCTTATCAGCACAATGATAATAACACCACATTATAAGATTGTTATGCACAGCACAACCCTGGATTTGCTAAAAGTTCTCGCTCCAGGAAAATGCGATGATTCTAAATTTGTGTATAACATAAAATGCAACTTCTCTTATAATTTCCTAATTTAATGTACCAATTATGCCATTCCTTTAGTCAAATTTCATGGACTACAATTTTCTGGAAAATGTACAGATGTAATTCACACTCATATCACTCTAAGATTAAGTCTCTACTTTCCTCTCCTGTACACTCAACAAAACAGGGGCAAGGACTCAACGTCCTCTGATTAAAATCTCTACCTGTACTTGCCACTCAGATTGGCCTGCATATTTTGGTTGCTTCAAAATGGCTCACATAAAATAAATTAATACCCTAGATAACTTGCTAATTTCCTTTTCAAAAAAATTGTAAAATTTTCCTTCATAATGTTTCAAAGAAATTATTGTCCTAATTGGCACTTCAAGGGATAGATTAGAACGATTCATAATGTCCCTTCCTGCTCTCACATTCTATAAGTTCATGATTTGTGAGATTTTCAAAACATGGAAACACAGTTCTTTCTTCCCTAGTGAACACTAACTAAATAATTAATTCCTGTTTCAAGGATAGCTCAAAGGCATGTGTGCACAAAGATAAGACAAATTATCTCATGATCAAATCTTGAGATTCTTGAGAGCAAGCAGCACACCTCATTTCTTTTCTATCTTCCACAGCATGTTCAGCACAACTGGACTCACATATCACCACACCCAGTTCCAATTCTCAGATGGCCAAAGTCTGGACAAGCTACAGGTTCAGTGGGAATAAGGTTAAAATTCAAAAGATACAACTGGGTTTTAGAGTTGTTTTCATAACAACTCTAAAGCAAAATAGTGCACCATAAAGGGTACTGCATAAAAGTTCACTTTTTCCCTGAAGTTAGTCAGAATTTAGATGGACCCATGAGTAAAGTGTTATTCAATATAACAAAAGCCCTTTTGATAAGTAGACAGAGAATAACACTATTCAGAACCACATGTGATTGTCATATTCTTCTGTTTTCCTATATTTCCTTCTCACATAATTATTTTGAACTTTTAATTTCAGCCTATTATCATTTTTATAATTTCCCAAGAAGACTGCGGATTTCCAAGAACATCACTTAAAACCTAGAAATCCCTTTACTAACAGAAGCATTCAGTGAGGAAAAAAACACATCAAGATTGGGTCAATTTTGTTACTGTGCAAAGGAATCTTTGAAAAACGAAACGTCTTTCATTTCTCCCTCACCTAGGTTTTATTATCTTTCATAATATTTTTTAAGAATCATGAAGAAATTTGCATACTGAATATTCATAAATATATAAAGATGTCCCTATAATATGAGAGAGAGGGCAGGGAAGTGCTGGGTACAGAAAGGCAGGTCCCTGGCTAGAGCTCCATCCCCCGCGCCTGTGCTCAGGGACCTAGGTGAGGACAGGCATTTCTGTTTTCCTGCCCAGATGTTGCATTTTCCAAGACCACCCTGGCCCACCATGCACCCATCCTGTGCCCATAAAATTCCAGCACCTTAGCAGGCAGAAACACAAGCAGCGGGTCGTTGAGAGGAAGACAAGGGCAGAAGAGCACACAGGCGGCTGGAGGTGGAGAAGACTGGAAGAACACATGGACAGGCACCAGCAGATGCCGGCAGGCCTTTGACCTGTGGAACAAGGACTGGAATCTGGCTGAGTCGGTCAGAGGAGAGTCCAGCTGCTTAGCGGCCAACTCCAGAGGAAAACCACCTTCCCGCTCCATCCCCCTTCTGGGTCCCCATCCATCTGCTGAGAGTTTCCACTGTCAATAAAAACCTTGCATTCATTCTCCAAGCCACACCGAGTCAGAGTCAAGAACCCGGGATACAGAAAGCCCTCTATCCTTGCGGTGAGGCAAAGGGTCTAAATGAGCTAACACAAGCCGCACGCAGACGGCAGAATTGAAAGAGCACACTGTAACACCGGCCCACTGGGGCTTCGGCTGTAAAACATTCGCCACTAGATAGTGCTGTGGAGTCGGAGCTCCACAACCTGCCCATCTGCAGGCTCCCTCTAGAAGTATGAGCAGCATGGCACTGAAGAAGCGAGCCACACACCGTCGAACACCCTGAAAGGGGGATAGGGAACTTTTCCCATTTCACCTAGATGACTAAATGAAGACTACGCTGGTGCTATTTATACATATTGGCTTATTGCATTCTGCTCAGTGAACAAAGAAAGCAAGGGTAACGAAGTCCATTGAAGATTTACATTCAGATTGTGTCATCATATGTGTAAGATGTCTGGACAGAAATCAGTTATTACGTGTGTACATATACATATACATACAGTTATCCCTCAGTATCTATTAGGGAGGGGATTGGTTCTAGGACCCACGAGATACCAAAATCCTCAGTGCTCAAGTCCTTGGTATAAAATGGCATGGTATTTGCATATAATTTAAACGCATCCACTTGTATACTTTAAGTCACCTCTAGATTACTTTTGATACTTAATACAATACAAATGCTATGTAAATAGTTGTTATATTGCATTTTTAAATTTATATCATTTTTTTTTATTATTTGTATTGTTTTCTTCCCTAATATTTTTCATCAACAGCTGGCAGAATCATGGATGTGGAAACCACATTTTATGTGTGTGTGTGTGTGTGTGCCCATGTGTACACACATATATCCAAACCAATTTGTTTAAGGAGCTATAGCATATGAAAATGATCATTTCAAAAATTTCACATGCATAGAAAAATAGTGAGACTGCAAACTTCTGTTTCACTCATAAATACCATTGAAAGAAGTTTTACTCATTTTATTATGAACTTTCTTAGATTTCACACAACTTAAATCTTAGTAGTTGTATTTATCTTTCATGGTCACATAACTGTTTCTGAACCTGTTCCTTTAACTGCTGCTGAAGCTAGTTTCTTTTTATCAGTAAACAATAGTGTCTTCTACTGTTCTTGACATTGTATGTTGTTTTCTTAATGAAATCTACCCATTCACTTTGAAAGACTTTCAGACAACTCAAGAAACTTACTAGGAGCCTTATAGGAGTCATGGAGTCCATCATTCTGAAGAGACTAAGCCTCAAATTTCCACTCCATCTATTGTATGCATGCAACCAAAATCAGTCAGCAATAATCTGGGGCATGCTGACAGGATAAATTATAATGTGCCACAAGAACAGAGAGGAAACGTCAAGGTTCAAAGACACCTAATGCCTCTCAGCTCTATGTACCAGGAAAATGAAAAGCAATTTTATGACACATATTTTAGTAAGTGCTTTCTCTAAGACTAGGGTACCATTACTCTGGCAAGTGTACAACCTGGTACTTATGATTACCTTTTAAACTTTTACTATCTCTCAGATAACAGTTTTTAGATTTTTTAAAATATACTTTAATGTTTCACATGGGTTACAAAATAGCTGGAAGAGACAGTCCTACTCTTCTCCTTTGCTCCCTCCTACACCCTGCAGGTTGAGTTCTCATAGTAATTAGCTGGAGGAACACACACTTCTCAGAAGTGAGGTGAACACACAAAAAGACAGTCTAGATCAGTAAGCCCTTCTCTAGCTGTAGATTCTCTAGCAGAGAACAAAGCTGCCGGAAATGCTGCACATGTAGCCCAAAATATAAAATGAGGATAATATTGCCTATGTCAAGGAATTATGAAGAATAAGTGAAAAAACCCAGAAACAAGAGTCAGCCTTGATTTAGCACTCTCAGCCTCTCCATCTCATCCCACAGGAACTCAGCTGTATTTCCTCAAAAGTAACTACTTCCCTGCATTTGCAAGGACATGTGCACAGCCCAAGAAATTACCCAATTCTGCTATGCCACAATCTTTTCTAGTCAGAGCTCATATAATTCTGGGGCACTCTCGAACTTTGAACCAAAATCAGAATTAGCAAGACTACATCTCCATCTGAAGGAAAACATCTGAGTCTGTGCAGCGGTCCCTTATCCACATCTATGCTTTCTGCTCTTCTTTCCTTGCACATATCTTAGACAATTCAACTGAACAAATACTTATGATGGACACAGTACATACTTAATGCTGGGCACCAATAGTTAGCAACAGAGATATGTCTCTGTTCAGAAGGTTAACAACAAAATAGTGGCATAAATAATTATACAGCTATAAAGAGTGAAATGTCACATGAAGGAAAACCAAAAAACTAAATTAAGGATGATGAAAAATCTCTCTAAGGAAATTTGAAAAAGATCAATTTAAGTAAGCCAAAGAAAGGGTAACAGTAAGAATATTCCAAGCAATATTTGAGAAGTCCCCGAAACAGAAAGGGCAGCTATGGAAGAAGTGAAGGGCCAGCATGGTTGGGATTGTGGGTTCAGGGAGCACAGAGCTGTGCAAGCATGGACACCAGCAATGGCAGGCCAAGTCCACGCTGCTCACAGTTATTTGTCCTCAGGGCACTAAGAAAGGAGTGAAGGTTTTTTAGCAGAGGAAGGAGAAGATCTTATTTATAAGATGTCAGTATCTCATTGTGGTTTTGATTTGCATTTCTCTGATGGCCAGTGATGATGAGCATTTTTCATGTGTCTGTTGGCTGTATGAATGTGAGATACCATCTCACACCAGTTAGAATGGCGATCATTAAAAAGTCAGGAAACAACAGGTGCTGGAGAGGATGTGGAGAAATAGGAACACTTTTACACTGTTGGTGGGATTGTAAACTAGTTCAACCATTATGGAAAACAATATGGCGATTCCTCAAGGATCTAGAACTAGATGTACCATATGACCCAGCCATCCCATTACTGGGGATATACTCAAAGGATTATAAATTATGCTGCTATAAAGACACATGCACACGTATGTTTATTGCAGCACTATTCACAATAGCAAAGACTTGGAATCAACCCAAATGTCCATCAGTGACAGACTGGATTAAGAAAATGTGGCACATATACACCATGGAATACTATGCAGCCATAAAAAAGGATGAGTTTGTGTCCTTTGTAGGGACATGGATGCAGCTGGAAACCATCATTCTTAGCAAACTATCACAAGGACAGAAAACCAAACACCGCATGTTCTCACTCATAGGTGGGAACTGAACAATGAGATCACTTGGACTCAGGAAGGGGAACATCACACACTGGGGCTTATCATGGGGAGGGGGGAGGGGGGAGGGATTGCATTGGGAGTTATACCTGATGTAAATGACGAGTTGATGGGTGCAGCACACCAACATGGCACAAGTATACATATGTAACAAACCTGCACGTTATGCACATGTACCCTACAACTTAAAGTATAATAATAATAAATAAATTTAAAAAAAAAAAAAAAGATGTCAGTAAAAGGGCACTATGGCTGCAATGTGGAAAGCAGACTGTAGAGGGCACAAAAGTGGAGGCAGGGAGACAAGTTAAGATGCTATTGGTCACTCCAATAGGAGAGGTGGTAACACCTTGGACTCAGGTGGCCACTGTGCTAATGGAGGGAATGGTGAGGTCTGAGGTATATCATGAAAGCGAAATTGATTACTGATGAGTGACAAGGAGAAAAAAATCAGGGTGATTCTCAAATGTCTGGTGTTCTAACTTAATCTTTATACCCATATGAAATAGATAGTATGAGGCCTCATTTTACAGATTTATTTATCCATTTAACAAGTATCTATGGAACTCCAAGCATAGTGATTTAGAGCCTCAGTGCCTGAGTTTAAATACTGGTTTGGCCTCTTGGCAACTGTGTCACTTTGAGCCAGGTTCTTAACCATAAATGTGAGGAGGATCCTCAAATCCCTTCCTGGGCCGCTACAGAGGTTTCGGAAATTTAGAGGTTGTGGGAAACAGATGGAATACGCATCTCTGAGGCAAACCTTGCTCTTTAGAGATTTGATCTTGCATCATTAACATACAGAGTGGCATCAAATACTATTCGTGGCTGGGTGCTATGGCTCACACTTGTAATCCCAGCACTTTGGGAGGCCGAGGCAGGTTGATCACTTGAGGTCAGGAGTTCGAGACCAGCCTGGCCAACATGGTTAAACTTCATCTCTACTGAAAATACAAAAACTAGCTGGATGTGGTGGCATGCAGCTGTAATCCCAGCTACTAGAGAAGCTAAGGCAGGAGAATCACCTGAACCCAAGAGGCAGAGGTTGCAGTGAGCTGAGATTGTACCATTGCACTCCAGCCTGGGGGACAGAGTGAGACTCCATCTCAAAAAAAAAAAAAAAAAAAAAAAACTTTTCCTGAAAAATGACTTTTCTGTTAGTGAAGTTCACCAGGCAATATAGTTTGTATTTTTACCCCTCCGAATCTCAAGTTGAAATGTGATCTCCAATGCTGGAGGCAGGCCTAGTGGGAGATGTTTTGGTCTTAGGCGTGGATCCCATGGTCTTGGTACTGTCCTTGCAATAAGTACGTTCTGGCTGTATTCGTTCATGTGATAATTGGTTGTTTAAAAAGAGCCTAGCACCTCCTCCTCTCTCTCTTGCTCCCTCTCTCACTGTGTGGCACACAGGGTCCCCAGCCTCTGCTATGAGTAAAAGCTTCTTGAGGCCTAACCAGAGGCCAGGCAGTTGCCAGCACCATGCTTCTTGTACAGTCTGCAGAATCATGAGACAAATAAACCTCTTTTCCTTGTAAGTTACCCAGCTCTGGGTATCTCTTTATAGCAATGCAAAAGAGACTAATACACCAAATTACTGTGTTACCTGAGAATGAAACAACATTTCAGAGGTTCTTCTTAGGCAAATATATGACAGCACCAATCAACTATTTTTTCCCAGAGGTAGAGATTGTTATGGCAGAGTTTGCGGACTTTGATCTCAATAGGGTAACGGGTAGAGTGGAGTGGATCTAGTAGAATTCTAATATTCCAGTGTCATCTTACTCACTTGCCATACTGCAAATGGATGCTTAGTCTCAGAGTCAGAAACAAAATACGGTAGAGACTATGGCCAATTGGAAAGAATGTGTCTAGAATAAAGTGGTCAGTAGATACTCATTTCCAGCTCTGTTACCAGTGCGCACCGTTTTTTAAAAACCATCTAGAAATCAGGACTTCTATGGAAACTCTCTTAGTATTTAAGTACTGGCTCATGATTTTTAAATAATGTGATATGTAGGCTAAGCAAAACACATGCAAGGTCAGATGAACCCCATGGCTTCCAGTTTCCTGGGAGTCTTTGGTTTCCGCTAACTCAACAGGGCCTCTGTGGGATCATGTAACTGTGGGAGGATGAGTGAGCATGAGAGAACTAGGAAGGTGACACCAGGGCAATGTGATGCGCACACAGAAACCCTGCCTCACTGACCAGATGAGCTGGCATGGAGCAGGAAGGAAGGAAGAGGAAACAAAATGTGAACTGAGAGACAGACCACTCAGTCACTTTTCCTTATAATTAATGGCAAGTTTCTGAAGAGAAAACATTTCTGCTTTTCATAAACATTCTGAACTTATCTAGCACAATTTAAGTAACTCAGATTAAAAATCAATTAATTCCATTCCTTTGATCTGCAGAATAAAACTCTTTGCTACAAACAAAACCAATTTCCTCATATCTTTCTTTTTAATGTTCTCAACAATGCCTCTTCTATTTAGTCTAAGGGAGGAGCAAAGTCTGTGGGCTAAAAATAACTGAATAATCATGTAACATCTAAGGGATTGGGGGTTTAATCAGCAACCCTTCTCTGTCCAGATTTCCTCAATAATTAATAAAACTCCTGAGCTTGCAAGTTTGTGATATGAGGATGAAAATTCATAAATTTCTCTGAAAGTCAGTGTTCAAGGAATTGAAATTACCATAATATAATATCCAAATGTGATAATTAGTGCCAAAAGTTTTGCAGTCTATGGTGAGATAGAGAGATAGAGAACATATGATATATACTTGGCAATGAGATCATGTTCTTGTATCCCAGCCCTGGGAACTTGAGCAGAAGAAAGGAAAGAGAGACATTAGGAGGGAAGGCCTGAGCCTCACAAGAGCAGAGAAGTAAGAGACTGTGGATGAAAAGGGAGAATACGCTAAGAGGTGCGAGGGAGACACCAAGAATGAGCAGCAGAGGGGAGTTTCTCACCTAGGACATCTGCAGGTTTCCAGAGTGGGGTGGAATGTCAGTGACCCATACAACAGATTAGATGTGGGATATCTCAGCACTGTGCTCTCTATCTGCCCATAGCATAGGCTCTCTGGCACAAGATCAAGAGGCACTGAGACTGGAGGAATATTCTTTCTTTTATTTTGTTGTATTTTGTTGTATTTTATTTTATTTTTTGAGACAGGGTCTCACTTTCGCCCAGGCTGGGATGCAGTGGCCTGATCTTGGCTCTCTACAGCCTCCACCTCCTGGGTTCAAGTGATTCTCATGCCTCAGCCTCCTGAGTAGCTGGGACTACAGACACACACCACTGTGCCTGGCTAAGTTTTTGTATTTTTAATAGAGATGGGGCTTCACCATGTTGGCCAGGCTGGTCTCAAACTCCTGACTTCAAGTTATCTGCCCACCTCAGCCTCCCAAAGTGCTGGGATTACAGGCATGGAGGGACATTCACCAGCAGTCAGCACCCACTTTTCTTCCCTATCTCAATAAAACACAGTGTGGCACAACAAATAGAAATTTAACTTACAATTTATAGAACTGATTTCACCTTATCTAGTTGCAAAGTCATTTAAAATGGTCCACCTCAACTTTTCTGTTCCTCACTCAATTCCTAAGGCGGCTAAACCAGATTACTGAGAGACAGAGATTCGATCTCTGAATAATTTAATCTCAAATTCAAGATCACTTAGCAAGTGCTTTTGAGCACCAGCTACATGCAGAGCTCTGAGGCAGACTGAGAACAAAACCTAAGAAATATCCCCTGCTTCAATGGTGTTCACATCCTAATGTTAGAACCAAGGTTTTGAGAAAGTTACAAATACAAATGCCCTACAGAAAAAGAAATATGTTAACTCTCACTCCTTCACATTAAATTGAAAATAACCAATTAGGAGCACATGTGTAGGGACACCTCTGGGTATTCTTACAGAAGATGAGTGAGCTTCCACAAGGCAGAGAATGTGAGTTTTAAGCAAAATCCTCCCAATATATGAAGCGAAGTTTAAGATGCCTTTTTAAAAATCTTACTGTCTGTGCTCTACTATTTTTGACCAAGCACTGCCCTGTTTACCTTCCACTGTGGTGACAAATGGATGGTACTTTCCTGGGTACCAGGGTACTCTATGTTGCATATGATTGAGTATAGATACAACTGAGAGAAACGATTACTGCTAAATCATTGTTTTCATCCTATTTTTCAGATATAATTTCAGAAAACCTATAAGAAACCTCTTCAAGCCATTGCAAGAAACACTCACTTCTAAAACTAAAGAGAAATCTGATTTTCCTACTTGCATTTCAAGTTATCTAAAAGTAAAACCAATGACACAGTGATTGTCTATTGCTCTTTATCTGCATTATACAAAACCTAATAGGGTATAGGGTTTTTAGAATTTCACTTTCCCTTTTAAGTATTTTACACTCTATCCCTGACCAATCATTTTAAGTCTATGAAATTTTATTTTCTCAACTCTCACAGGCAAAATGGCCACTTCTCCACTGAGTTATATTGATCCAGTAGGCATCTGAGACCTAAAATGATATAACTAGCAAAGGGTAAGATTCCTAGAAGTTGATGTTTGAAATTTGGTTCACACAAATTTCTACCTAGGGTAGATGTTTGACTTATCCTAAATCACTTTTTCTTCTCCAAAGATGGGGAAGCAATCTTTAACAACCAAAATTTCTTAAGAAATATTCCAGCAAGCCAGGGCAATGCTGGAGTGCCTTTATTATTTCTGTTTGATGTACTTCAGAAAGAACTGAAAGCACAAGAAACATTCCAACCTCAAATACCATTAGGATTTGTGAACTCCAGCAATAATCACAAAGTGGAGAAAAATGTCTCATTTTATGAAGTGCACCTTGTCTCACTTCCTGAAAATTTTACAGCATCTTCAGGTGAAGCTTAAACCGTCCATTAAGAGTATAAGTCGAATGTGTAATTCTTGGTAAACAGTTTTGCTTGGCAAACCCAAGTGAAAGTTAATGATGCTTGAAGATACTTTTGAATTTCTCCAAAGGGAGGTTATATGAAGGCTGAATAGTTTGGTTTATTCACAAAACAAAATAAGAACAGAGAGTTGATCATTTAGGTCTAACGTGATGGGAGGACCTGGTATCTTGGTCTCTTGAGATTATCCAGGCAGCACTAATTTTAGGAATTTGGACCTGTTTGCTTTAGCTCTTTTCTTGTGAGTCACTGGAATGCCCTACAGTGTAGGCACACGATGTCTTTCCTTCCCTTTTCAGGCATTTGAGTTTTCAGGCATTACTGTAAAGAAATCTGCCTAGCTTTACTTAAAGTTAGATAGAAAAAAAATAGCATTTTCCTGATTAAAATCTGTTCTGTAGTTTCCTACTTCAGTAAGTAAATTAATGAAGACAAGTAGCCCCTGAACAAGTGGACATGATTAGCATTAAGTCACACAGAAAGCTCTACATGGCATTTGACACCAAAAGTCAATGTTCCCCAAGCCACAGACAAACTTCTTGAGTGTCTTCACAGAAAAACACAGCCAAAGTTCCTAACACACCTTGAGAAGGGCAGTGCACTCCCAGCTAAGAACCACTGATCTTACCCAAACCCTTATTTTACAGATGAAAAAATAATGACCGAAGAATTGAACTGTCTGTCACTTAAAGAATGAGTTAAGATCAGAAACCAAACCTCCTGACTTCAAATTCACTCATTCTACTAAAATGAGCAGGTTCTTCCTATTGCTATGATATAATGTATACATATTTTTATTATAAAGAATGAAGATAGTCTATCAGACTCTCTGAAATTTGTTTGAAAATCATCTTGAATTATTTTCTAGCTCTTCCCAACATGTACCCTTGCTAACAGTCACTAGAATGTCTTCCCTATAGGCTGTGGGAATATGACTGTGAACATGCATTTCTATATCAAGACACACAAATGCCCAGCCTGGGCAATATAGCAAGATCTAATCTCTACTAAAATTAAAAATATATATATTAGCTGAGCATGGTGGCACGCACCTGTAGTCTCAGCTACTAGGGGAGCTGAGGCGGGAGTGTTGTTTGAGCCCAGGAAGTTGAGGCTGCAGTGAGCCTTGATCATGCCCACTGCACTCTAGCCTGAAAGACAGAGTGAGATCGTATCTCAGAAAAACAAACCAAAAGAATCATACATGCAATGTTTGATGAGTTTTGATTCATCTATCTTAAATTCTCATATTTCTGTAGCATGGTTAATTTGATAAGTAAATGAATATATTAAAAATAAATTTGTAAATTATAAAAACACAAATATTATTTATTTGTATTAGTATTTGTTAGTACTGTACAGTTTTATGATTTAATGAGTATTATTATCATTATTTTCTCTGTGTCCTGAAGCCTTTATGGAGTTCAGCGTTGAAGACGGCATTCTTCTACCTCTTCTCACTTATTTTCAGGAATCTTCTGGATATAATTATCAAGTTGGTATTTAAATGAAGAATCACTCATAGCTTTATAATCTTTATAGCCTTGCTTTTTTACCAAGGATAGATTAAAATATGAGACTTGGTTACATTTCCTTTTATGTTTTGGTTGTTTCATAGACTTTCTCGGTATATTACTATTCCTTTTTTATTTGTCAAGATATTTTTATAGTCCACTTTTTAGACATGTGAACTTGGGCAAATTTAGAAGCTTCTCTGAAAGTTAGTTTCCTCATCTGTGAAATGGAAATAAAAATACCTACGTAACAAAGTTTCTTTTTGGGTGTTTTGTTTTGTTTTTGGAGACAGAGTCTCGCTCTATCCCCTAGGCTGGAGTTCAGTGGCACGATCTCGGCTCACTGCAACATCTGCCTCCCAGGTTCAAGTGATTCTCATGCCTCAGCATCCCGAGTAGCTGGAATTACAAGTGCCTGTCACCATGCCCAGATAATTTGTGTACTTTTAGTAGAGACAGGGTTTCATCATGTTGGCCAGACTGGTCTTGAACTCCTGACCTCAGGTGATCCACCCACCTCAGCCTCCCAAAGTGCTGGGATTACAGGCGTGAGCCACCGCGCCTGACTCAAAGATTTTGAGAATTAAACTATAGTATTTTTTCCAAATCTTCCTTTTTCTATTTTTAGAATTCAAATAAATAATTGGAAAAAAATGGGGCAAAAAAATGGACAATATATTAATACTATGCTTATATCTTGATAAATGTGACTTAGATTCGGAGACTAAATCTATCAGTAAACCAAAACCCTATTGACTCATTTAATTCCTTCACATACTACTGACAAGAATTAGAGTCCTTTGATCTAAAGGACAAACAGCAAAAGTAATAATTACTCATCTGTTTCAAGAAACTAAGAGGATAGAGAGCACGGAAACCCAAAACTCATAAAAAGGATAAACCTAGGTTTAAACAAGGGTGATAGCTTATTCTATATTGATAAGTTAAACAATAACTTACATTAAATGATCACTTTACATTTTATAGAACACCTTGGCTTACATTATTTTATGAAAACTGAAAGTCAGTAGAACCAACAATATGTGAATATATGGGTATGAGCAATAGAATTCGATGATTATATAAAGCTAAGAATTTGACTAACAGACTCAGAATACAAAGCACAACCAGAATAAAGAGGTGGCAGTGGAGGAAGGGCAGGTTAAAGTTCAAGCTTAGTTATATTTTTAAATTACTAATACTAACTTTCCATTCAATGGACTGAGTATTTTTGTTACTGTGTAAAGCAGAAGTTGTCAGAGTTGTGATGGAGCCAGGGTTGCATTTTCTGGGAATCTGGATTATGTGATCTATATTCCCTCCAACTCTTAGATTCTATGAATTGAAGGTGAAAAATGATGAAAGAGCTTAAAGAGGCACAAAAGAGAAATAATATTTGACCAAGATAACTTATTTAGCAGAGTATATTAATCTTGGAAAATAAAATTAACATGGCCACATTCTTGCAAGATGGAATCTTCAAGAATTTCAGGGCATGGTATCTAAGTTCAGATAGAGTGAATGTGAATTTTGTACAAGAATTGTACACAGTTCTAACCACTTCACATCACATCAGCAAAACATCAAAACTCAATTTTTAAGAATTGTTTAAGAAAATAAGAATTAATAATCATCCTTATTGGTCCAGCGACTTAATTCCAGCAGCAGCTATGTACCTGTCTAGTAACACATTTATCTTCAAAAAGAAAACCACATTTAACCATGTTTCCCCACACCAGGCATCATTATTCTTCCCTTCAAAGAAGTAGTCTAAGAAATTACATTCTTTGTGCAGAAAGCACGTTCTGAAAACACACAACATAGGGACTCGAGGGGGCACTTTGTTAACAGATTGTGTGCTTCAGTGTGTGTAGGTGAATATGAGAGGCAAAAATACAGAAAACTGACAGCAATTGAGTCAATTTTCTTCACAGCAGAAAATTTCAAAGACCTTTCCACTGACACAAAACAAGAAAATAACAAGACTATGAACACCCCAGGAATTTCAAAAATGCTTCACAGGTCCCTAATAATTACACAAACAAAATTCTTGATTTCTGAGATATGATTAAAGCTCCACAACTAATATTTGGTTCAGCTCTCAGTTCTCTCTCCACTGACCAAAACTTTTTAATGAGATAACTTAAATTTATGTTAAGAAAGTGTCTCAACATTCTTTTTTTCTGTTTTTATATAATGAATTATTTATTTGTACAGCTCTGGTTGAATTTTTAAAACTTTTTCTACTTCTCCCTAAGAACATTTCTAGTCACTCATAATTCAATTTGAGATTCATTTTCTATTCATAATCAAAGCTACAATGACTAAAGATACAAAAGGAGTAATGTAATGATAATTTTGTTGCTTAAGAAAAATGTCTTAGTGCTAATTCCCTCCTTTTTAATCATAAGCTTTATTTTTGCAGAAAGATTTTCTAACCAGATATTTCTTTGGCTTTTTATTTAGCAAATAATTATTGCATAACTATTGTATGCCAGGCACTGGATCAAGGAATACAAAGTATATAAAGATATAAAAATGAATAAAATATAGTTTGTGCCCTCAGAGACTAATTCTTGTACACAATTACTTTAAGAATATACACGATGTTCAGAAAATCACAATAGAGGAGAAAACAAATTCTATCCTCACTCTGTTAGATGCCTATCAATACATTATTGAAGGACATTTTTAAATATGAAATCTGAGGTATTATTTTTCATATAGCATTATTACAGAAAATCAGAGTCAAAATAATTCCATTAAAACACTTTTCTAGGAATGTAATTTGCCATGAATAAAAGGCCTTTGTTGTTACCAATGAATAGGAAGTGTTCCTGTTCTGCACTACTAGCCTATGTCTTATAAAAGTAAAATAAAATGTACATTCCTCCTTCTTCTACTTTTAGAAGCTTCACTAACCTCAATGCCTTAATCGACGTTCCTCTGGTAATCACGTATTTTCTGCTACCATTACCCAAAAAAATCAATGTGCATGAAGTGGGAAATAAGTAAAATATTTTGAGTTATTGCAGCCAGGAAATAAATCTTTAATAGTATCACAAATGAAATGTAATCATTGCTTTGGGTCTGCGTGATCCAAGGCCTGATTCTGATACAGCGTTATGTCCATCGAGATACTAAAGGACCCCTCTTACTGCACAATAATCATAGCTTTCACTAGGAATACACCCCCCACCACCACAAAAAAAAAAAAAAAAAAAAAAAAAAAAAAGAAAAAGAAAAAGAAAAGAAAGTGAGCAAGGATCTGAACTAAGGCAAAGTAGAGACCCCGTTGGAATTCAGAATCTTGGACTAGCAGAGAGACGAGGAACACAGCCTGGTTCTCACCTACTGAGCCAATATCCTCAAAGCAGACAAATGCAGTTACAAGTTGGTAGCCATCTGTAACAGCAGAAGCACATACAATTTAAACAAAAGCTAGCTTGAGTTAGAGCCCCAGAACCAATATGTTCACAGATAAATCTAAGGTCACAGTGCAAGCCATTGTAGGTAACAGTTGGTAGGAACAATAGATTTGCAGAAGGGCCATGTATGACATACAAATAAATAAAGGTATTTCCTTTGTTATCACAAAGATGAGCACACAAAAAGAGGCTATGTGAAATAAGCAGACTGAGAATAAAAAGGACTTCTAGAAATAAGTAAAACAATATATATTTGTCGAAATCATTTTTCTATTCCTTGTCTCAATTGTCAAGTTCATATCACTTTATGGAGTGTGTTTCCAGGTATAGCCAATGTTCCTTAGTTTAAAAGCAAAAACCATCACTATTGAGTTATAGAGTGTAACAAAAAAGGAAAATGGTCTTTAGACATAAAGTGGGAGCTATGACTTTGCAAAACACACTGGACATAGCAAAGGAACCCGTTAGACTTGGTGGTTAAAGATGGTGTTTTGAGCAAATGCAGAAGTAAAGATCATAACTCGGGAATGAGGGCCAGGAACCAAGAATCTGACTTTCTAGCACTAACAGCTGAAAGGAAGAGCAGGGAAGCAGGGGGGAACTCAATTTAGCAGATCAAAGACTGCTTCTCAGCTACCAAGATTAGAGGTAAACACCAACTACTTAGTGACACAGACTTAGAACTAATATAGATATATACTGCATACCATTTGTAGAAAGTTGTATGTGATTGCCCATATGGAGCCTGAGCTCAGTAGTATACAAAAACGTTTTTATTGTCTTCTTAAAATCCCCTTCAGATATCAGGATATGCTAATACATGAACTTCAAAGGCCATTTAGTAACCAGTCTGTTACTTAAGGCTCCAATGGGTAGAATGAGGACCCCATATAAACTTCTGATCTACAGAACTGTGAGCTATTAAATGTTCATGGTTTTACACTGCTAAGTACAGGGTAACTTACTGCATAGCACTAAAAACCCAATATACTTTCTTTCCAAATATTTCCAAAATTCGAGTTTTCGTGGTTTCCTTGCTTTAAGAGTTCACAGGCTCCCCTTACTCCTTACTGTGATATACCAGACACTTTATTTGTATTTGGGCTCCTACCTCTCCAGCTTTATCCATAGTGAAACATCCCTAGAGGTCATAGGCTCCAGCCACACTGGATCACTAGCCTATCCTGAAACACAAGGGTGGAGGCACAACAGAGAGGCTGTCTTAACAATTCTTCCAATATGTGCATCACAGAGCCTAAGCAACCAGAAACTGCATTTCCCACTGGGGTGGACACACCCCAATGAGCCATGCCCTTGTATAATATCCTCTCCTTGTGTTCAGGCAGAGCCTAAGACTTGCATCTAACCAACACAGTCCGTCAGAGATGACAGGATGTCACTCTCATGATTATGTTATTTTCTATAAGGCTGTCTTAGCAAACTAGAGGAAGATTCTGCGGCACTTATCAAAGCAGTAAAGTTGGAGGTTTTCGAGTGTCTCTTTTTTCTACTCTACTAATTCAGCTTAGAGGAAGAAAAATGTGTTTTCTTTTTTTAATCTCCATGCCCCTGGTTTCTAGCATATCTGATAACTCTTGTTGGGTGGAACTGCACCCAACTATCCCATGTTCCTCCAACTCTGGGCTAGCAGGTGCTGATTATCTTCCCAAGGGCCAGCCTAGCTATGGAAATCATTTAATTTGGAAGAACACACACACACACACACACACACACACACACACAGAGTGGCAAAAGGAAATATCTCCATTCAGGCTTGGCAGAACTATCCTATGAAGCTATTCTTTTCAGCTCTCCAAAAATATCCCTGGGCCTAGATAAAAATTATCTCTCCAGATTAGGCACTTCTCTGAATCTTTATCTTTTGGCTACTCCTACGCTTCAGCATCTTGTTTGACATTAGAATGCTATCAGAAATGAATTTTGAAATTAGAAAACAGTGAAAATAAAATCAGCCAATTTTGCTGTTGTTTTAACCAAGTCATAAAATTCAAAGCTTGATACTGTGAACTTCTTGGTAATGCAAATATAATCTGCCATTTCTTTTACTATCAAAAAGCTAAAGTAGATGTTTTTTAATTAGGTAAAATAACTCTGAAAAACATGCAGGCAGGTCCAGAACCGGATGTAAATAAACTATTAATTAGGATTGGTGGTGGTAAGGACTTTAATAAGTAACTTTCAAGATTCTGAAGCCAATACTAAAAGGTTAAATATGTGTACATCTTATTTAATGTTTTAACTCCAAATATATTTCTACCTAGGTAGGTTGTAAACTACTAAGACACAGGGAGCATGATTTATTTATTTGGTTTTATTCCTAATAATTGTTGTGTCTTGAACAAAAGGAATATGTCCAGAATACTAAATTCCCAGATCCTAAACTAACAACTATTACAGTTGTAAGATACCACCTCTATGCTTCAAAAGAAAACTTAGATAAATTGAACTCAATCAAAATAAAACTTTTATGCATTAAAGGACACCAAGTAGGTGAAAAGAAAACCTATAATAGGAAAAATATGTTTGCAAACATTTATGTGACAAGGAGCTTGTATTCAGAATATATAAAGAACTCTTATGACTCAAAAATAAAAGACAAATAGCCCAATTTTAAAATGAGTGAAGGATCTGAATAGACATTGTTCCAAAGACAATATACAAATGGCCAATAAGCATGTAAAAAGATGACTAACATCATTAGTCATTGAAAAATATGCTAACCTAAAAAACAGTTTGGCAGTTCTCAACAAGTTAAATAATTACCATATGATTTGCAATTCTTCTCTTATATATACATATACATGAGAAATGAAGACATAAGTCCACACAAATACTAGTACATGACAGCGCTATTAATAATAGCTAAAACATAAACAACCCAAATAGCCAGATACTGATGAATGGAAAAATGGCACATAGCATAATCATACAATGGAACATTATTCAGTCATAAGACGTGATGAAATACTGATAAAAGCTACAACATGGATAAACCTTGTAAGTATTACACAAAGTGAAAGGAGTCAGTCTTGAAAGAAACCATATTGTATTCCATTTAAAATGTCCAGAATAATCAAGTCTATCTTAGTTGTGGCTTACGGCTGGTGGGGGCAGAGTGACTACTAACTAAAATGGATGTAGGGTTTCTTTGGAGGGTGATGAAAATAGTGTAAACATGATGGTTGTGATGGTTGCATAATTCCGTGAGTATACTAAAAACCATTGTACGTTTTATAGGATGAATTGGATGATACGCAAGTTATATCTCAATAGAGCTGTTTAAAATGCATGTTAAAATTTTTAGAGTATCTATTTAAAGATTGGAAATAAAGTAATATCCACATTAGTTAGTGTTGGTGGAGCAAAGAGAGGAGAATAACAAAATAAATAAAACCAAATAAATAATTCGGGGAAAAAAATGTCAAAAGGAGTGTAATAAGTAATAATTAATCTGATAATTACAATAAGTAATCCAAATCAATATATATGGATTAAAATTTCAAGTTAAAATGTAGAGATTATCAAGCCCAATATGTTATTTGTATGCCACCAACCTAAAACATAAATATACAGCAAGATTGAAAGCAAACTTAAAAAAAATGCCTAACCAACATTAGTCATACAAAAACTGCTAAAGCTATATTAAGATGAGACAAAATAGACATTTAAAATGTGGATATTGCTAGTGATTAAAAGGATCATTACATATTAATACAAATTTATCTTCCAAAAATATATAACAGTTCTAAACTCATGAGTATATAAACCTCGCTTCAAAATGTATTAAGCACAAAGTGAGCAAACTACAAAGAAAACATAACAAATCCAGTATAAAAATGGAATAATTTTACTTACCTCATTCAGTCACTAATAGATTAAGCAGAAAAAAAAAAAAGCAAAACTTTTTACACAATTAAGCTTAATTCAAGGGACAAAGGCAGAATACTGTATTGTAAAATTGGAAAAATCACATACTTTTCATCATACCTAGGACATTAGGAAAACTCCATGTGCCATAAACCAATTCTCGAAGACATTCTAAGAATTACTCATATACAGAGCATGTTTTCTGACCTCAATGTAGTTACGTTAGAGACCAACAAAACACAACCTCAAAATTTCCTACGTTAAGGGTAGAAAAAGCATACCTCTTAATAGCTTGTGGGTTAAAAAAAGAATATAGATATTAGAAAATACTTATAAGCAAAATATACTGCATATATAAGTTTGAAGAATGGCATATAAAGGAAAATTCATAGCCTTAGTTACTTAAAATAGAAAACAAGACATGCTACAAATTAATGAAATAAATATCAAACCAAAAATATCAGAAAAAGAATGTAGATTGAACCCAAATAGGTGAAGGAATGAAATAAAAATGATAAAGGCCAACATGAATAAAAGCACAAGACGAAAACTTAAAGACAGCCTCAATGAAGTCATAAACTGGCTTAACTTTGGTAAAAGATAAATATAATTTTAAATAAGTATTAGAAATAAGAAAGTAACTAGAGCTATAGATTAAGCAGGTTAATTATTAATGACTTTATGACAGCAAATTTGAAAGCTTAGATAAAATAGACAAATTCCTAGAAAATATTATGAAAATATCTTTATAAAAATTAGGTCCACCTGAAAAGGTCTATATTTATTACATCAATTGAAGCAGTCATTAAATATCTTCCACAAATAAAACATGGTTTTGCAGGGGAATTCAATCAAACCTTAATGAAAAGTAAATCCAATTTATACAAAGGGTTCCAGAGAAGAGAAAAAGTGGAAGCACTGTCTCCTTTGAAGAGGGCAATATACATCTTTGATTTTGAAAACAGACAAGAAGTGTGTAAGAAAATTTGAGTCAACATAAGCCATTAATATTAAAATAAAAATTCTAAACAAAATATGAGCAAATCAAACCCAACAATTCACATAGAAGATAATATATCATGCATCAATTGCATTTATGTAAGTATCTGCAAGTTTGGATTAACATTAAGAAATCACTTAATGTAATTCATCAAATTAAAATATTGAAAATTATCTTAACTATTTCAATGATTGTATTTATTTATTTTGAATCTTTTAGTGATAGGGTGTATATTACCCAGGCTGGTCTTGAACTCCTGGCCTGAAACAATCCTCAGCCTCCCAAATCAAGAGGATTGCAGGTACAAGCCACCATGCCCAGCTAATGATTTAAAAAATAAATAAAAATTGCTAAAAGTCGTTGCATATGATTACTTTTTTAAAACTTTTATAAACTTACAAAAGTAAGCAGAATGTTGTTTATGGGTTTATCAGTATACAGTAAAACTATTTTTATAAAGGCACAATAATCATACACCCAAAAATTAGAACCAAGGTAAACTTGAAGAATGAGAGACTGAGGAATAACACAGGAAACTTCAGATACATTGTTACTGTTTTATATTTTTTAAGCTCCATGATAGCTACATAAGTGTATGTTTCATGATCATTCTTTATAACTCTTGCTGGTAAGAGCCATTACACAAAGAATAAACACATAAATTATTAAAAAATGAAAAAGTAGAGAGAGCTTCATAATGACTAATATATAAAGAGATCATTTACAAAGATAGCAGCTAAAAATATTCAAATCTTTTTTTGACGCTCTAAACCAAACATTAAAGAATTTTACACTTGCTAGAATGATGCCTATGAACTTGGTTTATGGTGCTTTAGTCCAGATTACTGTCTGAAAGTGTGGATATCCTTCATCTAAGTAGAGAAATGACCCTGAGTAGGGAGAACACAAGTAATTATAGAATTGGCATCCATGACAAAAATGCAACAGGGAGATCATTCTGCCTCTCACTCAGCTCTGCAGGGCCCCCAAGACACATAGGATCTGGTTAATTTGAAATGATAAATCTAAGAATGGCTACTAAAACTTGGGTAACTACTTTGTGCCAGCTATTTTCCATAAATTATCTTGACAGAGATCCTGTAAAGTATGTATTTTAATACCCTTTCTACAGAGGTAGAAACTAAAACTATATTATAGTTTTACTGTATACTGATATACCCATAAACAACATTCTGCTTACTTTTGTAAGTTTATAAAAGTTTTTAAAGAGTAATCATAAATATGCAATGACTTTTAGTAATTTTTACTTAGTTTTTTAAATCATTAGCTGGGCATGGTGGCTTGCACCTGCAATCCTCTTGATTTGGGAGGCTGAGGTGGGAAGATTGCTTGAGGCCAGGAGCTCAAGATCAGCCTGGGCAACATGGTGAGACCGTAAAAAATTAAATCCCGAGAGGCAGAGATTGCGGTGAGCCAAGATTGCGCCATTGCACTTCAGCCTGGGCAACAAGAGCGAAACTACGTCTCAAAAAAAAAAAAAAAAAAAAATTAAATCATATCCCCCAGTTCACACCAATGATAAATTACAGGGTCAATCCAGATTTGACCCAAGAACCTGTGTGTTTCCTACTACCCCTTTTATCATTCATCTTCAAAAACTGCTCATAAAAATTGCAAACATAAAAATTCTTGACAACATTTAATAATTAGCATCTGTATAACAGACAACTACTAATGAATCAAATGATAGTAGGTTTAGACTAAATTTTTAGGAGTGACACTGCTTGCTTTTACTTTTAATCAAATCTAAATTAGATTTAAATGGGCTTTCAACAAGACTGGCCTGGGGGGTTTTCATCACTTTAAAGATTTATTTCCTTTTCTATTATCTGTGAAGAATGCAACTTGGGCCTGATATCATTTCAATGAGTTTCTGATCATTTACAGAATAAAATTTAATTTCAGAGATTTGTTAGCCATTCTTAGAAACTTCTACTAGGAAAAAAAAAATCCACTACACCTCAGAGACACCAGAGCAAAAGAAAGTGGCAACTGGCTATCACCCTCTGGTTAACACTAAAGGTGCTCCTACGATCTCATCTTTGAGTAAACTATTCAGTGGCATAAAAACATCAATTTGTACATGGCATCTTCAGAAATTTTCAAGGCAAATCTAAACTTTAGCAGAACCTAGCACAGCTTCCTTCTTTTCATTCTAAATACCACTGTATAAGCATGATTGAGTAAAACCAAGGGTCTGGAAGTGGAAATAAATTGCCTTCAACCAACAGACAATAACACTGCATGATATAAAGGAAATGTCAGAGGTTAACTGGTGTCAATGATTGCTACATCTCCCAGCAGTCAGCTACAAAAAGGGCTGTCAGTATTGCTAAGAGCTAAAAATCTCTCCAATTGATAGGCAGCTTAAAAGGTCAAGTGTATGCAAGAGCAAAATGTAATCCTTTTTGCATGTATTGCAGTATTTTCACCATATGATAAATATCACTTGTTAGCAGTCTTGAAGTAATGGGGCAATACAAGATCAGAAAATTATGTTTCTTTTTAAAATTTATATGAAGGTAAAACAATGTATATACAGTTACTGTTAATTAGGAAAAATAAACTTTTATCTATTGCAAACATGTTAAATAGTACAGTGCTTTTAATCTTTAGACCAAGTTGAGTTATTCAAAAATGTTAACAGTCTTTCTTTCATTCAGTTAATAAAAGCAAATGTGACTGTTCCAACCATTAATGGTAATGATGGGTCCTATTAGCAACCAGCATTTTGCAGCTATTCTTAGGATAAATTTAGCCAAGCTCAGCATGTCAACTTAGAGCAAAGAATTTGATATGTTTTCTTCCTCTCCTCACATTATAATGACTTCTCCAATGTTTTTTGTTTTGCAAAAGGGGTGATTGCAGAAATTGGAAATGTTCTTGGGTGTTACCTTTTCCTTTAAAAAAGGGTATCCATGGGTTTAATGACTAGAAAATGCAAGAATTTTATTTCACATACAGCAATATCTAAAAGGATGTTGGAAGAAAAGTAGGAAAAAATATATATATATATGCATATACAACATTATTTTATTATTGCTCAATGACTCAGTAATTTTGACAATCATAAATATCTCTTGCAGAGCCCAGTATTAGCATCCATGTAATCAAAGCCTTACTTTGCATATTAAATACTGTACAGATGTCTTGAGTTCAAATGCTGCTTGAAAGCTAGAGCCTCAAACAAGGATGGCATGCAGGTGAATTACTTCATAGGTGATGCCAAGAAGAAGTGAAGGACCAAGGAGGTTACTTTTATTGTCAACTTGACTGGACCATAAGGTACCCAGATATTTGGTCAAATATGTGCATTTCTATGAGGATGTTTTTGATGAGATTAACACTTAATTCAGTAGACTGAGTAAAGCAGGTTGCCCTCCCTAATGTGAACGAGTCTCATCCAAACAGTTGAAGGCCTGAGTAGAACAAAAGGGCTGACACTTTCACAGGTAAGAGAGAATCCCTCCGGCTTGACTGTCTTGAACTGGGACAGCAGGTTTTCCTGCCTTTGGACTCAGAAATATCAGCTTTTCCTGGGTCTCAAACCTGCCAGCCTTCAGCTCTTCTAGGTCTTCAGCTTGCTGCCTCGCCCTGGGATTTGTTCGACTCCATAACTGCATGAGACAATTTCATATATATATATATATATATATATATATATACACACACACACACACACACACACACAATATTTTATTAAGACAATTTTGAGGTACACTTGGTGGCTCCACCGTTGATGGCTCCAACTGTGGAGCCACCAAATGTACACCTTGTGCATATATACAATATTATACATCATATTATATATGATATAGATATATGATATATAGCATATGATATATAGTATCATATATTTATATCATATATAATAGGTAAAATATATATACACATAAGATGCATATCATGTATATATATACGTATGATATATATGTATGTATATATATACACATATTATAATATTTATCTTATCTCCTATTGATTGTATTTCTCTAGAGAACCCTGACTACAACAAAAGGTGAAAAAGAGAAGAGGGACAAGCCTATACAACGATGTGTTACTAAATTGCTAACCAATGTGGATAACTGGTGTTCAGTCAACTGTGGAGTCATCAAATGTACCTCAAAATTGTCCTCCAGCAGCTCTGAGTTGCCCATTTTGAGTGTTAGGTGAGTTATCATAGTCATCTCATCCCCTAAGTCAGAGATGTTCCAGGGCAGGAAACAAATGACTAGAAATGGACATGTTGTCAACATGAAATTGGTCTAACTCTATCTAGAACTATTGGCTGGAATCAGAAATGAGGCAGAAAACATGTGCAGCAGTACACAGGAGGAATCCAGTACCATCTATACCTTGAGACACTCAGATCAATTTAATCCCTTCATTTAGTCCGATTGGTCACTAAGTCTTTCAGGTAGTGTCCAGCTACAATACACACAACAGGTTCAATACAGAGGGGTTAGTGGAACATACAAAAACTAATTTTCTAAACACCTGTAATAATCAAATAGAAAAGAACATTTATTTATTTTTTTTTTTTTGGTTTTTATATTTTTTTTAATTGTTGAAAACAAAATCAAAACAAAAATAATATTCTATGATACTTGAAAATTATAATGAAACTTAAATGTTAGTCATTATTAATTTTTATCGGAACACAGACATAAAATTGAATACCGACTCTTGCAATAAAATCTACAGTGTATTTAAGAATTTTAACAAGAATTTATAAAAATCCCTGCTGTGATCTGAATGTTTGTGTCCCTGCAAAATGCATGCATTAAAATCCTAATCCTCAAGGTAATAGCATTATTAGGTGGGACATTTTGGAGGTGATTAGGTCATGAGGGCAGAAACCTCATAGATAGAATTGGTACCCTTATAAAAGAAGTCCCGGGGAGATCCCTAGCTCCTGCCGTCAGTTCAGGTTACAGTATAAAGACACCATCTTTAAACCAGAGGGCAAGCACTCCACAAATGCCATACCTGCCACCATCTTGATCTTGGACTTCCCTGCCTCCAAAACTGTGAGAAACAAACTTCTATTACTTATAAGCTACCCAGCTTTTGGTATTTTGTTATAGTAGCCCAAATGGACTATGGCAATATGGAGAAAATGTTAAAATGCTAGCAAACGGTATAGAAGATCAGCTGATTAATGAAAAGACATCTCACACACTTGAATACAATGACTGAAATTCACTTACACATTTAAAGCAACCCTAAGCAAAATTTTAATTAAATGTTTTGAGAAACTTGATAAACTTACTATGAGATTTATTTGGAACAATAAACGTACATGAATAGTCTTTTTTTTAAATAAAGCAACATAGTTTTGTTGCAGGAACAGATGGATAGACCAATGGAACAAAATGCAAGTTACAGATAAGACAATGGATATGGAAGTAATATAGGTAGGATCACAAACAATAGTAAAAGAAAGGATTGTTCAATAGATAATATTAGGAAAACTGGCTCACTATTTGGATAAAATAAAACTGGATGCCTGAGTAAAACCACACATACAGCATTTGAAGGTAGACTGTAGATGAAATAAAGATCTAAATAAGTAATGTCAAACTATAAGGTATCTTTGTAAAATTGTCATAGATGTAGCTTTTATTATTTCAGAACAGATGTTGGAGAATCTTTGTGACCTAAGAAAGAGAAAGGGCCTCTTAAAATTTCAAATATACCATCACTAAGGCCAAATGCACTGATTTGATTGTTAAAGCTTTCTGTGACCAGCCACAAAAATACATATACTATGTGATTTTGCTTATATGAGGTACCAAGATCAAAGCATAGAAAGTAAAATGGTGGTTGCCAGGAGCTAGAGGGAGGGGAAAAGAGAGAATTGCTGTTTTCTGGTATAAAGTTTCATGTTTGAAAGATGAAAAACGTTCTGGAAATTGGTGTACAACAATGTGAATGTGCTTCACACTACTGAACTGTACACACAAAAGTGGTTAAGATGGCCAAATTTTTCTGTATATTTTACCATAATTTATTTAAACCACATATTCTGTTTGTTGGTCACTGTGTTAATAATGTTATTGAAATGGGAGAAAATATTGGTGACATCTGATGAGAGATAGGAGGAACTCCTGCAAATTTACTGAGAACTTTACAAAAACATGCAAAGAAAATAAACACAATAGAGGACAGAAAAAAAGCATGTAAAGAGGTGCTCAGAATTATTGTTAATCAGAGAAATGCAAATAAATAAGAGAAATGCAATAGTGAAAAAACATTTTGTGCCTATTGTGCTGGCATAATTATATTGGCTTGATAAAGCCAAATTTAGCCAAGGATGTGGGATATGGGAACCTTTATGAGTACATCATAGCATTGTAAAGTATGGCCCTTCTAGAGAACAAAGTGGCACCACTTTAATCATTTTAAGCATACTTTAACCAGTCTTTTCAGTTCTGAGTGCATATGTTCTAAAGAAATTATCACACAACTCCATAAGGCCTCAGGTACCAGGATGTTCATTGTGGTACTATTTGTGGTAGCAAAGAATTGGAAGCAACCTGGTTCAAAAACATCTTAAGGGAGCTGTTAAAAGTAGTGAAGTAGGTTTCCGTATGGCATCATAAAACAATCCTTTTTATAAATAAAAAATACAATTGCAATCAAGTCCATTGAAAATACAATTACTCAAAACAATAGTACATATTCTGCAAACCTTGATACACTTTCAACATCAAATGTTTATTGTGGTGTCAGGGGAATGGGAGTAGACTTTGAGAACAAAGGAGAGAAAGATACTGACCAGGAGTTCCGGTATTCTGTGAGGCTGCAGGTGGCTGGCAAAACCCCAGTCAGCCTAACAGGCTGCCCAAGTTTCCTAATTTGTGGTCACTGGTGTTAAAAATTGTGATAACTTCTGATCACAAGTTACAGTCATGTTTTCAAGGTAGCAGAGTTTCAGATTGTTTGCTTCCCTAAGAAAATGAAATAAATCAATAACAACTTTATTCTATGTTTACTTTATTTGGAACAATGGAGTACCCTCTGGGAAGGAAGAAAAGAACTTTGCTTAGGTGAAAATGCAGCCCATTACTTGAGTTTTCTGTGCCCTTGGTGACACAAAAAATAGCATTATTCACTGCTTTTAAAAATGTCATTAAAAGAAGGAAATTTTTTTTTAATTTTTTGCTTAGGTCATTACAGTTTTCTTTGATATTATTTTCATCCTGTTATTGAAGGCCAGAATTAGTAAAATAAAGAGGGTAATTTTAAATTGAAAAAAATTAATGACTCTTTAATAAAAGAGTTTAGAATCTTTAAAAATATACATAGAAGACAAGATTTGGCAACTGCTCAAACAGAGGCTCCTGGTTCTCAGCTTTGCTTAACTCTTCTTTGCAGCGATGGAAAGGGGTGACTCTATATGGTGTTAACTCAAATCTGTTTGGCTACATGCTCATCCACAAAGTGGACATAATATACAACATGTCTCAAGAGTTGCACATGACAACTTGATTGGCAACACATCACTACAGCACTGTGTAGGAATGGGGAGTGGCATGTTTACCATGTTTATGACATACTCATCTCCTGTAGGTAAAACTTCTAAAATACACTGAAACCTTTTGAAATAAATTCCAACTTTTGGCAAAACAAGACTTTCTAAGAATAAGTTATTGAAAATGCTAATGAATGTCTCAGAAATTTAAGAGTAAGGGTGTTACATATATAACAAAATTACCCTTTGAGTACATGTAAATTAAATTTAAATATGTAAAAATTTAAATTTCTTCTCAACATAGCTATTTAAGGATGGAAGAAGAAAACGACCTAATTATGGGGTTTGGATGTGACCTTGATTTGTAATTAGAGTTGTTCCAAGACCCCTAAACATCATGGGTAGAAAAGAAAAAAGATTTTTTGAAAAGGAGAAGTATTTTATCTTTTTCATCCAGCCTCATATTCTTGTTTGGCCAGAAGGTACCAGAGGACCAGTGATGGACTAAGGACAGCTAGGGCGTGGAATGGACTTTTCCTTGCCTGAATGATAGGCAGTTAATACTCCCCTGAGTGGCTCCTTCTGTTTATTTATAAAGTATACCTCAACTCTTTTCTCTATCTTTCTCTTTATTCTCTTTCTTTTCTAGCATTACTCCTTGAAATGAAAAAATAAGAAAAAGATCAATATCCCCCATGAAGATACAATCTCTTAACAAAAGCTTAGTATTCTAAATACAATGATATATAGAAAAATGATAATGTGTTACGAACAAGTATGATTTGATTTAATCATTTAAAATCAATTAGTATAATTCACATTAATAAAATCAAGAGAAAAATATCTTTATAGAGGCTGAAAATAACACTGATAACATTAACTTCTCATTTATTATAAATACTCAGCAAACTAAAGTAGTTTTAAAATATTAAGCAAAGTTTATATTCAATTGAATATTATTCCCCTGAGACAGAGAAAACAATCTGTTACCACTTCTACTTAACACTGTTCTGGACATCCTAGTTCAGGAGACCCCAACCCCTGGGCCACAGATTGGTAGCAGCCACTACCAGAACCAGGCCACATAGCAAGAGGTGAGCAGTGGATGAGCAAGGGAAGTTTCATCTGTATGTACAGCTGCTCCCCATTGCTCACATTACCACCTGAGCTCTGACTCCTCCTTATCAGATCAGTGGCGGCATTTGATTATCCCAGGAGTGCAAACCCTATTGTTGCACTACACATGCAAGGAATCCACGTTGTGCACTCATGAGAATCTAATGCCTGATGATCTGAGGTAGAGGTGAAGTTGTAGCAGGTTTTATGGTGGCAAGTGAGTTGATGTACTTCAATTGTACAGCTGCATCTGGTCACAGGCTTTAAATCAGAATCCAACACTTATTTTAGTCTGCATGCGGCCCGCCCATTATTTTATTTACCACTTCCATTCACACCTCTTTCCCACACTGCACACTTGTCTCAGTCACAGTTTTGGTAAGCCCACAAGCTTACCAAAATGAGGACAAAATGCCCTGGAGAGCTTCTTTAAAAAGGGGGAAAGACCCAATGATGAGCCAGCAGAAGACTCTGAGACTGCCAATCCAAACAAATCTGCATTTAACAGAAAATACCAAGAGTCCTACTTGAATTGTGTGTTCACTGCAACAAGTGTTCACATTCTCCAAGCTCACTTTGTCTAATATGTAGTGACCGGCTATCCAACAAAGCCATGAAATCTTCAAAACTGCTTTGCCATGTGGAGACCAATCACCCTGCATTAAAACACAAGCCTTTGGAGTTTTTTTTGTTTGTTTGTTTAAGTAAACAAAAGTGAACACAAAGAACAGAAACAATTATCGAAGGCCACCACTTCATCAAATGTGTCTACACTGAAACCATCATTCTTAGTGGCTAACCACACTGCTAAGCTAAGAAGCCCTTTAGCATTAGTGAAGAGTTGATCCTGCCTGCTGCTAAGAACATTCGTCGTGAACTTCTAGGAGAGGATGCCCTTCAAAAGTGACACGCCTTCCCCTTTTGGCTAGTACCATAACTAGACAAACTGATGAAGTAGCAGAGGATATTGAGGCACCATCAGTGAAGAGGATTAATGAGCCACCATGGTATGCAATCCAGGTTGATGAGTCTACTGATGTTGACAAGGCAACAATGCTTGTTTTCTGCAATATATTTTTCAGGAGGATGTGCATGAGGATCTGTTACGTGCACTTTTGTTGCCAACCAACACCACAGCTGAACTATTCCAGTCTTTGAATAATGACGTATCAGGAAAACTGAACTGGTCAATTTGTGTGAGTATATGCATACACGGAGAGGCTGCCATAACTAGAGGGCTTTCTGGTTTCACTACTTGGGTCAAAGAGATGGCTTCTGAATGTGACTCTACCTACTGTGTGATCCATAGAGAAATGCTGGCTAGCCAAAAACATCATCTGAACTTAACATTTTGCAGGATGTGATTAAATTATCAACCACATTAAAGTACACGCCCTTAACTCACATCCGTTCACTCAGCTCTGTGAGGAAATGGACACAGAGCACACATGTTTTCTCTTATACACAGAAGTGAGATGGTTTTCTAAAGGTAAATCATTGGGCAGAGTCTTTTAGTTACAAGAGCAACTCCAGAGATTTCTTTTAGAAAAACAGTCACTACTGGCAGCAGATTTTAGTGGCAAAGAATGAGTCACAAAATTTGCTTACTTGCGTGATATATTCAACCTGCTCAAGAAACTCAACCTGTCACTTCAGGGGAGAATGACAACTGTGTTCAAGTTGGCAGATAAAGTGGCTGCATTCAAAACCAAACTGGGATTATGGAAGCGACAAGTGAATATTGGGATTTCTGACATGTTTCAAACATTAGCAGAGATTTTGAAAGAGATGGACCCAGGGCCTTCTTTCCCCCAGCTGGTGCATGATCACCTGTCTCAGTTTTCAAAAGAGTTTGAGCATTACTTGCCAACCACAAAAGACCTCTGAACTGAGAGGGAAGGGATCCACAATCAATTTGTGACTAATCCAGGTGAATCGACTTTGTCTGTACAAGCAGAGGATTAACTGCTTGAGATCACAAATGATGGTAACCTTAAAAGTATGTTTGAGACAACTTCAAATCTCCATACGTTCTGGATGAAAGTCAAGGCGGAATATTGTGAGATTGTCACAAAAGCACTGAAAACTCTGCTTCAATTTCCAACATCCTGTGTTTGTGATGCAGGGTTTTTGGCAGTGACAGCAACCAAAATGAGATTATGGAGTAGACTGGACATAAGCAACACACTTCGGGTGTCACTATCTCCCATCACCCCAGATGGGACTGGCTACTTACAGGAAAACAAGCTCAGAACTCCCACTGATTCTACATTATGAGTTGTATAAATATTTCATCATGTATTACAATGTAATAACAATAGAAATAAAGTGTACAATAAATGCAATGCGGTTGAATCATATCGAGACCATCTCCCAACACCAGTCAGTGGAAAAACTGTCTTCCATGAAGCTCATCCCTGTTGCCAAAAAGGTTGGGAACCACTGCCCTAGTCAATACAGTAAAGCAAGAGAAAGGAATGGGAAGTACAAAGAATTAGAAAGGAAACATAAAACTGTCATTATTTACAGATAGTTTAAATAGAAAATTCGGAGCATCTACAGGTAACTTTCAGAAATAATCATTGAATGAAGCAAGATTAATAGAACCAATGACTGTACAGAATCCATTGCACTTCAGGGTACTATCAACAAAAATGGAAATGCAAATAGCATTTGGGAATTACTGTATATAGTTAAAACTGAAGTTTACATCAAAGTATCCCTGATATTATAGCAATAGGCACACCTCAGATCATCACTATATTACGGTACCTACAATTTATGAGCAGTTTTCTTCATAAGATTAAGCAGGTACTCACATTGACTACCTTATTTATCCTTCTAAGATCATTTAAATAATATAGATAGTTGGTAAAATTAAACTTTGTTGATTTAATTAAAACTCTGGAAGAAGAAGATAGGCCTGAAATCTTATGAAGAATGAATGCTTCAAATCAACATAGTAATTAACAATGACATTTGAGGTTTTTGCTTGAATAGCCCAAACTCCCTATAGTAATCAGGGATGCCTCATTACCACTGTCATTAGAGCTGAAATTTCTGGTCAGTGTAACAAGATTTAAAGCAAACATAAGAGAAATAAGAAGATAAAATTTCAAAGTATCATAAAGCACGAAGAAAAGTATGAGCATTAAATTTATTGTCAAATGGAACTGAATTTGTATCCCAGCTCTGCCATTTACTGTGTGCCTCTTACCAATTCAACACTGTAAGTTTCAATCTACTCATAATAAAATGTCAACAAAGATAGTATTTATCTCAAAAGATTGTTGCCAGGTGCTTGAGATGTGTCAGATACAATTATAAATATAAATTTGTGTGTGTGTGTGTTTGCATACTCAGTTAATTTAGTAAGGATAATGGCCAGATTTGAATCCAGTTAGACTCCACAATCTGCGCTCCTAACTACTAAATACACTATTCATTGATTTATCTATTCAATAATTTATTATTTATTCAACAAATATGTGTTGACTGCTTACTAAATATGGGGCACTATTTTATGCACTGGGATACATGAGTAAACCAAAACAGACAAATAGTCTCTTACTTTATTGTAGTTATATAGTTAGAACGTAAGGAGTGTACATTCTAGCCAGTAGAAAGAGCCAGCAAATATAGTACATGATAGTTAAAAGAAACAAATAAATTATATAGTGATAATTAGATATTTAAAAATTAAACTTTAAAATATATTTAAATTTTTTAATTTGTAAATTAAATGTTAAAAACTGTTTACAATGGCATCCAACATGAGATTATCTTGGAATACACAGAAGAAAATTATGCAAAACATACATTCAGAAAACCATAAAACATTAAAGACATACATAAGAAAAATTAGACCTACATGAACAGAGGGATATCCCACATCAATAGACCTAGAGACTTGATTTTATAAAGCAGTTATTTCCAAATTGTTTTACAAATTCAATCATTCCAATAACATTTCCAGAAATTTTGGTGGAAACTGATGAGATTATAAAATTTATGTAGAAATGCAATGAGTCAGGAATAGCCAAGATAATCTTGAAAGAGGAACATGAAGGAAAAAAGGCTAAGGAGAAAGAAGGAGAGATGGGAAGAAAATGGGGAGGAGAATGAGAAGAAAATTGAACTTAAATCACAAAATAGCAAGGCTTATATAAAACACTAATAACTAAGACAATATGGTATTAATACAAGGATAAACAAATAGATCATTTGCATAGAATAAAGTTCAGGAACAATCCACATTGTTACCATAACCAGAATTAATTTTTTAAAAATAGTGCAAAGAAAAGGTGATAGTTTTTATTTATTTATTTATTTAACTTTTATTTTAGGTTGAGGGGGTACATGTTCAGGTTCTTATATAGTTAAAATGTGTGTCACAGGGTTTTGGTGTACAGATTTCATCACCCATGTAATAAGCATAGTACCCAATAGGTAGTTTTTCAATCCTCACCCTCTTCCCACTCTCTGCCCTCAAGTAGGCCCAGTGTCTCTTGTTCCCTTCTTTGTGTCCATATATACTCAATGTTTAGCTCCCACTTATAAGTGAGACCATGTATTTGGTTTTCTGTTCCTGTGTTAGTTTGCTTTGGATAATGGCCTCCAGGTCCACCCAAATTGCTGCAAAGGACATAATCTTGTTCTTTTTTATGGCTATGTAGTGTTCCATGATGTATATGTACCATATTTTCTTTATCTAGTCTACTATTGATGGGCATCTAGGTTGACTCTATGTCTTTGCTATTGTGCTGTGATGAACATATGCATGCATGTGTCTTTACGGTAGAATGATTTATATTCCTTTGGGTGAATACTCAATAATGGGATTGCTGGGTTGAATGGTAGCTCTAAGTCCTTTGAAAAATCACCAAACTTCTTTCCACAATGACTGAACTAATTTACATTCCCACTAGTAATTTATAAGAATTCCCTTTTCTCTACAATATCACCAGTATCTGTTTTGTTTTGTTTTTTAACTTTTTAATAACAGCCATCCTGACCGGTGTGAGATGGTATCTCACTGTGGTTTCAACTTGCATTTCTCTGATGATTAGTGATGCTGAACATTTTTTCATATGCTTCTTGGCTGTGTGTATGTCTCCTTTGAAAAGTGTGTCTTCATGTCCTTTGTCCACTTTTTAATGGGATTGTTTTTGGCTTGTTCAATTGTTTAAGTTCCTTATAGATTCCAGATATTAGACCTTTGCTAGATGTCTGATTTGAAACTACTTTCTCCCATTCTGTTGTCTGTTTACTCTGTTGATAGTTTCTTTTGCTGTGCAGAAGCTCTTTAGTTTAATTAGATCCCATTTGTCAATGTTTGTTTTTGTTGCAACTATTTTTGGCATCTTTGTCATGATACCTTTGCTAGGGCTTATGTCCAGAATGCTATTTCCTTGGTTATCTTCCAGAGTTTTTATAGCTTTAGGTTTTACTTTTAAGTTTTTCATCTAACCATCTTGAGTTGATTTTTGTATATGGTATAAGGGTCCAGTTTCAATCTTCCACATGTGATCAGCCAGTTATCCCAGCACCATTTATTGAATAGGGAGTCCTTTTCCCATTGCTTGTTTTTTCAGCTTCATCGAAGATCACACGGTCATAGGTGTGCAGCATTATTTCTGGGCTCTGTAGTCTCTTCCATTGGTCTATGTATCTATTTTTGTACCAGTACCATGCTGTTTTGATTACTATAGTCCTATAGTATAGTCTGGATAAAGTGATGCCTCCACTTAGCTCTTTTTGCTTAGGATTGCCATGGCTACTCAGTCTTTACGGTGCCGTATGAATTTTCAGCTAGTTTTTTCTGACTCTGTGAAGAATGTCATTGGTAGTTTGACAGGAATAGTATTGAATGTGCAAATTGTTTCAAACAATAATATGGCCATTTTAACAATATTGAGTCTTCCTGTCCATGAGAATGGAATGTTTTTTCCATTTGTGTAATCTCTGATTTCTTTAAGCAGTATTTTGTAAGTACTGCTGTAGAGCTCTTTCACCTCCCTGGTTAGCTGTATTCCTGTGTATTTTATTCTTTTTGTGGCTATTGTGAATGGGATTAAGTTCTTGATTTGGTTTTCAGCTTGGACATTTTTGGTGTGTAGAAATGTTACTAGTTTGCGCATTGATTTTGTACCTGAAACTTTGTTGAAGTTGTTTATCAGATCTAGGAGCTTTTGGGCATAGATTATGGGGTTTTTTAACTATCAAATCATGTCATCTAGACACAGAAATAGTTTGAGTTTCTCTCTTCCTATTTGGATGCTTTTTTAAATTTCGTTCCCTTGCCTGATTGCTCTGGTTAGGACTTCCAGTACCATGTTAAATAGAAGTAGTGAGAGAGGGTATCTTTGTCTTGTGTCAGTTCTCAAGGAAGATGCTTTCATCTTTTGCCCATTTAGTATGATGTTGGTAGTGGGTTTGCCAGAGATGGCTCCCATATTTCGAAGTGTGTTCCGTCAATGCCTAGTTCTTTAAGGGTTTTTAACATGAAGAAATGTTGAATTTTATTGAAAGCCTTTTCTGCATCCATTGAGATGATCATGTGAGTTTTTGTCTTTAGTTCTGTTTATGCGATTAATAACATTTATTGCTTGTGTATGTTGAACTAACCTTATATCCCAGTAATAAAGTCTATTTGATCATAATGGATTGCCTTTTTAATGTGCTGCTGAACTCAGTTGGCTAGCATTCTTTGAGGATTTTTGCATATATGTTCATCAAGGGAATTAGCGTGAAGTTTTCCTTTTCTGTTGTGTCTCTGCCAAGTTTTGGTATCAGGATGGTGCTGGCCTCATGGAATGCATCAGGGAGAAGACTCTTTTTCAGTTTTGTTGGAATAGTTTCAGTAGGAATGGTACCACCTTTTCTTTATACATCTAGAAGAATTAAGCAATGAATCCATTTGGTCCTGGGCTTTTTTGTTGGTAGGCTTTTTTTTTTTTCTGATTCGATTTTGGAACTGATTATTGGTGTGCTGAGGAATTCAATGTCTTCCTAGTTCAATCTTGGGAGACGGTTATCCATTTCTTATACGTGTTCTAGTTTACATGCATAGAGTAGTTTTGGCTTAAATTTCCCACTGTATGTTAGATATTTCTTTTTTATTTTCATAGCACTAGTAGAAATCTAGCTAGCAATCTATCAATCTTATTTATTCTTTAAAACAACAACAACAACAACAACAAAACCCCAAACCCTGGATTTGTTGATCTTTTGTGTGGTTTTTTGCATCTCAATATATTCTTCACTTCTAGAAACCAAGAAATGGCTTCCCTACTTCTTGTCTCTAAAGTAGAGATGATATTAAGTTATTGTTTTAGAAGATATAATATACATAAAGCACACTAATACAATCCCAAGCACATATTAGAGTAACAATAACTTGCATCAAATCTCCCACTGCTAGCTGTTACCTCTGTATGCATGGGTACATTTGTGTTCATCAACATAACCATCTCATCTGAGAGTTAGCATCTCTTCATGCATTAAGATCAGAAATCTCATTCCCAGTAGAAGACTACTTTCAGATCATTTCTTGTATGCTTACACAACATTATTATTGCCATTTTCTTCAGGCTATGCTCTTACTACCTGAGTATCATCCCATAAAAATAAAAAAATTCTCTCTACAAATTGCTGTTTGCCCATTACGTCTCTAAAACATTTTTTCTTGAAATATTGTTTTCTCTATATTTTATAACAAGATTCACAATTATTAATTGAGTGACTATTTTGAGGCATACATTGTGTGTGCTGATCAAAGGGTGAACAAGGCTCAGTCTCTCTGCTTTCCAGGAGTTTATTTCTTTGATGAACAACAGATAAGTAAAGAGGCAATAATGATGATGTGCTAAGTACTGTTAAAGGTAATATAGAGAGTATGGGAACCCAGGAAACAACCACTTGACTCACCCTTAGAAAGTCAAGACAGATTCCACAGAGGAACAGAAACTTGAAAGCTGATTAGATGATTTGAGATCACGGGGAAATCAGTCAGGCACCTCAGAGAATATAGTACTGTGTTGCAGACTCCAGGCAGAACATACGGCTTACTGAAGAAAACAGCAAGGTCAGTGCAGCCGGAGCCCACGAGGCCCAGGGATGAGAGAAGAGATCAGAGTAAGACACAGGAACCATGAATACAGAAGATATGTTCATTTTTCTAAACACCTTTCCCTTAATAGTAAAGTCCTATTGACCAGTCATTTTAGCTAAATTTTTCCAATTGATTGCAGCCACTTACGCATCAACAAATATTTACTTGGAGGCTATTTTGTTCCCCACACTGCACCAGTCTCCAAGAACACAATAAAGAATAAACCAAAGAAGTCCCAGCCCTCATCAAGTTTACATTCTAACAGGAGAGATAGGCAATACTAAAGTAAATAAATCAAGGTATTTATGAAAATACTTATTATTGCCAGAAAGGAAATAAACAAGATACTCTGATAGAGATTAAAAGAGGCAAGAGACTTTTTAGAGAGGGCATTTAGAGAAGGCCTTTGTTAGAAGATAACATTTAAGCCAAATCTTATATAATGAGGACCCAATCATGCAAAGATCCAGGAAAAGAGCCACTCAGGCAATGGAAAAGGCCCTGTTGTACTAAAGAGACAGGTATGCTCCTGGGACCAAAAGATGTCCAGAGTGACTAGAGCATGGGATGAAAGAGAAAGAGAGTGGCATAAAATAAGAGTGGCCAGGGAAGTGGAGGCAAGTCATGCAGGACATTGGGAACCAGCTTGGAATTTATTGTTAAGGAAAAAAGGAAGCATCTGAAGGGTTTTAAGCAAAGCAGTGGCATGATCTACTTTATGTCTTAATAAGATCAGTTTTTCTGAGAAATGATTGAATACCAAGGCACAGTGCTAGTGCTCAAAAATATTGCTGAATTAATAAATGAAGAGATTATTCCATATCCTTTAAACCAAAAGTTTCCATCAAGTGTCTGACTTTTTTGGAAGTTACAAGAGGATGTGTTCCAGCAAAACAAGGGTAAAAATCTAAGAAAAAAAGACATGAGATCCAGGAAACAATAAACAGAAATACTAAGATACTATCTGGGCAGTAGACCAAGAGACAAAGAGATTGGTTACCAAGATTGAGGCAGGAAGCTAGCAGACTCTAGAGGGATTGTCAAGAAAAAAAAAAACAAAAACAAAAACACAACTGACAATTGTATGTTTGGTTTTATCAAATTTTCTGAGTAGGAGATAGATTAATACCAGAGAACACTGAAACATATACAAATGAAAATTTCAAATATTAACTCTCAGGAAAAGAAAACAGAAGATCATAGCAAACCAACTGGCTCAATAATAAACTGAACCATCCATAATATAAACACCAGCTACTAATTTAACCAAATATGTATATGGGATGGGAGGAGAGAAGTTGGATAAGAAACCAAGTTTCTCACCTGCCAAAATAAAAAATATTAGCTATTATCTAAAACTGATAAATCAATAAACAGAAGTGAGTTTACTGTTAATAAGTATTGGCAGTAATGTTAGCAAAAACAGCTAAGCATTTAGAATAATTGCTTCTGGGAAGGAGTGGGAAGAGGTGAGGCAAGGACCTGGTGCTTCTCATTTCCACATGACATTTTGGAATGTGTCTTCTGTTACTTTCTTTTGTCTTGCTCCTTTCCTTATCTCTTGCCACCACACTAGCTCCAGGCCTGCCTTCTTAGCTAACTCCCGTGTCTTTTTATCAGATACTACGGAGAACTTGATGGAGATATTTACCCATTTATACACCTGCTGATCCAAGCTATCCAAACTGTTTCTGAATTCAGTTTACCTAGTCACCATGTCATCTCTTGACATTTCTTGATTATTTATATATCTTATAGAGTTATGAGCATTACTTTTTGTTCATATTTATCCTCTAAAGACTGAACAAACTATATAGGGATGTTGAAATAATTCTAGAGAATTTCCCCCTTTAACTGATTTGAAAAATTTTCTTTAAACCTGAAGTTTCTGTAAACAGATAAAGAATATTTCCATTATTCCTGCCCCATGTTCACTATTTTGTCCGATTATGCCCCCAGTAATAATTATTTCATTTTAGACCTATTAAAGAAAACGTTTATGTAAAGTATTTATTACTTCCTTTTTAATTCGAAGGTTTTATAAGTCAATTTGGCATTAATAGCTTGTCAAATAGAGTAAAAAAATTCCAACAGTCACATGTAGCTATAGTCCACCTCACAAAAGCTATTCATAAATTACAATGGACTTTGGGGACTCGGGGGAGAGGGTAAGAGGGGGGTAAGGGATAAGACTACAAATTGGGTTCAGTGTATACTGCTTAGATGATGGGTGCACCAAAATCCCACAAATCACTGAAGAACTTACTCATGTAACAAAATACCACCCGTTCCCCAAAAACCTGTGGAAATAATAAAATACTTCCTGAGCACTTAAAGATAAATAAAATTGTAACAAAATGTCTAACTATATAATTATTCATTGAATGTCCATCTCCCATATTAAATGGAAAGCCTTATAAGGACCATGTCTATTTTGTTGACTGTGAAATTTCTAGGATTCCATGTACCTAAGTCCTGGCATGTAGTAGATACTCAATAAATATGTGTTGAATGAATGAAAAATAAAAATGCAACCAATAATTTTATTTATAAAATTGTAGCATATTCAAGGATATTTCTGGAATTCTAATCAACACAAGCCAATAAATTGAGCACAGGAAACAAGAACACCATTAGAGAAAGCTAATGAAAGACCAGTAGAATGTAATTATCCTTCTAAACAGGAGCACTTGAAGGGACCAATGTTATTTTAAAGCATGTGACTGTGTGGTGAAGTATATAGAAATGATGACTCCATACATTTAGAAAAGTGTTATCAAATGAAGGTCGTTTGAGGGCAGAGATTTTTGCTGTATTTATCAGTGCTCTCTCCTGTGCTTGGCATTCAGAATGCACTCAATAAATATATTTTTGAATTAGTGAATAAAAAATTAATGTTATCACATTCTGTTAATTCACATTTTATACTGAGAGCAAGAGCACTTCTGTTTTATAACACAACCAAAATTGGTTATCATCGTTATAACTCTGGAGCCTCACAAGACCCTAAAATGCCTTCTGAATCATCAAAGATAGAATGCCATTCACATTATATAACAATTTTGTTATTAATCACTTGTCATTGCTTTCCTACCCTTTGATGAGTGGCCAGACCTACATAGGCCCAGACAGAGAATATTAGTGCAGTTTCCTCATAGATATTTATTCTTCCAATTGATTAAAAGGGGTCACAAACTTTTGTTCCTCAAATTATATTCAGTTTACAGATACATTTTGTTAGGTCCTCTCAGCATTGGTATGCACACTCTTTTTTAAAAATGAAATGGTTGTCCAAATTTACAAGCCAGTTCTTTTTATATAAAATTTTAGGTTTGTGGACTTTTGCAAAAAAAATTATAATATCTGACAACACTGTGCCCACATTCCCACATAGAAACAATAGGCAGAAACTGAAAACCCTGCTGCCTATAAACAGAGCACATGCTTCCTGGGTTACCACACTTTCCATGACTGTCTTTTGTCCTCCCAGTCAGATGCTATTATGGTGTTTATTATGGTTGTTTGTTCTCAGAGCATAATTAAGAAGAAAATGAAGTACTTTGTACACTTCACTCTTTAATAGCACCTATAAGAACTCAAGTTCCTAAGTCCTGGCCTGAAAGACAAAGTGCTCACTTTGGGAGACCGAGGCAGGCGGATCACGAAGTCAAGAGATCAAGACTATCCTGGCCGACATGGTGAAACCCCGCCTCTACTAAAAATACAAAAATTAGCTGGGTGCGGTGGCGCATGCCTATAGTCCCAGCCACTTGGGAGGCTGAGGCAGGAGAATCTCTTGAACCCTGGAGGTGGAGGTTGCAGTGAGCCAAGATCGCGCCACTGCACTCCAGCCTGACAAAAGAGCGAGACTCCGTCTCAAACAAAAGAAGATAAAGTGCTATTGCTTTAGCGTGGGAGACCCAACCCTTCATACTCTAACCTGAATGAATGTTATATTCTTGTCGTCCCCCAACTCTCCAGATAGTTTATTCTAAACTCACTTCCTCATTGGACCATAAGTTTTCATTCCTGCATATCTTTGCAAGATCCCTTTCTTCTATAAAATCCCGTTTTGCTTCTAGCTAAATCCTACTAACTTTTTCAAATGCCATCCCCTCTCCTCCTCTGTTAAGCAATAAATATTTATTAAGTGGCTATGTGCCAAGCACTTTACTAGTTTCTACAGGATACTCAAATAAACAAGGAACATATACACACAAGGCGAGGCATCAAAATAATTATATAAAATGAGTGAGTTTCATTACAAAAGAGCTATAGGATACCATGGAAGATGTAACAGTCTGGGATATAGGGAAGGTTTTCCAGAAGAAATAACAAGCTGATACATGAAAGATGAGAGTTTAACTAAGCAAAGGATAATGAGAAGGAAACTAAGTGTGTCCTTTTCCCCTGAGGCAAAATGACGTAGCAGCACTGTATTTGTTTCTTAGGGCTCCCACAACAAATTATAACAAACTTAGTGGCTTAAGATGGCGCCGCTCACTCCAGCCTGGGCCACAGAACGAGACTCCGTCTCAAAAAAAAAAAAAAAAAAAAAAGATAGAAATGTATCCCCTCATAATTATGGAGGCCAGAAGTCAGAAATCAAGGTGTCAGAAGTGTGTGTTCCTTCTAGAGGCTCCGAGGGAGAATTCCTTCCGTGCATCTTGTAGCTTCTGGTGACTGCTGGCAATTCCTGGCGTTTCTTTTCTTGCAAATGTATCACTTCAATTTCTACCCTCCATCTTCAAATCACCTTCTCCTCTTATGTCTTCTTCCCTTCCTTTCTAAGACCACTTCTCATTGGGTTTATTGTCCGTCCTCACCCAGGATGATCTCCTCTTAAGATTCTTAATTACATCTGTAAAGGCTTTTTTCCAAATAAGGTCAGGTACACTTAGCTGTTTTTGTTTTGTTTTGTTGTTTTGGCAGCTGCAGGGCTAGAGGAGGGTGTCCCTATTCAACCCACTATGGGCACATTCGGGGAACCAAAAAACAAAAAAAACCAGACAATATGCTAGAGTACAGTCTGAGTGAGAAACAACAGGCAAGAGAGATGCATGGAGAGGTTTATAGGGAGCGGAGATTATAGAGGGTCTTTTTCAGTAGGAAGGCATTTTCAAGCTTTAATCAGAAATAGCTAAAGTTTAAACAGAGAAATTACATGAATATTTTGCAATTTTGAAAGATCTTCCTCCCTGATTTGTAGAGGAAAACTGATGAGTTGCAAGCCAGGAGCAGGCTGGTCATCTAGATGAACTATGATGGTAACCTACACCAGAAGAGTCATCAAGAGGATAGAGAGCCACGGGGTGGGGGGGGGTCTAGGTTTGATCATATGACACATAGTGTAATGGAGAGTGACCAGAGGGCACAGCAACCCTCTCTCTGGTAACTGACCGCACTTCATACCTTCTTCTATTATGTATTTACTACATTTTCTGGTAATTACTATTTATACATGTGCTCCTCCTCAAATGAAGCACACTAAAGAGAAAGGATCCATCTTTTATAGGCCTAGAACCTACCACAAGACTAGAGATATGTAGTACATATTTGTTGAAGTTTAAAATCATTGGGGAGTCACCCATCCCAAACTTTGAATTTATAATCTAGTGTTACATCTTGAATATGCAAATAGGACTACTTGCATCCAAGTTTTGATTGAATACTTGAATTTCTATAATTTTAACCCATATTCATCATAGACATTTCAAAATGAAAATACACTAATGAAGAAATTTTGAAATCACCATACTAAGCTTCACTTCCCATTCCAGCAGACATAACCACTAGTATTTGCAATATTTCACTCCAGACTTCATAAAAATATTTTGTAATCCTGGGATCATCCTAGATGTATGCTTTAGTCTCCTACCTTTTACCTGTGTTTTAAAATGACTTTTGTGTTTCAATAATATTAACTGCCAACCACATCTAAACTTTATCTCTGCTGTAAATTACCCTATGAGAGTATGAATAACTCCAATTACTTCAGGATAAGTGGCTGGAATTTGAATTATTGACTCATTCATTTTTAAGATTAGCTTTAAGTTTCCTGGAAATTGAAAAACATTTGCATATAATGCAACTTTTTTAGATCTAACTTTCTTTCCTTTGGAATGCTGTGGACATTCCCACATTATCTTTCACCACTGAGTGTTGATATGTAGAAACAGAAACCAGTTCAATTCTTGCTCCCATTTTTTGGGATTTTTTTAATCCTAAAATATTATTGCTTATTCTTGAAGTTCAATAGTTTAAACAAAAGTCTTTAAAGTTTTTCTAAATGAAGGTGTAACTGACATGTAGATCCAATTCTTCCTTCATTTCAGGGAACTTATATGTCTAGGAATGCATTCTTACAGTTCTCTGCTTTAGAAAGAAGTCATTTATTTTCACAGTGGATATTTGTGTGTCCTCTTGCCACCATCTTCTCTAGTTAACATAATGGTTTTGGCATTTTTCTCTGTATTCACTGTGATTATCTTCAGACTTTCCCTACATCAGCCAGTATCCAATTGTCTATTTATTCAACATATATTGTCCATTAGTTTCTCACTTTTTCTATTTTGTTTATGGTACTAGTATCAGTTTGGTTATCATTTTATTTCCTGGACTCTTTAACATACATTTTCATCCCATTCAATGAACATTTTCATCTCATTTAATAATGTGTTGCTTTGTCTTTATAGTCTCATTTTATTGAACTGATTCATGTTATTCTAGTTGGGGTTGTTTGTTGTTTGTTTAGAGGACTAAACATCTGTTGATAATTTGTTTGTATTTATGGCCTACTTTTCTCCAAATTCAGTTATATCCTTGAAAATTCTTAAGATTTGGTCTATTTTTATATTCCCATTCTGAAACTGTGTGCCTATTTGAGGGCAGGGTGTTAGTAAGAGTTTCCCCAAGCTATGCTACAATCATTTAGATTCATCTATTTCAAAGTTTAGTACAAAAAGCATTGTTTTATTTTTAATTGACAAATAATGAGTGTGTGTGTGTGTGTATATATATGGGAGGTACAATGTGATGTTTTGATACAAGCATACTTTGTGGAATAATCAAAGTAGGCTAATTAACATATATATATATAACCTTAAATATTTATTATTTCTTTGTGTTGATAACATTTAAAATCCCTTCGTCAGCTATTCTGAAGTATATAATACATTATTATTAACTATAGTCACCATGCTATGGAATTGATTACCAGAACTGATTCCTTCTACCTAACTGCATCCCCTTTCCTCAACTACCCTCCACCTTCCAGCCCCTGTTAACTAGAGATAAATTTTCACATATAAGTGAAATCTATAAGGTCAAACTCATAGACGTATGGAGTAGAATGGTGGTTAACAAAGTATCTTTTTACATGTATTGCTGCTATAGGCAAACTTTTTTCTGAGTTTTGCCTGAAAGTACAAAAAGAGATGTTGTTATTCAGCCTTATTCCACTCTCTTTAACCATAATCTTTGAAGTAAATTATTTTAAGGCTCTTGATAAATGTTGATAATGTTCCCGAAAAAAAAAATTCCAGTTTTCACTCAGCAATCATATATGAAAGTTCTTTTTTTTTTTTTTTATACTTTAAGTTCTAGGGTACATGTGCATAACGTGCAGGTTTGTTACATATGTATACTTGTGCCATGTTGCTGTGCTGCACCCATCAACTCGTCAGCACCCATCAACTCATCATTTACATCAGGTATAACTCCCAATGCAATCCCTCCCCCTTCCCCCCTCCCCCCTCCCCATGATAGGCCCCGGTGTGTGATGTTCCCCTTCCCGAGTCCAAGTGATCTCATTGTTCAGTTCCCACCTATGAGTGAGAACATGCGGTGTTTGGTTTTCTGTTCTTGCGATAGTTTGCTAAGAATGATGGTTTCCAGCTGCATCCATGTCCCTACAAAGGACACAAACTCATCCTTTTTTCTGACTGCATAGTATTCCATGGTGTATATGTGCCACATTTTCTTAATCCAGTCTGTCACTGATGGACATTTGGGTTGATTCCAAGTCTTTGCTATTGTGAATAGTGCCGCAATAAACATACGTGTGCATGTGTCTTTATAGCAGCATGATTTATAATCCTTTGGGTATATACCCAGTAATGGGATGGTTGGGTCATATGGTACATCTAGTTCTAGATCCTTGAGGAATCGCCATACTGTTTTCCATAATGGTTGAACTAGTTTACAATCCCACCAACAGTGTAAAAGTGTTCCTATTTCTCCACATCCTCTCCAGCACCTGTTGTTTCCTGACTTTTTAATGATTGCCATTCTAACTGGTGTGAGATGGCATCTCATTGTGGTTTTGATTTGCATTTCTCTGATGGCCAGTGATGATGAGCATTTTTTCATGTGTCTGTTGGCTGTCTGAATGTCTTCTTTTGAGAAATGTCTGTTCATATCCTTTGCCCACTTTTTGATGGGGTTGTTTGTTTTTTTCTTGTAAATTTGTTTGAGTTCTTTGTAGGTTCTGGATATTAGCCCTTTGTCAGAGGCTTCACGCTACCTGTCTTCAAACTATACTACAAGGCTACAGTAACCAAAACAGCATGGTACTGGTACCAAAACAGAGATATAGACCAATGGAACAGAACAGAGTCCTCAGAAATAATACCACACATCTACAGCCATCTGATCTTTGACAAACCTGACAGAAACAAGAAATGGGGAAAGGATTCCCTATTTAATAAATGGTGCTGGGAAAACTGGCTAGCCATAAGTAGAAAGCTGAAACTGGATCCTTTCCTTACTCCTTATACGAAAATTAATTCAAGATGGATTAGAGACTTAAATGTTAGACCTAATACCATAAAACCCTCGAGGAAAACCTAGGTAGTACCATTCAGGACATAGGCATGGGCAAAGACTTCATGTCTAAAACACCAAAAGCAACGGCAGCAAAAGCCAAAATTGACAAATGGGATCTCATTAAACTAAAGAGCTTCTGCACAGCAAAAGAAACTACCATCAGAGTGAACAGGCAACCGACAGAATGGGAGAAAATTTTTGCATATATGAAAGTTCTTATCTCACTACATTTGTGCTAGCATTAAGCAGTCTTGTCAATGTTTTTCAATTTGAGTGGTCAAAATAGTATCTTATTTTAATATTCATTATTTACAAGTGAGTTTCAAATTTTTCATACATGTCTTGTTAATATGTCTTCTCCTTAAATTTACCTATTTGAGATCCCTGAACATTTTTCTGAAGGGATGTTTATCCTTCATAATGATTTTTAAAATTATATAATAAGAAATATATTTACATAAATATATTGTAAATACATTCTCGATTTTTGTCTTTAAATTACTGTGTTTTTGTACAATTTTCTATAGTCAGGATTATCTGTCTTTTCATTTATTATTTTGCTCAAAGTTTTATGTCTGAATGCTTCTCCTCATTGCAGGATCCATTTAATACTTATTTTCCTTTACATTGATAGTTACATATTTTACATTTAACTCAAACCTCACTGGAATTTACTTAATGTAATATATGACATTAGAATCAAAATGTGTTTATCATACTCCCAACTCTGAATAACTCTATCCCTTTCTCACTTTAATTTTTAGTTTTATCAAAGTGATGCATGCACATAATCAAAATTCAAATAATTTTTAACATAAAATCTCTACAGCCATCCCCTGCCTCATGCCGTCTACTCATTTTACCTTATCCCCATAGGCAATCACTTTCAACTTTTAATAGTTTCTTCTGATATTTGTCCCCATTTTTCAAAAATAATGTGCTTATAACTGCTATTACTTGATGTATTCATTTTATTGGCCTCTTATTACAGTAAATGAAAATTGAGCATTTCTGCACTTCCCCAGCTTTGCGCCACCCACACTTCTGCTATCATATGTGCTGGTTAAGCCAATAGTTAGTACTTATATTATTATGACAATGCAGGTGGAGTAGAAATTACTCATTCTCACTAATCTCTTATTCTGCTCTTCTTTTTCACTCTTGTGCAATGTGGTGAGGGCATGTGACTGGTTGAAGTGGAAGTCACACATGTTACTTCTGAGTATAAGTGTTCAGGAGCTACAGTGGGACCCTCCTGTTCTTCTCTCCACTCTATAAGTGACTGGGGATATTTCAGATCATACAGTCACAGATTGGTGGACCTACATCAAACTGGGATCCTGAGTGACTGTGTGGAGCAGAGCTCCCTGTTGTCCCTCAGGAAACATAGCTGAGCAAGTAATAAACCTATTTGTCTTAAGCCATCGGGTTTTAGGGTTAATGTTAGCACTGCATAAACCAGCCACTACGAATATAGTCTCCCTTATTTATATGCTATCATTTGTTTAAAGCTATAAAGCTTATTCCATTTATTTATTTTCTGATTCTCATACCAAACCACTATGTCAGAACTCTTTCAGAAGCAGAAAATGTTGACATGGGTCAGAAATAAGTTATTCCCCCCAGTTTTCCTAAGCTATGCTTTCATCATACTCTCTCCCACATGTGTATAATAATCATTATTTTAAAAACTTTAAAACCCTTTTATAATTCTTATTAGAATCATTTACAACTATAAAGTATTTGAAAGAATTAATAACATTTTTTTCCTATTCAGAAAATCATGTTTCTCCATTTACTTAAATTTTTATCTTTCTTAATAAAATTTTATAGTTTACTTCAATGGCTCCTGCACATTTCTCATCAGAGTTATTTTTAGTTATTTAAGATTTTTCATTGTTATTGCCACGGACATGTTTTCTATTTTACCTTTTAACTGAATATTATTTCTAAATGGTGTATTTTTTATATTATTTTGTTTCTATTATCTTGCATTCCTTCCTTATTGCTGAGAATGTATTCTCTTGAAATTTCCAATTACATATAGTCATTTTGATTCAAATTCTAATTTGCTTTTTTATTTACAGTTATAGCTCTCACATAAACTGCTTTGTTTTTAGTGGGGATAGTGATATTATGAATTATATTAATAGATTTCCTGATATAAAACTATCATTGCATTTGGAATAAATCTTTTGTAGTGAATGATTTTTAAATATGCTGTTAAATTCAGTAAATATTATTTACACTATATTGGTTTAATCAGCTCTTTTGTGGATGTGTTACCTTAATCAAATATTTGTTTCATTTAATGAATTAGTCAAGTTTCTATCTTTTTCAATACTCAGCATTAGCTTGCATTTTTGAGGCTTGGTGCTGTTAAGAAACTTGAGTACTCAATTATTAGCAATTAGTATGAAATAGATTTTTGTTTTTCAGGAGCTCTTGTTCTAGAGACAGATAAGAAAACATAATTACATATCTCACAATCAATGTTATACTCGTGGTATTAACAGAGCACTGTGGGAGCCAGCCCACCTTGAAAATGGAGGATATTCACCATAGCATCCACAGGTTAAAGTACCGAAGTTCAAAGAACTTCAGTGACAGATGTAACATCATCATGCCCGGTAAGAGGCAGTGCAAGGACCCAAACTCCTCTGGGCTCATAGATGGGAAGGGGGCCCTCATTGCTGTTCTCCAAATGATATGTCCAGACACTTATTTCTTGATTTGTGATGTTTCCCACTGCTCCTTTCAGTTCACACAATCTGCATATGTGATCCTTTCTCCATCATGCTGTCAACTATGCACTATCCTCTGGTTTACTTCTTGTATTAGCTCTACACACCTCAACTCCCTTTGCCATTCATGGAAAATTCAACACTCATACAAATAATCCATTAAACCTCTGTCCTGTTTGCTGCCTTTCCTCTTACTGCCGATGAGCTTTCTGCATAAACCACCAGAGTCACCTAGCTGCATGATAACAATGATGCTGATAGTCATTATTTCAGAATTTTCTTCATGGCAGTCATTGTTTTCCATGTTATCTAACTTAATTTCACAGCAATATTATCAGGTAGGAACTACCCAACTATCATTAGCCCTATTTGCCATATAAGAAATGTAACACAGAGAAATTAAGCAGCCTACCCAAGGTTAAAGCAAGTATGTAATAAATCCAAAGTATGATGAGACACACCTGCTCAACTCTCTGGAGAAAACCCCAACACTAGGAGATGTTGAAAATTGCTTCTAAAATTTGAATGTCTATTCATATATTAATATGCAGATTCTGATTGAGAGTATATACTTCTAACAAGCTTCTAGATGATATCAATACTCCTGATCCACATATACACTTTAAATTGTTGTTCTAAACTATTTGACTTCAATACATGGTATCTGAAAAGCAGAACATAGAAAAATTATAGTACACAGATTTCCTTTGGAAATGGTGATCACAAAGAACAAATTTCTCTAGTTGGCTTACTATCTCATTAGTTCAAGAATGTTTTGTGTATTCTTTACTAGCTTCAAATTGCCAGGCTCTTCCCTGGGTATAATCTAGGTTTTAAATTCTAGGAAGTGGGCCGGGCGCGGTGGCTCAAGCCTGTAATCCCAGCACTTTGGGAGGCCGAGATGGGCGGATCACGAGGTCAGGAGATCGAGACCATCCTGGCTAACACGGTGAAACCCCGTCTCTACTAAGAAATACAAAAAATAGCCGGGCGAGGTGGCAGCGCCTGTAGTCCCAGCTACTCGGGAGGCTGAGGCCGGAGAATGGCGTGAACCCGGGAGGCGGAGCTTGGAGTGAGCTGAGATCCGGCCACTGCACTCCAGCCTGGGTGACAGAGCGAGACTCCGTCTCAAAAAAAAAAAAAAAAAAAAAATTCTAGGAAGTGCTCCTCACCCTATCAAATACCAGTGCCAGCGATCCCAATACTTCTAATCATCTCAAAAGCTTCAGACCTTCCTTCTCTTTTCTACCTCATCATTTTCACCATTCCCAATGGATTGTTCATATCAATACGCAAACCTGATATAATGCTATCTATAATACACACAATTCTAATTCTATTCCTTTTTTCCCATTACTGTCAAATACCTAAAAATATTAGTCTGCACATGCTGTCTCCACTTTTTCACTTCCCATAGTATGCTTGACTTACAGATAAATGAATTATCTACACATTCCTCTATTTTATTTTCGCCAAGATCACCAATGACTTCCATTTGGCCAATCACAGTTTAAATCTTCTCTTGTTCAAATTATCCATACATTTCAAAACAATTGAATTTCTTTTTCTTGGCACACTCTCCTCTTTGGATTCACTAGCTATGTGAATGGTATCCCATCTTTCTCTCCACTTTTTTTTTTTTTTTTTTTTTTTGGTCTCTTTGCAGTCTCCTCCTCTTCTATTAGACCTCCCACCAAATGCAGGGATCTTCAAAGCCTTGATTCTCTTTATCTCACCGTTCTTCTATTTCAATGTCTTTAGATACCATCACCATTGCCATCGACTCCCTTGCCAACACTATATTCTGAACTCCAAAGTCACATATTTCAGTGCCTATTTCTCCATTTGACTCTCTCATGACATCTCATATTTAATATGCACAAAATCAAACTTCAGCTTTTCCACTCTCAGTCTGCACCATTTCATAAAATGTCTCTGTTCTCTACCATTGTTAAATCGGAAATCTGGGAGTTATTTTCTTTCCCCTTCACCAGTTCCCTAAACTGAGATATACATTAATAAATTTCTCATAGTCCTACCCCCAAAATATGTCTTGAATCCACTCAGTTGTCTTCATCTTCAAGTCCACATTTCGTTCCAAAACAATGTCTTCTATCTCCAAAACAGTTTTCTGCCAGTCTCCCTAGTACTATGTCTCCTCAAATCTATTTTGCATAAAATAAAAAATTTCATAAAATGGAAATTAGATGAGGACATTCCCCTGCTTCATCACCTTTCTGTTGCACTTAGAATAAAATCCGAATTCCTTACTGAAGCCTACACAGTCCTTCATGACTTGCCCCTTGCCTCCCTTTGTGGCCTCCCTCAGTAATGTTCATGGTTTTTGCTTTCTTGAGCCCACCAAGATCACTTTCTTATAAGGTCTCCACACATCCTCCTTCAACTCTCTTGTATTTGGCTAAATTGTTCAGTCTCTTGCTGAACTTGGCTTACATATCACCTTCTTAGGAAGACTTTTCATGAGAACTCTATATAAGTGGATTTTTCTCATGATCCTCCATCACTGTAACCTGTTTGCCTCTTTTAGTCTAATACAATTAGTAATCATACATTTGTACATTTGATTCTAAATGTTTCATTATTTCCTTAAAAAGGACATTCTCTCAGATAAATCAGTACAACTTATCAACATCAGAAAATGAACATTACAATAACATTATCTAATGAATAGTCTTGATTCTAAGGTTATCAACTTGGGCACTCAAATCAGTAGGTGAAAGTTTAATGACAAACAGGATATTTACACAGACAATGTATGCTCTACAAAATATTGTAAAATTATACAGAGAAAAATAGTAACTTTACAGAGGAGAAACTTGGCAGAAATCATCTTAACAACATTATCATCCAAAGTGAAATGAAGCAACGTCATGTGCCTGATGCCTTGAGAAAGACAACATCACTTCTGTGTTATCCCTGTCCCCTCCCCCACCGACAAATTAAAATGCATAACCTAAGTCTAATCATGAAGAAATATCAGACAAACCCAGTTTCAGGTATATGTTACAAAACAGTTGTATTCGTTAAACATGTCACAGTCTTAAAAAAAAAAAAAAAAAAGACAAAGGAACTATTTCAAATAGAAGGAGAATAAAGAGACATGATAATGAAATGCAATAAGTGATCTTCAGTTAGATCCTGGGTCATGGTTGTTTTTACTTCTTAGGCTTATTCTTTTGTTGTCACGTGCCTTCTTGGTCATGATGGTTTTGGGAGGATGGGGTAAGGAATACGTAAACAACCTAAAAGTTTTTAATCCAAAAGAAATTTCATATACTGAGTATTTGAGATCTCTCATAAACGCTTTCCCAAAAAATGGTGCACTAAAAACATGGAAACAAATTGAAATTTAGATGAGAGGGTGAATGGCAGGTGAATAAAATAATCTTGAAATAACAGCTTCAAGAGTAACAAAAGAAGATTAGAAGGTGCCACTGAAGCCACCTGCCAAAGTCTCATCATCTCTAGATTAGAATGTGAAAGTAATAAGAAAAAATGGAGGTAAATATTGCAGGATGCAATAAGAAAATCTCAGGCAGCAGGTCTGTGTGAATTTTTTCATAGAAAACAGCAATGCTTTTCATAATATCTCTGGACAGTCAGGAAAATGAAGGAGGCAGATGTCAAAAATCTAACCTGGCCTTGGCTAGTCATAAAACTTGGGTTTTATACCCCGTACTCCCAGTCCCACTCAGGAAATTCCTCAGTTCTGCCCTCTACTGACAATTGCACCATCTAATACATTATCTATCTAAGTTGTTGGAAACCAGGAGAGGAGCATGGATTTATGATCTAAATCTTCTGATGATACCTTCACATCAGTGCCTTATTCCTCTTGAGAGTCTTCTCAATCCTGATGTTTTCAACCTGTCATTTTCAAGTCAAAAATGTGCAGACACAGAATTTAAAATTCTGGAATGGAGAAAGGGAATATCAGCACATTTTCTGGAGCTTCCTAGGGTGTCTTTCTGTACATATATTCACAGATAAAGACACAGAGGCTTCCTCACCTAAATTACATTTAAAAACCCCATATCTATGGTACTTTGCTTACTAAAGGATGGACAATAGAACAACATTTGCTGAGGTGAATTGAACAGTACATACTTAACATGGTTTGAAATTAAAGTTATTACAATAGCATTTGTTAAACAAGAAATTATCCATCATCAAATTAAGACACTGGAAGATTCCACTGCTTAGAACTAGAATTTGAAAATAGAGTGAAGGTAGGGAGGAAACAAGACAAAGAAGTTCAGTATTTGTAAGTAAGTAAAATTGTTGGATTATCAAGAAACCAATGAATAATTTTAAATTATGTTGACCATAATGTGGGCTCTTCAAAGTCTCTCATATATATATGTATAATCTACTATAAACATATTCATACATATATAGAAATATATTTAAACATATATTTGCATACTTATCCTTCAAAATTATATCAATATAATCTTAACAGTTATATGAACATATTAATAAATGAGTACATGCACATTTACATATATTTAAAGGTATACAGGAATATGGGTATATAGTTTTAAGAAAGATGTAGGGTTATAAAAAGAATTTCTAGAACACTGTCTTAATAAAGAAAATTCCACAAAAACTGAACATTTGTAAAGAATAACAAGGTCAATGGTTGCCTAAATTAAACATAGACGTATTATGAGGACAATTCATAAAATAAGAAACTGACAAAGAACTGAAGACAAATGCTGCTCACTATAGACCACAGGAAGTTGAACTAAGTTAATCAGAACCATACTATACTCTGTTGAATTGAATTTAAGTGATTTGATCTAAACACCACAGCAATTAAGCTATGCTTTAAACTCTGAAGACACGTGAAAACAGTATGAAAAAAAAAAGTGAGCATGCTTACAACAATCAATGAAAGAGAATACGCATTGTGTCAGACTTCTACTGCAATTTCAGGTCACTGCTCTGGATGGCAATTTTCACAATGGAGTATGATAGTTGGACATACATAAGTGTCCAGAAAAGGGCAAAAGCTTTTGTGATGTTGGAACACACCTTAGAAACCAATTTTTAAATAAAGATCTTATTTTAATGTATTTACTTAAGGTATGCACTTTTCTCCTAAATAGATTTTAGAAAATAAAACTGTATTATAATTATCAGTTCATCTATTGTACTTGCCAACTAAATGACAGTTTGGCAAAGGGAGAGTCGATGCCTTATTTATTTTGCATCTACAGTTTCCAACACAGTGCTTAGCACATATCAGGTAACTAGGTATAAAATACATATTTATTGACTCACCTCTTATAAAATTATTATGTACAACATGCCCATAAGTCGGAGAATCTAAATATTTGAAGTTTTCCAGCTAGCTGACTTCTGACTAATGAAAAATTTACTACAGTCACAAACGTCCCCAGAGCTATATGCAAGAACTGATAAATTAATGTGGCTTCTATACTATGAAGCATAGAATTGGCAATAAAACATGAAACCCTAGTCTATCCTATGAATATGCATTTATGAAATTTTTGAAAGGTAAATTATGCAAATATGTGTTTAAGAAATTTAAGAATTATGGATCATTGACCTGTTAGGTCTTAACAACTCCCTCATAATCATTAACATCTACAATGCAAATTCATATTTACTGAGCAAATAAAATGCATGTTAGTCACCCAATAGGAGAAAAACTTACGTGTGGTGGTCTCACACATATATGTCCAGATTTATTTTTCTTTTAAGAAAAGAAGCCAGCTCAAGGAGGCCTCCCTGCCTCTGTAGACTCCACCTCTGGGGACAGGGCATAGATAAACAAAAAGCAACAGAAACCTCTGCAGATGTAAATGTCGCTGTCTGACAGCTGTGAAGAGAGCAGTGGTTCTCCCAGCAAGGAGGATGAGATCTGAGAACAGACAGACTGCCTGCTCAAGTGGGTCCCTGACCCCAGAGTAGACTAACTGGGAGACATCCCCTACTAGGTGCAGACTGACACCTCACACCTCACATGGCTGGGTACACCTCTGAGACAACGCTTCCAGAGCAAGAATCAGACAGCAACACTCGCTGTTCAGCAATATTCTCTCTTCTGCAGTCTGCTGCTGATACCTAGGCAAACAGGGTCTGGAGTGGACCTCAAGCAAACTCCAACAGACCTGCAGCTGAGGGTCCTGACTGGTGGAAGGAAAACTAACAAACAGAAAGGACACCCACACCAAAACCCCATCAGTATGTCACCATCATCAAAGACCAAAGACAGATAAAACCACAAAGATGGGGAAAAAGCAGTTCAGAAAAGCTGGAAATTCAAAAAATCAGAGCACATCTCCCCCTCCAAAGGAACGCAGCTCATCACCAGCAACGGAACAAAGCTGGATGGAGAATGACTTTGATGAGTTCAGAGAAGAAGACTTCGGTCGATCAAACTTCTCAGAGCTAAAGGAGGAATTACGTAACCAGCTCAAAGAAACTAAAAACCTTGAAAACAGAATGGAAGAATGGATAACTAGAATAACGAATGCAGAGAAGTCCATAAACAAACTGATAGAGATGAAAACCATGACACAAGAACTACATGACAAATATACAAGCTTCAGTAACTGACTTGATCAACTGGAAGAAAGAGTATCAGTGATTGAAGATCAAATAAATGAAATGAAGCGAGAAGAGAAGTGTAGAGAAAAAAGAGTAAAAAGAAATGAACAAAGCCTCCAAGAAATATGGGATTATGTGAAAAGACCAAATCTACGTCTGATCGGTGTGCCTGAAAGTGACGAGGAGAATGGAACCAATTTGGAAAACACTCTGCAGGATACTATCCAGGAGAACTTCCCCAATCTAGCAAGGCAGGCCAACATTCAAATTCAGGAAATACAGAGAATGCCACAAAGATACTCCTCAAGAAGAGCAACTCCAAGACACACAATTGCCAGATTCACCAAAGTTGAAATGAAGGAAAAAATGTTAGGGGCCACCAGAGAGAAAGGTCGGGTTACCCACAAAGGGAAGCCCATCAGACTAACAGCAGATCTCTCGGCAGAAACTCTACACCCAGAAGAGAGTGGGGGCCAATATTCAACATTCTTAAAGAAAAGAATTTTAAACCTAGAATTTCATATCCAGCCAAACTAAGTTTCATAAATGAAGGAGAATAAAATCCTTTACAGACAAGTAAATGCTGAGAGATTTTGTCACCACCAGGCCTGCCCTACAAGAGACCCTGAAGGAAGCACTAAACATGGAAAGGAACAACCGGTACCAGCCATTGCAAAAACATGCCAAAATGTAAAGACCATTGATGCTAGGAAGAAACTGCATCAACTAGCGAGCAAAATAACCAGCTAATATCATAATGACAGAATCAAGTTCACACATAACAATATTAACCTTAAATGTAAATGGACAAAATGGTCCAATTAAAAGACCCAGAGTGGCAAATTGGATAGAGTCAAGACCCATCAGTTTGCTGTATTCAGGAGACCCATCTCACATGCAGAGACACACATAGGCTCAAAATAAGGGGATGGAGGAAGATCTACCAAGCAAACGGAAAACACAAAAAGGCAGGGGTTGCAATCCTACTCTCTGATAAAACAGACTTTAAACCATCAAAGATCAAAAGAGACAAAGAAGGCCATTACATAATGGTGAAGGGATCAATTCAACAAGAACTAACTATCCTAAATATATATACACCCAATACAGGAGCACCCAGATTCATAAAGCAAGTCCTTAGAGACTTACAAAGAGACTTAGACTCCCATACAATAATAATGGGAGACTTCAACACCCCACTGTCAACATTAGACAAAACAACGAGACAGAAAGTTAACAAGGATATCCAGGAATTGAACTCTGCACCAAGAAGACCAAATAGACATCTACAGAACTCTCCACCACTAATCAACAGAATATACATTCTTCTCAGCACCACATCACACTTATTCCAAAATTGACCACATAATTGGAAGTAAAGCACTCCTCAGCAAATGTACAAGAACAGAAATTATAACAAACTGTCTCTCAGACCACAGTGCAATCAAACTAGAACTCAGGACTAAGAAACTCAATCAAAATCACTCAACTACATGGAAACTGAACAACTTGCTCCTGAATGACTACTGGGCACGTAACAAAATGAAGGCAGAAATAAAGATGTTCTTTGAAACCAATGAGAACAAAGATACAACATACCAGAATCTCTGGGACACATTTAAAGCAGTGTGTAGAGGGAAATTTATAGCACTAATTGCCCACAAAAGAAAGCAGGAAAGACCTAAAATTGACACCCTAACATCACAATTAAAAGAACTAGAGAAGCAAGAGCAAACACATTCAAAAGCTAGCAGAAGGCAAGAAATAACTAAGATCAGAGCAGAACTGAAGGAGATAGAGACACAAAAAACCCTCCAAAAAATCAATGAATCCAGGAGCTGGTTTTTTGAAAAGATCAACAAAATTGATAGACCACTAGCAAGACTAACAAAGAAGAAAAGAGAGAAGAATCAAATAGACGCAATAAAAAATGATAAAGGGGACATCACCACCAATCCCACAGAAATACAAACTACCATCAGAGAATGCTATAAACACCTCTATGCAAATAAACTAGAAAACCTAGAAGAAATGCATAATTTCCTGGACACATACCCTCTCCCAAGACTAAACCAGGGAGAAGTTGAATCCCTGAATAGACCAATAGCAGGCTCTGAAATTGAGGCAATAATTAATAGCCTACGAACAAAAAAAAAGTCCAGGACCCAACGGATTCACAGCCGAATTCTACCAGAGCTACAAGGAGGAGCTGGTACCATTCCTTCTGAAACTATTCCAATCAATAGAAAAAGAGGGAATCCTCCCTAACTCATTTTATGAAGCCAACATCATCCTGGTACCAAAGCCTGGCAGAGACACAACAAAAAAAGAGAATTTTAGACCAATATCCCTGATGAACATCGATGCAAAAAGCCTCAATAAAATACTAGCAAACCGAATCCAGCAGCACATCAAAAATCTTATCCACCATGATCAAATGGGCTTCATCCCTGGGATGTATGGCCAATTCACCATATGCAAATCAATAAATGTAATCCAGCATATAAACCCAGAACCAAAGACAAAAACCACATGATTATCTCGATAGATGGAGAAAAGGCCTTTGACATAATTCAACAGCCCTTCATGCTAAAAATTCTCAATAAATTCGGTATTGATGGAACGTATCTCAAAATAATAAGAGCTATTTATGACAAACCCACAGCCAATATCATACTGAATGGGCATTCCCTTTGAAAACTGGCACAAGACAAGGATGCCCTCTATCACCACTCCTATTCAACGTAGTGTTGGAAGTTCTGGCTAGGGCAATCAGGCAAGAGAAAGAAATCAAGGGTATTCAATTAGGAAAAGAGGAAGTCAAATTGTCCTCTTTGCAGATGACATTCTTGTATATTTAGAAAACCCCGTCGTCTCAGCCCAAAATCTCCTTAAGCTGATAAGTAACTTCAGCAAAGTCTCAGGATACAAAATAAATGTGCAAAAATCACAAGCATTCTTATACACCAGTAACAGACAAACAGAGAGACAAATCATGAATGAACTCCCACTCACAATGGCTTCAAAGAGAATAAAATACCTAGGAATCCAACTGACAAGGGATGTAAAGGACCTCTTCAAGGAGAACTACAAACCACTGCTCAGTGAAATAAAAGAGGACACAAACAAATGGAAGAACATACCATGCTCATCAATAGGAAGAATCAATATCGTGAAAATGGCCATACTGCTCAAGGTAATTTCTAGATTCAATGCCATCCCCATTAAGCTACCAATGAGTTTCTTCACAGAATTGGAAAAACCTGCTTTAAAGTTCATATGGAACAAAAAAAGACCCTGCATTGCCAAGACAATCCTAAGTCAAAAGAACAAAGCTGGAAGCATCATGCTACCTGACTTCAAACTATACTACAAGGCTATAGTAACCAAAACAGCATGGTACTGGTACCAAAACAGAGATATAGACCAATGGAACAGAACAGAGTCCTCAGAAATAATACCACACATCTACAGCCATCTGATCTTTGACAAACCTGACAGAAACAAGAAATGGGGAAAGGATTCCCTATTTAATAAATGGTGCTGGGAAAATTGGCTAGCCATAAGTAGAAAGCTGAAACTGGATCCTTTCCTTACTCCTTATATGAAAATTAATTCAAGATGGATTAGAGACTTAAATGTTAGACCTAAAACCATAAAAACCCTAGAAGAAAACCTAGGTAATACCATTCAGGACATAGGCATGGGCAAGGACTTCATGTCTAAAACACCAAAAGCAAGGACAACAAAAGCCAAAATTGACAAATGGGATCTCATTAAACTAAAGAGCTTCTGCACAGCAAAAGAAACTACCATCAGAGTGAACAGGCAACCTACAGAATGGGAGAAAATTTTTGCAATCTACTCATCTGACAAAGGGCTAATATCCAGAACCTACAAAGAACTCAAATGTACAAGACAAAAACAAACAACCTCATCAAAAAGTGGGCAAAGAATATGCACAGACATTTCTCAAAAGAAGACATTTATACAGCCAACAGACACATGAAAAAATGCTCATCATCACTTGCCATCAGAGAAATGCAAATCAAAACCACAATGAGATACCATCTCACACCAGTTATAATGGCAATCATTAAAAAGTCAGGAAAAAACAGGTGCTGGAGAGGATGTGGAGAAATAGGAACACTTTTTCACTGTTGGTGGGACTGTAAACTAGTTCAACCATTGTGGAAAAAAGTGTGGCAATCCCTCAAAGATCTAGAACTAGAAATACCATTTGACCCAGCCATCCCATTACTGGGTATATACCAAAAGGATTACAAGTCAAACTACTATAAAGACACATGCACACGTATGTTTATTGCGGCACTATTCACAATAGCAAAGACTTGGAATCAACCCAAATGTCCATCAGTGACAGACTGGATTAAGAAAATGTGGCACATATACACCATGGAATACTATGTAGCCATAAAAAGGGATGAGTTTGTGTCCTTTGTAGGGACATGGATGCAGCTGGAAATCATCATTCTCAGCAAACTGTCACAAGAACAGAAAACCAAACACCGCATGTTCTCACTCAGAGGTGGAAATTGAATAATGAGATCGCTCGGACACAGGAAGGGGAACATCACACACCGGGGTCTATTGTGGGGAGTGGGGAGGGGGGAGGGGGGAGGAATAGCATTAGGAGATATACCTAATGTAATTGATGAGTTAATGAGTGCAGCAGCACACCAACATGGCACATGTATACATATGTAACAAACCTGCACGTTGTGCACATGTACCCTAGAAATTAAAGTATAATAAAAATAAATAAATAATTAAATAAAATTCTGGGGAAAAAGAAAAGAAAAGAAGCCCAAACATATTAGTTTGAAACCTGAAGCTTCAATATAAGATGGGATTTTTTTTTTTTTTTTTTTTGGTGTATTGTTTTTAATACTTTAAGACTTTTCAATTTGGCTGAGACAATTCAGAGAAATTGATAGGTTTTCTTAGAATGTAAACAGCCAAAGTCAGAATACCTAATATAGCTGCATTGCTATTGAAAAATGCATGACTTTCCATTTTTTATACATATGGAACTGATGTCTTGGAAGTTATGAATTGGAACTGATGAATTGGAAGTTATGCAACAGAGTTTGAAGAAACAAATGGAAATGATGTAAAAATGACCTGTTACAAATCAACTATAAATTCAAAGTCAAATGTAATGAATATGATTAATTTTACCTCTAATAGTCTATATGTGAATAATTTTACCTCTAGTAGTCTATTATTACAGATAAAATTTAGTGATGGTATAATGTTAAGAGGCAATTGTCATTGTTATTGAGCTTTTTGATAATAGTCAATTATATTGCTTTTTTTTAATTAGTTGATATAAAAAGTTTATAATCCATATCAGAACTGCCAAAGGTAGGAGAAGGTTTTTTTTGTTTACAGGTTCTTTAATTTGCAGATTATTGGACTCATAAATATCGCATATGAAGTCACTGTATTAAACAAAATGGGAGACTTTGCCACATTTCCTTTGGAATCTAAAAACTCCCTCTCTGGCTTTCTGTTATCCTCCTAACAACCATGGCAGAACCCCTACACCTCCTTCTTGCTCTCAAATAAAAGTAATTATATCCTCTCATGGGGCATATGATCAATTTAAGGACTCTCAAAATTCAATAATTTTCTTGGACTCTTAAGTAATTCCTGAGTACGCTGATGTCTAACACAGTGGCTGGTAAATAATTGGTGTCCAGTACGTGTTTGTGAAATTAAACTAATAGTGAGAAGTAATCTGGTTTTAACAGTGGACTATGATTCTTGGTAAGACAATCACAGATATATACAAAGAGATAGCTGAAGAATTCCTCAATTTTCGAACATAGGCAATAGCTATTCTTAGGCTAGACTCATGTAAAAGGACTAATTTACAAAACTACATAAATGTTTTAGAGCATTGTTTATTATTAGAATCTCACTGATACTTGGCAAATTTAATATGAATTTCAAGCAAGTTTTCATGATTAGATACTTCCTCAAGGTTCTGTTGATACCATTTCTAATTTTATCTGCAGTGTCCAGCATTATTATGTACTTAGTAAATGTTCAAAAATACTTGTTTAATACACAAATGTCAAGTTACTAGATGACTTTCACTGAAGTAAGTAGTCAAAATATTTTTTTCATCAGTCAGAATGATTGAGCCAAGAGGTTGACACAGATTATTTTAGGCTTTCTTTCCTTTCTTTTTGGAAGATATAATACTTCACTTTACAATGGAAATTCCAAATTACTAACCGAGTCAATCCAAATTATTAAATAAGAAATGTTTAGTTTTTGTTATGTATTATATTCTAACTATACTCTAACTGTAACCTGGGCAGTAGATCCAATAGATAGAGATATGCTACTTAAGACTTCCAGAAGCAATGAATCAAATGAAAAGTTGATTTTATACAAATCTGGCAGCAATCTTAATTTCAGAGTGCACACATTGAAAGCTGGCTTTGTGCTTAGCTTCTAGCCAAGGCACATTGCACATGTTATGCCCCAGCAAAAGTTTGCTGGGTTAAATTTAATTAACTAAAGATATTGGTGGCAAAGGAAGGAGGATTCTATAAAACTTTTTCTCAGGGTCTAATTGTACTAATTTTTTCTCGGTTCATTTAGATTTTTAACTAGTTAGCATTTAAATTGAAAATAAAGAGAAATCCATTAACTCCGCACTTATGAAAAACCTCTCCCCTTCCCCACACACACACACAGAGTCACACACAAATACGCTCCTCTTGGTGCTTTATTAGTGAACAAAATGAAATGTGTCCATTTTTAAAATATATTAAATTCATTTAGAAATATCACTTAGCTTATATTGCAGAAGAGAGTTGGATTTACTCTATATGGTCTTCTAAATATGTACACTTCTAAATATGTACAGATAATCAAAACGGTATCTGCACGTTTATGCTAAAATTCTTATGCACTGGGGATTGTGTAACAAAGGAACAATTACAATTCCTCTGTTCCTTCTTTGGTAACCATCACAGATTTCAGAATTTGTTGTAATACCAAAACAGCATCTAAGAGAAAAAAACATGTAATCTATCTTTAATTGTTGATTATTGGTAAAAAAAAACAAAAAAAAAAAACAAAAAAAAACCTCTCAATACTTTTGAAGAGAAATGGTCAATAAGCATCTTAAACATTGTTGTATAAGTGGAAGCAAGAAAATTCCTGTATCAAAAAAGAGGAAATTTGATCAGAATTTTCAGTGTTGATAACATTTTCAAAAACGTTAAATTTAATAGTCAAAATTGAACATTACCTCACTAGTATTTTCCTTTTTGCCATACCCTTCTTGAAGCTTCAGTATAAGAAGGATATTTTCACACCTTTAGCAGAGAGAGAGACAGAGAGAAAAACACAATTTTCTTCAAAACATCACATTTTTCCTTCTTCAGTCTCTTTGTCCTCCTCCTCACATGATCAAGTTCATTTCTTAGCTCTTGTAGATCTGCTTTCAAAGTCCCCTTGCCTAGCACACTCTGCACTTCTTCACTACTAAAATTGAGGGGCCAGCCAAGCTACAGATAGCAGAAGGGGAAGTCACGGGAGGTAAAACAGGCCAATCCTCTGCGGCACGTCCTGTTTTTATCTTTCCCAATCTACTCTTTCTATAAACTAGAGTGCAAAAAGGTGGCTATCCTTCTAAGAGAAATATGTTTTCTTTTACTATTGATGTAATAAACAGCAAAGCAATCCATGTTGAAGCAAACTCCGTAGTATGTGAAATTTCATGAAAAGACAAAGCCATCCAGAGTTTGCAAGACCATACTCAAAGGAGTGCATTGGAGGAGAACCACGACATCAAGTTTTATGCCACCAGTGGAAGAATTAAAATGGAAACAGGCTGAAGCATTATTTTGATGGTAATTGACATATAAACTGTTCAATTTCAGCACTAATTTAGTTCAGCATTTTGTTTTTCTGTCGAACTTGGATATTCTCCAAAACATGATAAAACAAAACTGGTTCTAAAATAAATTTTGCTTACGTCTGCATATACCCTAGATAACCCTCCAAACAGATTCACAGTGATGTCTGACTTACTCCTATCCTAAATTTGTCTGTATTCAAATATATTAAATCCAATAGTGTTTTTCCATGATTTCTGTTAGAAATGAGATTTATGCTACTGCAACCAATGCCCAACAATGCCTTGATCTTGCACCCACAAAATCTCTACTCTCTCCTCATGCTTCCTAAGAGATATAGAAACACATGCACAGGCAGTGACCAATGTGAAAAAAATACCATTTTGTCATAACTTGAGTCAAAGCCTAATTCCCTAATTTAGGCATGTGTTACCTAGCAACAGGGACAAATCTGGAGAAATGTGTTATTGGGTGATTTCATCATTATGCAAACATCAGAGTATACTTAAACCAACCTAGATGGTATAGTCTACCTCACCCCTAGGCTATATGGTGTAACCTATTGCTCCTAGGCTGCAAACCTATAAAGCACGTAACTGTCCTGAATACTGTAGGCAATGATTTAATGGTAAGTATTCATGTATCTAAACGTATCTAAGCATATTAAAGGTACAGTGAAAATACGGTCTTAAAAACTTATGGCACCATCATCATATAAGGTGCATAAGGTCATTTTGTGGAGCATAATTGTACAGAGCTTTCTGGTAAAAGATGGCTTAGTGACCGCAGCCCAGCCCAGAATCTAATGCAGGACCTTTACTTTTTCCTAAGTCTAAATTCAAATCTTTTGGCCAGCCCCATAGTAAATGAATTCATGGCGATGACCAGCTAACTCAGGCAAACGTCAAGAGAGGAAATGTAAAGAAACAGCCCATCCCCTAAAGTTTTACTGGGCTCAACATATCCACCTGGCTCCTAGAAGCAATCAAGTTGAAGAGAAGGGTCATAGGCTCATGGTCCTGATCACAGTAAACATAGCTTGAACGAAGTCTTTAGCTAGGATCATTCATTCATTCAACAGGTTTTGAGCATCTATTATAGACCAGACACCAATAATACAGATGTAAATTGTCAATTACCTCTATGGAGAAGTGAAGCCAACCTGGAGAAAATTGAAGCAATGGCCCTTATATCTACTACATATAAGCTACTCTTTCAATGATGAAAATAACTCATCCATGAATAAGATTTGGACTTATTGTCAAGGAATATACAATCCAATTGGAAAGAAAATAAAAAATACTAAATAAACATAAGGATAAAGTTGTCATTCCCTTTAACTCAGTCATCCCACTTTTAGAGTCTCTCTTAAATAATCCAAAACATCAAAACATTTTTAGTGAAACTATTTATTATAGACTTATTATAATAGTCTTTTCCACTTTCATATATGTATTTCCAGTCTTTTGTCTAAACTATGTTTGTATGTATGTATGTATAAAAAAACTGATATTGTATATAATTATTTCACAACCTGATTCCTTTTTCATTTAATAACATATTTAAAATGTGTTCTCATGTTACCAGATATTCTGTTAATTGTCTTTTTAATGGCTGCATATTATGTCAAATAATAAAATATGTACCCTATCACCCAATGTTCTATGTTTAGATTGTTTTAAAATTTTTCCTATGATAAATAGCACTAAAATATCCATTATTGAGGACAGTGAAATTATTCTCTATGATACTATCATGATGGATGCATGTCATTACACATTTATCAAAGCCCATAAAATGCTCATTACCAAAAGTGAACCCTAACATTGTTATAAACATTGTGTGACTTTGTGTGATAATGATTTGTCAATGTTGGTTCATTCATTGTAACAAATGTGCCACTCTGGTGTGGGATGTTAACTGTGAGGGAAGTTGTGTGTGTTGGGAGGAGGTGGTGTCTGGGAATGCTCTGTACTTTCTGCTCAAATTTGTAGTAAACCTAAAATTTCTCTAAAGTATTAAGTCTATTTAAAATATATATATAAATTATATGTAATAACTTGCGTGGAAAAAATTTTAAAGTAGAAATATATATAAATATAGATTTATATACATATATATCTCCATTATATATACATGGTACATTATATAGACATTATATTAAGATTATATGTAAATCTTCATACAAACCTCTGATAATGAAAGTTCTGGGTAAATAATCATGTTTTCATATAAAGGCCAATTGCCTTTTAGGAAACTTTTACTACATGATGTTGTGATCCCTTTGTAGGAAAGTATCCTTTTCCTCCCAGTCTCACTCAGAATATATGATGTAGAGATTTTACTTTTAACGTCCAATTCATGGAATAGCTTCCATGCTGCACTAGGAGAAAAACACTGTACTCTTGAGTCCAAATCTTTACATTATGTCCCAGCACTTGCCCAAGCTGCATGACCTTACATCAAGCATTTGACTGCCCTGAACTTCAGGATTTCTGATTACAAATCAAAACAACCAAAAAAAGTAATTCCTGCTCTTCCTGGAGTTATTGTTGTAAGCTTAAAGTAAAACCAGGAAATGAAAATGAGGCACAAATAAAACTTTGATGGCATTTGTAGTAATAGTTCAAAGAATTGACAGATTCCAGAGAGGTAAGACTTCCTTCCCCACCTTCTACTTCACCCAACCCAAGAGTAAATTGCTGTGAATAACCTTGCAACATTAATCCCAGGATGATAAACATCCCTAACATTATTGATCCCTGAGATGTAAGCCGCTCCAGGCATTGATCTTTTACGTATCTCTTCCCCATACTAATGCCTGCTTGCTCTTCCATAATCAATTTTCCCAAGTTCCCACTACCAAAACTTCTCCTATGCCACCTAGAATCTCTATTCCCAAGTAAACAAACTCTCCTTCTCTCTACCATTTTGCCTCCAGTCTTCTCAACTACAATTTATTTTGCACATCTTACATTTTTCAAGGTCAGGGGCACTCTCTCATTAATGACGCTCTTTCACTCTCCCGTAAAAATCTTAATTTCTTTGAGACTCATGTCATTGAATTGCAGTGGCTAGTATTATGGCCTTCATACTGCCAAATCCTGAAGACTTTTCTCAGGCCTATCTTACTGATCCTCTCAGTTGTACTCTACACTGGTTACCATGTTCTCATTGAAACTATTGATTCTCTTGCCTTTGGTAGCATTTCTTCCTCCTCGTGTCCTTCACTCTGTCCATCTCTGATTGTCAGCTACATTGTGCTGTCTACCCCTTCAAGACTGTACTTCCCAGGCCTCTATCTTTATTCCACTATGTCTCCTGCACACACTTATCTTGGATTATCTTGCCTACCATCGTTGTCTTATCAATATCTAGATGAGGATTTCTCTATTTCTGAATTTACCTCTGAACTTCAGGTTGGTAAAGTCATTGTTTGTAGACTATGTCCAAGTGGATGACTCAGAAGATTATCAAAATCACCTTTAAATACCCAAACCCTTTATGTTCCTTGACAAATCCTGCTTCTCTTACTACATTTTTTATTTTAGAAAATGGTGGCATCATCTATCAAAAACCAGCTTGAGATCAAGAGTTCAAGACCAGTATGGTCAACACAGTGAAATTCCATCTCTGCAAAAAAAAAAAAGCTTTACAAAAAAAAAACAAAAAACAAAAAAAGGTTGCCTATAGAGGTATCTTAAAATTTAGCTCTGAAATCTTGCAGATGAGAATTACAATTTCATTTCTATCACTTACCTACTACATGACCTTGAGTAAGATATTTATTCTCAATAATGCCAGTATCCTGGAAAACTGTTGTTACATATATTTTCCTATGACCACTGTGTTATTGACAAAAAGGCAGAAAATGAGTGAGCTTCACCCTACTTAGAAGAAAGCAGCCCAAAAGAACATCACCCCACTGTGAACCTCCAAGGCAGATAAGCAGTCCTGCCCACATTCTGCATCTCACTGTGCTATGCCTGTTCTTCTTCACAGGACAAGTCAAATCAGAGTTTCATGAAATGCAAACAAGCTCATCTACAAATCAAGTAGACAATGCTGGAAACTGCTGATTTGTCTAGGTTGAAAGGCACCATCATGCTTGTCAGATGGAAACAGGCTCTTGTGAAAGAGAGGCACATTTGCCTGAAATGGTCATTTCATCTTCCTAGAGTGCCACTTCCTAGAGTGCTACTCTTTGCAGCAGCTTGTGTTTCTGGAGAACCTGGCTTATAACCAACTGAATGGTTATAGTGGCTGACGACGTTTATCTAGGTCTAAGAAATCATTTCTTGGACTTTAAAAAGACTTATACGCCAGAGGATAAGGCCTTCAGTCTAAGCCATTAACATAATAATTATTGAGAAAAAAATCTTCAAAACGCCAAAGGATATTGAAGAGATATTGAAAATAACACAATAAATCTGCCTTCCCTGGGGTACTAATTAAGTGTCTTTTGGTTGCAGTTAGACAACAGACACTGACTCTTGCCTAGATGAAGTGTAGTTAGAATCTATTGAAACAATGCTGCAATTTCTCAAGATGTTGCAGAAGAAATTGAACAAAAAAGATTTAGGAAAAAAAGGAATTAAGGTACCTCTGGGAATCTCAGTGCAGGATTTCAAGGACAGGTTTATTGCTAGAAAACTACCACTAAAGTGATTCAGCTCTAATGAAACAGTCACAAAGCCTCACTGTTTTTATATTTTCATCTTTTCAAAGAGAATATGTGGCCCAGTTTGTATGAAATCCCCAGTCCTAGCTCAATTAACTGAGGTCAAAGGTCAGATCATATATTATAGAAACAATTCCCAAAGAAAGGAGGAAGTGTCAGGAGCTGAGGATCTGAAGAACATTATCTGTGACTGAGTTTTCCAGCATTAAAGCAAATCACTTCATTTACAACTAATACAATAGGAGAAAAAAAAGAGAACAAAAGTTCTTATTGAGTTAGGCAACACAAATAAATATATATATATATATATATTTTTTTTTTAATAGAAAGGAAAGGCCAGGTGCTGTGGCTTACACCTGTAATCCCAGCACTTTGGGATGCCAAGACTGGAGGATAATGAGGTCAGCAGATCGAGACCATCCTGGCCAACATGACAAAACCCCGTCTCCAGTAAAAATCAATAAAAATACAAAAATTAGCTGGGTGTGGTGGTACGTGCCTGTAATCCCAATCATTCAGGAGGCTGAGGCAGGAGAATCCCTTGAACCAGAGAGTCAGAGGTGACAGTGTAGACAGGAAAACATCTTTCTTGGTGCCAGTAAAGTATGAAGTCTTTTGAAGATAGAAAGAATTCTGGAAGGCAGTATGCTCACCACTATACCACCAAACTAGTTCAACCATTATGGAAAATAGTATGGCAATTCCTCAAGGATCTAGAACTAGAAGTACCATATGACCCAGCCATCCCATTACTGGGTGTATACCCAAAGAATTATAAATCATGCTGCTACAAAGACACATACACACATATATTCATTGCGGCACTATTCACAATAGCAAAGACTTGGAATCAACAACCCAAATGTCCATCAGTGACAGACTGGATTAAGAAAATGTGGCACATATATGCCATGGAATACTATGCAGCCATAAAAAAGGATGAGTTTGTGTCCTTTGTAGGGACATGGATGCAGCTGGAAACCATCATTCTCAGCAAACTATTGCAAGAATGGAAAACCAAACACCGCATGTTCTCACTCATAGGTGGGAACTGAACAATGAGACCACTTCGACTCGGGAAGGGGAACATCACACACCAGGGCCTATTATGGGAAGGGGGGAAGGGGGAAGGATTGCATTGGGAGTTATACCTGATGTAAATGAGTTGATGGGTGCTGACAAGTTGATGGGTGCAGCACACCAACATGGCACAAGTATACATATGTAACAAACCTGCACATTGTGCACATGTACCCTAGAACTTAAAGTATAATAATAAAAAAAAATTTTTTTTTTAATTCTGAAATTGAAATTTTTTGATACCAGAACTGAAATCAAATGATAGAAAAATATCTCAATGTGGCAGATAGTTTTTCTCTGCTTCTTCTCCATGAATGTGGTAGAGACAGCCAGCCACTTACCAAAAATCTTCCCTACCCTTCCACATTATGGAGCTGCTGCAGACAAGCAGGGGCAAAGCCATTTATCAGGAGCACTCACATCTATCTACATGGGGCCTCACTGGTTCTTACCAACAGAGAGGAAGTGGAAATGTGTGTGTTCCTCTCTCACAGACATTTATGAAGCAGATGCGCCTTTTCCATGTGCTCTTCCATGTCTGCTGGCTGACTCCAGAGAATGGGCTGAACCAATGGAAGGAGCCAGGGATTCTCAAATACCTCATGGAGAAAAGTCATCACCAGCCAAGAACAATTTCATAAATGAGAAATGAATTTCTACTTGTGTTAAGCCACAAAAATTTGGAGGTCCCTTTATCACAGCAGATAGCTTAACCAGCACAGAATTTGCTTTCAAAAGAGGTTTAAAAAGCAGCAACACAGCAGATACTGTGTTGGATGACAATCCCTGGATTTAGCAAGTCGTTGGAAGAAAGAGATGAGTTCAGACAAGAATTGGCTGTTTTGGAAGGCAAGGGGCAGGGAAGTTTATAAAATCTGAGTACTGAGAACTTCCAAACCTCAAAAGGCAGAAGATAACATTTAAAAGAACTTTGAAAAACAAAAACCTGTTAAGACTTTTCAATTGAACAGAGTTTAGCCTTATGAAAAACAGTTAATTAGGGGTGTTGCCTTGTAATCCAAAACTGTCATTGCAGACAGGTTCCAGATAGCCACCATTACAATGTGAAAAAGGCTTAAGCCCTAAGAATCAAAGAAATAATGGGTATTACAGAGCTATATTAGGGAAAGTACTTAGGGAAGTGGGGAGAATTCCTGGCAATGGAATTGTTTAGAAACAAACAAAAGCGGATGCTTGGTCAAAGAAACCACAAGCATATCATCAAACAGCCTTAGACTGTTAAGGCTTTCAAACAGCTTATGGGAATTCCCCACCACCACCATTACCCCCATTGCCCACTCAAACTTGAATGACTGGAAACTGGCTGGTGCCTTGAGCAAATACAAAGTATAGTATGCTCACCAATATCGATTGTCAAGAGTGCCCTGGGAGATAATACACAAGAGGATGGTGCTGGTGGCCACGGAGAGGAATAAACAAGAGTTCTGCCCAAACTTAAGGGTGAGTACCTAAATCGGGAACTTCCTCTTTTGGCTGAATCCTCCCCAAAAGGATCCCATTGTTGTTGCAGAAATTACTGTGTTTACCAGATCTCCCTTTTCTGAAGTAGGTGGCTGCACTCAGCCACTCTACATGCTATATGTGAGTATATAGTGTGGTGTTAGGAGATAAGGTAACATCAGGTATTGGGGAGCCACCTCTGAATCTGATGAAGGTGACTGATATTGTCAAAGATACTGAATTATAAGACAGATAAAAAAAGAAAATTGGAAATTGGGGTAATCTTCCTAGAGAAGGAAGTAAATCTGCTATATGTAGAAACAAAGGTACCAAAAATGTTTGGTAGCCAGAGGCGAAGGCTCTGAAGAAGATGGTTAATTGGCAGGCGAAACACTGTGCTCCCCTTGCAGCCAACATTTCCCTTTTATGTGGCCACGTGACTGGTTTTTAATCAGTGGGTGGGAAAAGAAACAATGCCTGTGATTGCAGGCTGAGGTTTTGAAGAAGCCAGTATAGATTCCCAGTGTTTACTTTTACTTTAGCCAGCTTGATACAAAAGACCAGGAGTCCCCAGGGGATAGATGAGCCATAAAGTGGAAGGTGACCATGTCCCTGGATTCTCACAAAGAGGAAAGATGTACAAAAAGCAGGAACACCCACTTAGGCAATTACACAGAGAAAAATCTGCTTCTATTGAGCTAATTGCTGAGATCTAGGAGGTAGATTGTTTATTTACTTGTCTCATCATCTAGAATTTGTGTGATTTATGCTTCAACATAAAAGGAAAACACACGCAGATTTACTCTGTTGCCCCATAAAGCACTCTACAAAAATGATAGAAAATAGAAAAATAAACAAACACAAAAAAGAGAAGATGACAGAAGTGAAGAGATGCCAACAAGATTTGGAAAACATCTGACTTAAGCAAGCTGAAGAATTATCATGAAAATCCATGCCATTAAGCATTAAAACAATTCAAGAATTAGAGACAAAAGATGCTTTTGAAGATAGATATGGAAGAAAGATTGAAGACAGTTTATTGGAAATCTGTGGAAAGAGCATCGGACACTGTCCAGCTGCCTCTTTTACTTAGGCAGGGACTGTGGGTCAATCCCAGGGACTCAGGACATACTAGGAGCAACTGAGAGGGGAACGTCATTCTTCAAACAGATTTGAACAATGAGAGCCCTTCCTGCCACCCAGCCTCCTTCCTCTGATTCAGCTCCGAGGGACAGCCGGCCACCACATCTGTCCCAGTGTACCCTGTCCCCATGCCCATCAGAAGTTAGAGAGACTCCTCCTGAGGAAACCGCCAGCTGGTCAAGCGAGGGTCCTCACACCAACTGGCCATTTTTAATCCCTCAGGGGAATGAACGGTTCCACGCAGTCACAAAACAACCCTTAATCAATTCCACCAAATATACAAAGAGCTTCCACTCAGTTTTGAAGGCCTCTGTCTTAAATAGGAACAGATACCCAAGGTTCCCTCGACCCTTTAGGAAAGCCTCCAATATGAATGAGAAGGACCATGACAAATGAATAGTTACGAGACGCTCAAAAGAACAGAAAAAATACGAAGAAAATATTCAGCATATAAAAATTAAATTGAGGTCTTCAGAGAAATGAAGAGATACAGTGCATTTGTGAAAAAAAGAAAAAGGAGATTCTGAAAGAGAATGTTCAGAGAACAAAAGAGAGTTCTTGGATATGAACAAAGAGATGGCAGAAATAAAGAATTCAATGGCAGACTTGGAAAATAAAGTTGAGGGGAACATCCCAGAAAGTAAAACAAGGCAACAGAGGTGGGAAATGGAAGACAGAGGATTGGAAAATTAGAGAATCAGTCCAGGAGGCCTATCACCTAATCTGTAGGTGTTCCAGAGAGACCAGACAAAAACGTGGGGAGAAAGTTGCAAGGTACATAATAAGTTTAGACGAACTGAAGAGAATGAATGTCCAGATTGAATAGGCACAATAATAAAAAAAAAAACTAAATAAATAAACTTTTAAAAAGCACCCTGTAGCACTCTGGGGATAAAGAGATCTTGAAAGCTTTGAGAGAGAAAAAAAATGCTTGCAAACAAGAAGCAGATGGCAATAGAGCAGTGAAAAGACTGCAAAGAAATGCTTTCAAAATTCTGACAGACAAATGCATTTCAGCCTAGATTTCTGAAATTAATCAATTCAGAATGAGGGGTGAATACAGTCATTGTCAGATATGCAAGAACTCAGTTTTTTCCTCCACACATTTTTTTTTCACCAGGGCCCTGCTGAGGAATATTTCCCAGCAAAATGGGGGATTAGGCCAAGGAAAAGAAGATTTACGCTAAGAGGCATAAATGAGCCAACACAAGAGATAATAAAGAAGAAAGCTAAAATATTAAAAGGCAATAAATAATCCCACAGAACTATCAACTTAACAGCCTCTAATAAAAATCCTGGAAGTCAGCCCTTCTAAAGTTGGTATATAAAGCTAGATGGCAAGAGTGCTAGAAGTAAACAAAACTTTTTTAAGAGTTGGAAAGGATTTCTGATATCGTCTACTTTTTCATTTTATATGTGAGATTCACAGAGGTCAAGTCACCTACTTTCTTGGCAGATATATTTCGTTTGCTCAGAAACCATTGCAGAGAAAGTTAGATGCACATAATTAAGGAAGGAATAAGAGCTGTAGTCTGGAGTGGAGAAAAACTCCTTAAAGCATGCCTTCCTCCCCTTTTTTCACAGACCAGTTTGGCTCTGGGCCAAATCCAATTCCCATTGGCAGTTTATTTCTGCCCATTTACTCTGGCATCAGATGATTTGTTTTTAGCTAAACTACTGTATAATCACAGTGCTTTTATTGTATAGCTTTTGCAGCAGTAGCTATAAATTTGGGGCAAATTTGTGTTATCCTTTCAAAAATAATAATTGGCTTCTCTCAATTTACAATGCATTCTATTTTTATCCTGATGAATTTTATCACCCATAACATATATGCAGCTTTGGAGAGAATGCAAAGATTTCTTGCAGACCAATAAACTCTTTCATCTGGCTATTGTTTGTAATTGTTGAACACGTGCTGCATAAATCTACTTCTCTTAGGACAGCCATACTCCCAGCTATTTTCATTTTAAAACTGATATTTTACTCATTTTTTCCATCCTACCTGGATTACTGTTTTCATGAATCTTTCTCCTCACAAAAGTACTGAGGCTTAATGAGAAGATCCTATCCTGGATAGATCTACTCTGAGATTATATGTATGGGACACTTTCCTATATACTGCTGGCCAGATGGATTATTTCTCATCTTTTATTAATAAATTAATTTCATATTTCACCTGCTCAGAAAGACCTATTCAAAAAATAGGCAAGGTGACTCTGAATGTCCTGCTATGTCCTTTTTTTTTTTTTTTTTTTTGAAGCTCTTAAACTTTCATTTAACTTTTGCTAAATTTATCTTTTCAAGTTAAAAATGTGCTTCAAAAAGACGTAAGAAGATTATTATGCCCCATATTATGATCTTTTAGTAATCTTTATGAGACAAGCATGTGATTTATTAACCTCTTTTAATTTCACACTGATTTTGAGAAGATCATTTTCTACTATTGCTTAGTTCTTTAAATATAACTGACTGGTATTCAAAGGGAAGCATCACTTTTAGAATCCGAAGATGATGACAAAGACCTAAGGATATCATCTTCAAGCCGAAGCAGAAATAATATCAAACTAAATTAACATAATCCCTCACATTTCTGTAGTGATATATAATTTTCAAAGCATTTTCAGACATATTATTGTATTTTATATTCACAACCACCTTGTCAAGTAGAAAGAAGTGAGATCACTATCTGCATTTTGCAAATGGAAAAAACAGAGACTTAAGTTACCTGCCTCAACCAAAACTACACAAGGAATGAGTGACAGAGCAGGGCTTTGAAGTCTAATCCCTTGGTTTTACATTCATGTATGAGTGTGTTGAGGTGAAACAGAACTCTTAAGTAGAAGTCTGCGGGAGCTTATTTATAAAATGCCATTAACAATCTTTGAAAATCTACATAAGAAATCGTTAAACTTTTCACGACTTGACAAAGGTAAATGTCTTATAAGAAAAGTGTCATTAAAAGGATACATCTATTGTCTAGAATAAAGGTGACACAATTATACTTCAAACATAATTTCCTCATAAATATAAAAAAGCTTTCCAAAACATGAATATTTTTATTCAAAAATAGCTTTTTCATTGCTTTTACGTTTTAGTTTTGCAAATTCTGATTGACTTATTCACTTGTAAAATTGTAAACATTTTGCATTTTTCTAATCATAATGAGGATATCAATACTTTGTTTTCAATTACTGTTATATTGTACATATTTTAAGCTATTATTGTACTATTATAAACATTGTAATGACCATAATGTAAAGAAAGTCTTTTCCATTTTTTGAAAACCATCAAAATAGGACCGGTGGTTCAAAAAGTATGAATATTTAAAGGCTCATGATACAGATTTTCATGATGCTTTTCAAAAATTATAAAATTTAAATATTAATTAGCAGTGTGGGATCCCACCTCTTTCACCACATTCCATGCTTTCAATTGCTCAGCCAAAAACCTCGAAGGCATTCTTGACTTCTCTTATCCACAAATCTTGTTGAATCTGCCTTCAAAATGTCAAAATGTTTCCAGAATCTGACCCTCACTCAACACGTTTATCTGACCTCTCTTCAGGTTTTTCTGCTTCTACCTGTCCACCTTTTAGAGTCTATTCTCATTTCATCTGCTGTCCATTGAGCTGACAGAACGTGTAGGGGGATTGAATCAAAAAGACCAACTCTGAGGCTACAGTAATTCAGGTGGGAGATGCTGATGGCTACGGATCAAGGTGATGGTACTAGGGGTGGTGATTAGTAGTTAGCAATGAATATGCTGAATATATTCTGAAAGTGGAGCCAAAATAATGTTCTAATGGATGAAGGTGAGATGTGAGAGAAAGGTATGTGTTCAAAATGTACATTTGGGAGTCGTTGACATATAGAGAGTACTTAAGGCTATGAAATGGGTGAGATCAAGAAAGTAACGATTAATAAATAAGAGAATCATGAACTAAATCTCAGGGGTCTTTATTATTAGGGTAGAGGGAAAGCGAAGGAATCAGCCAAGGAGCCTGAGGAAGAGTCATCAAAAAGATAAGAAAACAACCAGGTGAGTATGGTGTCCTGGAAGCCAAGTGAAGAGAGGAGTAAATGATCAACTGTTAACCAATCCTGCTGAAAGGCCAAGTAATACGAAGCTGAGAATTCAGCAGTGAATTAAATAATATGACCTTAAGGCCTTGACAAGAGCAACTTTAATAGCATGACTAAGAAAAATGTAAGGCCTGATTGAGATAAATGCAAGACGGAATGGAAGGGAGAATATGGGGTCAATTAGCAGAGACAAGGGTTTTTTTGTTTGTTTTTTTGTTTGTTTTGTTTGTTTTTCAGACAGTTTCACTCTTGTTGCCCAGGCTGGGGTGCAATGGTTTGATCTCAGCTCACTGCAACCTACACCTACTGGGATCAAGCAATTCTCCTGCCTCAGCCTCCCAAGTAGCTGGGATTATAGGCATGTGCCACCATGCCCAGCTAATTTTATTTTTTCAGTAGCAACAGGATTTCTCCATGTTGGTCAGGCTGGTCTTGAACTCCAAACCTCAGGTGATCCACCCACCTTGGCCTCCCAAAGTGCTGATATTACAGGCGTGAGCCACCGGGCCTGGCCAGAACCAAATTTTTATAGAATTGTGCTGCAAAGCAGAGAGAAGTAATGGACTGGGGAGGGAAGAGAAGTTGAAGGAAGGTGGTTTTATAAAATTTTTTAATGAAAGAAACAATAGCATATTAATGAGTATGATCCAGTTGTGTGAGTAAAAAGATTGAGATTTTTGTGAGATGGAAGGAGTGATGCAAAATGGGATCCAGTCAACAATGTGGACAGATTGGCTTTGAATTTAGACTGGGGCATTAAAGTTTCCCTGTGGCTACAGGCAAGAACACAAGATGTGGCAGATACTGGTGTTGGATAGATGGATGCAAAAGTCTATGGAGGGTCTCTTCTGATTTTCTAATCAATTTAGTAAGGTGGAAAGCAAGGAGGGAAAGATGGGGGTAATGTGTTTCAAGTTTAAGGCAAAACAAGAAGATAGTAAATCATCTAGGAAAGGAGGAGGGTGAATGATAACTCCTGGGAGTATAAAGCCTCTTACAAATGCCTGGTGACACTGAGTGCATTTGAGGTTCATTATCACTGATTTAAAATCAGACTAGCCCAAAAAACCCTCTTACAAATGCCTGGTGACATTGAGTGCATGTGAGGTTCATTCTTACTAATTTAAAGTCAGACCAGTCCAGGAAGATGTGTTTTTCCCTCCAGCTACATTTAGTTGCACGAGTGCAGGTGTGGAATGTGAAGACTTGAACTGAATCAGCCTTGTGATTTTGCCAAGCAAACACAGAGAAAAATAAAAAAGAAGGGTAAGAGACTTTCAGATGTAGTCAACTGAGTGATCATAATGACTGACGATAGGATTTCACCAAACTAACAAGTAGGGAGAGGACATCAACGGATAAGGAACAAGGAAAGACTGAGATCAATGAACTGGAGGTCCTGGTTGGATCAAAGGATCATCGAAGTTGGAGTTCTGGATAATGTAAATCGGGAAAATAAGAGATAGTAGTCAGTCAGATGCATGCAATTGAGTTTGTGGGACAGTTGTAGTTATTTGGCAATAACAAGATCTTGATCACATCTAGCATCTGATCAAAACCCTCTGGTGGCTTGCCTTTGCAAATAAAGTAAAAGCGACAGCTGTGCAATGGCTTCAAGACATTCCCTTCGTCCTTCTTCTCGTTTGCCCCTGCACCTCACCTCACTGCCTTTCCAACTTCATCTCTTAATATTCCCTATAATTCATTCCACTCCAGCCACTCTGACCTCGGTGATGCTCATTGAGACATATTCCTACCTTGAGATCTTTATGATGATTGTTCGCCCAGATTCCCCATGGCTTCTTCCCTCCCATCTTTCAAATACCCGAGTGTCACTGTTTCAATAACTTCCCTGACCACCCTAATTAAGTTCATAACTCAACCCAGGCCCTAGCTTTCCCTGTCCACCTTCCCTGCTTTCTTTGCTCTATATCATTTACTGCCTTACAATAATACTACACTATACACTTCGTTATTGCCCATCTTTCTCCCACTGGAATACGAATTCCATGAAGACAGATTTTTGTCTATTTTAATTACAACTTTTTTCTCAGCACCTAGCATAGAGTAGGGACTCAATACATATTGAATAAGTGAATTGCCTTTATTCATTCTTATTACCTAAAATTTGTCTTAATGGGTATAAATGTCATTGTGTTCTTCAATTTTTTTAGCAGATTTTCCAGAATTGCCTGTATATTATTTGGATTTGGAAAAAAATGCCGCTTAGGAAAAAACCAGTCTTATAGTTTATAAATTGTAAAAATAACTTGTAGGAAGATATCACATAATATAGATGTAGAGATATAGTATAGATTAATACCCACTATTATGAAACACTCCCAAGGAGCTGAGTTCCATTCAAAGGGGTAGTTACAGTGAATTTTGGGGTCATTTTGATATATTGATCTTATAATTGGAATCTAAAATGTGTGTTGATAGTATGGGCTTCCTGTAAAAATTTAGTATGTTGCTCTGAGACTTCAAAGAAATATGATTTATGAGCTGATACTGGACAAAAAAAAAAAAACCCCACAAAGTTATAACAAAGTATATACTTCCAATTAAGAAAAAGTAAACATAGGTGAAACTTTTTTCCTTCATATTACAAGTATCTTTGTTATCTGTAGCCAGTGTGCACATTGCTGTGTTCCAGTGATAACCTGTGCCACCAAAAGTCTATTTATGCGATAATTATCTCACTGTAGCTGATACTGGAGAAGGTCACCTTGAAAACTAAATTTGAGAGGAAATAAATGTTTTATCAAAGTAAGTCTAGATCCAAAAGACAAAAAAAAACCCTATACACAAATACTGTAATCTAGTTAGTAAATGTGTTTCTCACAGAGGCATAAATTAGCAATTCTGAAACTACTTTATATGTATACTAGGATTGAACAAATCAGTAAGTATATTATCAGCACTGCTAGTCAAATTTCTTACTGACAGGAAAGGAAGTTACAAATAAGAAAAGGAAAAAGGACTCAATTTTGTTGGATTGGGATGAGAGGTAAAGGTATAAACATGAATTTCAATACATGTACAGACAGATACAGAACTAAATACAGATGCATGTGTATGCATGACTTAGTATACATATATATATTTCCTAGTTTTGTCCACTGAAAGGACAAAGAAGCAATGATATCTTAACAGCAACAAATATACCTGGCCCTCAGATCTTGGTTTCCAAACACCATTCTCTAATAAAGGAAATCAGGATGTTTTAGAGAAGTGGTTGATCCCAGGACTGGGGCAGAGAAAATACAATCGATTCTAGACACAGCGAGCAATCTAAAGGGACTCCTAATAGTCAAAATAGAGAAATCAGAGCTGCAAAATAAATGGTAACATTGAACTAAGACCCACAGAATAAAATACATATCCATAAATGCATATTTATTAAAAAACTGAATACATAAATAAGTAGGAGAGAGTATACATCTCTTCACTTCTTCACATCCAGCCACTGTCACTTTCTCTCTCTCGAGGCAGCACGCACTACCTTCAGGTACTCTCATCCCCCAGCACTTCCTAAAAGTCTTCCGCAGTGTCTGGAGAATGAGCAGAAAAATCCAATAGAGCCCTGCCCCCAAGTAGGCTGCCTTCTCTCCTTAGGAAGGTTGCTAGCTCTGCATCCCCAGTCATATCAAGCCATCCAGGGAACTACAGGCTGGTTTTATCAATTTCTTTTTATCTTATCCAAGTAGCATGCATAGCGTTTAGGGTGCTCACCCATGAGGTGGACTGGACAGATTAAGTTAGAGAAAAGGAAGAGAGGAAACTTACACTCTTACTGCTAACTATTCGCAAGTTACCACTCTCCTTTGTGCAATTATTTTTCTTCCAAGGCCAGAAAATGGCTGTAGCCTCCATTTGATTTTCTCTTATGCTTCCCTGTATTCTCATCTGATCCACTGGTCAATGAAGAATGATACTTTTCCATCGTCACACTCATCCTATAGCAAAATCAAGGATTGCCCTTATTCAAACCCTCCCTCCATGCCCCTCTCAGCCAAGGACCAAATTGCCACAGCTTCAGATTCACACAGAGGTATTCTCCATCCAGATCTTTTCTGAAGGAGCTGTCGTTAGAACAGCGTGTACCTCAGAGTGCATAACAGCAGTGGCACATAATTTACCAGAACAAACACAGAAAATAACTGTGGAGTGTCCAATCGAGTGGGTTAATGGAACAAAGACATATGGCTGTGAACTGACTAATGAGCTTGAAGAAGTACAGGGAGTCTGAGCTGCAGGCCCGAGACTCCAGCAAGGCCGAAGGGTGGAAAATGAGTCTTTTTTGCTTTGCTACAAAGAGTCACAAGCTGATCACTGGAAGCAGAAAATCACCATTCCACAAGAATACAGATTTTAGTGAGCATCTGAATGGCTGGCATTAACCCACCCCCAGAGCAACAGCCAGCAGTAACAGATTGTCCCAACAGCCAGCCAAGATTTCCAGCCAAACATGAGAATCAGAGACTCATTTCTCATATTTTCTCTAATTGGACAGGATATTAAAACACTTCAGCAATGTCTTTGAAGAACAATCATTGTTATTATTAATTTTCGTTGCACCCAACACCCTGTCAAGCATTGTAAAATTATTCTGTCTTGGAGGGAACTGCTTTAGAACACTTTTCCTTTTCTCTATGCAGGTTAAATGTATTGCCCAAGGTTACAGAGCACACCATCTCTGGAAGCAGGATTAAAGTGGTTCACTCTTGAACTCTTGGTCCACTGCATTACATTTAACACCAAGTCCATGCTTTTCCAAGAAAAGCAGCATTGAACTTATTCCAAAATTCAAGAATATAGCATTTTTAAAGAGTAGCCATAGTTAGTGTAACATACCAAACAACTACATTTTGTCTGACAGTCACATTTCTCTAAGGTTCCTCATAAAATCATTTATCTAAAAAGTTTCAGCTTCCTGCTGAATTTGAATAAAATGCTATGCAGAAATTCTAAAACGCAATGGTGTTTTGGATTCTTGGCAGCTGGCTCTTTTGCCTATTACCTAGTGTCTACCCGCCGGATGGGAACTGGGATGAATTTACCCCACCCATCAGTCATGTCATAAAGGCATCTGGTCTTCAAGAGTATAAAGGGATTTGAGTCTTCATTTTATGCTTCTTCAACCATGTTGTACAGAGGTAGGCAGATGGTCTTTTACAGCAAAATGACCACATATCTATATAGTGTCTTCTGTTATCAGACATTCTATTCCATGTTGCAGGATGAAAATCATAAAAACTGTCCCAAATGGATGTTCTCATGCCTTTAAAATACGGTCAGATCAAAATTGTATTGCTTTTGGGCAAAACTCTAAATCAGAAAACAGATAACATGCAAACTTTGAATTAGTATGAAGTTAGATTGTGTTTCCATGCATGAAAATAGCATTCCTCATCTGGTTATGTTTATGGCTTTATCAGATAAGTATAGCTCCACAGAAATGCCCTGTTGGGTGTAAAATGACTTATGCTCCCTACATGTTTCTTCATAGCAGATGCTGTATCCTGCCCTCCATTGAAAGCCCTAGCTCACCTCATGCAAATATTTGTTGGTAAACACATTTTTTGCTCAGTTTTTACAAAACAAGAACCTATTTACATTTACAAATGTGGTTGCATCAAGAAAAGAAAATATTCAAGAGCATTAATTCTTAGCACTTTTGGGGAAATCTTATTCTTTCATAATGCATTTTCAGATCATCTGCTTTTACCAGGGGTCATCTATTACATCTGTCATTTTTTATTTGAGACAGTGGAATAATTTGGCACATCCCTAGGTGCTTCTGGGTCACCGCCTTCATGTTATTTATCTTTATCACCATAATTTTTCTCCCAGGATACTAATCGTCTGTAAGAAGTTAAAGTTAACAGGTTCTAGTTCTGACTCAAGATTCCACCAAAAAATTCTGATATTCTATTTCTTATAGATGATGTAATACACATCAACATATTGATCTTATCCAGACTGACTTCCCTCACACAATTTCTTTCTCCCTCCTCCTTATCCTGAGATACTTAAATAAGGATGATTGTATTTTCTCTTTCCTTCTTAGAAGATTAATTTTTAGGGAAGTCTTTATGTTAATCAAATTAATTATTTGCTATTTTTATTATATAAATTATTCTGTGTAGTAGACAATAAACACTTTGGATATATTATTTAATAATAACACAAAAGTCCTCATACTATCCCAATATTGCAAATGAGGGAACTAAGCCTTGCAGAATTGAAATGCTTTGCAATAAGCATGAGTTCTTAAGAAGGAGCAGTGGGGTTATGACCCGGATAACTCCAGAGCCTTGTGGGACACAACACAACCCCTTCTTTAGCATTTCACTGTCAGCTCTCCGTACTGCTCTTCCTGGCACCATGGGTGTTGTGCCCTGGAAGCTGCTGGTCATCATCTTGGTGGTTTCACTCCTCAGCTTTACCCCTTAAATCTGTCATGAGTGTATCATTATCTGACTTCTGTATCTAGGGCTGAAGCACTGTACGTTTCAGGCATATTCTTTATAATTAAAGAATAAAGTTAGTGATGTATCAACACTTACTTTCTGAGGCATAAAAAGGGGAGTTCCAATTTTACCTGCAAAATGACTGTAATTGTGTGGTGTTCTATATAAATATTTGCTTATGTCACTGATAATAAAAACAGGATTCGAGAAGATCAAGATAGGTTACAGACAGCCAATAGGTAATAGGTTCCTTTCCATATCCCAGGAAGACTACTTCCTGCATAGACCTCAGTCCTTTGACCCTATGGATGAGCCATTCCAGTGGCCTTTGGTCACTTGCTATGACCTCACACCCACTGGAGGAAACAGAACATACACCCACATGTGCAGTTTCTTGCCAAAAGGACTGTATAAATTTCTCAGCTCACAAAGTTTAGCAATATACATTTTACTCAGAAGAAATAGCATCTAAGTAGTCAAACAAAAATCTGATCCTTGAGAAAACTCTAAATGTCAATAATCTCCTCCTCTAATAAACAACAGCTCATGGAAATTAAAGAAGCTGCTTATAAAAGACAGGTTGGGCCGGGTGCGGTGGCTCACGCCTGTAATCCCAGCACTTTGGGAGGCCGAGGCGGGTGGATCACAAGGTCAGGAGATCGAGACCATGGTGAAACCCCGTCTCTACTAAAAATAGAAAAAATTAGCCGGGCGCAGTGGCGGGCGCCTGTAGTCCCAGCTACTTGGGAGGCTGAGGCAGGAGAATGGCGTGAACCCGGGAGGCGGAGCTTGCAGTGAGCCGAGATTGCGCCACTGCACTCCAGCCTGGGCAACAGAGCAAGACTCCGTCTCAAAAAAAAAATAAAATAAATAAAATAAAAAAATAAAAGACAGGTTGAAAATCAGTGAATTGTCTGTATTCGACACATTTGCAGAAGCTAAAAGTGGCTGAAGTATCTTTCAAACGGATAATTTTGTTTTTAATATTCTCTTGCACTATAAAGGGTTCAAGCTTCTTCGGCCAGTATTCATAGATGTTTTGAATCACCACTCATTTGGTTTGCAAAAAGCCCAGACTTCTCCAAGGATTACCCTCCCCTGTATCTGAATGTCATCAGGGATGTTCACTTGTAACACTAATATTCCCCAGGCTCTGCCCAGTATCAGGTCATAACTAAAGGCCTCAAATAATTAAAGCTGAACAAAGGAACCTCACACTTTCTTATTTAAATTTAAGTTATGGGATATATGTGCAGGATGTGCATTATTTTCTCTTTCTAATGCCAATTCCTTGGACTTTCCATCATCTGCTGTCAGACCTCCAGTTTTCACAAGGTTCTCAGTCATAAAGAAACACTTTCTTCTCCAAATATTCAGCCTTGAAGAGGATTCCACAGTAGAGAGACTTGGATGCCCATCCATCAGGATCTTGTCATTTCTATAAGGAGGTGAGCAATCTGGGGTGCTGCATCAGAGGGTGGTCAAGTGCAGCCCTGCACTACAGTTGGAATTATTGTTTATTCTGGTCCATTCTACTGCAATTATCTGTACACACATGTGATTTTTCTCTCAAGAATCATATTGTACCTCCTTGAAACATGGATTTTTGAGCACGCCTATCCGAATCCTTCAGCCATGGCTGGTATCTCTTACTCGGCCATGTTGGTAATGTCTTGTCTGCATATTTCTAAACTCTACATATAGGGCTCTAGCCAATTAGGGAGAGTCTAGAGCTTTTCTTCTAAGAACGCTTTGTCATTTAAATGGCTTGTCTCCCAGAGTAGAAAGAGGAGTTCTAAGAGAGTATAATAACTAACTTCATGGGTCTATTTAAATTTCAGCCAAATGCCCTCCCCGTACTTCTAATAATTGATGATAACTAATGAAGTCATTTTAATTCACAAATATTACTTTGAGACAGAAATGTTGTCAATAAGTAATCAAAAACTTTTTTGTAATTAGGATTGGAGACACAGTTTTATCAAGAAAATCACATATAGCAAGAAAGAACACGTAAGGGAATGGATAAACACAATAATTAATATTATGTATATACCTTCTCAGAATAATCAAAATTACTAGTAACCCCTCTATAAACTATTGGTAAATAATAGTTTAGATTAGAGCTGGAAATAAATTAGAAGTAGAGTTGGAAATATTCCAGAAATGTTTCTTGATGTTTCCTGTTCACCAATAACAAGTTTGTGTTCTCCCCTTTTTAGTATTTAATGTAATTTGCACGAATTTAATGCAATTTGTAATTAATTTATAATTAATTTTATTAATTGATTAATCATTTATATATCTACTTCTGGCAATGATAGACTGAGTAGTGTAGGCCAACTCTCTTGCTCAACCAGAAATATTAAACCAAAAAATTGCTTAAAGGCATCAGAGTGTTAAGTTGGTGAGGACTATCTGGATAAAGAAATAAACCCAGGTTGTTGAGCCTGGCATTTGAGGCCAGGTATCTACAAGCATATTGGCCAATTTGAGAAGAGGTGCTGAAAGTAAAGTTACTGGCTGGGCGCAGTGGCTCACGCCTGTAATCCTAGCACTTTGGGAAACCAAGATAGGCGGATCACCTGAGGTCAGGTGTTCGAGATCAGCCTGGCCAATATGGTGAAACTTCATCTCTACTAAAAATACAAAAATTAGCTAGGCGTGGTGGTGGGCGCCTGTAATTCCAGCTACTTGGGAGGCTGAGGCAGGAGAATTGCTTGAACCTGAAGGGCGAAGCTTGCAGTGAGCCGGGATTGAGCCACCACACTCCAGCCTGGGCGAGAGAGTGAGACTCCACCTCAAATAAAAAAAGAAAGAAAGAAAGAAAGTTGCTAAAGCACTCTAGTGTTCTTTCAGAAACAAATATAAATTATTTCTGGAGGATGATACCATTATTTAAGATTTCAAAATTAATTACAAATTATAGATACAATATCCAGCATTCAATCAGAAATGGCCGGGTCCATGAGTAAACAAAGCAATGTGACTGCAAACTAAGAGAAACTCACACAATAGGAACAGACTCAAAGAAGACCCAAATAATGGAGCTATCAGACATAGATTTTAAATATTGTTACCCTAGTCAAAGAATAAAAAACAAGACTGATGTTGGCTGGCATGTGGATAAAATTTAACTCCAGATTTTGAGGCTGGCACAGATAGCTTATCCAGGAGTTCAAACTATTGAGGCCATAGGAGGATTGCCCTGATGAAAAATAATTTAGCCAGGATGGTACACCTGTAGTCCCAGCTTACTTCAGAGGATCGATGTGGAAGGGCGGATAGTTTGTGCCCCAGTAAGCTGGCGCTTTTGCGCAGGAGTAAATGATTGCACTCCAGTGGCACTCTCAGCTGGAAATGCGCGAGATCCCGTGGTTGTTATGCTGTTGTTGTTGTTGCCGTTGTTGCTGGCGCTGCTATGTTGCTGCTGTTGCCGTTGCGCGACGCTGCTGTTGCGCCATGCTGTTGTTGTTGCTGTTGCTGTTGCCAGCGGTTGCTGCTGAAAAAGAAAGAAAAGAAAGGAGGGAGGGAGGAGGAGGAGGAGAGGGAGGGAGGGAGGAGAGAGAGAGGAAAGAAAGAAAGAAAGAAAGAAAGAAAGAAAAGAAGGAAGGAAGGGAAGGAAAGAAATGGACAGGAAGGAATGGAATGGAATGGTGGAAGAAAATGGAAGAAGGAATGGAAGGATGGAGGAAGGAATCCGGGAGGTGGAGGTTGCAGTAAGCTGAGATCAGGCCACTGCACTCTAGCCTGGCAACAGAGCAAGACTCTGTCTCAAAAAGACTGAGGTTGGTGGTGGTAAACTAAAAGTAATAAATAAGAGACAAATAAAAATGCTAGCATTTTAAAATTAATAATGATAGTGAATTGTTTCATAGCACATTAGACAGTGTTGAAAAGAGAATAAGTCAAGTGGAAAATAAATAAGACATAAAAACACATAGTTTGAAGCATTGAGAGACAAGAACAGAAAAATAATACAATAAATAAAAAGCTTACAGGACAACAGTGTAACATGTATGTATTGAAGTCCAAGAAAAAAAGTAGGGGAGGGGAGAGGAAGAACTGGATAGAAACGATTTTTAAAAACCAAGCCACAGTTTCAAGAAACCCTACAAACTACAAACTATATCAATACAAAGAGAAGCATACCTAGGTGCATAACTGTAAAACTGCTGTAAACCAAAGACAAAGATGAATTCTTAAAAGCGGCCACAGGAAACAAAAACTGCTATATTGTCTTAAAAGGAGAAGTAATTCATTCCCTAGGACTGATTTCGAAACAAAACAATAGAAACTAGAAAGTGCTAAAACTTCCAACATGGAATTCTATACATAAAAAAATAAAGATGACATTTTAAAAAATTAGACTAAAACTAAGATAATTTATCACCAGTGGCCTGTTCCGCAGAATATAACAAAGGAAGTTTTTTCAGGCAGAGAAGTGAGGCTGGAACTAGAAATACATTAATTAGGAGAATATTATGAGATTCTCAGTGGGAGATGAGGAGGACCTATGGGGAAAGGATTCTTTTGACACAGGAAATCCTGTATTAAAAGAGCTACATACACACATACATACACACACACACATACACACATACACACGAATACACCAGGATACTACAATACTAATAGAGGAAAGCAAGAGCTCCCAGGAGGTAAGGTGTGTACCACGGAGCCTTTAGTTATGCCTTCAGTAGAAACTCAGTTGGCCTATGAAAATTTCCTAATGTAATACACAGCATAGCTCTGCAGGGACATCCGGAACTTGCAGTTTGCAGAACTCATAATTAGCTTGGCTCAAATCCCACTTTCAGGATGCTAATGATGCATATTTCCCCTATTCCACAGCAATAAGGGCTTCCACTTCTAGCTCACTGCTGAGTCGTACTTCCACCTTATTACCTGAAGAGGCTGCTGGCCAGCCAAGACACACAGAACACGATCCAAAATCCAAGCAGCAGACCCAAGAGGCACCATTTGGGAAACAATCCAAATTAGTGACACCATCTGCCTCTCCTTCTAATAATGTCATACCACCTACCTTGCTTTTAAAAAAAAATGGAAAAATATTTTAAAGGCCACTTAAAAATACAAACTGAATCCATCCTATTGTGTTTCTACTTCTCCCATCCAGGCAATTCCACCGTTCAGTTGCCACTGATCCCATCAGCCCATAACAGAAAACCATGAACTTTGGCTAGAAATCAGTGATTTCCTAAGACCCACCATCAACTTCCTTAGCTTTGCTGGTTTAACTCGCTTAGTCACTAATCCAGTAAGAGTTAAACTTTAGGTCAACTCCAACTTCAATTTCTTTCTCTGACTCCTCCAATTTTTTTGTTCATGGCTTTTGCCTCTGCTCAAATCATTGGGTCTTTGCTTTCTTACCTCCTGTCCCACCACTTTCCTAATTACCTTAAGAAAAACAAAAAAAAAAACACTCAACATAGCAGAGGCCTGGGAAGGGGCCCAGCCTACTCCTGTTCAGTTTTAGCTATTATAAATAAGAATGTTAAAAATTTGGGGGCAAAATATAATAATTTTTAAAAGATTGGCTTTTGGTGTTTTGCCCAAGGAAAATATTATGGAATACTGTAATATCACTTTTGACTGCAGGTATCAGGCAGGTTTAATGGTGTTTGTTGATGCAATTTATCTGGAAGAAAAAAGACTATAACAAAGAGACAGCGCAGGAGAAGACGACTGTGCGAGCCAAAGTTTTGAGTAAGAGAATGACTTAAGTTCTTCACAGCAGGCCGGGCGCGGTGGCTCACGCCTGTAATCCCAGCACTTTGGGAGGCCGAGGTGGGCGGATCACGAGGTCAGGAGATCGAGACCATCCTGGCTAACACGGTGAAACCCCGTCTCTACTAAAAAAAAAAAAAAATGCAAAAAATTAGCCGGGCGAGGCAGCGGGCGCCTGTAGTCCCAGCTACTCGGGAGGCTGAGGCAGGAGAATGGCGTGAACCCGGGAGGCAGAGCTTGCAGTGAGCCGAGATCTCGCCACTGCACTCCAGCCTGGGCGACTAAGCGAGACTCTGTCTCAAAAAAAAAAAGTTCTTCACAGCAATGTGCAGGACTTAGGAAGTAAAATGAGAAAAGCAGAAAAGCAGAGCACTTGGACTAGAGTAATGGTGAAATCTACTCCAGATGTTGGGCCACCGATCATTGTAATTGTGAGTTACAGCTGAATTCAAAATAAAAATAATATGAAATTAACCTAAATGTCCATCAACAATTATAAAAAGAAAATTTGGTTGTGTGTGTGTGTATATATATATATGTATATACACACACACACCATGGAATATAACTCAGCCATAAAAAAGAACTAAATTATGTCTTTTGCAACAACATAGATGGAACTCAAGACCATTATCTTAAGTGAAATAACTCAGACACAGAAAGTCAAATACTGCATGTTCTAAGTGGGAACTGAATAATGTGTACATATGGGGGCATAGAAAGTAGAATAATAGACATTAGAGATTGAAAGGTGAGAGACCAAGATGGAGATGAGAGATGAGATATTGCCTAATTGGTACAATGTACACTATTCTGGTGATGGTTACATTAAAAGCCCAGACTTTACTACTATGCAATATATCCATGTGACAAAACTACATTTGTATCCCATAAATCCATAAAAAGATAACAAAATTTAAATTAAAGTAAAATTTATTATTAAACAAAATTTAAATTAAAATAAATTTAATTTAAAATTAAATTAAATACTTACAAAAACAAAACTTTGCCTATTTGTGAGCTTAGTTACAGCACATAGTTTCTTGAGGAGAGATTTTTGTCAGGGACTTTCATATTTTAAATAATATTTAAAATATAATTGAATAAGTTTTAATAAATTGCTGTTAAGAATAAGTGTATTGGCTGGGCACAATGGCTCATGCCTGTAATTCCAGCACTTTGGGAGGCCAAAGTGGGTGGACTGCTTGAGCTCGGGAGTTCAAGACCAGCCTGGGCAACATGACAAAGCCTATCCCTACAAAAAAGAAAAAAGAAAAAATAGCCAGTTGAGGTGGCACACACCTATAGTCCCCACTACCTGGGAGGCTGAGGTTGGAGAATTGTTTGAACCCAGAAGATCAAGCTGCAGTGAGCTGAGAAAGCACCACTGCACTCCAGCCTGGGTGATGGAGCAAGACCCTGTGTTCAAAAAAAAATTAGACTGTTCAGCAATGTTGCATATTTCAGCTATGTCATGAACACTATTGAGATAAAGGGTTTTTTTTTAATTTTGAAAAGATCTTTGAAAAGAAAAGAGAAAGTGTGAGATCTGATATAAGTGTTGGGCTGAGTATTTTAATCTGGGAATAAGGCTGTTGCTGAAGAACATTCTGTTTCACAGGCTTATATGTACATAAAGAAAAAGTAGAGGATAAACCTCCAGATTTGGTAAATATTATAGAAGCAGAATAAACCTCCATGTATGGTTAATATTATAGAAGATAATATAAGACTTGGGTACAAGATGCTCCACTGCCGAAGAAGATGGTATAAAAGATCATCCCAGAAAAAGATTTTGAGAAATATGCCACATCAATAATGTGTACAGCACGGTTAGTACAAGTCTATAATTTAGCATGGCCTATAAATTTGGGCACCTTAGTTTAAATGTAAATATAAACATGCCAAATATAAAATTTCAGTATAACTATAAAAATGATTGAGCTAAGAAGAGGGTGAATGGCAGGTTAATATTTACTAAACCATTCAATCAGTATATTGTGTTCAGTGGCATTTGTTCTACTATCTCTCCCTTAAGTCAAACTAAACAAGATGATAATATTAAGGGAGCTACTCTTCATAGAGCTCTTACCACCAGGCACTATACATATTATTTTTTAATATGCATTATCCCATTTATTCCTGACAATAAATGTATGACGTCTCCATTTAGCAATGAGGAAACTAAGGCACAGAGAGGTAAAGTTACACATAGAGCAAAGACTGAAAAAAGAAATTACTCCAAAGCCTGTGCTGCTAAGCCTTCATCATATCGCCTGCATTCCACTGCTTTCCAACTTCCTGTGGCATTAATAACGACAGTGAGAGCAGCAAGAATGGGACAAAAGAATAAGGAAAGAGTATTAATCAGGACTAGATTTGATTCATGTAACAGAGAACTTAAAACTGATTTTTAAAGACAAATGTATTTATATCTCATATGAAAGAAATGCAGAATTCAGCAGTTCAGGGCTGGTATGTCAGCTTTCCACTGGCCAGCAACCATTCTCCCACCTTGCTGTTCCACTATGCTTATTAACATGTTGCCTCATGTCTCAAAATGACTGCTTTGGCTCCAGTCAGGGAGCACGTAGTAGAAAAAGACAATGGCAAATGGTACCCACACTGTCTTCTAAGAAGCTTCCTGGAAGCTTCTGAATAGCATTTCCATTTACATCTCATTGTTCACAACTAAAACACATAAGCACGTCTAACTATATGGAAATACTGGGAGATGTAGTCTTTATTTGCAAAGTTTTAAAGATAATTTAAAACTGGTTTTTCTTACTGAGAAAATATAAAATAATATATTTGGTGAAGGCAAATGGCAAGATATGATTTGAATAATGACCAGATATAGAGTTAAAAGAAAGGGAGGAGCCAAAGAAAGAGGCTTCAAATGTTCAGGTTCTTGCTGATAAGAGGGAGAGCATATAATGCCTTTAGCAGCAGTAGGGTAGAAAACAGGAGGAGAAACAAACTGGAGCCAGAGTACACAGGGAAGATAAATGCAACTGTAGAATTACAGTATGGTGGCTGAATTATGAATGGAAATTAAATCATTAGTACAATGGGGTTTTTCATCAGTTACCGTAGAAATATGATTCGGAATCCTTTTGCAGCTTGTAAATATTAAGCATCCAAATTAAAAGTATTTTTTTCCATAGGAGCACGTTTTGAAAATACAAGTCATTCAAAGCAATCATAAACACTCCAAACATTATTCTTCAGGCTTATTGATTATCGCACTTAAAATAACATTTTAGTTCTTTAATAGATATTCAGAAGATTTCGTTTTGAAAAGAAGAAAACTGAGCATTCTTAGAATCTAGACAAGCCAATCCCAGAGTGAGTCACTGAGGTCAATAAAACAAACAGCCTTTAGCCCAAACCCAAGGAAATGACTTTCAAGGAGACCAAGTCGGGTAACATGAGCATGGAGTGATTAACCTGCTTGAATTATTTGTCAACTGAGATTCCATGTGTTTTGCTCATCTCACCAGCATAGAGAAATTAGCCTACTAGAGATTGGCCTTTGGCCAGATGTACAGGACGTTGTTGTCTGCAGTAGATGCAGAAAATATAAAAATGCCGTCAGTTCTTTCCCTACCTTCAAGTCAAGAAGCTTTTCCAGGACAGGGTCATGTCTTCCTCATCTTTGCTTCCCAGCTGCTCGGCATATCATCTGTCACAGAGCAACTTCTCAGTATACGCTGAAAAATATTTCTGAAGTGTTCTGCTCCAATCAGAATTTTGCCTTGCCTTAAGGATCTGAATAGCATCACATCAGCATTTGTATTCCTGGACCTGAAAAAGAGGAAAATGTAAAGTTCTTCAGATCCTACCTATTGAGACACAGCCATCCTTCAGTGTCATCTTTGTACTGAAGAGCTCTCCAGCTGCATCAACCTTTCCATATGCTAAATGCCTTAATCTTAATGCAACTTTGGACCACATAAGGCATTCTCTGATTTACTGGTTCTAACGCAAGGTCAATGACACAGTGGCTGTGAAATAAGTTATGAGAAGAAAGGGTTTTCCAGCTAGCCCTGGGAGTCAAATGTAGTTCAAACACTGTTACCTCTAATGTAGCCTGATGTCTCCAGGAATGGGAAAAAAACATGAAGAGCTACTCCTCTGACAGTTTCATGTTGATTGTTCTCCATTTGTTAGTTTTGTCTCATTGTCTGAACTGTAAACTAGAAAATTTGGATAATTCTCTACATAATACTTCATTTAATTGATAATTTATAAGTAAATTATTTAAATATAAGTTTTTTAAATGTATGATTTTTACATATAAGTAATACTTTTTACTTTCATGTACATTGAAGGCAATCTCTATACAGGAACATACAGAGCAACCATGTTCTTATTAACGGCTGTGCACTATTTTGGGGACATATGTACATATTGACACATATGCACAAATACATATATATGTATATATGCCATAACTTAAACAATCTCCTATTGATACACATATTATTTTGATTTCACATGAACTCAAAATGGAACTCAAATAATTCTGCAATTATCCTTTTACAAATATACTTTTGTGTGAAGTGTCACTGTAGGATCAACAAATAAGCATATTTTAAATTTCTATATTCTTGCCCGATTTCTTACCAAACCTGTGGTACCCATATCTATTCCATTCAACAGTGTGGAGGGAGCCTTGTTCCATACTTTCTTCTATTCTTTATTTAGACAGTACCACAGGTAAAACATTGTAGTATCTCAATGTTTTAATTTGCATTCTTTGACTAGAGAAATTGAGCAAACACTCAGGTGTTAAGTGTCTTAAGTTCATTTGAGCTGCTATAACAATTTATGATAGACTAGATGGCTTATAAACAATCAAAATCTATTTCTTACAATTCTAGAGATTGGAAGTCTAAGATCACGCAGCCAGCATGGTTGGGTTCTGGTGATGGCTGACTCTGGTTCATACATGGTTCTCTGAAGTGGGATTTTGAGAGCTACAGACATTTAATACCACTAAGTAGTTTTCCACAGCAAGGGAGCACTATGGTTTCAAAGTACTGTAGGGAGAAGTCCGTGTATGAAACTGGAAGCCTCCTGGGTGTCAATGCTCAACTTCAAAGAGTTGCTAGAACCTCTGCAGAAACCGAACTACAATTTGCTATGACCTTTGTTGTTTTTTTTTTTCCTGCAGTGAACCAGGTCATGCAGCCTAACAGACTTCCCCAGCAAAAGATCTTGAACTTTTGGAGTATTATGCCCAAGCATTTTGTACTGTGAGCTAGAATTTTTAAATTATATTTTCTAATAATTTATTTCTGATATAAGAGAATGCTATTGGTTTTTACACATTAATCTTGTATCTCCACTACAGCCATCAGTTGCACCATTGCAACTGGATGCTTCCTACTGCTGCTAAAGGCATTATATGCTCTCCCTCTTATCAGCAAGAATCTGAACATTTGAAGCCTCTTTCTTTGGCTCCTCCCTTTCTTTTACCTCTACTTGTATCTTAATTAAAATTAAATAATTTTAATCTCCATTAAAATCTATTTCTAGTGGCCTTTTCATGTCATCTATAATAAAATGTTATTTTATCAACTTATTAAAAATAGTTAATTTTCATGTCGTATGTGATAAAAATCTATTTCTTCCTCATATAGCTTATTGCTTTTTCTTCCCTTTTTATGTTGACTGGAAGTACCCAGAAGATATTGAATACTAATCATGGCATGTGTATACAAACTAAAAGGATTATATTAAATTGTCCAAATAAATAAGTTGACCTTTAAATCTGTTTGCTATTGTGAATGTACATATACTCTCTTTCTAGGAGCACCAAAGGACAAACTTCGCCGACTCCATGCATAGCAGCACCAGAATGCAAAACTCCACCAGCATGGAGTTTCAAAAATTCACTTCCCAATACTCCTTTGACCCGAGACTCCAGTGCGACTTTCCTAGCAGGACTACGCACAAAATAAACAGAGCTCCAGCCCAAGGCTCTTTAGTCTACCACATAAAACCAGGAAGGAGTGTTTCTACCTCTTCTATGGAAATTCACTACAGCCATCAGTTGCACCATTGCAGTTGGGTGCTTCCTACTGGATGCAACGCATAGGAGTATTAATACGTGCCAAGGCCTGTATGTTGGTTGGCACTGAGGAAAACATGCAGTCCGGTAAGACATGATTCTAACATGTAAATGTTAATCACCCTTTAGAAGTAATAACCCATGTAATGGCAGGTATACTAACACTTTACATGTTTTTCTCATTTAATTCTCAAAACAATATTTTATGCCCACTTTACAATAAAGAGGGTAAACCTGACTTGTCTTCTACCTGTGACTGATATTATGCAGATATCCAATGGCTTTCAGTTACATCCCTTGAACACAATTTTTAACATTTGAAAGTGTTTATAATCTTCTCTTTATTCCATATGCTCTGAAATTTCATGGTAATGCACACGTATATTTTTCCCTTCTTTGCAGGGGGTGACATTCATTCTCTTGAATACTCAGGTAATTTTCTCGGGCTGGAAACTCATGTCTTTGGTTCTAGAAATAAAAGTTAATTATTCTCTTGACAATTTTCTACCTTATTTCCTCCTCAGTCTTTCTGAAACTCTCTTTATCTGGATATTTGACCTCTTCCACTAACCTTTTACATCTTCTATCAATTTTCTACCTGTTTGTCTTATTCTTTGGGGGAAATTGTATCAACTTTATTATCCAAATGTTTTGAATTTTTTATTTGTCATATTTTCAGTCTCCAAAAGTCCTTTTTCTGTTTCTTTTTATTGCACCCAGTCTTTACTCCATGGAGACAACGTCTTCTTTTCCCTATCTCAGGATATTTTTTGAAGTTTTGTTACATTTTATATATCGTCTCTTTTACCTCTAAAATCTTTTCCTTTTGTACTTTTTTGTATTAAAAACTCTTCATAAAGCCCTAAAAAGTAGATGCATAGTCCAAGCGTATCAACTGTCATCCTAATTTCAAAATTACTGGGCTGGAGCAATTCCCAGGCACACTTATTATCAGTACTTATAAGTCTTCTTGAGCTAGTTTCCTCAGAAGAAAATCCCAATGTCCTGCCTTAAGTATACAAACATGGCTGGCTGGTTTCTCAGAGGCAAGTGGAATAACTTAAATGGGATATGATCACTCAGTGTGTACACTTTCAATATATCCTTTACTTTTAGTATGACTACCTAAAGTTCAGGTACGCCGGGAGTCCCCAGTCCCTGAGTTCCTCTTATACAACATCTCCAGAGAGCATTCAGTCTTCTGTTTGGGTAAGGCAGAAGCAGTCAGGCAGCTCTGAGGAGTGAAATAGGAATCCTGTCGCTCTGAAATGCTTCTTATGCAGACATTCAACCAATCTTACTGTATACAGCCTCTTTGTGTCCCCCATGATCCCCACTTTCAGTGGTGGCTCATTCCTTCAATTCCTGGGAATTTCTGTGGCTCTGCCACAAGAATCTACTTGCATCTTAGTCCCTCACTGACAGCTTTCTCTGGTCTGTTGAATCCATTACCACTGTACCATGTGCTTTCCAATTTTCAGAGTCTTAATGCTGTACTTTCCTCTCTCTTCTCTTTGTCTTTATATTATTGCCTTTTGCATTTCTTTTTCTTTCATTTTAGTTGGATTTTGGTGTTTCAGGGTTTACATTTGAAAGGACAGCTGGGATCCACACTTATCTCTGCTCCTTCCTGAAACTCCAGCGTATTCTTGGAGGGTAACAGTTTCTTCCCTTTTCTGTCTCATTTTCTACCTTGTGTGGAATACAATAGAATACCCATGGAATAAACTTTTTCAAAATTTTACATGTGTGTGTTTTAACTTTTTGTTTTGAAATAATTTCAAGCTTACAAAAAAGTTTTAAGAGTAGTAAAGAGAACTTCTGTTTATCTCCTATCTAGATCTACCAAATTTTAATATTTTGCCACACATGCTTTATCATTCTTACTGAGAGCTAAAGTATAAATATTTATGTGTATAATTTACTTTTTCTAAACCATTTGAAAGTGATCCATACATCATGCCCCTTTTTAAGCTTGATACTTAAATATGTATTTCCTAAAAACAAGAAAATTACCTTACATCATCAGATGATTATCAAATTCAGAAAATTTTATATTTATGCAATACTTTAATATACATTCCTTTTTCCAATTTTATTCAGTGATCCAACAATGTATAACACTATTTTCCTCCAGCACAAAATCTAATTTAAGATCACATATCAAATCTGTTGTCATGTCTTTCTAGCCTCTTTCAATCCAGAACATTTCCTTGTCCTTTGTCTTTCACAACATGGACATTATTGAAGAATATAGTATTTTATGGAGAGTTACTCAACTGGGGTTTGACTGTTATTTCCTCCTGAGTAAATGGAGCATCCTTAGTTTGAATACTCCATAGATTATGTTTTATCCTTCTCAGAACAATGTATCTGGAGGCACAGGATGTCCATCTGCCACTAATTAGTGTTAATTTTGATTACCAAGTCAATTTGTTGTCCAGTTTCAGCACAGTATAGCTGCAACATGGGCATTCTGTGAGGAGACAACTGAGACTAGGCAAATATCCTACTCTTTATTAAACTTCCCTCCCGAATTTTAACACTCACTGAAAATTCTTATTTGAATCAGTTTTTAGTATAATGGCTGCAAAATAATTACTTCTTTCAACTTTACCTTTTGACGTTATACTCATATGTGTTATTAGAAATTAATCTAAATTTATTCTTTTTCAAGTGGTTATCCATTTGTCTTAACATCAGTTATTTTTAAAGTTCATTTTTGTACCAGTGATTTGATATACATCTTTTTCAAATAATTTTCACCTGAGGTTGGTTTTATTTCCAGAGTTGCATTCCACTGGTCTATTTATGTGCCAATACCACATACTGATTTAATTATTGATCTTAATTTTCAATGATTTCCTATTCCTGTGTGTTAACTTTCACATGAATTGTATTAGGGTTTCCAAAGAAGTAGAAGCAATACGATATATACATATATACATAAATAAGAAGGGATTTATTACGGACATTGGCTAACAAGATTATGGAGGCCAAAGAAGTCCCACAATCAGCTGTCTGCAAGCTGGGGAAGCAGGAAAGCTGGTGGGGTCATTCAGCCTGAGTCCAAAGTCCTGAGAACCAGGGAAACCAAAGGTGTAACTCAGTTCGAGTCTGTAAGCCTGAGAAATGAGAGCCTTTGGTGTAACTTCTGCAGTCAAAAGACCCAAGAACCAGGAACCCCAATGTCTGAAAGCAGGAAAAGACGGATGTCCCAGCTTAAGAAGAGAAAGTGAAATCATTTTTCCTCTGCTTTTTTGTTCTGTCTGGATCCTCAACAGATTGATGTTGGCCCACATTGTGGGTGGGGAAGAGGGCTATTTACTCAGTCCACTGATTCAAATTCTAATCTCTTCTGGAAACACCCTCACTGACAAACCCAGAAATGTTTTACCAGCTGTCTGGGTATCCCTTAACCCAGTTAAGTTGGCACGAAGTTAATCATCAGGAGAACTTCAGTACCAACATGTCTAGCTCCAGGAAAGAAAGAAAAACTTACTGGCATTTTTATTGGGATTACAATAATGTATAAGTAATCTTTTAGACAGAACTGACATTTTAATAATATTAAGGCATCCTAACCAAGAACATAGGATGTCTTTCCATTTGTTCAAGCCTACTTTTGAAACATTCAGGAGTATTTCATAGATGTTATGAACACTTGTTAAATTTATTCTTGGGGGGGCGGAGCAAGATGGCCGAATAGGAGCAGCTCCAGTCTTCAACTCCCAGCGCCAGCGACACAGAAGACCGGTGATTTCGGCATTTTCAACTGAGGTACTGGGTTCATCTCACTGGGGAGTGCCGGACGATCGGTACTGGTCAGCTGCTGCAGCCCGACCAGTGAGAGCTGAAGCAGGGCGAGGCATTGCCTCACCTGGGAAGCGCAAGGGGGAAGGGAATCCCTTTTCCTAGCCAGGGGAACTGAGACACACAACACCTGGAGAATCGGGTAACTCCCACCCCAATACTGCACTTTGAGCAAACAGGCACACCAGGAGATCATATCCCACACCTGGCCGGGAGGGTCCCACACCCACAGAGCCTCCCTCATTGCTATCACAGCAGTCTGTGATCTACCCGCAAGGCAGCAGCTAGGCTGGGGGAGGGGCGCCCGCCATTGCTGAGGCTTAAGTAGGTAAACAAAGCTGCTGGGAAGCTCGAACTGGGTGGAGCTCACAGCAGCTCAAGGAAACCTGCCTGTCTCTGTAGACTCCACCTCTGGGGGCAGGGCACAGTAAACAATAACAGAGCAGCAGACACCTCTGCAGATGCAAACGACTCTGTCTGACAGCTTTGAAGAGAGCAGTGGATCTCCCAACACGGAGGTTGAGATCTGAGAAGGGACAGACTCCCTGCTCAAGCCTGTCCCTGACCCCTGAGTAGCCTAACTGGGAGACATCCCCCACTAGGGGCAGTCTGACACCCCACACCTCACAGGGTGGGGTACACCCCTGAGAGGAAGCTTCCAAAGCAAGAATCAGACAGGTACACTCGCTGTTCAGAAATATTCTATCTTCTGCAGCCTCTGCTGCTGATACCCAGGCAAACAGGGTCTGGAGTGGACCTCAAGCAATCTCCAACAGACCTACAGCTGAGGGTCCTGACTGTTAGAAGGAAAACTATCAAACAGGAAGGACACCTACACCAAAACCCCATCAGTACATCACCATCATCAAAGACCAGAGGCAGATAAAACTACAAACATGGGGAAAAAGCAGGGCAGAAAAGCTGGAAATTCAAAAAATAAGAGCGCATCTCCCCCGGCAAAGGAGCGCAGCTCATCGCCAGCAACGGATCAAAGCTGGATGGAGAATGACTTTGACGAGATGAGAGAAGGCTTCAGTCCATCAAATTTCTCAGAGCTAAAGGAGGAATTACGTACCCAGCGCAAAGAAACTAAAAATCTTGAAAAAAAAGTGGAAGAATTGATGGCTAGAGTAATTAATGCAGAGAAGGTCCTAAACGAAATGAAAGAGATGAAAACCATGACACGAGAAATATGTGACAAATGCACAAGCTTCAGTAACTGACTCGATCAACTGGAAGAAAGAGTATCAGCGATTGAGGATCAAATGAATGAAATGAAGCGAGAAGAGAAACCAAAAGAAAAAAGAAGAAAAAGAAATGAACAAAGCCTGCAAGAAGTATGGGATTATGTAAAAAGACCAAATCTACGTCTGATTGGGGTGCCTGAAAGTGAGGGGGAAAATGGAACCAAGTTGGAAAACACTCTTCAGGATATCATCCAGGAGAACTTCCCCAACCTAGTAGGGCAGGCCAACATTCAAATCCAGGAAATACAGAGAATGCCACAAAGATACTCCTCGAGAAGAGCAACTCCAAGACACATAATTGCCAGATTCACCAAAGTTGAAATGAAGGAAAAAATCTTAAGGGCAGCCAGAGAGAAAGGTCGGGTTACCCACAAAGGGAAGCCCATCAGACTAACAGCAGATCTCTCAGCAGAAACTCTACAAGCCAGAAGAGAGTGGGGGCCAATATTCAACATTCTTAAAGAAAAGAATTTTCAACCCAGAATTTCATATCCAGCCAAACTAAGTTTCATAAGTGAAGGAGAAATAAAATCCTTTACAGATAAGCAAATGCTTAGAGATTTTGTCACCACTAGGCCTGCCTTACAAGAGACCCTGAAGGAAGCACTCAACATGGAAAGGAACAACTGGTACCAGCCATCTCAAAAACATGCCAAAATGTAAAGACCATCGAGGCTAGGAAGAAACTGCATCAACTAACGAGCAAAATAACCAGTTAATATCATAATGGCAGGATCAAGTTCACACATAACAATCTTAACCTTGAATGTAAATGGACTAAATGCTCCAATTAAGAGACACAGACTGGCAAACTGGATAAAGAGTCAAGACCCATCAGTCTGCTGTATTCAGGAGACCCATCTCACACGCAGAGACATACATAGGTTCAAAATAAAGGGATGGAGGAAGATTTACCAAGCAAATGGAGAACAAAAAAAAAGCGGGGGTTGCAATACTAGTCTCTGATAAAACAGACTTTAAACCATCAAAGATCAAAAGAGACAAAGAAGGCCATTACATAATGGTAAAGGGATCAATTCAACAGGAAGAGCTAACTATCCTAAATATATATGCACCCAATACAGGAGCACCCAGATTCATAAAGCAAGTCCTTAGAGACTTACAAAGAGACTTAGACTCCCATACAATAATAATGGGAGACTTCAACACTCCACTGTCAACATTAGACAGATCAACGAGACAGAAAGT